>NC_064889.1:31004594-31629594 GCF_929443795.1 Astur gentilis
GTCATGGAGAATGAGTTAGTTGAAGGGAAACTTGGCGATTTTCATGGGCTTTTGGAATGCCGTAAACTACTGATATGCTGTGCTTCCTGAAAAACGCATTGGAAGAAAACCAAACCACACAATTTTCGTGGCTAATTTTCTCCATATTTATTATTTATTGCGGCTAGGTTAGTACATTCTTACACGAATTATCTGAAAAATTTCAGACATGCTATAGTATACTGAAACGTAAGTGATTCTTTTTACTTCTATGCTGTGAACAACCTGTGTGGAAACACAATTCTAAATTATGCATTAGAAAAGCATGAGGCAGTCTGCTGGACTCCAGTGCACATGTGAGGATTCAGTTTATGTACCTGAAAGATGTTCTCCTGCTGTTTGTGTTTGCTTTCTGACGTTGCATCTTTGCGATCATTATACCACGAGGACAACGGGTATTGCAGAAAGACAGAATTAATACGAATATTTTGGGTTGCATTAAATCCCTGGCCAGTCATTCAAGATGCAGAGAAGAAAGGCCAGCGGGGACTTTCACAGCGGGATTTGTTTTCTATAGATTTATTCTCCGGCCTCGCGGAAGCGAGTGCCACCACCTGGTTCTATGGTGTAATGGTTAGCACTCTGGACTTTGAATCCAGCGATCCGAGTTCAAATCTCGGTAGAACCTGCGGAACAGTCCTCGCTTTTTTCCTCGCCCTGGGCAGCCCCTCGCGGACCGCGGACCGGCTTCCACAGCTCCGGTGCCGCCGGTCGGGGCAAGGCCTGAGGCACAGAGGAGCTAAAGTCACGTTAGTTTTGCACGGACAGCATATATCATGAGCCCTCATGGCGCACAGAGGGAAAATCAAACTGCCGTGTCGATGCACAGCGCAGCAGGCTGCAGACCAAAAGGTGGGGGTAAAACCCGAGGAGCTGAATGCCAAAGGTTTCTCCTTGACCTAAACTGTATTGCGCTATTCCTGATTTTCTTAAATTAAATGAATGGCTATACATTTGACAAAAAGGTCAAAACAGACTTTAAATAGTTATTACTACAATTTAACTGGGTCTTTCATTGTATTTTTACCGGTTTGTATGTATTTTAAGTCTTTTTTGAGGAAAAAAAAAAGTCATCACTGAGGGAAATCTGATTTTCAGTAGATAAACATGCACAATTTGGACATTATTTTTCAGGTGCACCCAACTATTCACTTGGAAGACAAGGATAGAAATGCAACGATTTCAGAGTGGGTATAATCTCACAGATTGAACTCTGCACAATTTAAATGGGTTTTACCGCTGCTTTGCTGACACAAACCCTCATTATTTAGTTTTCATTTCAAGAGTAGCTAAGGACATCTTAACATCTTGGCTCCCTTTCTCAAAACCTGTCCTTACTAGTCCTTTGTTTACACAGCAACAGGAATATCTCTGTTCTGTGCCAAAATGAAGATCAGCTCCTCCTCCTTTTCCTCTGAGCAGGTAACTGCTCCTTACTGTCCCTTGAAAAAAACGCAGACCACCTTCAGATGTAGTTACTATTTTGTGAAAGTTAGGGCCCTAACTGTTCAAGGGAATTTATGGAAGCATTTGCTAAATTCAGTAAAGAAATTTTTGCCCAACCTATTGATTAAAAAATATTTCCCTCTTCTCTGTCGGGGCTAATTTTCATCCTTTTCCCCAACCGTGTTTGTAGGTATCAGGCTGTACACAAACAAGTATCTTAACTGTTCCTTGTGAATCAGTGTTTTAAATAACTGTAAACTTCAGTGTAACTAGTCAACCCCCAGAGATTGGCTTCAACCAGCAACATCATTCTTCCCAGGTAAGAGAGCTTTCAAGCCACCAGATGCTTGTCAGCCTTGCAACAATTCAATATATTATTTTACAATTCTAGAGAGCAAATTACCATTTCTTACTGTTATTCCGCAACTTTCTCCTTCCATTTATCAGTTTGAAGTGTAGCTGTAATCCAGAGTACTCACAAATAGCTAATATGGTATTACTGTTACAGACTTAGTAAGTATTTGTGCTAAATTCACCACCCAAGAACATACGTTTAAGTACACTTTGTTTTAAGAGTTAAGCTCTTATATAGAATGAGACAGAATCAGTACACAATTCAGTATCAAGATTTATTTAGGACAATTCATGGTCATGCTCCATTTGAATACAAAGCACCAAAATTTAGGTAACTGAACATTATCTAAATATAATCCAGTTGAGACTGCTGCATACAGATATATTCATTATTCTAAGAGATAGCATAGCCCATGTCTGTCCATGTTCATTAACTATAGTGGACAAACACAAGGTGCTGTGGCCGAGGCAAACTTACTGGAGAAGGCATAGCAGAAGTACTTCACAATGTGTATCCCGTGCTGTAGCAGTCTCAGAATAAAGTACTAGAACCCAAGGTATCAAGCACTTGATACGCTCAAGTCAGTAATACCCCAAGACAATTTCCAAATTAATTTAGCATTTCCAGTTACTTTCCTGCAATCCCTCCAATTTAGTATTTCTTAAAAATCATCTAGAGACAAGATTGTCTCAGCACAACATTCAACTGAGAAGTAAAGCACTATGGCTGTGACCACACTAGAAACTTTTCCCATTGCTGAAAAGGCAGTAGCAATGAAAATTAGTTGCCAAAATCGTATCAGGGAACTAAATAATGCTGTAGTTTCAGAAAGCGTGGCTAGAAACACATATTGTCAATAATGACAGACTTCCCAACTGTAGATTTAAAAGCCAGAATCAAATCTTAGGCAAGTATTTCACTATATATGAAGTTGCAACATGGTTTTCTGATATATGTTAAAATTTCAGTGAAAGAAGGTGGAGGGGAAAAGACTTACTACAGTTAAGGGAAAAAACTTTTTTTTTCTTTTAAACTGGCACTTCAAAGAAAAGAGCTTTAAAATCAGTTTTGCTCCAAAAAGTCTTTTAAAACAAAAGCTGACAAAAAAAAAGACAAGTATCAGTCACTGTAAGTCACTACTTATAATACATACATTCCACCTAGCCACTAAAAGCTGCCCAAGTTAGATGCCTGCCTTGTCTTTCAAAAGAATACTGTGGCAGACAAATAATCTACTAGATATTTACATTGCTACTATCTCAATAGGTTAAAACACTTGAGCAGATGGAAGAAATGGCAGATTCAACTGAAATAGTTTATTTTATGCACTGAGCCACCAGTTTCCCTTGTGGTAGCACAGCACAGTATACTGTAGACGGATTTATTTCACCTACTGGCCCATTCCTAGGGTCTCCCACCAGCATAGGAGTGAAACTCTTTAGTGCAACAGGCAAGCATAATAGCAAAAGAGAACAGGTACAGCAGTGCCACCTAATCAAGACGAAGGTGTTTCAAGTTGTACAAACAGTTCAAGGGTATCTTTTCAGAATAGCAAGGCAGCTCTTGTGTAGTTTAGAGAAGATTTTATCAGAGAAGCAAACAACTTTTTTGTACCATTTCATCCAGTATACGCACATAAAAAAGTAAGCATACTATACAAAGAACTGAAGCAATATAATTTAAACATGCCATCAAGCTATAAACCATATATACATAGAAACATAAGCCTATACAAACAGGACAAGACCACTTTATTACAAGATAATTCTGTTGAAGTTTTTGGAGGAAATCATGACAGATAAAGAAAATCAGACCGAAGGAGTTGGATGTTGCTTCTAGAAGTAATCTGTTCAGAAATTTCATGCAACACCACCATCTTTCTTTAGCAGACATTTATTACAGTTTCAGCTATACACAAGTCTTCCCATGATTTCTGGACTCCCATCCTGTACAGAGGTAGATTTCTGTAGATGTTCTGATATTGCACCACATAAGTATAATGTTTTTATTACAACAAGGAACAACTTACAAAGGCTAATTTATGGGTATAATCTTACTGTGTGCATGTAGGTAGCAGAGTAATCAAATTCATTTGCACTTGAAAGAAAACATCCCTCAAAGTGAAATGTTTTTTTATTTAGGTGGAGGTCCAATTGAAAGCTGCAATTCCATTATCAGCTTCACATTAAGAGAACTATCTCTTGTCATTGGGGTAACATACTTAAGTCTGTCTCTCTCCTTTTGAGCCTCTGTTGTTTAGCCAATGCAAGAACTTGCATTGACTTCACTGATGCCTTTATCCCATCCACTGTGTTCAAGTTAAATGCGGATTTCAAATACACACAGGTTTTTGCAGTATTAGATCTTACTCATACAAGCAGTTGTAAGATTAAGAAATTTACAAGAGTCATTCAAACTGCCTGAAATGATTAAAAAAGCCTATCCACACTTTCAGACTGGAAAAAGAAAGCTGAAACTTTGCTAGCTTCAAACAGCCATTACTTGTGAACAAATTTGGTGCTGCTAGGAAAATCTGAAGAAGTCTGGCAGTAGGTTTTGTTTTTGTTTTTTTTTTTTTTGTCCATCACATTCTGGAATAACCCTCTGCAACATGAAGTTGCAAAAAAGCTTGCATGCAAATACCACTTTAAAATGTCTGTTAAATGAAACCTCTGCAGCATACTTAAAATAAGTGTACCAAAATTCATTATGCCAATGTACAGTAACTTTGATGAGCTCACAGGCATTGCTAAATACTTTCTTCAGAGGCACTCCATGAAGTTATTTTTACAGAAGTCTGTCAACATGGAGATAAAGAACAATCTGGTATTCTGTGTACCGAAACATGAGAGAATAAAAATGCTGTAAGTCTGGCTCAACAAATCTAGCAAAGTTGTAGTATGCATGTGCTCACATGACAGTGCATATGCATGTTTCACCCTCAAAGAAGCCAAAGTGAGCAGCACCATTCTTCCCAGCTTCAAGTTTCTAAGTAAACTTAGAAGGAAAGAAAAGTCCTCTTTTTGTACCAACCAACCTATTTGGAACTATTTCTAATGAAGGATTGCATTATAACCATTTAGCATTAGTTTCCCAAGTTCAGTTTATATGAAGTATCTTGTTCCTTACAAAATATTACATCAGTAAGGAATGGTGACTAGTTTGGAACTGAATAGTTTTTGTTAAAATATGGACAGAAGGCATACATAAATTCATTATACTTCTCCATATATGCACTTGTCCCTGTAAAGGGATTTTTTTGTTACAAAGGCAAGTAAATCCCAAGTTCTTCACAACAACTGCAACAAGTTGAAATTCATGATGACTGTTTTCCTGTGATGAAAGGGACTGCATACCTAGGAGTAGGAGTAAAATAATCTCGCCTTCTCGGGGGAGCCCATTTTGTGAAGTTAAGGGAAGCCTTCACTTCAGGGAGTAACTTCATCAGGAATTACACTCCCTGCCCCTGGCAGAAAGCGCTTATGTACCTTGTAAGATCATGTTTTTGAATAAAGAAATCCATTATATGCAGAAGATTACACACAGTAGAAGTTAAATGACAATGGCAGGAACCAGGGCTTTCGGAGACTTCTCTGTTTTTAAAAAGCAATGGTTCTTCACAAATAATAATCCACAATTAGGAAGCATCTCATTCATACACTCGGCTAGTGCATAGCATCTGCGATTGCATAGAATGTTTCCAGTGCTGAATCTGTAACTAACCTAAGCAAATCTTTTGCGAGTTTGATTTATTACCATTTGATATCCAAACTGCTTGCTGTTTGATTTACTGCACTGTATTTGGTGTGCAAAGTTTCCTGGACCTTCTTAGAGTCCATGCCTTCCAGCCAGTCCTGGTACATCTTTTGTACGTGCATGTTGGTTTCTGGAAGCCTAACAGGTATTGCAGCATACACTTCTTCCATCTGGTTAAGCAGTGCTTTATCTGGTTTTCCATCTTCAGTTTGTGCCTGACCTTTTCCATTTAAGCAGCCTTAGGAGAAAAGGGAAAAAAGAAAAAAGAAAATAACACACACACAAAAAAAAGAGGTAAGAAAAAAGCCACAAGGGTGATGGAGATTTGGTATGAAGAGAAAGTTTATGTTAACTTGGAATTCTTTTTTCATACTTGTCTAAAGAAAAAAAGTTGCCCCTTCACATAAACTACCGCCCATGCTGTTAGAATTTGTATTTACTTAAAGTGATTCCAGTATCAACATAATCTTAATGTAAATGAGGTTTCATATCAACAATCTTTCTCTGCCTTCTCCATGGTTTTATGATCTTAATTATGTTCTTTGTCTTTCTTGCCCTTGACAACCAGCACTTCAGAGTACTTCCTCTGAGGTTTGAAATAATCATAAGAGCCATGCTGTTACTTATTTATAGGTCAGAAGACTGCAGATAACATTGTGGTTAATTTTAGAAAACCCAATCAATTTCTGAGCCAACCCTGCACATGTAATTGGCGTTCTAGCCCATTCATTAAATAGTAAGCATTTTAGATTATTAAGAAGAGAATTAAGAGGGAATGAAATTAAGTGTCTGCCTATAAGACAACTTTACTTTGAGATTTGAGATATATGTGTGGAACTACTGTGGATCCACAATTATTCTTACCTCCTGGGCAGGCAAGGACTTCTACAAAATGGTATAAAAACTTTCCTTTTTTCAACTTCAGAACCATGTTTTG
This sequence comes from Astur gentilis, assembly GCF_929443795.1. Classification (NCBI taxonomy): domain Eukaryota; kingdom Metazoa; phylum Chordata; class Aves; order Accipitriformes; family Accipitridae; genus Astur; species Astur gentilis. The sequence continues at coordinate 31,011,128 of NC_064889.1, forward strand.
GATATTTCTAAAGCCGTAAGCTGCTGCAAAACGTAGCACTGTCTCACCATCCTTTTCAAGGGTGACTTCTTGAAAGTCCTTGTTCCTGTAAAGATACACAGAGAACATTTTAAACACCTGCATTACCAAAGGGATGATCCAACTGTGTCATCTTGTATTCAGAAGCTCTAAAGAGAACAGAACAAGTATAACAGTGAGATTAAGTTGAACTCTTCCAGTTTCTAAACTGAGTTAAGCAGAAATTGGGTTGAATTTTCAGAACAGAATTATACTTTATTTTTAAGGATAAGTTATTAAAAAAATTAAAGCTAGCGGGAGCTACTTCACAGAAACAAATTTACAGGTTTATAACAGGTAACTGCATATCAGTGAAAGAGCCAGGTCAGCAATAACTGTATTAGGGTTTACTGTACCACCAACTAAACCAGGGGAGGTTTAGACTGGACATTAGGAATAACTTCTTTATCAAGAGGATGGTCAAACACTGGAACAGGCTTCCTAGAGAGGTGGTCAATGCCCCAAGCCTGTCAGTGTTTAAGAGGCATTTGGACAACGCCCTTAACAAATGCTTTAACTTTTGTTCAACCTTGAAGTGGTCAGGCAGTTGGACTAGATGATCATTGTAGGTCCTTTCCAACTGAGAATATTCTAACTAGCCCATCCTACATAACAAGGATACAAAACTGTAACTTACTTTAATGCTTTGTAAGTGATTTCCTTGACATCCATGCCAAAAAGCTCCTTTGCAGCATGTTTAAAAATGTGTTCCAGGTAACCATCGGATCTCTTCCCATCATGCCTTACTACATCTCCCTCCTTTATTTCATCAAACCTTAGAAAACAACAAAAAGATAGATCAGCTCCAAAATTTAATTCCTTCACTTCAATAAAGTACTATGTTTTTCCCTTTCTTGTCTCCCCCACTGAAAAGTGTTTTATAGCAGTGAGTAACAACATAGTAACATTTTTATTTATTGCAGCTTAAAAAAAATTGAACTATTCAGGGCAGCAGTAAGATGATGGGGCAAAAAAAGAGTAAAAAAAATGTAAGAGAATGTAGGGCTTTCCACGTTCGGAAACCTCGAGCAACAGTAATTTATAAGAATGCACATTCAGCACAGCCTAAAGACCTGGTTAACAGCCATTTACTGCTCAGGAGACATTTTTGGCAAAAAATAAGTCAGTCACCTTTAGCCTGTGAGAATATAAAAGTACTTCAGAAGTTACAAGCCTTTGCTCACAAACAATTCTCCTGCTCCAGGAGCTGTTTGTCACAGTCTGTAACACTTTGCCACTAAAATAACAGTGAATCGGTACAGTTGCAACCAAGCTAAACACTGTACCTTTAAGATAAGTGCTACACTATAGTTCAGGAAAGAAAATTAGTGAGATCATATCCAATGGGCATAGCATTCACCTGGAGGTTCACCTCTCCCTCGGTTAAAAACAGCACTAGTGAGCACAAGTGGCTGTAGTATAAACTGTACTGGGATGCATACTGGTGACCACCAAAGACTGCAGCTCTACAGGCTTATGCTCCTTTCTGACAAAGCAGAAATTGATAGGGGTGTGTGGTACTGCTAGTTTCAGGTAGAGAGATTCGTCTTCAGATTAGCAAATGGACAGATTATGTCCTTTGCTCTTACATGTAAAAGCCTCTCTAGATATAGTCTAATTACTTTCTTCCAGAACATCCAGACATGACCTTTCCTGGCCTATGCTGCTAGCTTTTGCCTGAGCAGCAGTCCAAGCACAGCATTCAACCACAAAACCAAAGTGAAAATTACCACAACAAACACCTTACTAACAAAAAATGCTTAAGTTTTAATAATAACAGAGAAATATTTTGACTACTAAAGAGCTGAAGTTTACAAATTTAATATCTCTGTCCCCTCTATGCCATGCCATTGCATCTACTTAAGAACTACTGCAACTTCTGGATTTTTTTTTTTCTAATAACCTTGCCTGATGTTGTTTCATGGTATGTCTCCTAATTTTAGCCAATGCTATTTGTTAGCATTCTCTAGCTACAAAAGTAATTTGAGAACTCAAACATGAGTTACTTTGTTCATACCACTTTTTTAATACCAAGCACTTTACCACAAATTGCTGCTGTGCTGGGACTTGTTTTAAGAGGAGGAGTTCAAGTTATATAAATTTCTCACAAAATCTACTTTTAAGACCCAGAAGAGCAAAAATTTATGTCATCAGGTGTCACAGCTTGAAGCAGTATTACCAGATTAGTCCTTTTAAAAATTATTTTCCAACATAAATTGATCCAATGAGCCAGGTATATTCTGAATAAGAGCTTGTTCTTTCATTGTACAGGCTGATTTAGAAATAAATGACCGTCTCTATGTGATTATGTCTGCAAGAACTTTTATTTATGTAATTCTCATTCTGTGTAGCAATCTCTGGTAGAAGTAATCATAGGAGCTACACTACAAACACAGTTCTGAAAATGTTACCACTGTACCAGTTAAATTTCTTCAGTCTAGACAAGGTCCAAGCAGGATATTAAGTGAAAGCAAAAAGGATTTTTACAAATTTCCAGAGCTTTCTATTTTGTGCAAGAAAGCATGTTTATTGCTCCACTACCACCACTTTTGAAAGATACCAAGTAACATCTGTCACACTTGAACAAAGATCAGTGAGCAGCGAGACCAGCCTTTGTAACTAAGCCTGAGAATTAAAACATGCATGCTGCTTTCTGAGCTAGTCATACAGTAAGTAAACAAAATCTCTTCAATGCTTTGTGTGATTTTCATCTAAAGCATGTTTAAATTTTATCGAATCTTGAAAAACTAACTGCCATCTTCAATATATATATAAAAAAATAATAATTACTATTTCCTGAAAGGGTGCTACTTCTATCAATTCTACATGAACACATTTGGGGAAGTGGAAATTTACTGTCAAGATGCTGCTCCAAATGAGAGGGAAGCACAGAACAGATGGTCAACCCCATGATTGCATCCCAGCATCTTTGTGTGAGGCCAGACAGTTGGAGGGGGGGCAGATGAGACTGTTCAGCTTTAGACAAGCTCAAGCACAGGAGAGGTCTGAATGGTGTCAACACCCCGAGACAGTCACACTTACTAGCAAGTCGTGAATTTAATACAGTCAAATCTAATATTACTGCATTAAAATATACGTAAGAAGCTACACAAATCTTCAAAAATCTTAAATTTTAAAGGAGTCACTAGACAGGGTTCATTACATCAAATTACCTGCTTTGTATTTAGACAGTATATACTGTTTTATATTACCTGTTTCGTATTACTTTTATATATAACAATGAATATCTAAGAGAATACTTTGGGGGTTTTGGGCCACTATATAAAGGATGAGGCTTTAGTATACTCAGGCTTTGATGTAGGCTTTTTTTCTTTAAAAAGAAAAAACATTCTCTTGAGAAGTTTTACATTTATGTTGAATATGCTCAAAGCTGTTGTCACTTGTCATCAAAATAAGGAAGCAATCCACAACAAAACTACTTACAAACTATCTACAGCTACTTCAGTCACATCTTTCATAGACACATTTTTCTGTTCCATTATTTGGACAATTTCACCTGTAGGAAAACATATGACATTTTACTTTCAACACAAAGCAAAACGCACATGGCTGCGCCTCTGTTTAAGAGATCAACATCCCAACATCTATATGTGCTTACAGTCACATTCTCCAATTCTTACTAGAGTCAGTTGCCTCCAAGCAACTGAGAAGCCTGACACTTCCAGCTCTGAAGAAAAGGGCCTTCAGCTTGTTCCAAACTTTGCATAATGCTACTCGTAGCTTTTCTGTTACGTTAAGTTTGGAAGACGTTTCTACACTGCAGGGGAAAAAGGAGGATATGTAGTTTGGACATTGAGCCTAGAGACATGAGCCACAGCAAAAAGCCACTGGTGCCATGCATAATACATGTTAGTGAAGCTTCAGCAGCATCCTTCACTCTCCTGGATGCAGGGTTTGACTCCTTATCCACTTTGTACTTGACCTCCGCAATTGGAATGTTATGAATAATCCCAGTGGAGATTAAATAATGACAAGCAAGACAATGATTTTTAATATGGATTTGCATAACTTATCTTTCTCAAGAGGCTGACAAAACCAAATACCCAAATCTTGTTTTCAAATGAATACCAACTTAGAAGGAAATTATTTTTTTGCTTTGCCTTCCCTATTCAATACCTCTATTACCAGTAGCACAAAACCACATAATTATTTTTAAAGCAGAAAAAAGCCAATCTTACAACTAAAGCAGGCTTGAAAAAAAGCAAAGTCTGGCATAAAGGCTCTTCTAACAATAGCGATTCACTTATATCTTTATAAATGGTAAGTTTAAAGAAGATTTAACCTGATGTCAGAACACAATCAACTTCTTGCGAATTATACAAGGCAGTGTAGAAATCTTCCCGCAAAGCTTCCAGTTTTTTGTCGTAACAAGGCGCCACAATTACATGGAAAATTTTATCAGGAGACAAGTTCTGTGGAACATAGAAGAGAGCACATGTGAACTCCATGAAGAGCAAAAGACAGCTTGAAGGATGACAATGACAAAAATAGCATCATAAACTCTATGCAGGTAATACTAGTAATCAATCCCTAGCAATTAAAGACTGAACTCAGATGAAGTGATTTGCCAGAAGTCACAAAGCATCAGCAACAAACATCTGAAGTCAGTATTCTGGCTAAAACTTCTCCATATTCCTTGAGACTACATTTTCTGCAGCTTTTGATTGCCTTAGAAAGTGAATGCAAGTCAGGACTTCAGAATTCTGTTTTCTAGCTGTCACTCACCCACCTTCATCCACAGCAAGTCTATCAATACTTCTCTATCTACATGGAGATACCAATACTTTCCTATATAATGTGGATGCACTTAAATTTAAGTATGATAACATAAAAAGAACAGCAACTTTTTCAACATACAAAATTGAGAAGATAAAAAGGTTATTTTCTAGCATACAATGCTTTTATTGATCCCAGACAACAGGGCAATTTCTGCATTATTCTCCTCCACTCCTGTTTTGGCTGTGCTATAGAACTACACAGGCAGCATTTAACAAGAATCTCTTTAGCCACACTGGATTTAATTTTATCCATAAATATCTAAATCCATATTGCACTGCAAGCATAAGGATTGCTGCCAGCTCACACTGCACCTCATGAAATGAGGTTCTTTGTACATTCTTCTTATCATGGGAACTTGTACAGCAGTAGAGCACCATTTATTCTTCAAGTGAAGGGCAAACAATTCAGGAAGATGCTTTATCACTTTATAATACACCAAGATCTATATTTCAGTATTAAAGCCCACTAGCCCATCTTTTTAGAAGAGTATAATGGTCAGAATCACTAACCTGCTGCCTGGCAAAGTAGCCTTTCACCAGGGAGCCCATGATCTGCTGTGGAGACTTTGCAGTGCAAATGTGAGAGGTCACAAGATTGGTAAGTACCCTTTCAGCATACCGGATCCAACCTAGAATGGCAGAAAACCACAGATAGTGAAGTGGCACATAAGCATGGCAAAGTGGCAGCGGTTATAGAACAGCTCTTAAAAATGAAGACACCTTCACAGTAGGTAGGACATTTCTGTGTCAGCTGGAAGCCCCACCTTGGGAACTGTAGGAAACCTCAAGGCTCAGTTAATAATGCCTTACAGTTGGCTATCAATAATTCACTGTGTCATTAGTTTTAGACCTACAAGTCACTGTGAACTTCATGACCTATTACACCCTTTCTAATGCATAGATTTAACAAAGCAGAAAGAACAAGACCCCAGCTAAGAAAGAGTAAGTTGACTTTCTAGACCTCAGCCCTTGGATCACCGGATACTACAACAAATGTACTCTGTTCAGCTGCTTAACTGTAACCTTCTGTTTCCTGAGATTTAATATCCATGCACCCAGCTTGTCTCCTCTAGAACAGAAGTGTCACATGAAAGCATTATCACAAGATGCACATGGATTAAGCCTGGAGAAAAATGGCTTCTTTTACTATTGTTAGAGTAGCCACACCTTCTTTAGAAACACCCACACACTCAACCATACACACAGTAATCAACTGAAATCTCTCTGTATTCAACATTCTGTCTTAGTTACTCAAGAGTCCCCATCCCTTTCACCAGACTGCTTCAGCATTTCAGCTGTGACAGCTACGTATGTTCACACCACCCCCAATATCCAGAGCAGTTCTATTATTCCCCATCTTCCAGAACAGGAACTGACAAATGAGCAGATTAAGATATTTAGGGTGTGCAATTCTTCCTTAGGCACTGTAACTCTCAATGAAGACAACAGCCCAGAATCTTTCACAGCAAGGATTCAGAACTTTCTGCTTCACCTACATGAACTGAGAACCAGATACCTAAATTGTGCAGAAGTGTTAGGCCCAGCCTTCTAAGGAAGTGTGTTGCTTTTGGTGCTAAGAAATAGTGAAAAATACCATACTTCAGTCTTTTATCTTTGAACAGATTAGTGTTTACATAAAAAGAGAAAAATTGCTGTGAAGTACATGCTGCCCAGGAAAGGTAAAACCTGTAGGTTAATTCTTAAGCTTGAAATGAACACATATGTATAAACATCTGGTAATGTTTAAGTCAGAACACTGCCACAAAGGCCAACAGCAGCACAAAACCAGAATCCAAGTGGCGTTCAGTTGGTTTGTCTCTCTATGGCAGAGAAGTGGTTTCCCAGTGCAAAATTTTACAATTTTAGTGATGAAAATGAGAAAGTGTTAGGGAAACATGAGGATCCTCCAGCTGTTTAAATATTCCCAATTCTTGTTAAAGTACAGACTTCAAGATTAACAGATGCTTGTCTCCATGGAAAATCTCAAAGATGTATATCATCTTCAACAAGCATTCATTTCTGTTGTAGATAAAGCTAAGGGCTATAAATTTACATATCAGGACTGTGCTGAATTGCTAGACTCTGCAGAGGAAGTCTGCTTAATGTCCAACTTCAGCTGGGACTTTTAAGTCCAAGATACTACCTGCAACAAAGGACTTCATTTCTTCGTGGTTGGTACGAAGGCTGTATTAGCACATTCTGAATGATATGTATATCCTATTTCTTAAATGGCTTCAGTCTCAAGCGCTGTCAAAATAGAACTGCTTCGAACAAAATGAGGCCAGTTTTTAAAAACATTCTGCCTTGTACTTTAGTAGCATTTCTGGAAGGTCCTTCCTTTATACTGCAACTATGAGTACCATTAATCACCACAGCACTCCTGCTATGAAGCAAGTTTTTAGAATTGGAATGTTTCAGATATTGTAGTCATAAACTATAAGGAAATTTCACTAAATCCCAAGAGACTTCTGGCAGGTATTGCCTAAAGCCATTTCTTAAATTGTTTCTTTCATTGCAGTACATGGAACAAGTGTCTAGTAGTTCCAGCTCCACAATGACCATTAGTCACCATTTAATTATACAAGCAGCCTTGGTGAATGAGCAATATGAGGCATTTATCTGCACTTCACACACGCATGCACTAGCTGTTTCTGCCTACTCATCAACAGGGCTGAATTCCAGAGCCACAGTTACAGGAAGCCAGTTCTTATATCAATGTACCACTGTACCCATACAGACTTATACCCTTCATAAATTCATTCAGATTCTTGGCCATTTGTTGGCTTGCATCAGCATCAAAGAACAACAAGAAACCCCTACAAATCACTGTGTAAATTCTTGCAGATATACTTCAGAACACACTGTTTTTAGTGGTTTATCATGAGTAGATCACAAAGATGCATGTTATAAATATCTATGCATCAGTATAAAGTGCAGTAAAACTAAGAAAACTTTTGCTACTGTAAAGCCCCATTCCTGTAAAAGGAAATTAGTTTAGCTGACTGGGACAAAAGCACGTGAATCCTCAGTAGTTATGCTCTTCCTACTTATGCTGTAAGCCTGCCCCACTGACCTTTCTAAGAGTTCACAAAGGTTGGCAATGCATTAAAAATGCTGGCTGGTTCCCAGAGCCAGTGCTTCACGTTGCTTACCAGTTTGGTAAATTAAGGAAGAGAACTGATTACTTTTGAGATATTACATACACAATCAGTAGTTATACTGTTGTACTTTCAACAGGAAACACACACCAAAAAAATTAGCTCACTTTCTTTTCAGAGAGCAGCAGGTGGAGGTAAGAACAATTAAGACAGAGACAATAAAATGCCCTTTTATCAGGTTCTGGGACTATATGGGCTATAGTCTTCTGCTCATGGTAGATTTTACACCACAGACCACTCTTGCAGAGGGTGGTATTTCTGTGGAAAGTTACACACGAAGATAAGTAAGAGTAAAGCAGTTATACTTGGGTTCACATTGACCTTATATCCACACAGCTATATAAAAACCATTTTGTGATAAAACACACCCAATAAACATTTCTGGGACAAATTTATATAATCTGGTGGTAGAGAGAAGGAGAATGAGGAACAGAAAAATGCACCCAGACAATTAAAGTCAGGAAACACAGTGAACAGCCTTACTTTAAAGATGACTGATCATGACTTATGACTTTTTTTCTGTAATTGCTGTCAACAGGAAGGAAACACCACGTGCTTTCAGAATGGATTTACAGTGATATTTCGGTTCAGTTTTCCAGAAATTGAAAGCACCCGTGCTTCTGCTAACATCTATATCACAGCAGATAGCTAAGACCATAACTAGCACTGAAAGCAGAAACAATCTTTTGTACAACAGACAAAGACAACTGCTCCATTAACTATTTAAAAATATTTCCAATGAGAGCAGCAGATAATCTGAGCTCTGTCTCTAGATGAAGAAAATTAAAATTATCTCAGAAGAAGTTCTAAAAGAAATCCTCAGGTTTTGAATTTTAAATAAAACATGTATAACAAGACAAAGCTAAGTAATAGAGGGTTGTTTCAACTTAACAGGTTTTACACACAAAAAAAAAAGCAACATGTAGTGTGTCTGTTTCTGAAGATAAGAGGTAACACTAAGATAACAGTACCAGAAGAAAAGAAACTTTTCCTCTTAATACATACATGTAGTGCCTAAAGTGTAACCCAGATATTTGTACTTTTGTTTGTTCTGTGTGTTCTGCAGTGGAAGCACAATTCAAATAGCAGTATTTAAATCAATGACAACAGCAGGTTCTGGGGTATTGTCACTGTAACTTTTCTTTAAAGAATGCAATCCACTTAAGTCATTTCTAAGTTAGAAATAAATATTTTTGTATTTTTATTAGCCTTTTGAAAAGCAACACCATGAACTTTAGGATGCAGTTGAGAGGAGGGTTAGGTGAAGGAGTTACTTTTACCTCCTTTTTGAAATTTCTTTTTTAGGAATGCTTTATCATACTTAACACTGAAATGACAGTGTGCTAACAAATAGAAAAAGTAAACAATGACTGAATGTTCTACATCTTTTCAGTTGTGATAAGTGCAGGTTCTGTTCATAACCGAACAAGTTCTCAGGTGCAAAGTTCTCAGAAGTGAGACATTTAGTGAGTGAAGTCTGACATTTCAAGTGGGAATTATTTTGTAAGTGTTAAGACATTACCATCTCAGTCATTAAGAGCAATGTCACTTGCTACTGTCCTCTAGGCTTAAGCGGCAAGTTCAGAACTTTGCTTAAGATAATAGAGGTTGTAGTTTAATTAGCAAAGTTCCTTAAATATTCTTTTCAATAAGGAAATGCCATATTAAACTTCGTGGTCTGGACGCACAAGCAGCAGCCACTAACTCAATTCCAGTTCTGATTAATTTCTCCTAAGGTCTTATATAAAGCATTAAAAACCTCAGTGCTTCTGTACCTGTTTCATTATCCAGGGATTCATATGCAATATATGCTTCTTTTCTAGAAGTGATGGGAAATACAACTGACTAATAGAAAACACTAGCACAGGAAATCAGTAGTTCAGGTTCTATATATTATCAGAGGCTGTGGACTACAGCAAGGTTGGGGTTTTGGGTTTTTTTTGTTTGGGGTCTGGGGGAGGTGTTGGGGTTTGTGGTGGTTTTGTTTTGGGGGGGGGGGTGGGGGGGGTAGGTGTTGTGGTTTGGGGTTTTTTGGGGGGTTTTTTTTGAAGAGCAGCAGACAACTGTAAGATGCAGATAGGGAATTTATTGCAACCTTTGTACCTGACTCTGTAAGGCCCTACACTGAATTAGCACATACCTTATCCAGCACAATCGCACCTGTTCTTTGTCTGCATGGGTCACATTTATGGCTGTGACATCTCACTTATATATGGGAAAGCTGATGATGCTCGTTGGAAACAAATTCTGCTCTCCCAACAGCCCATGAAAAACAGGCCCATCTAGCAACGCACTGAAATGCACTAAGGATGATCAGCGCTATTGGTAACAAGTACTGTGTGCAATATTTGGTATCTCTCAAAAGCAAAGCCAAAATGCTCGAAGTTATATAAGGCTCCCAAATGAAACCACCCTTTCCTCAGTTCCTTGGTAGTTCCAAGGAGACTAAGCTGAAGTGCAGGAAGGTTGGAGAAATCAGTTCTCACCAGGGCAAGCAGAGGCAAACATTGGTAAGGCATGCTCCTCCTGGTTCCTCCGTTGATACCGCTGCACAAATTCCCTCTGGCTCTCCAGGATACTGAAATCAGCAGCTATAGTGGTGTCAAATACATAATGCACCCCTATGAAAGAAAGCAGTAAGGAGAAGTGAATTACTAGAATGTTTTCCATCTCGCAGGCTTCTTTCCAAGTTCCAGGTCTACAGAAAATCTTGGAGGATCAATGGGTATATTCTTTCCCCTCTCCAAATTTCCACAAATAGTAGAGTTAAAAATAAAAGCCATACATTGAAAAGCTATTTTCTATGTCGTGAATTTAAAAGGACCACCAACTTGCTAATGCTGACTAGCAACACTTCAAATAGTTGTCTGCTTCCTTGTGAGAAGCTTGCCATTCAGCATATATTTGCTTTTTGTTTAATTAAACTGGATTTTGTGACTCCTGGGCTGTATGCAGTGACTCTTGAGGAGGAGCATTCTTTTCAAGGCATGCTGCGGTTGCATATCATTATTCACAAAAAAGCCCATCCAGCTAAGAGGCCTATCTTCTAGTGCTGAAGTTGCCTGCAAAGGTACATGAGCATTATCACCAACATAGCAGAGACCTTCTGTCTGCTTATTTGGCAACACACTCCCTATACGCCTACGTAATATTGAGCATGTCCCCACAGCAAGTGAGGCATAGATAATTAGCGCATTCTAAGAAAACTGGGGCCCACCAGCACTTAGCATTCCATTTAGAGGAAAACGTACTGCATATAGGGATGGATAAAAACTATGAAAAATTAATATATACATATGGGAAGAAACAGTTTATAGGCTTATTACTGTCCTTTTCCTTCCTCCCTCAAGTACATTAAAAAAACCCCAAACCTATAGGCAAAGTGTTTTTTCTTTTTTAAATAAAACTTTGTATATAAAGAGCAAAGGAAATACAGCTTTAACATAAAATAGGCAGATACAACAGTTCTTGCATATAATTTCAAATTAAAGAAAAAAGCAGAACTGAGAATCTTCTAGAGATATGTGTCAAAAGGACTGGAAGGCATTTAGGATAAGAATTCCCTCCTCCCTCAAGTTACAAAATTAGGGCAAATCTTATTGAAGCTCAAGACCAAATCCTCCTTGATTTCTTGGTAGTGAAAGTTTCAAAGACAGCTCTATAATGTCTTCTATTCTGTAACCTTTACTATGAACAGGGTAATGCCTCCAATCCATTTCTGATACTGGTGCACTGTCATTAGTATCACAGAGTGCATATTTCAAACTCTAAACTAGATTGTGCAACAGCACTTTATGACTGCATAACAAATAATTCTGCTGAGGAAGCAAAAACTTAAAATAATCTCACCTTCCTGCTCCACCATCATAACAAACCCAAACTTACCGAGACTTTTCAGGAAACCACAGAGTCTCTTGGCTGCATCATTCACAGAGAGATTGAATTTAGCAGCAAAATAAGGCAATGACTGAGGGCATATAGACACTGCCAACACTTTGTGTTTTGAGGTATCACATTTCTGGTAAACAAAACAAAAACAAAGGAAACAAGGTATGTAATTACAACAGGGTAAGGCTCCCTACTTTCCCTCCCTTTTCCACTCCTGGAGTTATTCCTCAGTGTCCTATGCTTCAGTGGGCTTATCATTAAAAATCCTATGAAACAACTATCAGGTTTCCCAAGGGCAGGACAAGATGTTCCTCTGATCCTGTCAGTGTTCATCTCTAATCATCTGTAGATGTTTCTTTTATATAACTCAGGGAAATCCATCCGTCCTAGGACAATTCTGTGGTCAGTCTCCTAATGGCATAAGGAAAGTTAAGAGACATTCACCTATGATGTTCTAGCAATAGGAAACATTCTAGCAAATATGAAAAAAAGCTGTGTTAAAACATTAATAAATAGATAAACTAATGTTTACAGGAGCATGGGCATTTGAAGTTACAAATCCAACCCAGCAAATTACAGATATGACCCTTTGTTAAGGCTCCTGTGTCTCTATCACTGACTTTGTTGAGGGGAACTGGCAAGGTAGGACCCTCAACAAACCAGTGTTTGTAGGCACTGAAGAACCCTTTGAAAATACCTAAGATGGTGTGCAATTTTAAAGCTCTGATGATAGTGACACTTATTTGAAGATCAATCTCGTGTTTTAGCTGGGATGTTTTCCACACCAGTGGATCCCTTGGAAGATAAACCAGGACTATACCACTGACAAATCTCACCCTAAAAAGGTTAGAGACCACAGTTTGTACTTAGACACCCTAAATGCTGTATAATGACCCTTCAAGTAGAGCTCATGACTGCCTGGAAAGCATCTCTCTTGTTCACTGTCCTCTTCTGGGCCTCTGAAGTTCTGATCAAGGTACCTGGCTGCCTCCCTGTTGTAGACTTCAGGCTCTCTTAATAGGACCCATGTAACCCAAAAGATTCCCCCCCTCTCTTCTTCTCTTTTTCTCATGTACAACAACATCATACTGTATGGAGTGTTAAACTATTCTAAGAGAAATGAATCACTAGGTAATGAATCCTCTTATTTATGACACTTATGTACAGATTAAGAAAAAGCATCAAATTCTGATAGCTTTTGCATATCAAGTAAGGACACAGAAGTCTGGAGCAGAACTAAAAATAATTAATTCACTAACAAGATCTAAAGATCTGAGCACCATACATAGCTACTAGCTTTCAGGAAATCCCAGTCTCAGCAGAAAACAAGACAGCAATAGAACACTTTTATAATGAGGTAGTTATGTTTTCAAAAAATTTTACTTCTGTAGATGCAGTAACTTTCCTCTAGCATTTAGGTTAAGTGCTGTGATCTTGCATCTCTAGTGCAAAATTATTTTTAAGAATGTTAATGTTCATCTTGCCTGAAGTTTTCACTTCCTCTTTGGAAAAAGTATATCCTGACAAATCTTCACATTATCTGCCCTGGGAAACCAAGCTACTTAGTCATTCTGTAATTGCCTCCTCCTCACAGAAAACAGTGTGGTTTTTGTGTCACTTTACCTTATTAAGGTTAAGAATACGAAAGAGCTCCTTCTGATTCTGTTGGAAAACTCTGGCTCCTTCTTCTGATGTCATACAATTGTCACAAGCTAGGCAGTCGCTAAGGAGTATTTTAGCATTAGCCAATGTATGAAATTCATTTTTCTGGGGGAAAGAAAACAGTAAACAAGTATTAAATAATGATTGAGCAATTTTCAAGACCTCTGCAATGACCTGACTGAAGACCAAACATGCTATCACTGTTTTGTTTAAAAAAACACAATCCATGACACTTGCATAACATCCAAGGTTACTTAAAAGTAACCAAAATAATTTGTTCCATCCTTCTTCATGGCTCTGCTCCTATTATTACTGTGAAACTGCAAAATGTTTAAGCATAAACATAGACCTAAATTTAGTCCTCTAGTCTGTATTCTAGTAACTTGATTTGCATTGCACTTCAGAGCTGACAGTCCCCATCAACCTACCAAGCAACTGAGAAAACTTTCACTTGAATGGTTAAACCTACTTAATAGCCAGATGCCTCTCTAACAGCAAGATGGCTTTGGCTTTTTATCAGGAGGTAAAACAAACAGAATGTAGTCCTACAATTACATTGAACATACACTGTAAGATCAAGAGTTTCATACTCCTGGCTGCAATACTGTTGGCAGCTCATCTGTGGGAAGAAGGAATACTTGGATAGAAGTGCAACATAACCAGACTACTTGCAAAAAAAACCAAAAACAAAACATCAAAACCCCAAAAAACAACAAAAATCCCTCAATTAAGAACCCATTCCCAGGGAAAGTTATCTGTTGAAGAACAGGAGATGATCTGTAAGTTTGTCTATTATAAAGAATAAGAAGACATTTTGTGCACTTATACTATCAAACCCCCTCTTTTCTCATTACACTCTCTGTCTCTGTTTTGAAGACTTAAGATTTTTGACACTCAAAAAGAAACTTTTTACAACTCCTGTTTCGTGTTTGCATAATAAAGGTTTTTTTATTTCACCTTTTTTAAAGATTCTCGATTCTCTGGTTATGACATGTCTACAAGTGTTCATAATTGCTTATAACTGCTTGTTGATTAGTGTTTAGTACTTGAAAGTTCTCTACTTAAAACCTCCTTTGGGGTAGACAACAACAACAACAAAAGAATACAAATAAGTGTATTACAATTTTTAGAAAGATCATTACCTCTTCAAAACCATCATTTGAACTCAATGCATCAACAGATGTACTTTGCGTATCATCATTTTTCTGTTTTTTACTGCATTCCTGAAACAAAACATAAAATACATGCTTTACACAAGATACGTTCACCGCTCAACAACATCTTTGCTGAACTGTTTGTATCATTAAAAACTAATCCAGCTCCTTTACGTTTTTTTCAGCAGCGTTAAATCTACATCTCTATAGGCAATGCCTCGTCTTCTAAGTGCGTTTGCTCCAGTGAAAATAATTCCTCCGAGATTCACTTGCTTCATCGGTTTTACAGTTCCGAGCGGTTTTTTGGTTTTTGTTTTGTTTGTTTTTTTTTTTTTAATCCCGAGGGGAAGATTAAACCGAGCACAGCAGAAGCTGTATGTGTACACGTCGCGACCGCGGCGCTATGTGACGGCCGCGAGCTGGGCGGACAGCCGCGTCCCGACGGTACCGCTGCCGCCCTCCGTGCGCTACCGCCGCCGGTCCGCAAACGAGGAAACGGGCACGGGGCTGCGCTCCGGGTGCCGGGCAGGCCGGTGACCTTGGAGCCGGCAGCCGAACGCCGCTCTGCCTCACGGGGCAAGCCGGGAGGCCACCGCCTGGCCGGCGGCGGGGGGGACGAGCTCCGCCGGCCGCCAGCCCCCCAGCCCCCCCCCCCCCCCCGACTGAGGCGACGTCCCCCGGCCGAGGGTCGCGGGCAGGGCCCCAGCTCGGCCGCGCCTCCGCCGCCGCCGCGCTCACCTTTTTGGTGCAGTTCTCGCACTTCATTTGCGATCCCGCCGGCGCACCCCGGCCCTGGCGCGGCTGCCGAGCGGTCCTCGCCGCCGGGGCTGCTGGACAGGAGCAGAGCGGGCCAGGCAGGTGAACCCCCGCACGCAAGCAGCAGCCACGGACAGCCCGCCCGCCCTCCCCGCCGCCCTTTGTTGCCGTGCCCGCCTCCTGCCCCTCTTATCGCCCCCGCCGGGCGGTCCCCGCAGCCATGCCGCCCCGCCGCCGAGGCGGGCCGCCCGCCCGCAGCCAATACGGCCCCCGGGGCGGGGGCGGCCCCGCCGCGCCCCTCACGTGCTCCGCAATTTACTAGTCTGTAATTAACCAACAAACGCCGCCGTCCCTTCCCCGCGGGGCCCCGTCGCCCCAGCCCGTTACGTGGCGCGAGGGGGGCACCGAGCGCTCCCCGCCGCGGCCTTGGAAGTAGACCCGGGGTGAAAACCGCCCGGCGACGGACACGGGGGCCCCCGCGGGGCAGGGAAGAAGGGAAGGGCCCCCCCGGGGAGCGCGGAGGCTGCTCCGCGGCACGGCCCTCTTTCCGCCAGCAGAGCCGGGCTCCCCCACCCGCAGCGCGGGCAGCTCTGCCGCCGCGCCCCCCCCCCCCCCCCGCCCTTCAGCGCGGTCCCCCCTCCCGCCGCCGAGACAGACGCGGCGGGAGAGCGGGGAAACAGGCAGGAGCTGCAGCCCACCAGCTCCACGGGGGAAGGAAAAAAAAACAACCCCAAAACACCAAAGCAAAGCCCCCCAAAACGACCCCAAGAGCGGGGCGGAAGGACGAAGAAGCGGGCGCCGTACCTCGCCGCCGCGGTGAGTTGCGTCCCCGGCAGGCGGAGGCTGGCAGCGCGGGCCGCCGGGCGAGCCGCCGAGGCTGGCCGCAGAGGCAGGCGGGGCAGCCGGCGCCTCACCCACCGCCTTGTCGCCGGCAGGTTCCCGGCTGGGCCCGCCGCCTCCCCGCCCCCCCGCGCGGCGGGGCTCATTGTGGACCTGAGCGTCGTCACGTAGCCGCCGCCGGCAGCGCGCCGCCGCGCGTCCCCGCCGCGGGGCGGGCACGGAGGGACCCCACCGGCACGCGCGCCCCGCGCGCCCCCGTCGCCGTTCCCTCCGAGCCGGGTAGGAAAACGGGGAGCGGGCGCACGTGACCCGCCAGGCACCTGCCCGCCGCGCAGCGCGACCGGGAACGGCGGGGACTGGCGAACACGGCCCCGGCCTCACCCGGGCTGCCGGTGGTGATGCACGGCGGCCTCCGGGCTTTACCTCGCCTCCAGGGACATCGAGTAATGCGATCAGGGGCAGCTGGGTGCAGCCTTTCCCAAAGGCTTCGGCTTCTTCGCATATCGTTTAAAACGTACTCGGCCGTTCTGTCCCATAAAGACTCCCCCCCCCCCCCCCCCCGCGATTTTTGTTTTCTCTCGGTCCCTTTTAAACGGAATAACACTGTGGAAGTTACTAAATACAACGTCATTACCATTTTATTTAACCAATATACTGTGACCTCCCATTTCTGTAACAAAATGCAAGTATCCGTGACCCTGTTCCCAGGCAGGTATCACAAACCCTTATGTATTGCATTATTAAACATAAATATCAGCCTTCCGTAACCTCATCGGCCCCGAAGTATCAATTAAGATGCTTATGATTTACGTCAGACTGGTTGTCTTCCTAAACCTCAGGTTGTAACATTTAAACAGAAAGGTTCAATACACATTTTGCTCCTCTTTTAACCCCCCCATTAGAACAGACGTATAAGCATACACCTACAGCTGTGCAGAGAATTTCTGCAAGTATAAAATGACATTTCAGAAATTAAACCACAGAACTTTCAACAAAGGTGCAATTTCCTGCCTAAACTGCAACTTTCTTTTATCAAGTGCACCGGGTAAATCCCCTCCTGTTACAAGTAGGGTCTAATGCTTTAATCCACAGACAACATTTTTGTTAAGCACAAATGGCAATGCTGTACAAGAACTAGAGACAGTCATGGCTGCAGAAGCATGTCACCCAAGGACATAACTCTCTAAATGCTTGTTTCACTGCAACTGTCTCTAAAAGACATCACAATGCAGAGGACCAAATGTTCATGGATTTGCTAAAGATTTTTACAATCAATTAGTGTTTTAAAAATAACCTCAGAGCAGAACATTAAAAAAAGGCTTTTTTTTTTTTTAATTTACAGACTATAGGTGAGTTATCATTGAGGTCAAGGAAATCAGGAATTCCTTTGCTTTACCATAATGAAAGCAAATAGAAACACTTTCTTACCACCCATTTAAAGAAAAAATAAGCTGATACTGCTTTACATATACCCTGGAAAAATACCACTAATCCTAGCCTGAGGTAAAAATTGTAATAGCTTTGGTAATCATTTTCTGTGCTTCTGCTATCTTTATTCAAAATGCTTTCACATCAGCATATTAATGCAAGTTTTTTTAAAAGCACTACAATCACTCTGGAGCAATCCCTGTGCAACCTAAGAATTTGCATTTCCTACAAAATTGCTGGAATGCAGCATTAGCTGACATCTTGTTTCCTGTTCTTTGGATGAATATTTTCATACTGAAAAGCTGTGCCAATCTCACAACTTATTCCACATGGATACAATAGCCATAGCTGCATTGACAAATATGGTGATAGCACAGATGAAAGTTCTAAATTAGGAATGTGTTGAGATTTGCACATAAAGGCATAGCTAAAATCCTTCTGTTTCACACTTTGACGATTATGCTTACATTTATTATCCAAATTTGATATAGTGATTCTTCAAAAGCCATGACAGTTTTGGATACATCTGTAACTCTACAAAGATAATATTTAAAATAGTTTTTTATTTTCCCCCATATGTCTTTATATTCACAATGAAAACTAGGTAACTACATGAAAATTGAAACATTTGTAGAAACATTGAGGACATGTTAGGTACACATCCTAAGTATACCTACTTCACCCTCTGGCTTAGGAATACCTGGACTGAATTAATTTCAATTTAAGAATTCAAACAAAAAAGAGAGCAAAAAACTTCTACAAACTGAAGAGCATGCAAGGAATCAATGTTTCAATGCATGGTTTAAGATTATACTTGTGTAATCATTAGATAATTAGATGTCCCATTTATTTTATTGCCAAGAGCAATTTCTGCTTTCCATTAGCTATTTATGCCATTTTCCCACAGAACAGCAGATCAATTACCATCAGCACCATGCCTGACAACCTGAGAAGAGAAAGCACCATCCTGTTTTAATCTGCCCGGGGGGGCGGGTAACAGTTACTACCTTTGCCACAGCTGCAAAGGCTAAGTCCAAAAAAAAAAAAAAAAATTCATCACAATATAAAAGCTTTCCTATGTCAACAGTAGGTAGCACTTAAGAGCATTACTTGCTTTTATGGCCTCTCTTGATGTATTTCGCCTCCATTGCTACATTTCACATTTATACCTGCACCTAAAGCTTTTACACCAAGAATGAAATAGAAAACTAAGTATCTCTCTATGAAAACTGTATGCTGCAAACAGCTTCAGAAAGCTTTAAAGGTTATGCATCAGTCCTACAAGGCACTGCAAACTGTAAATGCCTCTTCAAGTTAGTGACAGCATATGCCGCTCAACAGCTGTCAGAATTAAGCAATAAATCTTAGTTACAGCTGGTAAACACGTATTCCATGAAGTGAGTACTCCCCAGGCTTCATACACACTGTTCCCATGGAGGTCAGTGGGGCACCACACAGAGCTCAATGGGATGATCTCATTTGTAACAGGGACTTAGAGCCAATTCTGTCCAGCTGCAAAACAACACTGGTTTGGTGACTGTTTCCAACCATTTAAAATCAAGCTCACTAGGAATTTTATCCTGGCAGGCTAATAAGATCACATGCTTATTGCACAGCTGAATGTCTAAGTTTAAGACCTTGGCGGGGGGGGCAGGGGGAGGAGGGTATAAGGAGCAAGAAAAGAATATTTAGGAAAATGGTCTGAAATTAGGAAAAAGGACCAGAAATATAAGTAGTGTGAAACTAATGCAAAATAAAGACCAGTTCTGTTATATCTGCATGGTCCTGGGTTTAGATTAATGACTTAAAAGTTAGAAGTGTATTTACTATACAATGCCTTACAAAAAATTATTTTTATATTATTGAGCAGGAAGTCTACAAATAGTCAATTACATATTTCTGAATGTTTCTTCCAGCAAATAGTTTTTGTTTCTGCAGCAACATGTTTTGGAATTCATGCTGGTCCTTCAGTCCAAGATCAAGCTTTTAAAATGTGTGTCGTCTTCCCACTTTTATTGGTAGGCGTAACATCACTTACCTACTTCAAGTGCGGGCATAAAATCCCCAGGTGATTGCAGAAAAAAATGCTGTAAGACTCATTAATCAATAGCAGAAGCTTACACTGATCCTTGCCATATTCCAGTTCAGACAAGTGCTAGATTGTCTGTGTGTGTGGTATTTCCCATAGTTGCAATAATTTCCAACTTCATAATTAAATTAAGTCATATCAGGTTATCCTACTGTGGTCTTTGCAGAACTGCAGAATATACAATTGCTAATATTTTTGCAGAGAGTAACATAAGAATAAAACAGAGTGATATGCTGTGTAGTTTATACTGAGTGGACAGATGAGTTTCTTATTTCACTCTACTCTAGACTCAAGAAATCTTTTGTCTTGTATCACACAAAATGGCTTAACATTTGGTTTCCAGAGAAACTGGTTGCTTATGAAAGCTGACTGACAACCACTTATACATAAATTTCTTTCCAGAAGACTCAGCCAGCTGCTTTATTGGGTTGAGAACACATGATACTTATTACTTCCTATTTTTCATCCAAATCCGGCAGCTGGTACCTCATGACTCACAAGCATGCCAATTCATTCTTGCAGTTCCTCAAAGCTTTTTCCCATTAAGAAAGTTACACAAAAATTGTAGATCAGTTTGTATTTTCTACTACTTGCAGTCAGTTAAGTCTATACCATGGACTCCGAGGGTTTTTTTCCCTATCTTCAAGCAGTTCACTCTGGACTGTTATGAGACACACTGTCTGATCAAAATCTGTTAGTGTTCACCAACAATGATGTTCAGGAACAGGTGAACAAACTTCTACCATGTTATAGCCTTGAGCAAACACTCTGGAGTATGTGGATTCGTATTAGCAAAAAAAACCAAAAACTGAGTATGTCATTCAGGAAGGACCACACTCCTGTGCAACTGAGAGAGGACTGAATATCATTTATAGATGAAGTTATACATTGACTTACATAAAGGGAATTTAAGAAGTTAAGCTAAACTACAGGTGTCTGCACTTCACCTATTAGGTCCCAAAGATGACAGGAGCAGTTGCTCTAATTGATAGAACAGGAACAGCTTTCATATGTGAATGATGTTTAACTGAACTGGAAACACAAAGGATTTTTCAAATGTAGCCTACTGTCCACAACAGGAAAGTCACTCAATATTTCTAGTGAATTAGAAACTTTCCTCCCCAAACAACAGATTTTCCAAACACATGCTTTCTGCTGACATACAATTCAAAAAAGTCATGACATCAATATTAAATCCATAAGATTATCACTGTTATTTCTGCTTTGCAATCCCTCCCCCCATTTTTGGAACAATAGCATTAATTTTCCTCGGGGTTCTGTTCACAGTTATAACAGCTATCCAAAAATACATGGCATTCAATTGTTATAACCATCATAGCTATCATTGCTGAAAGCTAAAGCATAAAAAAAAATTAAGTACTAAAAACTTGTGATAAAACATCAATTGACAACACTGATGTAATTAATTTACTACTGGCAAAAAACCCCAGCACCAGCAGAAACCCTCACAAGTGTCAAAAGTCACCTTTGGAAGAACAGGAAACGTCAAACAAAGCAGTCTGCTCTCTGCTTCCATGTGTGTAGTTATTCATGGGGGTACATACCCATAAGAGACACAGCCAGGACAGAGGAATAGTGGCTTTTAGCTGCTGCCACTGGGAATCAAGGTCCCAGTAGCAAGTCTTCTCCGAGCAGCCATCCCGAGACAACTTTGCGACACTGAAAAATCACGTACAAACCTCACCCTACCACAGCCTCCTACCCAAACAACACAGACATGAAGTACTACTGAGAAATGGCTACCGCACAGCGCCAGTGCTCTACAACAGCTGGTGCCCCAAACGCGGGATACGCACTGGCTGCCATCGAGAGCCTGGAGCTGGAGAGGCTCCCCCCACCCTCCCTTGCCCCCCATCCTGGAGCACCCGGCCAGCCCCGCCAGGCACCATCGTGCAAGGGGCCATATCCACCTCGCCCTGAGCGGGTCCAGCAAAGTGCCACCAGCTGTGCCCAGTAAAGCTCTTCCACGCAGCCAGCCTCACCCTACAACATTTCACCTCTCTCCTCTACCAACACGCCAGTTTTTCTCCTCTTTTTTAAAGCCACACAACTTAAAGGAAACGTCGACGCTCTTACTCAGGCTGCAGCCACAGGCCTAGCCACCATCTTGAATGCGGGCACTGAGCCGACATCTTGGGTGAGGCTCTCCCTTTTCCCCTCGCGCGTGAAGCCCCAGCGGACGAGGGAAGGAGGGGGCTAGGAGGGAAGCTTTATTCATCCCCTTCCTTGCCCTCACCCAAAATGGCCGCTGCCGCATCCGATCCTCCTTGAGGTGGGCGTGGCGCCGGCTCATCCCAGCGGCCGCTCTGGCCGCGCTCTATGGTTGAGGGCGGTGGGGCTGCCGGAAGCGGAGGCGCCCCGGCGTCCCATTGAAAGCGCCTCCATGCCGCCGCGCTGCTGCGCGCCCCGGGCAGGTATCGGCGGCGGCGGCGGCGGCGGCGGCGGGTGGGGGGGGGTGGGGGTGGCTGCCGGGCTGAGGGGTCGCCGGTCCGCCCCGGGGCGGGCTGAGGCTCAGCGGGGTCGCGGGCCGCGGCGTCGAGAGGGAGCGATTCCCCCGTCGGCCTGGCTAGGGGCGCGGCGGGGGCCGCTAGGGGCGAGTCCCAGCTCAAGCTGCGGTGTTAGCCACGCCGGGTCGGGGGCGGCGGGGGGAAAAGCCGAGATCTGTTTTTTGGCTTTGGCGGCACGCTCCAGATCCTTTCCCTAACCGGGTGCCCAGCGAGGGGGAGACCGGTTAAGGACGTGGGTCTCCCTGAGGGGAGGCAGGGGCGGGATTGGGAGGCAAAGAAACTTCAGGCTGGTGCACGGTCCTGGCTTGATCGATGTTGGTGGCGAAGCGTTCAAGGTGCTTGTTTAGATAGCTTTTGCTAGCTCACCCTCCCCATCGAGAGAAGTCTATGAATGTTTATTTTGGTGCTGAAGATCAGCGTAATGTCAAACCCAACAAATTCAAGCAAAATTAGCAGCCCCAAAATACCTCTCTCTCGGTAATTGTAAAATTGTCATAGTAAAACTTCTGTGTTCGCTTAAAGGCACGTTTATGAGTTATGTTATTAAGCGTAACTTTAAGAAGCTGCTTTGGTGCTTTTTGTTCCCTGAGGCAGGCACCTGTCTTGCAAGCAGCTGCCTCCGGGAGAGACGATGCTATTGACTTTGAGTGTCCAACAGTAAACCAATACTGGCATTTGCACGACTGGACTTTACTGAATGAATATGGGGGGGGGGGCAGATATCAAAGTTCACATTAATGGGTCTAACTGGTACACACACGAGTTGTGTTTTAAGTAGGGTGTGTTGTTTGTGAAATACAGCCAGATTTCTGCAGTGATCCTTATGTAATTGATAACTTGTTGATATTTTTTTAGGTTGCAGGCAGGAGAAGGCTTTGTACATGCAGAAATATTTTCCAGTATATTGAGAGCAACTCACCAGAGTAATTTGAAAATTAAAATTTGATGCTTGACATCCGGAGGAGATAGTGTCTTATGCATAAGTGGTTTTGTCTCTTTTGGTTTCAGATTCTCTCAGATGTGTTGCTAAGAGATTAAAATCAAAGTCATGTGTGCTTTTTATTTAACTGAGAAGACAGCTAAATCTGCTTTATTAAATGGAAGAGTAAAAAAAAATAATCCCCTGGAGCTTTGAATCTAAACTAGCCAGTTGGCACAGAATTGCGGGAGCGTCATGTAGTATCTAAGAACAGCAAGATGACTAAAGGACTAAAAATCACATGCTTTTCTGTAAGAATCTGGGTGTGCTTGGGCCTGCTCTCTACGGGGTTTTCATGGTTATTCAAAACCTGTTGAATGTTGGCATTCTTCTGGAAACCTGTTATCATAGGCAGCTAACAGCTTAATGCCAACCTCCTATGAAGTGGTTCTGTGGGTGGAAGAGTAGGCTATTTGATGATTAAAGTATCCAGTCAATAGAAGGAGTTGGTGTTTGTTGTCTTCAACAGTAAATGAGCTGTTTAATGCTCCTGCAGTCTCCAGAATGCATCACGGAAATTCAGCTTTATCACACCAATCAGAAAAGTAGATACCCTTTTAGAACACCTTTTGAGGAAGCCTGCTTAAAACCCATTACCTTAAGTGGTATGAAGGTTGTAACAAAAAACCCGAGCAAAATAGAAGAAATCTGTGATTAAGGCCAATGTATAATCTGCTAACATTATGACATGATGCTTACTTAGCACATGTTTTCATTTCCTATTGACTTTTACTGGATTGTGGTCTTCATAATAATAACAAGCTTCTCTACCAATTTGCATAAGAGAAGCAGTAAGCAGCCTGTCCTTTATCTAGTGACAATCCTGAACAGATCAGATGGGTCCTCATATGCCTTTTGCATCTCACTCGAATCAGTCTTTATGCTTGTGGTGATAGTATTAGGGTAAGATTTTTTGGGGGGGCTGGGGCTCACAATCATGCCAGAATTAAAACAATTTTATGCTGTAAATAGTGAAAACTTGCTGAAAATGCTGCATGGGATAGCCCAGCTCTAACTGTTTTTAATTAGTACCTGTGTTTTTAATCTTTATTGTTACTTTCTGTCTAGGCTGAAGGCATGGTCTTGTTGAGGAGAAACAAGCATACTTGTTCAACTCCTGGTTTTATTCTTGAGTTGGCTTGAATGATGGGAATGCCATATATGGCATTATGTGGCACTAGCACTGCTAGGCTGAGGCTGTAACCCTTGCTGGTCTGTCATCAGGGATGAGAAACCTGATGTCTCTATTGCAGAAGGCTGCATTGTCCTGCTTCAGCTGCCAGGCTAGTCCATCATGGCAGCTTTTGCAGTTAGCAGGTAAAAGGCTGTCAAAGAACTTTCCATTGCTCTTGCTGTTTTATTTGTTTGAAATGCTGCATGAATTAGCAACAACATTGTTCCAGGTTCTTGCTTTTCACATTTTCTTCTGGAATCTGGTTGTGATAGAAAGGAAGAGACTTTTACCCCCAAAATGAGAAGAGTTCAGATTCCTGTTGTTGTTGTACAGGTCTCCACATGACAGGTTTTTTTTCTTTGCAGTTTTTCTAAGTGTGCATATTGCTCTTGCGAGAAAAAGACTATGTTCTTATCCTGGACATCTTTTATAGTGTAGATTAAGACTTGGTAAGTCCTGAAAAATGCTAGGAGGGGAGAGTGTTGAAGACAACAATGATTTTAAATTCTTACTTATCTGTTTTATTGTCCAGTGACATTTCATGAGTCAGACTGGGTTGTTGGGAGTTTCTTCTGAAGATGTACATGTTGGTTGAAAACCGTACAAGTTCCTGTCTTCATCTGAAGAGGTCACCTGGCATCCGATCTTGGTCTCTCTTTGTTGGTAAGACCATAATATTCCTCAGTTTATTTCAGAACTTGCTTTAAGGGAAGGGTTTCACAGAATAAATTCCTGAAAGAGCCTCTAATGAGAGATGCCTGTCTTTCAGGCAGTCTTCTTTCAAAAAGAGGAATCTTCATGCTTTGAACTTCTCCTTTAGCATAGCCACTAAATGAGTCTGAAGTCTCCTCCTCAGCATGGTAGTTTCACTGTGAGACTGATAATTTTTCAGTCTTTTACCTGCAGAACCTCAAAGGCTTATGGACAGAGAATTTTAAGGGAGTCCTGAAGCATCAAGAAAAGAAAGTTTATTGTATGTTATATACCATTATAAATGTGAAGGTTCTGAAGGGGATGCATACTTACACTGAAAAACATCAAGGTTTTCAGAAACGGAAAAATCTGCAGTGGAGCAATGCTGGGGTTAGATCTTGCGTGTGGTTGACAGTGAACTCTTAACGGCACTGTGTGTATGAAATAGGAAGTCATACAGGATGTTCTGAAGGGCATCTGGTTTTAAACACTAAATATGTAGGAAAAAAAAATTGAGTGGTGCTTCTTAGGACCACACTGAGAGAGCTGGTAGGGAAAATGTGGCATATCCTGCTTTCTGCTTTCCAGCTGAGTAGATCCCATTGCAGTAACACTACGAGGTTGTCATTGCTTTCAGTGATGTCATCTTGTCAGACTCTCATTGAGACAAGATCTTTGCAGTTGCAGCAGCACTCCAGGGCATGAGGCACTCTTCCGCTGCTTCCTCCTCAATGGGAGAAAGGGAGCTGGCAGCTTCTGACACAACTTTATCGCAGAAGCTTTCTTCTGGCTCCACAAAGCACTTAGAGGGGAAAAATAACCGTTGTAGTGTTTATGGTAGCATGCTCAAAGTTGTACTGCATTTGAGAGGAAGTATGGTGTAATGGCTAGATTGAGAGTCCCTCTGAAGTTCCGTTCCTGATTCTGTCATGACCTTTTATTTCTGACCTCAGCCCCTGTGCTTTTAGTGTCTTTGCAGAATGGGAGGTTTTTTATACTGAGTTCAAAGGAAAAAAAACAACACCTGAATCTTTCATATAGTGATCAATGTTGCAATCGCACTTGTCCCTTTTTTGAAAAGTGATGAACTTTTGAATATTCATGTTTTTCATCAGGGGATTTTAGATGGTTTGAGCTGCTTGTTTGTCCTAATTCTCTCCCCTTTCATCCTAGGAATAGCCTCCATAGGTTTGGCTGCTGCTTATTATAGTGCAGGTAAAGGCCTATCATTTGTTTTTAAGAATTGTTTATGTCCTGTTGATCTGTTTTTCACGCTGATGACTGTTCTCTGCAGCTTCTGTCTGGCCTTACAAAGGCAGTATAGGTACCTATCACACTTTGTGGCGTGAATGTTAAAATCCAATAATAATTGTTGTCTGCGTATGACTTACTGTGCTTTAATGTTCTGTTTGTTACTCAGCCTCCCTTTCCATTTGCAAGAGCATTTTTAGTAATGATATTTAGTTCTCTGTGGCATTTTGTAGTTTCAGTGTGTTTTATAAATGTGATTAGCTGGTCATCACAGCTCTCTCGGGAAGATATGTAATGATTGTTTGCCACCATAATGAAATGATTACCTTGCCTTTGATGGAAGTGCTCTGTTTCTCTGGAAACTGTTAAATCATCACTAGCAGAAATTACTCATAAAGACACATTTAGAGAACAGACAGCTACTGCTGCTTCCTGCCCCCCGCAATAGAGCAGACTGCACCAAATGCCAGGTATCCTTCCACCTATGGAATTTATCCTGCAGGCTGTCCTGTGATTCTCTTGCTGCATCCTGTTAACATCAAATTTTAAAACTTAATAGGGTGTAGGAATATGCTATCACTATAATCAATGTATTTTTATTTAAAGAGCAAAGTCCAGTGAAAGCTGCTTGATACACCAGCTGTATCAGCCTTTTTTCTTAAGACATTGAAAGAAAGTTTTCTGAAACAATACTGAGCACAGTTCTACTTTGCCTTCAGTAAAAGTCTGAGTAAGCAAATTGCTTAGGCTGCTATATGTAAACATTTCCAGGACATAAAATTCAAATGTTTGTTTGTCGACAGGGCCAACTGCTTCCTTTTATGAAGAAACATGTTTGCTTCAGTGAATTTCCATTTTCCCTTGTCCTCTGCAGCACAAATATTTGGTGGTTGACAGCAAGTTGAGAGTTTTGTGGATGCCTTGTAAGATGCCTTTGCTTTTAGAGAAGAGAAAGATCCGTAGTGATGTTAACAACCTTGCCAATAAATCATATGCTTATAATTCTGCATAGTTTGGAGCCCAGTGTAGATGGAATCTTTGAAAAATATGTGAAGAGTTTCTGTATTTTTATCCTGGGAGAGAGCTGTAAAATAGCTTGCATTACAACTAAAGGCAAAAATGTTGCATCAGAGAAACCTTTTTCCTTTTGTTGCCTTTAAAGGGAGCATGTTGCTTTTAAAACTAACTGTTTGAATACCAGAGAAGGAAAAAAAACCCCTACCTGAATTTGTGCATTTTTTTGCATTGTTCAGACAGCTTGGCATGGAAGCTCTTCTATATGGCTGGGTGTTTCTTTGTGGCAGCACAGAATCTGGAGCAGTGGGAGGTAAGATGCTGAACTCGGGAAATGAGGTCGTGTGAGTTTAGAAACAGTTGGCAGATGCTGATTCCAGCAGCCCCATGAACTTGCTCAGTCCAAACAGGCAAGTTATGCTTTTGGTATTGAGGAAACTCTTTGGGGTTGCTGTGCTAAGAGTAGAGTTGGGGCAATAATTGTTTCACTACACAAGCATGAAAACATGAAGCTAAACCTAAGAGTGCTTTTTAAGGGGAGACTTGCCCCAAAATGTTTTGTGGCCTTTTCTTCCTCTTGCATAAGAGAGAGAATAGCACGTTCAACTGCTACAACATGATTTTATACTTAGCTGTTCCAACTAATGACGGACCATTAAATAGAGTAGCTCTAACCTTCCAGGCTACTCAGCTGTTTTCCATTGGGAAAACAAATGGTGTTTGTGAAGCTGGTTTATAATCTTGTGGATGTTGGTTTGTTGAGAGTTGGACTGAGAGCAATAACCCATTATATAGGCTGGTCACCTTACTGACCTGAGTTGTTATTAGAATAAGCAACCCACACATGTGAGACATCCTCTTTTTATTGACCGGCAGGGATATTTTAAATGTAGTGTAAGCCTGGCCCATATAGCAGCACAACACTGGAATTTTGGTGGAGTTAGTCACTGTGTTAGTGAAAAGTGTAACTAGAACTTATGTTCACTGTATACTTATACTGTAGGCCAAATGCATACACCAAAAGTGAAAATTACAGCAGCTCCAAGTTAGTGTTCAAATTTGATTCCAGGCAAAATTTGTATTACATAAGGAATGTGGAAGGAGGGGTAATGAAGCCAGCTTTAACTTCCTTCTAGAAGGAACACAGGAGATACGGTAAAGTCTCTGTTAAAGCCAAGAGCAAGATTATGATTTTCACAGTCTAGTAATAGAGAAATGTCCCTAAAATAGCTATGTATTTTTCTTTGTTAGCAAGATTATTTTCCTATGTAACTATTTTACTTTGAAGCATAGCTACTGATGGTGTTTTTAAGAAATGTTGGGTTTTGTTTTTCAATTTTACAGGAAGCTGTATTTGATAAGAGCAAGGGAACAGTCTGCCTGAAAACATTCAATCTTTACAAAAAAATACTGACCTTCTCAAAAGGAGGCAATGAACAAGGTGAGAAAGCAGTATCTGTGGTAGCAAATGTGGTGAGCAGACAGAAGAAATGCATATATGCCCATTTAATAAACTTCTCTGGAGTTCTGTACTTAAATTACATATGTTTCCAGATCTGTTTTGTTCCCAAGCAGCAGATGTAATAATCTGCCTCTCAGGACCCAAATGTTTTTTCAGGTTAGGGTGCTGAATACATCTTGTTAGTTATTTTAATCCAAGGTAACTAGGCTTACACAATGCTTTCCATAATGGTTTTAGCCATTCCTTTGGGATGTTAATGTGCAGGTTTACATTTCCCTTGGCTAGCCTGCTTTGCAGGTAGGACTGGTGGAAAAACTTAAATTTTGGATCAAGGAGTTGAGATTTCTGTAATCTAATCTGGTTTTGGTGGCAGGCAAATCTTCAGATATATGCAAGCAGGCATGTTTTATCCTGCAGATACACAATACGCATTTAAAACAGCATATTCAGTAGGCTTAGCTTAATGCAGTATCGTATTTCTTTTGAGCTTCCTCTCAGAGTAACAGAGGCTGAAGTATAGTATGTGACTTGGTTGAGTCACTGTGAGACAGGAGCTCCATTGCAGACTAAAGTAGGATCCTTTTCAATGTCAGATTTTTTTATTCTGCTTGCTAGTCTAAATCAAACCAACTGTCAATATGCTTAGAAAAATGACAAGATTTGGAATGTCCTTAAGCTGAATTGGTTTTTAGACAGTTCATTTTGGAGATGGAAGATAAGAGATGTGGAGAGAAGGATGTTTAATATTTCTGAACTTTTCTTTAGGGTATAAGCATACCCTAAAGAAAAGTTGGGGAGCTGAGCATATCTCGTCCTGAGAGGTTATTTGGTAGTATCTCTTTCAGGTACCGTTAATGTGGGGATGCAGAGATCAGCAGATGTTCTGAACAGTTAAATCTTTCAGTATTTGCTCAATCTCAGTAAACTGAACACCTGTTTACCTACTCTGTACAGAAAAATAGTTAAAACTGTCATTAAAGTAAGTAATAAACTAGTGGTCCCCAGTTCCTGGGAGGCAGTGTAGCTTGTTTATTAGGGCCTATACCAGCTAATATGTGCTGTAGTCTCTCCTTGTTTATTTTGCCTGAATAGCTCAGCAATTGTTTGCTATTGCAGGACTGCCCTGGTTGTATGGGTTCAGAGCAATAGTACTCAAGAGCACAGTCCCAGTCATGCAAGTCACTAGTAGCAGTGCTGAAAGTTTACTGTAATGCTAATAGACTGCTTTGTTTCCACATCTGTTTACAGTAGTGGCTCTTTTGAATGAGATCCGAGATGTGAACGTGGAAGAGGAGACTGTGCGATATTTTGGGAAGGGTTACCTGGTTGTGCTACGATTTGTCACTGGATTTTCACACCCACTGACTCAGAGTGCGGTATTGGGCTGTAGAAGGTGCAGTGTGGACTTTTTTTTTTTAATTAGAATGTGTAAGGTGGGAAATACCAGTCATATGGGACAGTAATTGCCAACTATTGAGACTCCATCTTGGCTCCATTTTCATACTTGCTGATATGACCCTGTGTTAATTCAGTTTAACTTTTTAAAATGCTTTCAGTTGTGGGTATTTGGGTAACACCATCTCCCATCAGAAGACTGATCATATTTAGATATCTGAGATCCCTTCTGTGCTGCATGTCTGCTGTGGTTACCTTCACTAGCTCAGCTGTGCAGTGGCACAGGGGATTAAATCTATTTTGCAAACATTTGGTGTATTTATCAGTTAACAGAGGATTTATTTTAAGCATTAATAATAAGGAATCTTGCAGCAGGGACTGTGGGGAAAGGATTGATTTGTTGTGATGTGGAAGTAACAGCTTGGCTTGATATGTCTGCACAAGTGGGATGCTGTCAGTCATACTTTATGCCGTATGTTGGCTGGTCCTTCAAGCAGTTATTCTCAAGAATTAGCATGCCTGTTCTTGTCTTGTGGACATCACAGTTCCTCTAACTCTTACATTGCTTCTTCTTTTCCACAGTGATGTGGAGGCAGTTGCCAAACTCATTACTAGTTTTCTGGAACTGGACAGAGTAGAGAGCCAACAAGATCTCTCTCAGAGCAGCGAAACAGAGGCTAGTGATGCAGATGAACCACAGGATAAATATTAATAATCATTGTGAGCTGAAGAAAGCAGAGGCTTTCAAATATCTGGAAAATATACTGATTGTTCTTCAGAAAAAGAAATTCCTCACAATCTTGGCCTGGGCATTTCTCTACATGTGCACTTACAATGGGAGGAATCCGTCTCGGGGCACTTTTTTAGTGCTAAACTGCTTCAAGATCCATGCTTCCAGTATTGCTGTTGTAGAGTCCAAAGCAAATTCTGTTTTATTTGTTCCTTTGCCTCAGTTCATGCATGTGGACACTGCTGGCTTTTGAACTTGTCAGCTCATCAAACTTGTCTAGGAATAGTTATTTATTAATTCATGGGTTTGAAGTCATTTATTGCTTTCCCATTAATGAACTGGAGATACAGATGTAAACTTGCACTTATTGCAAACATCTGCTGCAGGTACAGTATATGAAATGTAGAAGAGCTGAATTTGTAATTCACAATGCTTTAAGGTTTTTCTTGAAATGTTATAAATGACTGAATATATTGCTAAATTGGGTTTAAGCAGCTTAATATATGCAATTAGGTGATGCTGAATAGTGACACTTTTATATTCTCTACTACTGACTTGCCGTTAGATACCAGTGGAAATTAAAAGTTTGAGTGACTGTTTTGGAATTGGAACCATCAGGTTGATCAGCTTGTTACACTGTCTTACTTCTCTTGGACTTGCCAAGGAGCCATAAATAGTGAACAAAAAATGATCATGTTGACAATTCAACATCTTTGTGATGTTCTAGCTTAATCCTGTTCTGCTTAACTTCTGGGCATAGGCTAGCCCAAGATAGAATAACCTTTTCGTAGATGTCAACATTTACTATTTTAACTGTGTATTTAGAAAAGAAGAAAAGCACATGTGTTTCTTTAGGTAGGGAAAAAACTAATGTCAAACAACATGGTAGTCTGGATTTATTTAGTATTTCCTCACTTGAAATGGTACCGAAGTGCTAAATAATTTTTTTTTTTTTTTTTTTAAGATAGCTGGGATAGATCCAATGTTTGACTTGTACACGTTTTACTTCAGGTGTGTACTGTCTTTGTTCTGACCAGTGGTTTCACAAATAGTTAAAATATGAATTTTCCAAGATATTTTTTGAAGTAAAAGCTACCTCTGTTAGTCAACATGTTCTGTCTAGAACTAAAACTTCATCATGCCTATATCAACATGTCAGTATAAGAAAAAAGTTGTAAAGAGCTGAAAGTTCCTCCAACAAGTTCCTGCCTGTATTAAAGTTCACTAGGTTTAATTTAGGAATTGTATGGTCTTAAGACCTGAATTAGAAAATATTTACACAGTTACTTCTAGGACATCTGAACAGGGTACAAGGTAACTGTGTGGTCTGCTTTCACATTTGGCCAGCAGCAAATGTCTTCTGGCAGCAGTTTCTTCAGGACTGAAAAGAACCTGCATTCTTGTTTCAAAGCACTCTACCTCTACAGAAGAGAAAGCTATGAAAAGATTTTGGCAGAAGCTATGTCCTGTTGTGTGTTCCAGCTATATCTGAAACTAAGCATATGCTTATCTGACCAAAGAACAGGTTGTACCAAGATTTTACTTCCAGCTGTTTAGACCTAATGTGTGAGCTGTGAGACAAAGATGCTCTTACTGTCAGTTTGAAAGGGTAATCAAACTGTAACAGGGAGATAGCTGTTGATGCAGCTTGACTGCAGCACAGAAGTGGGTCTGTTTCTATTAAATAAGAAAAGAAACTTGTAATCACATCAGCTATCAAAGCAGACCTCTGCCAATAGACGTGCTTGTGAAGTCCTCTGAGTTGGTGGGCTAATTGTGTGGCTTTCAATCTCTCTACCCCACGTCACTGGAATTGGGAAGCTGCTATGTACAAATGTGGGAAAATTAGGTTGCAGGCAATTAGCTGAATTTGGCCTTTATTCTGAAGCACAGCTGTAGTCTAAGAATAATCATCAAACCTGTTTAAAAAAAATATTGCAGGGTGTAACACTTCGGAGAGTTCTTCATTTAAATCTACTGCAATATATACCCTAGGTGACACTTATTTTAGAGAGAGGAGAATGAGATTGGGAATTGGGAGAACTCTTTTTTTTTTTTTAACCCTACTGTGTAAAATTAGAGTGCTGAGTGTTCTAAAGACTTCCAGTAAGAAATACTGAAAAAAACTAGAGTATTTAATGGTATAAAGTAAGCAGAAGGGCTCTACCTGCAGATAACTGTTGCTTCATAGCAAAGATACTAAGAGGGAGTATGTGGTACGCATGTGCATTGCACTTACAGTCTAAGCCCATGGATTTGACTGTGGATGAAATAGACAAAACTACCTGCATTCCATTTTAGCCATACTGGGTTTCTTTTGTATTTCCATGAGAGCTAACATTCCGTGCAAGACACAAACCACACTGTGATTTTCCAGTCAAAATCAGCTTTAGAAAGGTACGTCTATTGATCTAACCCTACACTGCATCATGTGCCTTGCTTCTGCTGACTTCTTTTGTATGTCTGGCTGGCTGTATGTTCTTGATGTTAGTCATGTGTATGCTTATGGACTATGCAATATCATTATACAAAGACTAAAACAATGTAAGGAAGATTGAGAATCCCTAGAAAGAGGAATGACCTATAGTAAGATATAGCTTGAAATACATTCTGTGGAATAAGTTGCATTTTGAGTTGTTGTCCAATGATCGTAACTTTTAAGATGTTCTGTAGTGTCCCCCCTCACACCTCAGTATCCTACTGATGGTAGACAGGAGAGGATGACTGCTGGCATGCACTGTGTGTCTAGCAGGAGTATTTTGACTCCTCAGTCTTTCACTTGGAACAGCTGAGGTAATGCTCTCCTGTGCCATTTCCATTTTGCATTTGGCAGCTCTGTCGGCATACAAGCTAGAACAGTTTCAAATGGGAACCCAGGTTCTGTAGACTGAGCTAATGTGAAGGGGGACCGAGTAGATTCTTCAAATGCTGTGGGTTCTGCCTGCGCGCTGTATGTTGGGCACTGCTGACTGATGCGTACATACAACTGGAAGCTTGTGATGCTGATCGACAGTGCTGGTAAAGAATGTCTTAACTTGGCAATTGGATGCCATACATGAACGTGTATCACAGGCTGTTGTGTGTTTCTCTTGTTCTAAGTTTTGAGCTTCCTGTCTTCAAAAACTTTGTCTCTTGTACTTGGGAGACAGATCAAGATTTTCATGTTTTGCAGTAACTGTGTGCATGGAAGATTAACTTGCAAATTGCTGTTAACATGGATTTGGTTACAGCGATGTCTGTGGACTCCTCAGCAATGTGATGCAGCTTGAAGAAACTTCTAGAACAGCAGGTGCTAACTCAGGAGAGGTTCTGTTCTTCCCTCCTTCCACTAGTCCTCTCTCTGATCCTTTTTTCCTGCCACTTTTCACCATTTTACTGAAGGCTTTTTCGAATGGTTTTCCTCACTTCTCTTGGGCCTAGCATGTTGAAAAGCCCAGTAAAAGTAGCCTTATGTGTCCCTGACGTAAAGTGGCTTGTACTAAAAGGGATGACTAGTTTTGGTTAGGAAATTAGGTACTCCTAGAAGAGTATTACAGATGTATTTGTTAAGGTTTTTGCATCTCAGGCTGTCTAGTAACTTGAGACTAGACAGCTGTAGTTTGACTTACAAGTGATTTGAAAACCTGCATAAAAGACCTTAAGTTAGATCTAACCCCCCTGCTCCATAAAGCCAACACTTTCTATTATGTCCTTTTAATATAACTGTATCCTAAGTGCCATTTGGCAGATGCTTCAGCTTAAACTTGAGCAGCACATCTGAAGTTACTTCTGTGTATGTGGCTGGATAGGAACATAGCCTTAGCTGTCATACTGAACAAAAGCAAGGCTGTGTGGTGTACAAAGGGAGAAAATTGCATCATCTAAGCTATAATCTAGTATTCTGTTATATCACAAAATGAGATATTCCAGTAGCTAGAATCAATTGTGCAAGTCTTGAAGAAAATCCAAATATTTATACCATATAGCTGAGACTTGATTTGTGCTGTATTTATGAAGTTGCACAGATACCAAAAACTACTCTGGTTACATAGTAAAGAGTGCTAGTTCTGACACTAGTAGATTGCCGAGAGGCAAAAGTACTTCTGGAGAATGTTTAGAAATTGCTTTTCTAATTTTAAATTGCAAGTAGAATTTCAGCAAGGCCTTGTATATTGTCTTTTTTTAAAAAGCGGTCCAACTGATAAAATCAATTTTGATAACTTGTTTTGTGTCACTGTAGTCTTTTTCTATTGTTTTTAATTAAAATGTATTAAAATATTGATGGCTGTTTAAATCACTTGGCACGGACCTACTGAAGGAGTTAATGGGGGGAGGACAGAGTACAGGAAGCCCAAATACCTAGCTCCTTACTGACCCTGCTTGTACTTTTACAGGAGTCCAACTTTCAATTTCATATAACCTAATATAACCAACTCTTCATGGGTGAATATATTTACATTTTTCCCCCTTTAAACCAAACCAACATGCCACATGCAAAACAAAGGCAAGTTTCCACAAACATTTTGAGTATCAAAGGATTTATTAAAGTAAAATAAATTAAGATCTTGTTTAGTTCAAGGTATGCGACTTCTGTAATTAAGGTATACGTAGCAATTGATTTTTTTTTTTTTTTTTAGATAAAAATCTGCATGTGGATCTACTCCTGTAGCTCTCATTAAATAAGATAAAGATTTGTCTTACGCTGTCCTTGTACTTTCTCTAGCTAGAGCTATGCTCTTTATAATAGATTGTTCCAAGAAAGTTTCAATATTTGTGCTTCCAAAATAAGACTTGCAAGAAAGCAATAAATGAAGCAAACAAGTACAGAATATTTTGAATATTCATGGTAGTGTACTTAACTACCAGACTTCTGAATTATTTTCCCTTGTGGTGATTACGGTAATGCTCCATTTAAGTCGACAAAATATATTGCTATACGTTATTAAAAGTTCCACATTAGAGCAGAATAAAACTTAGCATTTTTCCCTCATATTCAGTAGACTTGAGTCACGCTTCAAATTTGGATGAACCTGCAGTCTCAGGTTTTACATAGTAAAAGTAGATGCCTTAAAGTGACTGGGGTGGTGCTTTTCTGTGGGGATGAAACTATGCTTAGCTTTGATGATGCTTTGGTTAAAAAGTCAGGAAGTCCCATGTGTTAAGGCAGTTTTCCCTCAGAGTCCAAGTGTCCCGTCCGCTATTGGTAACAAGGCCCTTTTCTGGAGCTCCGTCTTGCTCTGTACTGTGATGGTACATGTCCTTTCATGCATCTGCTGTAAACTCATAAGCATCTAGACAGCAGTTCCTTGCTCAGACTTCTGCAAAAAGCTGGATGTTAAGTTCCTGATCTCAAGCTAATCAAAACTGGATTTAAGACCGATGGTTTTACGTATTTCAAAGAGTGAAAAGGTCCAAAACAAAACCTGGAGCAAATCAACTGCTGTATGCTGTGGAAGGACTTGATGGAACAAGAGGATGCATCCCTGAACATAGCTGAAAGATGGAGGAGTCACAGTATAAAACATATGGATCTAAAGCACGTTTAAAGTATCCTAAATCTTTCTTTTATGGGAATTGTGAAAGGAGGACACCTTGGCTACTGACTAGAATTGAACTTGTAGAACTTTTCCAGGTCATTGTTATGTAAGAAAGTCTGTTACAAATACTGAATTTGGAAGAAACTAAGTTTTTCTCCTGCCTTGTAATATAGCGGAGTTCTGACTCACTCCTGCATTCTGTTATGCAAGGGGAGCAAATCTGACTTACAGGACAGGTGATTTAAGGCTCAGCAATGTGTTAACACATGAAAATTAAAAGAGTTGAAGCCTATTACACTAATAAATTCCTTTATGCCTTCAGGTCACTTTTGTTTAATCACAGTTCTTGCTTCAACTCTCAAGATGACAAAACTAGCTCTATGACTAGTTGCCTATTTCCACTAGCCATGTTTTCCCATGGAATAAGACAGACTAATTGAAATACTCCTACTGTTGCGCTTTTATTGCTTTATCTAAATCATCCACCACTTGCTGCAGCTTCTGTAGGCTGGGGTGGACGTTCTCTTCCAACCACTCCTCTACAGTACACTTGTGGAAAACTTGCTCCATGGCTGCTTGGAGGTCTTGCACCACAGCATTCCACTTGGAGAGAAGACTAAGCAGAGATCAGAAGGAAGAAACAATCACATTTGCAGGTGAGGTCTGTCTCAAGGGAGGGCTAGCTTATTGGGCCTTTTAAAGGGAGTACTGTCCTTAAAAGGACTTTACAGGAAAAGAAGCATCTATTACAAGAGCTCAAAGGACTTGATTTTGTGCAGATGGTAAAAGGTTTGTGTTTAAGTACCATAAACCTTGGCACTTTTTTCATGCAGTGACTTTTAAAGTACCGAAATGTGAGCTCAAAAAACCACTATACTCATTTTAAGTGTAACTGAAACCCGCTGTGAGACTTGTTGGGAAATTTAATTCTGGTTTCTATCAGGAAGAGTGGATGCAGTTGGACATTCACCTTATCAGAGCAAAAAATGTATAAAGTAGCCATTTAGCATGAATCAGCATAATGTCTAGGACAAGTTCTGAAAAGCACATACAGTGACAGGGAGCAGGGGAAAGGGGCCTGGTTTTATTCCAAGCCCTGCCTGGAACCTGGCCTGTGGTAAACTCCTACACTGCAGCTAACAACTGCTGTAAGATGCAGCAGGTCTATGCAGGAGTAACTCCACATACAAGGGGGAGTTTTTCAGAGACTGATTTTGTACTTGTATTCAAAGAATTTGTTCAACAGAAGGCAGACAAAGCTAAACGTGTTCTTCTGTTTAAAACTGTATTATGAATACTTCATATTGTTTGATTTCCACTGATGCTTCTGAAATAATTATAGAAAGAGGTAAGGACTCAAAACTATACGTACTTGAGTGCCCCAAATATGACAGACTTTACTTTCCCTATCATGCAAAATAGGTGGTGTTACCTTACTGCATCTGGGTGAAAGTGATGCATTATTATCGGATGAATAATCTTCCTTTTCCTGTGGTAGGGGCTGAACCAGCCTGTGACATACCTGAAAATGGATGTTAGTATGAGCAGATTTTGAAACAGCAGCGACATACGTGTTTGTAGGCTGACAGGGAGGTGATAGAGCTTTAGCTGAACTTCTGCACAAATAGAGATAATGCTTAAGGAGCAAGTAAATTTAAGTCTACATATCCTTGGAACTCGTTTGTAAAAGACTGTTCCTGGCAAATGAGAATAACTGATCATCTGTTGTAATTTAAGTTTCATTTCAAGCTCCTTTTTTTGTAACCACACCATTAAAAAATTTCATTTTAACTTTAACAGTAAGATTTAATTCAGCAAAGAACTAGATTCTTGAAATAAGGCAGCACATAGTATTTAGGAATTCTACTGAAATACTTTAAATTTGCATCTAAATATTATGTTCTGCTTAAGTGTCAATATATAGGGATGCAATGCCTGAAGTGCAGAGCTTGATGTTTTAATCATTTTGCTGGAGTTATGCCCCATTTTGAGATAACACAGCTCCAACACTCCTGCAGACAGCCAGAGAATCAGCATAAACCTTATTACCTGTTCCTCTCAAGAAGCTCATCCACTGATGACTTGAGGTAGAAACTAACTTGCGTCACAAGTGTAAGGATATTGCTCCCAGGAAAGGTCCCCAGACTTGTGCTGTCCAAAGAGGATCCGTTAAGTTTCTGAACTTACCATGCAATGAGAAGCATCTGAATCCTGCAGCTGGAATTTTACCTCATGAAAGTATCAGTTTCCAAGTTGGACATTCCCAGGAGCTTTTCCACATTTTCTTTAATCTTTTCAGAATAGCCACCTGGCAGAAGACAGTGGAAATAAGTAAATGGAGCCTAAATAACCAAAATGCTCATAAAAGAGGTTTTTTTCTGGAGTACTCTGCATTGGCTTAGTAGTTCTCCTTGGATGAAGATGTTTTAAAAGGTAAAATGGAAATAGAACAAGGAAAAAAACTTGGGGGTGGGAGGAGTACATTGCCTTTCACACAATTGTCTTGTGCTAGGTAAAGCACTTCCTAGCTATGAGCTTTCCATTCAGGGTGCTGAATATTTTTAGTGCCTTAATTAAAAACGAGTAGGTTGTGTTTTTTTTATTTTGAAAACAAGAAGTGCAGAAAGACAAAAATAAAAATTCTGTTGGCAACTGCCTGTAAAGAAATCAGAAACTACAGGATGTATTTTACCAGACAGGGTACTTCCTAGATCAATTTTAAGAAAATTGATTAGTTAAAACAACTTTTACATGTAATTAGTCTCATTTATATACCAGTAGTATTTCAAATCAGTTTCGAAAGCAATTCAGCTTCCTGAATATTTTTTTAGTATAAGCACGAAGAAGTTTGTGACCATTTGCGGGTTAGAACATAATAAATTATTAGTATGCTATAGCTATTTTTAAATACTTAGGCCAAGAGGCTTCTCTGCTCCTGTGTCACAAACATGCAATATGTAAAATTTATTGTTCATAATTCAGACCATGATCAGATAGTCAAACCACCTCAAAATACAATAAGCCTGTGCCAACCTTAGGGCAAGGTCACTTCACTCTTGTGCTAGGCATTAGCTGAGAGAGAATAAAGTTGTCATTGTACCATTCTTTAATGCCTGCAGACATACAGCCAATGACGGAATTGCCACAGGGAGAAGCTCACACAAAACGGAGAAGTGATCATACCTAAATAAGAAAACATTAATTAGACATTTAGTATGTTCTAACGGTAAAATAAGTGGGAAGTTTTAATATTTCAATCACTACAATTCAGAGAGCTTTACAAACATCAGTTTCTGTCTCAGAGAAGGGACCTTCCATCTCTAAAATGCTAAGTATTCCTTGTTTACTAGTAAGAACAGATAGAAACCAAATTACTTTCTCAAGCCAAATTAGGGTCAGAAATTGGAGTTCAGCTCTCTGGTATTCCCTTAGACCTCCTGGCTGTTGCATAAAAACCTTTTACTCCTTCATTACGTTAACAAGTTCTCTCTTATGCAAGTTCGTTCTATTTGAATTCACATTAGATATTCAGATGTACACCAGGCATTAACTATGCTGTCTATAAGCAGTTCAAGGTGGCACAAAGTACATTCAAGCCTTCAGATCCAATCTGCTGTTGTTGGTATCTGCCAAAACAATCACTCCTGCTGATTAATGCTGTAGCAGTTGACTGGAACTCTGAAATTCACCCTTGGTGGGTGAGGCCCAGCGGTAACCAACAGGAAAGACTGCAGGGTTGCAAAGCTCCCTTCTAAATCCCCAGCCTCCTTGTACCTCTTGGGGAGTTTTTGGGTGGAAGTTTGCTTCCATGTGATCCTCAGAACAATTTAAAAGGATGTTCCTTACCTTTGCCAGCCGGTCAGCGCGATACCTTCAAGGACATCAGCAGGGCTACTGCTTGCCACTTCCAGCCATTGAAGATGGTTTTTTAAGTGGTGTCCAATAAGCGTTAGAGACTGATTCACTCCTGTAGCTCCTTTAAAAGCACTAGCAAACCACACCTTGGAGAAGCCGCATCTACGATACTTCTCTATGAGATGCACTGCAATAAGACACAAAAGAACACTTACGGGACAAGTTTTTCTCCATTTTTGGCCTTGACTGTCATGCTCCAATTAAGAGGAACCCAGGTCCAGTTACAACAGGCTGCTGAGCCTTGTCCTGTCAAGTTCTGATCATCAGCAAGGATGGGAGATTTCACATCCTCTCCGAGCAACCTATTTTGGTGACTGCCCTCCTATTTTCATGTGCCCAGTTAGTATATTCCATTTCCTTGAATTGCTAAATTGCTTCAATGCTAAGAACCATGGGCATGTAACAAGCATGCACATCATCAGATTGTTCTTTCAACAAAGGAATATTTGCATGCATGTTAAATGCGTGATTGGAGCCTTTAGGAGTTTTTCCTCTGAATTCTAGATGTATGAAGCCTTGAAGCTTCTTTTGCAGAGCTGTCAATACACAGCTATCTGCTCCCACTGGTTTATAATGCGACGAGAGTTAATGTAACCGTGCTTGTGAAAAACCTCTCAATTTCCCATCAGTGATTCCATAGCCCTATTGAAAAGAATTAAGCAGCAGACAATGCAAGTCCTTCATAGGAGAAACATAAATAGAAAAAGAAAATAGCAACTATTATGTGAAATCAAACAAGGGCTACGTTTATGCTACTAAAGCAATAAAAAGCAGTTTAACAAAACCGGAAGTTTTTGGCATCCAGCTAAGGTATGTTTTAATGATACTATTTTGTTTTGGCTATTTTGCTTAACAGGTAACAGAGCTCTTTGCTTCTAAGCAGCTCAGCAGAGAAGTACAAACCTTTGCCCTCCACATCGAGGTCTGCTGCATAGTCCCAGATCATTGGCTGCACAAGCTGTGGGACCCCAGACTCTGAAAGGAACAGAGGTCATCTAAGTAATGGAAAACAGACAGTTAAAAGTGAGAACTAAGTACATATTACTGGTGCAGTAGCACGTGACTAGAACTAACTATGGCTTCTCCGTAGAATTCTTTATTTACAGTTGAAGTGCCCCTGGGCATTTTCAGCCTGGCCAGGGCTTTGAACATGCAGGGTCACATGCCAGGAGCCACTAAGTCCTTAGACATCTTGAAACCACTAATATGGATCAGCAGTGACAATTCATCAGAGATCCCGTTCACCCCAAGCCATCTCGTTCTTAGTCCCTTGCATCTATCGGTATACCTGCTGGGTTGAACTGGTGGAGCGGCAAACTGCACGCACAAGATTTCACCTAAATTTGAAGGAAACATTTACCCTCTAAGTTAGAGATTGAGCTGTGTATGCACAGAACTTAGCTTTTCAAGATACCTTTAAAGTACAATTAAAGATATAGGTTTATCTTCAAATCCCCTTCAAATCCCAACGCCCTGACTAGTTTTAAACATGAGAAACCGACCCATAGAGAAACTGCAGTAAATTGTACAGAAATTCAGTATTTTAACAGCATCCCATTTTAATTTGTTTAGTCTGTTATTGCCTGTGGCAGTAGAGTGCACTTAGCTAAATGCTGTGCTGCTCTTGTGGAAACTGCATGGGTCCCATCTGCATTTTTTTTGGATGATTTCCCACTATTAAAGCCACAAATAGGTCAGTCAGGAGGATTGCTGGAGGAGCTGGAGGAGCTATACAGCTCTTCATAGCATTGTCTAAATCTGTTCAGAGCAGACACATAAAGTGGCTCTGAAAATGCTGGAACTCTCTCTATGCTAGACCTAGTCAAACTTTAGCAGTAGTTTCATAGTATTCAACAAACAAGACTCATGACGTCAAGGTCTTGGAGCTACCCTGCAATTCAGTATCAGAGTTCTTCATGATGTGCACTATGATCACATATACTGTCAAAGATGCTCACAGGATCACAGCTTCTCTGTGTGAGCCTGCACCACTGGAACCAGATGCTGCGCAGAGCAACAGCTAACATTAGAAGGTGTTAAGAGGCATTGAAATTTAGACGGAGACCACAAATGCTAATAGGTTTGGGTTTGTTTTTTTTTTTTTTTAATGTGTAAAGAAAGCAGAATTGATGGCAACCACTGCATGATGACTGTTTTGTTTGTCACTGCGTATTACCAGATGGAAAACTAAAGCGTATGTGTTGAAACTTGCCCATAGTCATACAGAAAGTCTGTGACATAGCCAAGGACTAAATATCTCTACTCTCTAGTCTAATGGATCATATCTCAGCTATTCTCAGATTTCTCGTTTTCATTATTTTCATCTGCCAACAAATCTGGTTTAACTGTTTGTGTAAACTTTTTTGTACGCTACAAAATATAACTCACCCCATCAGTGGTCACACACCTGCCAATGTTTCCTCACTTATCCCTCTGAGCATATCATCCCACACAATGGGTGTTACAGTGGGGTAAGATGAGACCACACAACTTGCAACTGCTTTTATGTGGGCTAAGCACAGCTTCTCTGGAGTGTTGCCCTGTTGCTGCAGCCACTGCTTTGACTCCTCTCCTTCGCCAAGGTAGTAGACCTGAAACATCAAGCGAATAATCCTGACTTCTTGTACAGGAACAGGGGGAACGAGTTTGGCATAGTATCACGAAATCATACAATATTCAAAAACTATTGCACAGATGTGACACACTGAGTAGACATATTTAAAAGCACCTCTCAGCGTTGAAGACACTGCAAGCATTTCTATCAGTCTGCAGGAGACTGTGGCCATGACTACCAAAATACATTACATAAGGGAATTTTCCTGTAGAACTAAAATATTTAAAGAATAAGTAAAGCATGCTGTATTTGTCTTTGGAAGGTTTGTCTTCAGAAGTAGCTCTCACCAGTTTTACTCAGTTCAAATCTAGCAACCCACAAGGTCCTGAATTATATAAGATGAGGTTCCTGTCTTGGGGAAGGAGATCATCTGTACGTGAATCTAGAAGTGACTTGGGGGCACGTCCAAGAGCGGCCCCAGCATACTTGGTCCTATGCAGAGAGTGGATCTGGGCCTGTTAAGCTGCATATGCATTTAACCTCTTTACTGTTTTAGAGCAGGTTTTATCTAAAACATGTTCATTTCACATAAATAGCATTTTGCTTTATAAAAGCTTGCAGCTCCCTATCTAACCTTGCCATTAGTTCTCACGCAACAGGATACAAAATGCTAAACTAATATCAGTACAGTTAAAGTAATCGCAATGAATTTCAGGGATCTGCATGCCGTAGGGGTGGTCTTAAGAAACTCTGAGGAAGGAGAACACTCAAGGTTCTCCTCCTCAAGGAGACAAACTACCAAGTTTGTCAGCCTGGAGAAAAGAAGGCTCCAGGGAGACCTTACAGCAGCCTTCCAGTACCTAAAGGGGGCCTACAAGAAGGCTGGAGAGGGACTTTTTACAAGGGCATGTAGTGATAAGACAAGGGGTAATGGCTTTAAATGAAAGAGGGTAGATTTAGATTAGATGTAAGGAAGAAGTTCTCCACTGTGAGGGTGGTGAGGCACTGGAACAGGCTGCCTGGAGAAGCTGTGGATGCCCCATCCCTGGAAGTGTTCAAGGCCAGGTTGGATGGGGCTTTGAGCAACCTGGTCTAGTGGAAAGTGGCTCTGCCCATGGCAGGGGGTTTGGAACCAGATGATCTTTAAGGTGCCCTGCAACCCAAACCATTCCATGATTTCATGATAAGATAAAAAAACCCAACATTTCCTTCCACAAAAGAGCTTACTCTTGAGTAAGTTGGCCAGAACAACAAGCCAACGTCTTACATCCAAGCTCACGTGATTCTTAATTAGCACCTCCAACTGAC
Organism: Astur gentilis; assembly: GCF_929443795.1. Classification (NCBI taxonomy): domain Eukaryota; kingdom Metazoa; phylum Chordata; class Aves; order Accipitriformes; family Accipitridae; genus Astur; species Astur gentilis. Next base: position 31,055,478 of record NC_064889.1, read on the forward strand.
AAGCAACTTTAAATACTCATTTGACCTAAAACCAAATGCTGAGTCAGCTTTAGGAAACTGCTTTCAATACTACACTCAGATCAATAGAAATGACATCCTGTGCTACTGGAATAATTTAGTGTCAAAAAGTCTTTTCCACGCTGGCTTGCGTTGTTGTTTCCCCAAATCCTACCGGAATGTGGCCTGGGCACCACTGAAATGCAGAAGCCTCAGCCCTTACCATCATTTCTCACAAGAAAAAAACCCTCCTGGCTCAAGAGAAGTCCCACCTCATCACATCCGATGTGAAACCATTTTAAATCTTCGTGCTGTGCCATGACCTGGTCTATCATGGCTTTGACCAGCGCCCGCGACTCCTCCTTGTGTGGGTTGAGGGCGTTGGGAAACACCTCCACCTCCCGGAGATGAGCGAATTCTTTGTGCTTCAGCACAAACTGCAAGAGAAAGGAGATCGTGGGGAACAACCGTGAAATGAAGGGGATGGCAGTGTCCTCCCGCGTCACCGGGGCTCTGCTAACAGTTCTCCTGCTAAAACCCCGGTTTTGGCCGCGTGTGAGCACAGGGGTCAGCAGGAGGCCAAGAGGGGCACGGCTGCTGCTCCACGGTGCCGCGGGGGTCTCTGACCACAAAGCTCCTCACAGGGCGAGGAAAACAGGGCGCTCGGCGCAGCATCACCCTCGTCTCCGAAGCGTGCGGCCGGCGGGGAGCCGGATAACCCCAGCGCCAGCCCTTACCGGGGGAGGGGGGGGTCCCAACAAAGCCACCCCCGCTCCCTCGCCCCCGCTCGCCCACCCCAGCGCTCCCAGGCCTCGAAGGCGCGACGCTGCCCGCCCGGTCCTCACCTCCATGTGCCCGAAGGTCTGCACCAGCGGCACCACCTCCAGCCCCTGCGCCCTCGCCTGGCTCAGCACCGCCCTCACCTCCCCGGCGCTGCGGCGGGGGGAGAGCGACACGTCAGGGCCCGGCCCGGCCCGGCAGCGCGGCCCCCGGCCCCCCCCAGCCCCCGGGCGGTACCTGTAGGCGTGCGGGGCCCGCAGCGGCTCCAGCGGCCCCACGTAGGGGAAGGTGTCCTCGTACTCCAGCAGCAGCCCGGTGGCGCCCAGGGCGCGGAGCAGCGGCAGCACCTGAGGGGGCGGGAGGGGACAGCGGGCGGGTCGGGCCTGGGGCGGACGGGCCGGGACCGGACCGGACCGAGACCGCCCGCCGCCCCCTTACCTCCGCCAGGTAGGAGGCGCGGGGCGGGGCGCCCTTCAGGTCCAGGTGCACCAGGCGCCGCCGCGGACCGCCCGCCTCCATGCCCGCAGCATGCCGCCGCTCCGGCCTCGATTGCTCCCGACTGCGCGCCGGGAAGCATCGATTGGTTTGGCCTGCCGCCGCGATACCCCGGCATAAAGCGCTTCGCCGCGTCCCTCTGCCCCGGCTCCGGTGTCCGGGCGCCGTCCGGCTGCCGCCACCTCCCGTCACCTCCTCCTCTCTGCCTCGGCGAGCCCGCCTCCGCCGCTCTCGGCTCCGTAAGGGATTCGTCCTGCCCGCTCGCCTGAAGCGTTGAGGCTCGGCGGCCGATTGCTTTCCCCTGGCAGGCGGCAGAGGCGGGCCGAGCGCGTCGCTCTGTGCCTGGCGGGCGCGATGGCTCCGCAGCGGCGGGCGGCGGCGCCGCGCGGCCCCGAGAGCGGCGGGACGGCGGGCGGGACGGGCCGCGGGGGCCGCCGGCACAGCAGGTACCCGGCGGGGGCGCGGGGCGCGGGGCTGCGGTTAGCGGCTGGCACCTCTCGCCGGCGGCGGCGGTGCCCGGGCCCGGCGGCTGAGGGGAGCGGGCCTGCGGCAGGGCCGCCGGTTCCTCCGGGACCTCCTGTGGGAAGGCGGCCCGTAACCTCCGGGCGTGAAGGAGGAATGAGTGCTGCGGGTGCTTGTAAATATGTGCGCGCGTACCCCAAACGAGGGGTCAGTCGGGGTGCCGGCCCTTGACCGGGTCTCCCCGGCGTCGGGCAGGGGCTTAAGTCCGCTCCGCACCGGCTCGGGAGCGCGTCGTTGTCTCGCGTGGGACTGTCGCTGTGCTCCCTCCGTAGTGCCAAGAAGAGCCGAGGCCAGCAAGAGCCACGGTGGAGGTGGCTGAAGGCAGCGGTCCTCCTCTCCTCCGCTGCCGCCGGTGGCCTCCTGAGCTGGAGCTACCTGAGGGCCGAGGACGGGGTCACGGAGGTGCTGGCTCGTCACAGCGAGAACCTGCAGGACAAGTTCGTTGAGATCCCCTGCTCTGAGGACTATGACAGCCACAAAAGATTTGAAGGTATTTGGGTGGGATCGTGCAAAGTGGGATGAAGCAGTCTTCAGAGGACCACAGCAGACTGACTGCTGGCCAAGTCTGTTAAACCAAATTGGTACCGCAAAACTCCTGCGTTTCCAGCAAACGCCTGGTCGCTGTGTGTATTGCTTAAATCCACAAATGTTCGTGCCTCTTGGGTCAGCCTGGAAATCGTTGCTTCTGAGAGGCTTCGACATAATGCTCTTCTGAAACTGCTTTGCTTAGGCTGTATGAAATAAACCTTTTGCTAAATCTGTTTCTAGTGTCTTTCCTACTCTGTTGATTCCTGCCATAGCCTTGTGGGTGAGTTTGTTGCTGGTAAATACCCTATAGGGTATGGAATGGAACTGCTTTAGGATATCATCTGTGCCACTAGCATGCGGTAATGGCACAAACGCCAGTTTCTGATACACTTGTTTTGAGATGTGTGTGTGTGTGCCAGCAGCTTTTGATGCTGCCTGCAAAGCACTCCTCTGTCTTTAGGTCTTTCAGCTGAGCCTGTTTTCTGTCAAATTGATATTTGTATTCCCTGGCACTTATTTCTTTGGAGTGTTGATGTTGGATCTTCTAGAGAAATGGAAGATTTTTATCTTCTCTGATGAACAGCAGTTAGAGTCTGACTTGCAGTTTGCGTGGATGAGCTATGCTGATGTTCTCTTTTAGATTTGCATAGTGTTTCTTGATGAACATTTTGGGTTGGTACTGCTGCCAGAAAGCAGCTGTGCTCTTACTTTTTGTTGGCCTACCTGTATGTCTAGGTGTCTGTTGACTGATAAGCTATTCCATCTAAAAAGAATAGTATTTCCGAGTTAGTTGTCTTATCTGGTTCATTACGTGGCTGACAAAACAGTTGCTGACACAAAGCTGGAGGCAGAGTGTGGAGGGTGGAAGAAGCTGCTTGGAACTGAGGAAGGACAAAGATGATCAAAGGGCTGGAGAACCTGTCCTATAAGGAGAGACTGAAGGAGCTGGGTCTTTTCCCTGGAGAAGAGAAGGCTCAGGGGGACCACGTTACCATATTCCAATATTAAGGGGCAGCTACGAGGTGGATGGAGGCTCTCCCTTTACAAGAAGCTGCATGGAGAAGACAACAGGCAATGGGTACAAGTTGTACTGGGCAAGGTTTCATCTTGACATAAGAAAATTTTTTTACAGAGAGAACAGTCTATCACTGAAACAACCTCCCCAGTGATGTAGTAGAGTCCCCACGACTGAATGAGTTCAAGATGTGATTACGCAGGGTGCTAGATGATCTCATCTAGGCTCCCTTTCCCATGAAAGGCTGGACCAGGTGATCTTTTGAGGCACCTTTCAACCTGGGCTGTTCTATGATTTCTAACTTTCTTCTTCTGGTAAAATTGTGTCAAACTGCAGCCTGGATGTAGTGCCCCAAAGATGTGGAGGTAATTTCCCCTGTCCTCTTCAGGTGGCTGGTCCTGGTGCTGTTGGTTGAAAGGTTTGTAACGTAAAGCAAATGTTTGTGTAGTCTGTGGTCAGATAGTTTTTCCTCAGTGCTGCTATTGTAGCTTCTTGCTTGATAGTGTTTTGGAGGGTTCATCCCAATTGTTATTGAGGCAAAGAAAACTGCTGTCAGGAAGCTACCAGCAAGAAAACTTCCTCGGTAGGGGGGATTTTTTTGACTGAGCATATGAAAACACATGTTCTGTTTTAACTTTTCATAGTTACTATAAGAAGAAACTGCTGCTGGCTTTATTTGCATAGTGCCAAGGCCAGAGAAAACTGTTGCAGCCTGTGTTGCCACAGATTTGGTAGTTATGACTGAACTAAAGCTAAAACTGTCTGTGTTCTGCTACTGGGGCTTTGGCTTGTCAAAAGAAACCCCCCAAACCAACAAAACCTTGTTTGTCCCTTCCCTGATTTGCAAGAAGAGTTTTCTGAGCTGGGGACTTGCGGTCTTGGCAAGCCCATCAGTTATTCTTTCCATCATAAAGAAGGCAGGAAGGGTATCTCTTAAAGGATATCTCTGCCTGGGAAGAGGAATGAATGTGTTCTCTAGACTTGTGATGTCATGGGGAGAAAGCTCTGCAAATGCTAACTGCAGGGTGAAGTGTCACCTCTCTTGGCTTTGTATGAGAATGATTGACGTGGCTGGCATCAACCCAGGAGGAACAAAGGGGAGTCATCTTGTGCAAGTTTGTATTCTGGCTTTCTAATTAGAGGTTTGCTTGCTGCTGCTTCTTAACTTATGTGATTGATTTTGGTTTTTAGCAGATGTTTTTACACGTGTTCCTTGTACTACGCTTTCAGAAAGTGATCGGTGGTATTAGAAATGTGTGAGCATCTGTTTTGTTAAGTGGTTAATTTAAGTCGAGCTGGGATAATGAACTTTGCTCTCGTTTTTTCTCTCTCGGCTCCTCCTCGGTGCCCGCCAGAGGGTGGTGGTGAGCTGCTGAGCCTTGCTGTCCCGTCAACGCTGAGCTCTTTGTTCCACCTGTGTGTTACTGATAGCTTAGCGAGGCAGTAAATGGATTATGGTTCTCTGCCGAAGTGGATTCGGCTCCGGAGCTTTAGTCGCTTTGTTGTAAATAGCTTTCTATCACTCAGTAGCTTTTCATTCTCTGTCTTTACTCTGGCTTGACATCCACAGCTGCTGGCTCTGTGTCACAAGGAGGTACATTCCTATCATCGCTTGGTGTCTGATGCTCAGCCGTGAAGTTTCCACTGCTAAGATGAGATTTTTCTTTTCTTATGCACCTGTCTGTGCTTCAAACCAAACTAGTGCAACTGAGCTTCTAGTTTGTTTCAAATGGTATGGTAGTTGGTGTCACAGAGCAGTGGTTTTATTTCCATAGCACTGCCTCCCAGTAAACCTGCTTCATACAGAAATAAAATGTGTTATTTTTCAGAGGCCAAGCACTTAACTTTTTATATTTGCAGAAGATGGGGTGTCCTGTGAGCACAGTCTCATCTGCATTCTGAGCCTTGTGGCCAGATCTTGGCTATTTCTGCTGTCTTGAGACATGGTTAACTACTTAAAACTACCGTGGCTACTAGTGTATCTGGTGAAACTCCTGCATACTCTCTTATGTGTGTTGACATATTGTGTCAGTGTACAAAGCATCCATGATCACTGCCCAGGAGACAGCTTGAAGATGCTTTTCCAGAGACTAGATCAGTGGATGTGGAAAGCAGAGAAGTCTGTGAGCAGTGGAGAAAAAACACCTAGGCTGCTGGTGTGGTTATGGGGGTGGTATCCAATAAATCTTTGTCTCCTTTTGTCCTGCATTGAGATGGATTGTATTAAGGGAGCATCATGATGGGGCTTTTTTTCTTCCGTGAGTCATCCCGGTCTTGGCAGCATATAGTTCTTGGCCAAGTGCCACTTTAAGTAGAAGACAAAGCTGCGGTTTAGGCACTTGGACCCGTGTGTTACATTCTGTTTTCTGTGTACTGAATAAGGAGTAGGGGCCATAGGGAGTACTTGTGTTTTTGCATGTTTTGGTATGTTCTTCCTTTACCTTGATTGAAAAAAATACAACTCTTAAGATCCAAAGCTGAGTGCCTTATTAGTTAAGTGAATGATTTTGCACAAATTTGTGGAAGCTACTGGGTACTTTGTAACACTAAACTAATTTTCTCCTGAGTGCAGATTCTCCAAGTATGCTTTTGACACTTCAATGCTCCCATGTATCATGGTCTTTTAGACAAAGATGACTCATTTCTTAATGCTAAAATTGTTTTCAAACAGACTGTTCTCATTTTTCCTTAGCATTCATCCAGTGTTTGTGTCTTACTGTTGGTACCTGACTGACTTTATGCTGGACTATCTTTTTCTTGTTTTTCTTCTCAGTTTGGAAAAGCTTCTGCTATTGCCTTCAGAACACCTCCTGCTTCTAGCACTGTCTTTGCCAGTTCTTTGCCAGAGACCCTAGACGTGTAACAATTGTCCTAGGTAACCCTGTAGTTTTGCCAAATCTGGAGTCTCCAGTACCAACCTTTCCAAAAGGGTAAGATCTATCCAGTTTGCAGCTGGAAACAGAGGGCACAAATCTCTTCTGAAATCAGAAGTCTTTGCTAGCGTCCTTTTTGCAGAATGTCATACAAGGAAAACTCTAGACAGTTTTGTCCTGGAGTATTGAAATTCTCCTTTGAATTCACATGTTCCCACCTCTTCTCCTTGAACATTGGCTTTCCCTTATGTCTAAGACAATTTTCTTTGCCTTTCAAGCATTAAAGAGACCTTTTCAATGGCAGAAGGAAAGTCGTTCCCCTTTTCTTGTCTCTATTAGCCAAGAGAACTTCCTTGGTTTTCTGTGTTCAGCTTTCTCCAAACTCAAAATCTCACTTTTCTATCTGCCTGTTACTTGAGCCTTTTTAAATCTTGTTTTTTTTAACAGGACTATAAAAAAAAGAGTACTGCCAATCTCCAAACTTGTGTTTCATAACATTGTTGACATCTGTACCCAGATGAACAGAACATTGGGTACAGTGTGGAGTATGTTATGTGACTTGTGATTGATTATTATTCTGCAAATCTTTGAGTGGATCTTATGGTTACTAGTGAAATGTTCAGTAGGGGTTTTTTTCCTTTCTGGGAACCCAAATTGTTGGTTCTTTGGCTGTTTTTTACATGCATCTGAAAAATTGGGTGCTGGAAGCTGTTACCGCCTCAGCCATCTGTCTCGCTCTTTGGGTGAGTGTTTGCTAGCCTGGAGGCAGAGATGTCTCATCCCTGTCAGTTGGCTTCTGCGATGCTCTTCAGCCTGGCATTCAAAAGTGAGTAACTGATTTTATTCTGCCACTGCTGAATGTATGATGGAGCCTTTAAGGCAATATAAAATGTGTATGTTTTTGTTAGGGCAGACAAGAAATAGTTTGCAGTGTTTGCTGGCTACTACTTGTTGCTTTTCAGAACTGCTAGATCATATGCTCCAAAGGAATATAGCATTTCCAATGCTTGCATTTTTATTGCAAGATCTGTGGTTAACTTGCAAATTGTTGGTTCTTGGAATTGAGATTGAAAAATGCAAAGATTTCCACAGAAACTGCATCTAGCCTTTCTGGTTGCAGAGGGCATATTTACAATGTGCCTGAAACATGGCACAGAAGCTCCCCCTCTCTCCACTCCTTCCCCTCCCAAATTTGTAACTTGGAACAACTTTCAGCCTATAAAGCCCTTGTGGGTTTTCGTTGGTTTGAATTCTGTACCTTTGGGGCTGCCTACTGTATTGCAAAATCTTGTTCTTTAATATGCAAAGCACCTTTGGGTTGCTGACAGAATTTTTAATTTTTATGGTGCTTTTTTTTTTATATCAAGGCACTATGGTTTCTGATGAATGGTATGTTTTGTTTCTGCTCATCTCTTTAGCTCACAGGGTCAAGAGGAGAAAAGTGAGCTGGGAGAGCAGTGGTTGTGGTTCATTCTTGTTGCACTTCTGGGTTCTGTGCTGGCATTGATAAATGAAAGCTTAAGAATGTAATCTCTAGCATTATTGTAGACTGCTAGTTTCCTAGGTCATCTTCAAATAACTTAATGTGCGCTTCCTGGAATCTGAATCTTCAGCCGACTTCAGTTATTGTTGCAGAGTAGCCAGAAACCACAATGAATTATCTTGGTTGTAATCCAGTTTGTTTCCTGACCTTGATCTGTGTTTAAACAGTCTGCTTGTTGTGGGTGCCTTTGACTTCAATTTAAACATATGTCAAACAAGGGACTTTTCTTTTCCCAAGCAAGGAAACGGTGTGTATAATATGGTATGTTGTTGTCAGTACCCGGCCTATTCACCCACACATCTCTTTGTCATTGCTTCTTTCTCTTCTTGAAATGCTGGTGTAATTGGAGGGCTATATCAGGGTATATCCAATAAGATGGAGTGGAAGTTCCTACAAAGCACTCGCGCTGTGGCAAAATTTCTCTTTCTGTCTGTGGTCATTGTTATCATTAGTTGCTGTTGATCAGAGCAGACTGATGCTTTTGACTTGCATGGGTGAATTGATTGATTTATTTCCAGGAGTTCCCCACCCCTCCTTGTGTTCTGATGAGCAAATAATCCTTGAAGAGGAGCTCAGTTCAGTAACAGGAAGTGTATTGGCAGATGTCAGAAAACATTCATCCCAACTTTTCTATGGGATAGATATAGAAGATCTATATACGGATCTTCCTCAGTAAAGTGCCAAGTGTGACATCCGAAGGTCTCTGGTAGCTCAGAATTCATCTTATTTCTTCTTCTTGCCTGAAGACTGTTGTGGACCAAACTTCTAATTTCATAAGAACTTTCATATATTCTTCACCTGGAACTCTTACTGCTGGCTTTTTTCCATGAGTTTTTAAAATTTAATGTTAGATTTCTCAGCAATGAATTTTAAGAGACTTTTTTATTATATACATCTAAGCTGTGTGCTTCAAGGCACTTCTGTGCAAAGCCTCATATAAATAGCTGCCCTTCAAAGTATGTTTGTATAGACACCCCACACAGCATGTTATTTGCTTCCTTTTGACTCATGTTTGGGGGAGAAGGGGTTGAGCAAATCTGAACTATGCTGCTTTTATTCTCTTGGCAGTATGGTTGGAATGTTCAAATTCACTGCTTTTTTATGTTACTGATGCTCTTCCAGTGACTTCTAGTTAACAAATATAATGGTTCTTAGTGCCTGACTACAGGAATCTCTGTTAATCAACTGCATTATTTGGGTTGAATACTGAAACATAAGTTAAATTCAGTTTTTTGTGTTAATACATGAATTAGCATGTATTGATACTACATAAAGATCCTATACCTATTCAGGAGCCCTTGTTATTAGTATCTTCATGGCTTGAACTGTTTGTGTTCTAACTAATTTTTTCAGTTTTTCTTTGGTCAAGTAGTGATTTCACTCCTACCTGAGTGGCAGTCTCTTTTCTGTTATTAACATGGTGGTGTTCCGGTGTTATGTCTGCTGCAGTCTGTATCCAAGCTTGTCTTGTCTTCTGCATCTCATTTTTCTCCAGGACAGTTGAGTTTCTTTATGCTGTTGAGACTGTTTGGTTTTGGGACAGAACTCTTTTCATGTTATGTATTGTACCCAAGAGTGGTATGTACTGGACCTTTGTCTGAGTTGAAGACTTACTTGGACTGTAATAGAAAACATTTTGTATATGGACACGTCATATTAAGGGCTTAGTTGCTAGAGATCTCGGCTGATTTTGGAACTGTCAGCCTGAGATGGAAGGATCCATGTGGTATTGTTGAGCTTTCCAGTTCTTGCTCTGCCTGTCTGAAGGCTAGAATAAATTGTGTGAAATGAAAACATCTAAGATCATCTTCCTTTCAGAGACCAGTTATAGAAACATAAAACTTTTGTTTTCACTACTGCACTTGGGAAGAAGGGGGAAAAAATCACTGGATCTGTGTTGCTGCATGTACATTGAGATAGATATGTGTCCAATATTGCCTTACTAAACAAAGCCTACCTTCTCTAGCTTGAAGTGGGAGATGTGCAGAGGAACATCAGTAAGTCAACTTTAATCCCAAAGTCTGTAACAAACTTGTAAAGACTTCTAACAAACTTAAGGTTTCTAAGAATTATTTTCAGATCAACAGGAAAAGTAGCTTGTTTTTAAAGTCATGGTATTACTGTGTGTCTTGCTTAATGTAAATGCTGGAGACTCTGGGTCATGTGTGACAGCCACATCTCCAGAGGCTGCTTTGGGGGCTGTGATTCATTTCTTCTAAATCATCTCCATTCTGTTGAATTGCACTATGGACATAGCAGGAAATAACTTGTCAGCTTAGTTGGTGTAATTCAGGGGAACCAGCCATAGCAGGGGAAGTCATGTACCTTAGATGAGTCCTGCAGACTTGAATCTGTGCAGAAACAACAGTGACATTGGCTGGCTTGTCTTCTCTCTCTAATTGCAGTGCAAAACATACCAAAATGGGGATGTAACTTTCTTGTAGTTAAAGTGATCTAAAATATTCTGAGATTGCTGATATCCCTTCTGAATGTTGTGAATCTGAAAGGGGAGTAGAAGAATATTAATAAAGATTTGTTTTGAGCCTTTTTTGGAAGATGATACTTTCTCTTTCTCTTTGTGTTCCAGGGTGCACTCCTAGGAAGTGTGGAAGAGGTGTGACTGATGCAGTAATCACAAGGGAAGAAGCTGAAAGAATCCGTAGGTAATTTTTCTTTTAGCTCTTAAATTTTATGAGCACTTTAACGACAGTGTGCCAGTGTTTAAGGTGTAGCACAAAGCTCATTAGCTGAAGGAGGATGGGTTAAACTTTAAAACACTAAACTTTTTTTAAAAGCTATTTTCCATTTTTGCTGTAGTAGAGGCAGTTCTTTCATACAGAGTCTGCCTAGCTCTGTGGGGCACAAGAGTTGTGGGGGGAAAAAAAAGGAAAATTAATTAAATGAGTTTTAAAGGATTTTCACTTGGCTTTCTGTTCCATTTGGCCTTTAAAAGAGAACAAAACAACATATACCTTCTTTCAGCTGAGTCTATTTCTGGGTAATCATGAGGTACTGCTGACCCTGTAGTCCTCTGTGAACACTAAGTGGTGAGTTTTAATCAAATAGTAGGAGACACTGTCCAATTACGCAGTTAGAAAAGTTATCAGCTTCTTTGAGTGTGATTTGCACTTGATAATCATGTCAGTGGGGAATATCACTGTAATGCTCAAAGCCATAGGCAGCTGGTATAAGTGCTTTGTTCACTAGTCAGGCCGGCCACTCTGGCATTTCAAATTCAGCAGGGCTTCTGATTTTGATGCAGCATTTCTACATTGTACAGGTTTATTTGTACTGCCACTAAGAATCAAGATCTGGTTTGGGTTTTTTATGTTTAATCTTACTTGATCAGAATGTATTTGAAAGACAATGGGTTTGGGGGTGTTTTGGGGATTTATGGAAGGGGGCTACAAGCTCAGAAATGTTCTGCAACATAGGTACGTTATTTTCATGACAGGCTGCATGATTCAGTTTCAAGTAAATGGCAGCTCCTATTAACTCAATTGGGTTATATTTGATGCATCAAATACCACTTACTGAACAGTTATATGTTGTAAATAATGACTTAAAGGACAAAGTAATTAGACTTCAGTTCTCATCTGAGGTTATTGTTTTGCCTGCAGAATAGCAGAGAGGGGACTGTCCTTGGGAGGATCTGATGGAGGGGTGAGCAGTGTCCTGTTACTTTTTACATTCTTTTACTGCCAAGGCAAGATTATAAATGCATTTTTGGGGCTTAAGGAGAGGAGATGGAGAATTTTTCCTTCCATTCACACTTAGAAGAAAATTTGTTTGCAAAGTTATTTTATCTCCCATTAATACTGCTAGCAGTGTAATTCACAACTTCTGCAATACAGCTGACATTTCCTATTACTCAGTTTAGTTATTTCTAGCACCTCTTTGGAACTTCTTTTGTCTTCTACATCTGGAAACAGTTACTATAGCAGAACTGCACAAGTTTGACTTCTGAAACTAAATTACAGTGGTTCACAGCATCGTGTAAAGATTGTTTTGTGTAGTGACAAAAAATGCCATTTAATGTCTCTAAGTAGACCTTTAAAAATGAAAACAAACACACTTCTCTTCTACAAGCATGTTTGTTTTAATTTCTTTCTCCTGTGTTTTGTGTAGTGACAAAAAATGCCATGTAATGTCTCTAAGTAGACCTTTAAAAATGAAAACAAACACACTTCTCTTTTACAAGCATGTTTGTTTTAATTTCTTTCTCCTGGCTTTGTTCTCAGGATATTTTTGTGTCTGAATAGAAACTTTCTTGAGTATTTCTAAACACAGCCACTTCTTTAAGCCTCTGCTGAATTAGGGCATATATTAGCAGAAAAGGAGAAAGGTTTCAATGAAAAAAATAAGACTTTATTGTCCTTGTGATTGTTGAGAAAGACCTGCAAAAAAATATAACCCAAGAAACTTGTTTCAGATGGGCAGCACTGGTTAATATATTTAAAAGATTTAAGATTCTCTGTTCAGTTCTGTCAGGATCCCTTGGATTTTTTTTTTTTCAGTTATGTGATTGCATGATTTGCCACTTTGCCTAGATTACTCGGCCTTTTGGCAGCTTAGCTTCTGTCATTAGTGCTGTCAAGTGGGTTTCCTATCCTGTTCTTTTGGGACCTCCAGGTGATTTTTTTCATTAGACTTCCACAAAGAGGCATTAGAAGGGTAGTGGATCACACAGACAGCTTCATGGATTTGGACCACAAAAAGCTAATGTCCAGCTGGAGGTCCGGGAACTGGGGAAACTGAGGCAGAGAAAGCTTGGAAGAGACATGAGGGGAGGTGAACTTGCTGCCCAATGCACTGAGCTGGGCAGGGGTCCTGAGCTGACTGACTTGGACAAGAAGTCAGAGTATCAGACAAGTATAAGTCCATCATCTGCATAATTTTGGAAGCATCATTGTGAGGTTTTTTGAAAGGTACGGGGGGAGAAGATTCTGTTGCCGCAATAAAATAAGTCTGTTAAGAAATCTGATGTCCTTTGAGCGGTCTGGGCTTTGATACAAGCCGCCTCACATTTCTCGTGATCTGTAAATGTGAGAAAGTTATTGCATGCGGTTACTCCTTAGGGAAAGGTGCAAGAAGAAAGTTGTGTAGTATTGCATTGAGGCCTTATCCAAAATAGTGGATAAACACTGAAAGATGCTAAAAACAAGAGATGACTGGTGTTTCTAGGAGATTGTGTTTAGGAGAAGGTTTTAAATACAGTCTCTTTACCTAGCTTCTTTTATGCCTCTTTCTCCCCTGTTCTGCTGTTTTCCTTTCTTTTTCGATGTGCATGCTTGTGTTCCCCATGTCATGGAGTGAATCTTTTACCAATGTCTTCACTTAAGCCTTTTATCTTTCCAAATCTCTTATCTACCTAACATACAAAATGTTTGAAGTCTTAGTTCATCTAGGTACTTTGCCTGTATGCCTCTTAAGCTTCAAGCTTCTTGGATAAGTGTGGCTTGTTGCTTTAAACTTCTTAGGCTTTGGAGTATTGGGATAATTCTGTCCAATTATGTCTGTTGTGCTAAGACCATTTTTTTCCTTAAAAATTCCTTAATTAAACAAACAGGAGTTATTTATTTTTAATTCTTTCTTCAGCCACTTTGATCTCTGTACTATTCCAAATAAAACTTCTTCAGGTTTCTACTGGAGTGAAGACTGCATTTTCATTCTCTCTGATTTCCTCTTAACCCCTTTTTAAGCAGTGTGTCTGATGATTATTTTTTTTTCTGTCATACTTCTTATACTTTGAGTTCACAGAAGTGGATTTGTGTCTATGTGTCTAGATACAACTTATTAATTTGAAGACCTAAAATTGCAGTTTGTGACTCTGTTCATTCTTTCCTCCCTTTGTTTGCTGCCCTTTCTGCTTCCTTGCAGTACTGAAGTATAGCACAAAAACTTGTTTCCCTTTCCATTGTTTTGTGTGGAGAAAGTCCTGGCAAATATCTGAATTATGGAAATCTGAGTCATGCCCCAGTTGTCATGCTGAGGTTTCTTTCTAATCTTCCTTTGTAATTTTTCCTAGACTTATTTATGCACACACACAGTGAGGCTAGAAGAGGCCATTGTGATCTTCTAGTCTCACTTTCAACAGAATCCACACAGGAGCATCTTCTCCACCAGTATACTGCTTTCCCTTGTACGTCTCTGTAAAACAGTTTTATACTCTGTCCCTTATTCACAGAATGTGAATTGCATTAGTTCTCTTGATGTTTGCCTCAGCTTAGGTTTTTCTTCTTTATTAAGATAATGACATTTCCCTTTCTTCCCTACCTAATATTTTTTTACACGCTACCTCTGCTTGCATTACCAGTTCAGTCATGACTCATTCATTCACGTCTTTGTAGGTGCTGCCGTCATAACATCTCTCTAGTGTAAATGAAACGACTCATTTACTGTTGGATCTATTGGCATTTATTTAGAAGCCCCAGAAGAGAAATCTCTTGGTGTAGCCAGTCAGCTGCAGTCTGTTTCCTGTGTTGCAGTGAAACTGGCAGGAGTAGCCACCTAGACCTCTCTCTTGCAGGGGAAAATTAGATTTCTTAATCACTGGGAGAAGCAAACAACCTGTGTAGCTGTGATGCCAAATAAGGGTTTCTGATGTGGGCCCACTGACCCATGCATAGAATGGTCATTGTGGAGACCATATCCCTCCTTATTTTGCTTTCAGCCTTCCCAACCAAAGCCTGAAGTCCTCGAAATGCTGTCAGCTCTGTGTTTTCCACAGAGAAGATAAAGTCTCTGTATCATACTTGGCCTATCTCATTCCTCTACTGCAGGCTGTGTAGTTTTCTTCCTTCCTATTTAGCCTCCTGATAGCCCTTAGGAAACACATACTTGTGAGGAGTGAAAGACATACTTGGCAGTGTGTCCACTTTACGTGCAGCTGTGTGTTGGTGGGATTATCTGGACTTAACTCTAGGAAGCTGGAGAGGAGCTGGTTGTGTCTAATCTGTATCTAATGTAAGCTTGTACTGGACTCCATAGTCAAATATCGCCAAATTCCATTACTGGAAATTAAATAATTTCCACAGTAATAACCTGTACCTCTAGCAATCTGAATGCACTAATAACCTGTACCTCTAGCAATCTGAATGATGTATAAATTAGATTGGTTATGCTTGTGCCTCATAATTAATCAGTGTAACTTTTAAGAGGCATTACCCTAAGACTGTAACCCTTGTCTGTCTACTCTTGAGTTTCAAGTAGGGAAGGGTATTTAAAGGTGGTATTGTTTTGAGAGTCTGTGTAAGACTGCCTGCAGTGACAGCAAGGTTGATGCTGCCCAGGGATTAGTGGCCGTGTACAACCTCCATTGCACTTCCCTCTTCGCAGCTCGAGTGTGTGAGCATTCCCACAGGAGGAGTGGGGAAGGTTTTGAGTGCTACCAGCTCCTCTGTCGGCAAGTAGAAGTAAGTTTTTTGGTTTTTTCTCTTTTGGGCAGTGTGTCTGCTCTTTTCTTTAAAAGTACCACTTAAAACTTTTTAAGGAGTGGAGGAATTGCTGTAGAAGTCAATATATATTTAATGGTTGTCAATCCCTTTTAGTGAGGATGAAAGGCGGGACCTATCATGCTTTGCGAGATGGGGACATTGATCCTTTTTGCCATTTTCTGAGAAGTAGTGGTTAGTTGCATGTTCTTTTTGAATCCTTTTGGCAGTGAGAGGGTGGAGAATGTGGGACTAACAATACTGAAGGTCCAAAAGAACATATATTTGTGCTTTATTTTTTTTTTTTAAAGGAAGTTCAGTTTCTTTTCTGTAGCAGTTCTGTAAACCAGGACATTGGGGTAGTTCTGTAAAGCAATCTCTTGGAAATAGGTGTGTAGATATGTGCATTTGCAGTCTTCTGCCATCTTTAGATAAACTTTGTAGAGCTTTGAGCCTGGGAACGCTGACCTGAATTGCAGGCTGACCCTTGATGAGATAGCTGAACTTGAAGTAACAGTGTTGACACAGGCTTCCACCAAGGTATTCTCCTTGGTGCAGGAAAAGGTGCTGGAAATGTTTAATGTTCTGAAATGGCAGAGGACAAAATAAATGTGTTTCAGTTTCTTTCCAAGGTAGCTGTTAAACCAATAGCTCCGTGCTCATGTGTAATCAAGTCCCCCTCTCTGTTTGGCATTCAGTTGTTTTCCTCTGTCTGAAACAACCCTGAAGAATATTCCTGCTTTTTCAGATTCCCTTTTCAGTCTTCTTTATCTGGCACTTCTAGGCTTTATATCGTAGCTATTATCTTTTCAGCTATGAATACCTACTGTTCTTGGGGTTGGCTTTTATTGATTCATTTGGTTATTTTGGATATTCCCAACTGTAATCATCTGGAGCTTGAGGAGTGAGAAGAAATGTATATATTTGGAAAGCATGTTGAAAGTATTTGAAAGGCAATTTGTTTTTAAATTAAATTCATCTTTTCAAATGTGTCCCGCTATTTCTCCTTATCTATTTTAGCATGATTACAAGCATAGTTTTGAAGCTACATGGGAGCAGTTTTACTACTTCTAACTGTAGCTTAGATTATTGTACAGAACCAGAAACTAATAAATCAAAATATTCTGCTTCTCAGGCTTGAGTGGAACTTATTACAAGAACTGCTTTTGCGTGAGTGTGAGATTTACTTGTTTCCATAACAGTCCTCTGAAGCTTTTGGAGAAATGTGGGAAGGGGAGGTCTGAACAGCTCATGCTACGCCCACTTGAATAGCTTGTTGCTTATATATTTTTTAAGGGGCAAGTAAAATTATTTGGGTAGGTTTATTAAAAGAAGGTTGTTATTATACTATCCCTTTTAAATGGAGACTTCAGTGGAGTTCCCCTGATTCAGCTCTGAAACTCAGAGCACTTAAGCCTGCACCAATTTTCTTTTGCTGAGAGACTGTCATGGGTGTCTTCCTCCAACATGATCCAGAGGAGGAGGGAGAAAAGTGCTTTGAGTCTCGGGATGAACGTGAAGCTGTATTGCTAGCCTGTCAATGCAGCTCTGACACTGCTGTGGACTGATGATTTGCTGCTGCTCATTCACCAGCCTGTCTGCATTTGGGTAAAGATATGAAGTGGCTTCAAACAGTGCTGTTCCAACCATGCCCAGAAATTCTTGTTGCCAGTGAGGTGGAAGTTATCATTCTTTCCAGGCAGCTCACCTAGTGGTTTATTATTGTTTGGATTTTGCTATAATAACGTGAATGGTATGTGGTGCATCAAGAAATGCCAAATTCCAAGATGAGAGCTTTTGCCTGGATATTGTATGTCAAAGAAGTCATTACTTTGGTGCCGGTCAGGTTAATTAATTGTTGAGATTTCCAGTATTTTTTAAAAAAAAGACTGCTATTAAACAGTCACACTTTTAAATACTGTTTAACTGATACAAAACAAACATGTATTTTGTGGACAGCAAGGGACATACAAAAGTGTACTTTATTCAATTTAGAGAAATAATTTAGAGTCCTGAGGGGTAGCTCTCTATCCTGGCAAATCTGAGTATTAATCTTTTTAGCTTGGTCTGGAGCTCAACAGAAGTGTTTGGCTTGAATCGGATGAAGAAATGGATTGACTTTTCATATGTAAAAACTTTTCACTCCTTGGTTTTCTTTTACCGTGTTTTAGAAATTGAGGAAAAGAAAGTTTGGCTCTAGTAAGCCTTAGAATTATAATTGTTCTTTTAAACAGACTTTTATGTCTATATTAAATATGAGAAGTATACAGGACCTCATGGTGAAGGAGAAGTTTTAATAACAAATGTTGGGCAAGATAAATATTAGTGCTGCTATTTGAGCGCTTCACAAATATTGGAAAATTAGTCATCTTTGTGTGGATGGGAAATGTCTTCAAGAAGGGATCCAGGAACACAGTGTCTTACCCCTAGCCCATGGAGGAAGACTCTGGCAATTCTGCGTGTCAGATTTGAATCTCGGGAATAGCAGTCCTATGCTTTTTTCATAGTACCTTAATATTTTGTGCATCTGTACGTCAAACTGAGAGGTTTGTAGTTGTAAAGTAAGCATTAGTATTGTGAACCCAAATGCTAGAAACTAATATTTTACTTGGGAGGCTGTGGAAAGTGAGAGCCAACTTGGGACAGTTAAAGGTCATGGTTAAATAATGATAAAAGCTTTTCATTCTCATTTTTCCTACTTTTTTGTTTCCTTTCCCAGGCATCAATTTTGGACTTGCACTCTGGAGCTCTTTCACTGGGGAAGCATTTTGTTAATCTGTACAGGTAAAATGGCATTGTAGCTTCCTGCCTCTCTTGTTATCTTATACCTTCAGTGCTTACTGGCTTTTCAAATTTCTCAAGCCCTGTGGGCTGGGGTTAATAATGACAAACTGTAGAAGTTGGTTAGATTCACCACAGTTTCCACAACCAGTTAAAGAGCTTTTTGTGGCATGAAAACCAATCTTCTGTTGAACTGGGCTCTTAGAAAGCTACCATTACCTTTATTCTCAGAGTTCTTCTTGTACCAGTAAATAATAGTATTTTTTTCACAGTTACAGTCCAGTTTGTCAGCAGTGGAAGAAGTCAAGTAGTCTGAACTCTTAAAAACTTGAATCCACATGCTTATGTCATGACGTGGGAGGGGACTTTTTTCATGCCTGGGGAATTCCATTAACAATTGCTGTATCTTGATCCTTTAATCTTTTAACATAAAATCTTTTAGCAATGCTTTTGGAACGTAATGCTTAAAAGCATTTGTAGGATTTTTTTGGTGGTGTTTTAATTTTTTGATTGTGGGTAAGGCACAGATGGGGGTGAGAATATGTCTTGGTATTACTCGGGCGGTCTGATTCAGCAACTCTTCTTTTAGACTGTTGTTTCATTTTTCAGGTACTTTGGGGACAAAATTCAAGACATCTTCACAGAAGAGGATTTTGCATTGTATCGGTAAAGCAGTAAAGATTGTCAATAACTTCCAAATGAACCACAAAACATAACTTCATGATTTTTTTTTTTTTTTGTTGCGTGCAGGCTGGGAGGGGATTATCCTTTGGATTCAGACATACAATTAATTTTGCAACTCAAATTAGTAATCTCTGTGAGAATTAGTCCCTTGAGGAAAATAAGTAAAAGGATCTGTTGGTGACTACCTGATAAAAAACATCTGCTGCTTTGAACTTACCTGCATTACCAACATCAGTACTGTATTGATGGTGTAAATGTAATCAGAATGATAACAGTACCACATATTTCCCTTTCTGCGTAAGGGGTTGATGCCAACCCTGTGAGCAAGGAGAGCTGCTTCATCCGAGTTCTGTGGTTATTTGCTGGAACATTATAGCTGGGTTGTAAAATCCTTCTACATTAACTCCTATTTAACACGTTATCCAAGAGTTGTGTTAGATGATAAAGACAATCCTATGCTACTATTTCATTAGGAACTTGGAGGGGTTTTGGGTGAAGTGTAGCAAAACATTAAAAATGGTAAAGCAGGAAGTGCAAGGACTTCAATACTAATGTTCTGGCTAGAGAAGCAGAGCATACTTTCCCCCTAAGAAGGCAGAATATGAAATAGTGCTATAATGTAATAGCTTTGGCATCTGATGCTTTTAGCTTTTCTGTAGACCTGCTCATATACTTAACGAAGACAACAAACCTAATGAGTTCCATGTGTCTGTCAAGGTGTGGGGCCAAAGTTTAGGAACAAGCATTCTTTGTTGACTAGACACAATAAATCTTTAGATATGCATTTCAGTGCTTTCTCACAACCTAAAATGTACCTGACTTGAACATTTTAACTCTTTTTGTCTTTTTTTTTTTTCTTGGCTTTGAAGGAATATGGCCTCCCTCTAGTGGTAGATATAGTATTAAGTAGCCAAATAGGTTTATTAGTATAGTAATTTTATTTGTCTTAAAATATTAACCACTTAAAACTTATTTCTATTTGACTACTTTTTTTTCTAGATACTGTTGTCTTTTTAAAGAAGTTCATTGATGATGTGTTTACTACTTCCCCCAAAAATCACAAAAATGAGACGCTTTCTTGATTATTTTTTAACTTTGACTCTATAAAGAAAATACATAGTTTATACCTCACCAAGATAGTGGAGAATATTTTGAAAATAGTCTCTGTTTTGCCTTCCGTTCTGTAGAATATCAAAGAATCTGTAGAAATGACATGAGTGTCTGGAGGGAGTGTCTTACTAAAGAATATTTCTGTTTCACAGGAGTAGAATCAGTTTTTCAATAATTTTTTATGAATTTCTGATCCTTGCACTGTGAGATGAGACAGCTGCTAGGGAATATCAATATTCCATTGGCATTTCATGCCAATATAGGGGATGTTTCAGTGTGCTGCATATCAATCTTCTACAAAATATATTATTAAATGCTTCTGTTCATATTAATGGCAGTGCTTTAACATGGACTGTAGTACCTTATGTCCTTAATGAATAATTTTATGCTATTTTGGGGAGCGTTTATCTTCATTACTTTCACTTACCTACCAAGGCCAATTTAAAAATACACTCTTGAGAGAAATAACTAAATGTAATTCATGTCTAAGTATTACTGATTGCAACAATAACAAATCTGAGGAGGCATTCTGAGCCAGGAGGCTGCTTTCTAAACTGTCTCTGTCAAAATTATGTTGCTTCAGAATCAATTACAGTTTCTAGGCTGATGCTTTAATCACTATCTGCCAAGCAATTCTTGTTTCACATAATAGATGCATCTTTATTCCAGAAGAGACCTTTAAATCTGGATGCTTGGTTTAAGGCTTGTTGTGACTTTGGCAGAAAATGGCACTATCAAAGATTTATTCAAAAAATCTTACAACTTCTTAAGGTAGAGACATAGAAAGAGCAGAGGAAGAGCTGGTAATGTGCTTTCTCCCTTTGTTCTGCATGTGAGATTTCTGTTAAAACGTTCTGGCTGTAGAAGAGGATTGCCTTGTTTGCTTTTACTGCCTTTGGTGCTTTTCACTGGGAACAGTGTGGAGATGCTGACAAGTGGGCTAGAGAAGTTGTTTAGTTTTGTAAAGTTTTGAGTGTTCCTGTCACTGTATTTGAATCACACTTTGCGGTGACTCCCAACAGTGCATTTTTTTGCTGGTCCAGCAGAGCTTGTATCTTACAGAAATTTTTCTGTGGCACTTCCAGTTCTTTTACTCAGTCCTTTATGCTGCTGGTGATACATTAAGCTGGCAACTTTAGAATCTAGTGAACATCCTTTCTCTTAAGTTGTGTGTTCCTTAGACTCCTAGCTACTTCACTGGTGCTTTTTTTGTGGGTTTTTTTTTTTTTTTTCCTTCCTCATCACCCTGACGCCAAAATAGATTTCAGTAACTGCTTTTAGGGAAGGTGGTCATGTACTCTTTTCAGGGAGTTCTGTTCTGCCTTTCCCCAACTCTGGCCTGTGCATTTTGATATTATCCAGTGACTCTGTAAATGTACAAGGACTGCTGCTGGCAAATTCTGGGAGGGATTAATTTGTTACTTATATTGTTGACTGGGTGCTGTACTTGTATATTTATTACCATAGCAGAGCTCTGTTTAGTGTATCTGATTGGAGCCAGGTACACCCTAAGCAGTTTGAGTGATAGAATAGTTGCTGTGTTTATGAAAATGAATGCTTACATTCTCCAGCATAAATAACTATTTTCTCTGTAGCTATAGTACACCAGAGCTCTCCCAACAGTTTTTGAAATATGGGGGACATGGAGGAAAAAGTATGATGAATGAGTTGGCCAGGATCAAGAAGGGAGGGGAAGCTCCTGCCTGAGGTTCCTGCTTTTTCTGGGTCATATGAGAAGTGCCTAAGGGAACACTATGGCTCTTGCTGTACCAGATCCAAGGTAGCCAGAATTTCTGGGCTCATTCATTGCTTTCTTGATAGCACTTTCTAAACTGAAATGTGGCTTACCTTGTCATGTGATTTAAACCTGAAATATGTGTGTTTGTCCTTAAGTGTTTTACCAATAGACTATGTAGGCTGTGTCTGGAATAGCAGGGAAGGGAAAGAAAAACTTGTGGTCATGATATTGATAAATGTTGAAATGGCCAGGTTAGTGGAAAGCAGGCTGTAAGGAAGAGTTTTTATAGGCTAAAAAGGGACTTTATACTATTTTTGAAAACGGCCATGTGCTGTATTTGGCATACACTGGACACAGAATGAGCTGAAGTACACAGATTTATGTGTTCAGATACATGTTTTATAGGATTCTAGGGAACACTTTGATCTCTAAAAAGTCATGCCTTTGATCCTACTGCAAGGTAAACATTTGATTCCCATGTATAGTGTTTAATTTGCTGTCGCAAAGAGGGACATGACATACCTTGTGGAGTTTGAAGCAGAGGTCATTGTTTCCACTGATAAGTTTGTCAACCTGTTTGTCTCCTGCAGTGGGGTAAATGCAGTGATGTGGTACAGAGGGCAACCAAGATTATTGCAAAGCACCGTGCAAAACATAGCTCCTGCAGCACAAAGTTACCTTTGCCTTTGGCACCAAACTTGTAAACAGATCTTTTTTACACGTTCTTACTCCAGCTACAAGCTAAGATCACCTTGTCATTAGTTACGATAGTGCAATGCAGTGTTTTCTAGTGAGATCAGTGTTCTGCACGTAGATTCCCTTCCACTCCCTACATAAAGTATAAAAGAATTTATGCTTAATGTGGCTTTCTTAAACTTATTTTGAACTGCAGCTGCTTAAATACAACAAAGTGAGAAGTCCTGGTTGTTATTCACATACCTTGAGAAACAGTCTTCCCTTGCATATTTTCCACTTTCTTTTCTAGGTTATAGTGCCCATGTATTTGACTTGACTGATGCCACATTGTTAGAAAATAGGTATTAAACACTGTCTTTGTGTAGAAATGATATCTCTGTGCTGGCTCTACTAGGAATTTCATGGACTTTCTGTAGCTCTTGAGCAGTATGGTAGATGTTGGAGCAAGAAAAAGCATTTAGGCACTCAGAAGGTATTCTTCTTTCTCTTTCGAGTTCATGTCCAGCAAATCTTTGCCATATGGGTTATTCATTTAAACATCAGTGGAAATCTGCAGTTTATTCATGATTAAGCCTTTTCTTTAGGTTTTTTTTTCTTGTTGTTTCTCTATAATTGGGTTATTTTTTTTGCACTGCATTACAGGGCAATAAATGTTGTGCATATTTGTAGGCACAGTTTTTCCAGTTTAATAGTTTGTATTAAATATAAACTGCTTGGGCATTTGTTGGAGATGTATCAGATGACACTTTGTGTATCACGATAGTATTTCATGCTTAATTTAAAAGCGTCCACAGGTTGTGAGAAAATAGGGAGGCAGAAGAGGCCTGTCACTCTTTGCTCCATCGTATACGTTATGTAGGTTTCTGTTGTACCTCTTAAATTCAAGCCTGAACTTTGGGAGTACCCAATTTACAGCAATGTAGATTACATGTATTTTTTTGTGATGTGTGTACACCAGGGAAGAAAAAAAAAATCCAGTCTTGAATATTTCCATTCTGTCCCTACCATTTCCCTCTAGAAGGGTCATCCTGTGAAGGGCCTGTCGTATCGGCAAAGCTTGCTGGAAAGAGATCTTGTTTCCAGTGACCAGTACATAACTTTGGGTTACTTTGTTTTTTTCATGTTAGATTTGGAGTTCATTGAAATTAATAAATGACTTCCTCCTGACTTCAGCATGTCCTGGATTAGGCTCTAAAAAAATAATTTGATTGTTCCCCAGCTCTCACAAATATGTTTGAGAGCACTGAAGGCAAACTAGAAGATTAAGCGTCCTCTCCCCTGAGACTTAACTTTTTTATGACTTTGCAGACTGCACATCAAGCAAAGTTACTTTTCGCTTTGTTATTTTCAACTTTTTGTTATGGGCAAGTTAACCCCTCTTACTCATTGAGCTCTGATGTGAATAGTTGGTATTCTTTTGCCCGTTGACCTCTTTCCTGAAGGCAGGCTGTTGCTCTAAACTTGCTCCCTGGACATGTGATATCATGTTGTGTCTGTATTATGTGTTAGCACAGCTCTAAGTGCAAAGGGTAGATACCTGTTTTTTGAAGCATAGTCCAAGATCTATGGCAATCATTGGGGGGTTTTGATAGTTTACCATTTGTTTTGTTGAGTGGCAAATTATTTATGTGCATAAAATTCATGTTAGTCTGCTACATATGCCGTGATTTTCTTGATTAAGTTTGAGTGATGCTTTGATAAGGTAGGATGACAGCTCATAGGGAAGCAAAGGCAGGAGCACATAAGTCAACTAAAGAAATGCAAGGTTCACACTTCTTGTCACCTCATGCACTTGAAGAAGCTACTGTGATTAAAAGAAATACTTGAAGCCAATAGCACACAGGGAAATAAGAGGCCAGCAGTATGCTTACACACCCAAAAACCAGCTACCTGGGTCAGCTGACAGCAGCTCCTTCCACAAGAGCAGGATAGCACTTAAAGTCATGCTTTTAGACCTGTCACCTCAACTGCTTCATTATTCTCTCTTCCTATTCACTACTTGCCCTGCCCACTTGATTTATAAACAGGAAAAAACAAACTTATTCTCTGAAAAAATGCTTATTTTCTCTTTGCAGCATACTTAAACTGTTGAGTTTATTTTCCTTTCCTTTTGGTAACCCATTGGCCAGTTCAAACCAGGTAGACTTTTGGTTGCATTTTTTTGTCTATCTGGAAGAGTCGAGTAGAGCTTTGCTTTCTGCTTGGTTTGCAAAACGTGCAGTCTTGCCCAAAGCCATGGCACATAAGTCTCAAAGAGGAGTGAAGCTTTAATGGACCCTTATAAACACCAGGCAGCAAATCTTAACAGAAAGCTTTTAAAAGTGGAAAAGGAATCAGCCTGAAAGAGGAAGCTGTACTGCTTAGAGCAATACAACTACTAGAGATTTAAAGTTATGTCAAGACTATGGCCTAACTACTTCAGAGTAGATATATTCCAGCTGGCTGATGCAAGTGGCCAGCCGGTGTCAGAGCCAGGGAATATGCTGCTTTAGTATTTGTGGGTTAGGCTAATAATTCTTGTGTTGGGTTGTTCAAAGTGCCAGCTGCCTTCAATTCATGAAGTGAAATGAGTAATTACATTTAATGTTTTTGGGGAAACATAAGGAAGTCTCTGCTGTAGTCCTATTTCTTGGAAAGGAAAGAGACAAAGATCAGGCTCCCACAGGCATGATAGGAAGGACCTGTTGATCCTTTCCTGACGTCAGTTTTACCAGCTCTACCACTATGTAGCTCTCAACTTGAAACCTCAGTTCATGCAGCCATGTAAATACCTGAAAATCTCAGCTCTAACTTCATTTAATGGTTTTGATATTTCACATGTAAACTAGCTTGAATTTAATTGAGCTTGAATTGACTCCTAAAGCTTAGGCCCTTAAAAATGTAAAGTGAGACAGGTTAAAAATCAGATCTGTATGTGTTTTTTTTATTTTTATTTTTGGTGAGGGACAAGATGTGAACAGAATGAATATTTAGGATTTTTTTAGTACTTGTGGAAATGGTTTTTAAGAGGTGACATTCGCAGCCTAACACTGTAGGTCTGGTTTTAGTTCTGTCACTTCTTTTTGTCACTGTTTAAGTTCCCTAGAGAAATACTTGGGAAAAACTTTTCTTGAAAATTATGCTGAAGTTTAGTACTACCCAGTGGAGAAATGTCTGATGCCGAAAAGATGCAAAACTACTAATTTAATTCCATGCAGAACTTCAGAGGTGTGTTTACTCAGAATACCTTGTTTGCATGCTGCTTTTGAAGCACTTGGGAAGGAAGACTAATACAATAGCTAAGAATGTGTTAAAGTTGGGAGAAAACAATATAAAGCTTTTGAGAAGCATAGAGGATTACATCTTAAAACCCCAACGTTTTCATTTCATCTCATTGTGTTATTGCATTCTTTGCTGGTTTTTAAATTTCCTCAAAGTTAAATACTAGCTGTATGTGTTTATTGGTGAGAAGTTCCAGTGGTATTCTTCATTAATCACAAATCTCTTCTCTAAAAGTGCCATTGACTGAACTAAGGCTGGCTATTCTAGGTGACCCTGTTCTAGCCCTGTATGCAGCAATACCTATCCTGAAGGATGGATGCTGCTATATAAGCAGGTCTGTATAGTAAAGCATGTGTGATTATTAGTCTTCTGTTTTCGTAATCATAAAAATAAAAATCCTGTTCTTTTCTTCTTGTCTCCCAAGAAACACAGGGATAGCAAAGGTAGAAATAGTTGGGAAAGACATCTTGCATTCATTTTTAAGGAAAATGTAGTTATGATACCAGTACATATGTTGACTGAGAACCCTGAGTTATATGGTGCCAGATGCGTCATCGGTTAATTTAAAATTAGTGTAAAAATAGCTGAAGGTGCTCCAGGAGCAACCCTTTATTGAAGATACAACTTTCTAGTTATATTCTTTGGATTAAAAATATATATGTGAAAGACTTTAATCTTTTCAGTAGTTAATAAACAGTGAGATATGCGTGGAATTTTTCAGGAAAACAGACTGTTTACACAGAGAAATTTTAAAACCTAGGCCACGGGGGACAAATAGTTTCTTTTTCTTGATATTCTGAGAATTAAAAGAAAAACCAAACCCAAAGCCAACAAACACCAACCCAAAACACCGCAGGGGGAGGTCTCTTTTTTTTGGTATAGTAAATCTCCTTTATTTCAGGCAAAATAAGAGGGAAAGTATGGGTATATGTTTCCCATGATTTATTAGCTAAGGAAGAAGCTTAGCTCTGAAGAAGCAGTAACAGTAAATGAAGGAGAATACAGGAAAAGCAGGAGAGAGGTGTGTCACTTAGCATGCTGCATTGTATTGTGGTGTGTTCTTTGCAGTGATGTGAGACAGAGAATTCAACAGAAGATTGCTCAGGCGTTTGGCATCAACTCTGCTTCCATGTACCTGACTAAGCCAACGTTCTTCTCGAGAATAAACAACACTGAAGCCAAGACAACACATGATGAATACTGGCACCCACATGTTGACAAGGTAAGTAGGAGTCTGAGATAGGATGCAAATGTTTCCTGTTATTATGAGATCACTTTAAAGTAATTTTGCATTAAACAATCAGTCAAATGTGTTTGAAAACTGATGCTTGTAAAAATCCTTCGGGGGATGAACCTAATGGAAGGATAAGTGAGTTTAGGAACTTAGGCTGGTACATTCTTTTTATTTTATTTTCTCTACTTTAGTTCTGCTAGAATTAATGAATTGTGTGAATGACTACTCAGGAATCTCCTTTGTCAGAAACGTTGATTAAATTGACCTGCACCTACAAAGTGTTTCAGTTTCATCAAACCTGTGTTCCCAGTTAGGGTATCACTTTCAGCCAGGTCTAGCAGGAGCTCTTTCTAAGTGGTTAGTCAGTCACTATTGTTAGTTGATCTGAGCCTTTTGATAAATGCTTAACATCTATATTTCAGTTGTACCTGAATTGAGGCTTTTTTACTGCATGTTCTTCAATGGGGATATGGTACCCTCTTTTAATAATTTGATGTTTTGTTGGGTTTGGAATGGAAGTATTGTGACTTTCTTTTAACTGCCTAGCCTTCTTTCTATCTGCGGGCTTGTAGCTTAAGACTTTGCATTTCTCAATGGACTTAAATGATTTGGGATTGGTATTGAGTTTATTTCTCAATTTAATAGAGTTCAAAGGTTCTGTGCAGCACAACAGAATACAAATTAACAATGGAAGAATCAAATGGCAAAAAAAACCCACAAAAAACAACCCCAAAAAACCCCCAAGCCAAAACCCAACCCCCAAAAAACAGAATATCCACATTTTATGTGTTCAGGATTTACAAGTTAGAGTTATGGATCACTCAAGATGGAACCAAATAAAACTTGTCCCATCAAAATCTAAGTTACATCTCAGTGCTAGAGTCTGTATTTGTGTAGTTTACCTTGAAGTCTATGAACTGAAGCATGTAAGATGAAAAATCAAACAGAGAAATATTCCTTGCCTTGAAAATATTTCCTGGGAAAAGTCAGTCTGAGGGAAGTAAAATGTCTGTTGTTGCTCACAACATTAGTGTAAGCTCCTGTGCCCTTTCTTGTCATGTAGGCAGAAGCAGCTTAAATTTAGAAAACATGGTGACAGTGATGATACCTGATACAGCCACTGTTCCAAAGAAGAAAGTAATGCAGGGTGGAATTTGCTGTCACTGACATAACAAAGACAAGACCAGCTTTTGGATTCTTTTTGTTTAAAAAGCTGTCATGTAAACATTGAATAGGAGTAGACCTAGGACCAGAGGTGGTAGGGAAGATTTTGAGATGCAGATTATTTTGACTAGTGCTAGTAGGAGCTGGTTGTAGGAAGTAAATTGTGCTGTTGGGGTTCCTAAGAATTCCATCACTTGTTGCGTTCATTTCCAAGGGACACCAAATAAACTAGTGATTTTGGTTGTGTGAAGTGCAATAAATTCATAGCTTCCTCATAGTTCTTCCACACTTTCAGAGAATTGAATTTGACTGCCACAAGGGAAGAGAAAATGGTAAATTTCAATAGCTGATGGCTACTTTCTCCATTTCTTTCAGCCCAAAAAAGTGTATTTTAGAATTTTAGACTCTGATTTATTACTATAATGAGATTTGCGGCTGCACAAGCATTAGGCTTGCCAATATTCTCTTTACTCTTTTCAGCATGTGTTTTGTATTGGTAAATGAATAAGGTGGTTGGATAACCTTACAATTAAGTATTTCTACCTAAATATCTACTATAATATACAAGTTATTTTGTCGTTTAGAAGCAGATCTGTGATGAGAATTTGTTTCCTTCGTAGAAGCTGCTTCTCTGTTATGGCATCCTGACAGTGCCTGTACATGATGGACAGCAGGCTAGATGTTTTGCTGGTTTTATCCATCTGTTTTGTCCACGTTTTGTTTGTTATCTCACAAGCTGTCTGTTCAGGGAGCAGATACACCAACTGACAGGCCATGGCTTTTTCTAACTGCCCCCAGCTTCAAAAACCAAAACAAACACAAAATGTGGTCTCTTAAATTTGCTATGCATAACCTAAACCATAAGAGTTTCTATACTGGATAATTGGGTAGTCTGATTTATGACAGTAGTGAAGAGATAATTATCCCAGTTGGAGCAGTTACTAAACACCTTGTTCATAATCCTGTAGAATTTGCACCACCCCCACCCCCCCAAAAAAGTATACCTGCTGTAAAATATGAAAATATCACTTATGCTAAATTTCAGGGTATTTTCTGAGGGAAGTATTGTCTAGGTAACGCTAGGAGTGAGAACTGTAGCTTGTGCTGTTTATTTCAATTACTTCTTGAGCTCATGACTTGGAGGTCCATTTCTCGCTCTTTGGTCTTCACGTGGAGCAAATGCTGTTGCCAGTGCAGAGGGTGTTGAAGAGAGAGGGCCAAGCCACTATGGGCTGGGGTCGTTCTTGTGGAAACTCCCCCAGCTTAGTAGTTCATCCCTTCTCTAGGATAAAGGACTTCAGCTATTGCCAGCTAATACAGTTACTTCTGCAGTTTAACGATAGCAGTTTGCATTGCCTGGTTGAAAATTCCGAGTTTGAACCAGGCTAATGATGCCTTAAATAGGGTCTGATGGAGATACATCCTCGATCCTGTTCACTTCATGTCCATCATGAAAGTCCAGATTGCATCATCATGTATCACTGCTACTGGACACTGTCCGCTTTCACTTCTGGTACGTCATTTCACTTGAATTGGCACCAGAGTATTAATTTGAATCTTTTCCTTGCTGCACAAACAAGCCTCTAATTCCTCTCTCCTCTCTAACTTCTGTTTGTGTGTCAAAAGGTCTGGTATTATTTTCCCCTAAAGTGCAATTGGAACAGACCTATCTGGATGTAGTGTTCACGTATGTGTTTGCCAGATCATGGCTTACAGAAAATGTTACAGTATGTGTAGAATATAAGTTTGCATGTAACTTTAGCCTACTCTAGGTGTACATTATGTATATCTGTATCTATATCATTATGTGTTTAGAAGGAGGTAAAAAATAAGTATTTATAGCTGATCAGGCTATGCAGGAAACTGAACTCAAATAGAAGGTCAGTAGGTCAGAAAATATTTCAGAGAAGGCTAAATAGGGTAGACAAGTTGCGTAGCTTCACAGGTTGTCTTCAGGGCAGTCGGCCTGCCTTGTATTTTAATTTCTCTAACAAACTAAGTTTCACCTACCACTTCAGACTGCAGTTGAAAGCAAGGAAGAAAAAAAAATGCATTGCTGTTGATCAGAGGCAGGAAATACTTCCCAGATAAGAGCAGTAGTATGCTTATGTAGACTCCAAAACAAGTGTGAATACTAAGTAGTTGAAGAAAGATCAATGAAATCCAGCATGTTAAATATTTTGCCATTTTGTTGGATGCTTTTGTGTTGTATCATTATTTATACTTTCCCCTTGGAAAAGAACAAATCACTTTATGTATTTCTGCATAATAACTAAAAGGTGAAGGTTTCTCCTAGAAGACTTAAGGATTTTTTTCCCTGCCTGTTTCCAAAAGAAGGTTAAAAATAAGCCTTTGAAAAACGAATCTCTGACACTGTTGGTTCAAGGATGTAGGCTTCTTGGAGCACACAAATACCCCTCTTGCATTTTTTCCCTATATTGCTGAGTCTATTGCAATTATATCTCTCAATCTGAATATCCTTGTCTTGGAAGATTTTAACTGCATAATGGAATAGCGCAGATCTTTTGTGTCTGTATAATGCTTTGGTTTTTTCCCTAAAATTTACTTGGTTTTAGTTATACAGGAATGGAAACCCTGAAATCACCCAAATGACTCATTTAATCTTGTTGAATTTATAAGCAGCTAAATCAAATAAAGAGAGTGTTGGCTTAAGATGTGGAGCTTCATCTTGGATGGAATTTGTTTGGAACTGAGCCTTTCAAATGTCTGATTTATAATGGAATTGCTGTTGCACACTCAACTTTGATAGCAGTATAGTTCTCTAATGGAAGTGATGCAGGACTTGAAGATTTCTGCAGTCCCCTGCCTGGGCAAGGATCGTGTCATCCTTCACAGAATTGTCAGGTTCCACCATAAGATCAGTTTTGGTTTATCTTCCTTGAATTTTTTCTATCAGAGCTATTCCAGGACTTAAGTGCAAATTTTCTTAAATTTTTTAAATTAGCCTAAACTTGTTCATGATCAGTTTATAGCTATTTTCTTTCCCTCCTCCCAGTTCCACCTCTTCCCATCCCCATGTATTTATAGGTAGTAATCATATCCCTTTTCAGTCTGTCTTTCTCTAAGTTGAACCCAAGAACTTTCTCTAAGCTTGAAGCCAAACCTTCAAGTCTCCTTACCTGCGATATGCTCTCCATCTCCCTAACCCTTCTAGCAGCCCCCTTTTCTCTGGCTGTTGAATCTATCACTGATAGCAGCTGCTCTCTGTTCTAGTAGACTTTTAACTCCCCCCCCACCCCCAGTCAGACATTTAATGAAATACATCAAAAGATCTTACTTCTGCCTTAGGACAGCATTGTCTTTGAAATGCGAGGAAGTTTATTCTTTGCGTCTGCTCAAACCTGCTACCTCCGCTCACCTACAGCCCCTTGTAATTCAGTGACATGCTATTTGGTGTCTTACATGTCAACTAAATAGATACTACCAATATATAGAACATTGGAAGTAGCTATCAAGGCTATTTTTGTGATTATGTGCACAAAGAGATAAGTAGGGGCTTACAGGAAAAAAGCAGTTGTGACTCCTAATTTCTGCAAGATATCATGCTAGACCTATGCTTATTGGAAAGTGAATACATGTTTGTATTTTATTCTGCAATGGAAAGCAGAGGATGCTGTCATACATATCTTTCTTAGTAACTACAGGCCTGTTGCATATTCCTACAACTGTTGAGTTGCATATAAACATGTGTTCCTCAAAAACCCAAGGGTGCCACACTGCAAAATGTGTCTGGCTAATTCTGACAATTAGTTGTATTTATAATAGTCTTTAAAGAAGTATCATATAAAAATCATTATGAGCATCTACCATTAAATATTAGCTGTGTTTGACTTATTTGGGCAAAGGGTCCTCAAAAAGAGCATATTAACTGTATGAAGCATCAGGCTGAATGGAAATCCCTGCGTTTTTTCTATTGAATTGTTCATAAGGAGCTATAGAAACTTGTTTTACTGCAGTGTGCCTGTATGGCTTATCACCTGGTTTTAATGACAGCTTTTGTCATGTAGTTTGAACTTCTGGTTCAATTATTAACCTTTCTGGTATTGGAAATCATTACCAGGGTAAAAAAGACATTTGATATACATGTGGGAGTTCTAGCATTTTAAGTAACTTGAGTATAATTTAGTGCCTCCTTTCTGTAGTGTTGCATTTCTCAGGCATGGTAGCCCTCTGAGAGTTAGTAATGAACAAGAACAGGAACAGAGAAGCTGTTTTCCATTGCATATTTGGTTCCCCAGATTAGTAATCTATAGAAATCAGATGTGTTTGGTTAGGCTAAAATGGTTTGAAATCAGCTCTTAGAAGTTCAAAATTGGTAAATCCACCTTGGAGAGGATGGGGAGTGCACTGATGGAACAAAGATTGCCACACCGCTGAAGGGTTCATAAAAACAATTTTCATGCATTAGACTTGCAAGTATGAGTTGAACAAACTTCTTTACTATGCTAATGCCTTCGCTGGCTGGAAGACTTCCTTAAATTGAGTGGGAGTTCTATCACAAAATCAATGAAGGTGAAAATAGCTTTGCAAAGCTGATTGTGTGAGGAGGGCTGCAGAATGGCTGTTTTGAGGTGCAGCAGTACCACATGCTCATTAATTCCCATTTATTGCCTTGTATTGCTATGAAGGTCTGGGTAAACATGGGGAGAAGGTAATCACGAAAACATTTCTTTCTATGAAGGTTTGGGTAAACATGGGGAGAAGGTGATTATGAAAACATTTCTTTCATTCTTGTGATTTGGACTGTGTAGTGCAGCATATCACCAGACTTGGCTTTTTTCCTTTAAGCCCTTATGGTCGAAATAATAAAATAAGTAAGAATGAAAATGTCTTCCTATTCCATCTGCTGCTATGTTCTCTTTAGTCATTGCCCTTACAGAATAATATGTACAACTGCTGTTGAGCCAAAATTTAACTGGCTCTAATGAATGTAACTTAAAACAAAATTGAAAATATTTAGAAAGCTTCTAAGTTTGGAAGTAGCACCTACCTCTAACAGTCACCAGGTCAGTCAAAACACTCTGCAAATACAGTACTACTGTGCTGCACATGTCAGTGTTTGACAGTGTAATGCAGAACTTGATTGAGTTGAAATACTGTAAAGAAATTGGAGAATACAACCATTGATTTTAAGTATATTCTTAATTGTTGGTGACATGCAGATATGAAAAAGAAATACTTTCAGAATCAGCTAAACTCAGTGTTAAATATTTAGATAGCTTCACTCAGAGCATTAATACATAGTGTTTCTTCTCTCCATCTTCATTGTACATATTGAGCAAAAATAATACTTTAGAAGGAAGGAAAATCACCTTGTTATACTTAAAAATAGGGTGTTTGGTCTGTAGGCTGAGAAGAAGCAGAGACTTTGAAAGTCACATTTGAAGGTTTTTAAACAAAACCCATATGGAAAAGAGTGGAAGTTCCTCCAACAAATGCGTGTTTACTTGAAAGGTCTGATTCACTGTTACCATGAAGCTCTTGCATGGTAGCTGGTGAAAAGAGTAAAAGGTAAGGTTTCTGGAAACCTATAACCATGATTAGATAATGACGGAATTAATTAGTCAAAGGCTGTTCTTGGGTCTCAGTAAGGGTATGGTGAAATTTTATCTTGAAATAGTATAAATAGATCTGAGCCTTTCTATATTTTTGATACAATGCAGAAGTGTAACTTCTGACACTGTGTTGTTTTTTGCTAGCAGTTTAGTATGCTTAGGATGATAGAAATTACTAAGAGCACTTCTTTAGCAATGGAAACTGTAATAATAGAAATAATAAGCATAACAAGCTAGTCTTGTATATAGTGTGTGTGTAAACAGAATAGACTAATAAACATATATAATTTCTATAAAAGAACATTCTCAGCTTTCAGAGACCCCTTTATGAAATACATGAAAACTGGAAAAACCCACCAGATCCATCTGCGTAATTATTTGTGCTCTGCGGAGATGGGAGTAGAATTTGGTAATGTTTGGTAATGTTGTCTTACTCCTAGGTGA
The DNA here is from genome assembly GCF_929443795.1 of Astur gentilis. NCBI lineage: Eukaryota > Metazoa > Chordata > Aves > Accipitriformes > Accipitridae > Astur > Astur gentilis. The sequence continues at coordinate 31,089,352 of NC_064889.1, forward strand.
CTTATGGCTCTTTTGACTACACTTCACTGCTCTATCTCTCTGATTACACTGAAGATTTTGGTGGTGGACGGTTTGTGTTTATGGATGCAGGTTCCAACAAGACAATAGAGCCCCGAGCAGGTAAGAGTCTTGGTTTGCCTGCGCTGAGGCAGGCAAAATTGTGCCATTTATTAACTGGGTGGACTGGCAGATATAGTGGGACTTTGTCAGCAGTAACTGTGGAATAATGTAGCATTTTGTCTTCAGATTGATTTACTTTAAAAAGTAAAGATTAAAAAAGGTTAAAATGTGGGCACAGTTTGAAATACCTGGAGTTAAGCCTTACAAAGCTGTAGGGCTTAGAACTGCAATCCAGTTATGACAGCTTAGCAGGTCACTATGCGTCAAGATTAAAGATAACTAGTGACTACAGCAAATGTGAAATAAAGCAATTTATTTTAGACTGTCTGGCCTGAAATTCCATTGTTGTTCAAGGAGGGGCTTAATACGCTATAATTGCTGTGAGCTGGGCGTGAAGATGATTGATTACCACAGCTCTACTAACCTGCAGTAACGTGATGAACCATGGTAACTTGGTTATAAGCCCATACGTGCTTTCAGTAGATCTGACAGGGATGAACGTTCTGATGGCTGTGAGTTACAACTAAAAAAAAAAAAAAAAAAAAAAAGCTTTTTCCTTTAAGGGCTGGCTTAAGATTTTTCTATTAAGTCGATTATTTGTAATTAGAATTATTTTGGGGCAGGAAGAAAGAGCTCAGCCTCAACTCATCTGTCTGGCGGGTGAGTACTGACCTTACAGCAGTGTAACCTTTTTATAATGCAAGACCAGTCACACTTTTGCAGAAAAAAAAATCAAGGGCAACTTTATATTCCTACTGGGTTCTGCCTTTTTTTTCAAGATAGAAAAGATGGAAATTTAGTCATTTAAAAACAGCCTCAGTAATTGTCTCCTGACAGGCATTACCCCAAGCAGAACTGACTTCTGACTGTTGCTGCCTGCAAATGGGGATGGGTGTGGGGGTTTTTTGACTTATGGATCCTAGCAATCCATTCGCCAGCAGTAATGCTGGTTCAGATAAACTCTGAGATTATCTGCATTCTGGGTTTGGTGTCACGAATTGTATGTTTGATTATTTTGGCTTTTGTGGTTGGAAATAAACCCTAAACTGAAAGTACCATCTCTTGTAAAAGATGCTACCAGTATTTGGAAAGGGAACTCATTAAACTGCTTCATTTCCAGATGCCGTTCTAAGATGAACATGTTTTTATAGCTGTAGAAATCATAGTTGAATTCTAGATAGCTAGGAAGACAGCTGTCTCCTTGCACAGTACAGGGGCACTCAGTCTGATTGCTGTATGCAATGTGCTCCTGACTTAATTTCAAGAAGTCTTGCAACTGTGAAATTGCTTCCATTCAGCCCCATCGGGTTAATTTTCAGGCTCTGCTGCAAGGTGTTTGCTCTTTATGTCATTCTTGGGGAGGAAGGGAGAAAGATTTATTTTTTTTTTAAAGAAAATTTTTTTTTTTAAACAGCACCTGGTTTTGGCTATTCCCTTTAACAGGTTGTTATGTTGACAGTATGTGTGCCACAGAACTGGTTAAACACACCTGTTAAACCGAAACAATGCAAAGCTTATAGGGAATGGCCTTTTTTTTTAAAGATCAAATGTGCTACATGTACATAACAGAAAATAAAGTTTAATGCCGGTTACACCTTTCTAACACACTCCTCTGTCTAAACACAGTTGTCAGGGTTCCCGTGGTTGTGTCACTACCTATGGTGCAATCTAAATAACTACTAGCATCCTGTGAGAAAAGGAGAAAAGCTTTAGAGGTGAAGCACAATGTGAAGGCAATTGCACTTACTTTTCCTTTTACTGATAAAAGGTGGCTTGAGAGAATGTGAGCGAGGGAATGACCCCAGGGTATTTTGTGTTGCTGGTACAAGTTGATGTATATTTCATGTTCAGAATGTTCCTTTGCAGTGTTTCTTCTCTCCTTCCCTCTCTGTTTTGTTTGGTTTTTGGTTTGTTTGTTTTATGCTTCTTTTGATCCTTTGTGCTTCTCTTGTCACTCCAACCCAACTTTTAAAACCTTGTGTTGATAAGCTTTTATGCTTCTTATTGAGGAGATTCAGGCTTTTTTAGACATGACTGTCATAATTGCTGGTTCAGTTTTAGTGCATGACAGCTAATTTACCTTCTCTGTGTTGCTAATGCCATTTCAGTTCTAAAACCTGGCACTTCTTGTTGTCTCAAAGTTGGTCTGTGTTTTGGGAACCTGGTACTGTGTGCCAAAATGAGCACTTTCCTTTTTCTGTGAGCAGTAATTTGTTAAAGTGTCAGGCTTTACAGTAGGGAACAGAAAGGCATTGTTACTGATGCAGCAGAGCAGAAAAGCAGTAATTGGAAATAGAAAAAAAGACAATTAAAAATAAAACATTGTGGGATTTCCTGTGTTTGGGAGCGCTGTCTGGGCAATCCCCACTGCTGCTTCAAACCCTTTCGCAGCATTTGCCATTTAAGGATGAGCCTTAGCTAGACAGGGACAGGGAAAACTCTTTTGTTAGAAGTGGAGCCTAAATTTAAAACACTTAGCACTTCTCTACCACTGATGGATTGTATAAGAAGTCTGTAAGTCCTGATTCTCACATATTTGAATGAAAGACTCTCAATATAATTTGTAGCATGATCTATGACATTGCCGAGTTCAATTATTAACAAACACGTCTAGCTTTAAGAAGGAATTATAACTTATTAACCTAGAAACTCTTGAGGGTTTTTTTCTTCTTTTTAATGGACATGAACAAGTCACCACTGTGATGTCAATTCACATGCACAGACCTTTGGCTAATTCATAACCAAATGTGGCATTAAGGAACACATCTTTCTTGTGCCCTGATGGGCTTCAGAAGTATATACGTGTCTTTTGACTTAAGTCAGGACCTCTGTCTGCTGCAAGAAACTCGCTGTACCATGAGTAAGAGAATCCTTGGAGCCAAGTGAAATCCTACTTTGAAAGGAAAACTTTTTTTTTTGGACAAAGAAACAGTTTTAAAGTAGTATCTGTTGCTTTTAAGTGGCTACATTAATTCTATTTCCAGAATTAAGGTATTAGCATTTTGTTTTTACTATTTGCACCAGGGGTAGGTCTGTTCGAGAGATGAAATGAAATAAAGCAAGTTAGAATGAGGTTCCTCAAAACGAAGCCCACAGCTCTTTCAATATTAACTTTTGTTTGCTGGCCTGAGACCTGTTTTAGTAGTCTTCAATAGATACAGGAGGACTAAGATTAAATGGCAGACATCAGGCATTCCTTTTTTAATGATAAAATTGGTATGCTTTCTGCTGCTACTAAATTTATCAGTGTAAACCATATTTAGAACTTCATAGTTTTGGAGAGTCTTGTGTGAATTTGGAGACTGGTAATATTAGAAGGTCACAGACTTCACTTCATGGTAAAGTGTAGATGAAACCCTGCAGTTGGAATAAAATATCTGTACCAGTTGTGTGTTCCTTATTTGCATGTATATTTCTTGGTTTTAAGGTCAGCTTTGCTACACTTATTTTCTACTCATAAAGAAGTTTGTTCTTTATACAAGTTGTTTATTATATAAGGGTAGAGGAAAAGATCGCAATCACTTCTTCTGTGTGTGGAAGAAAATCTATGGTGCAACACGAATTCTGTGCATTGGAGAGTGAAATGTGACTCTTCCTTGAATATCAAACTTAGCATATTTTCATAGCTGTCAGAAGTGTGTGTTTCTGAAAGTGTAAAAATATTTGAGATGAAGGTATGAGCTATTTGGGAACTTGTGAAGCTGGATTATTCTTCATTTAGAGTGGAAAAAAGCATATACTCAGAGCCTGAGCAATTAGTTTTTCTGCTCAGGTAAAGAAAAGCATACATTTAAGAATGCACATGGAGCTTTGTTATAGTGCAGGAATGGGCTTCAGGGTGTCTGTACATTTACTGAGGTAAGTGTAGCTTTACTGCAGTGGTTAGATATCACATGAATCTCAGATCCGGTAATCATGAGAATAAGTGCAGTTAAGTGGTGGGAATTTGTCATACCTTTATTTTATTGTGCTCTTTAAAAAATCAGTTTGGAGGAATTCACTACTAAAGGCTGAAGGAATGCAGCATAGTGACAGGACAATGATGAGAAAAGTAAGATTTCCAGATTCAGAAGTACTACAACAACATTAACACAAGGTGTGAAAACAGTGTTTAAAGGATGTATTTAGTAATCCATCTTGTACCATGGAATAGTGGCTTTATTTATTTTTTCCCCCCACTGAGTATAGGTAGTCTGATATTTCTCTACATTCAATCTGCATTATCCAGATTCAGTCTAGATCATGATAATCTTCTGGCATTCCTAGCTTTAGTTTTGCTCCAATAAGTAAAACTGGAGGACATCTTGATGTTAAATTGGTAACAACTGAAAGTTGAGAATGATTTAAAAATCCACAGAAGTAGCTGTCAGTCCGAAAGAAGAATAAATGGAGCAAGCATTAGCAGCTGCTGCAGTAATAACAAGCTATGCAAAGTTCATGGGTTGCAGGACAGCAATTATTACTGATTTGTAATACTAATCACAAATTGCACCTGGGACTAGTAAGATGATTGCAGAGAGAAATGGTAGAAAAAGGAGGATGTGTTGCAATTGTGACAAAAATTGGTAGAAAATAGCTCAATAGCCCCTCACTTCTTTGTAGAACTCTGGAGATTTTCTTTTGCTTTCTGTTTTGTTTTCATGGAAGGATAAGTTGATGATAGGTTTATGATGGCATTAGAAGAAATAATATTTTAATTGGGCCAATAAAGCAATAGGTACCTGGGAGGTGCAGGTCAGACCTTCAGTTAACATGGTGCTTATATGAATTATTTCATATAAAGTACACTGTCTTGTTGAGGGTATCTGTTACTGAGGATAGTAATGGTCACTTTACATTAGCTGGACCATGAAACAATTGTTGGGGGGATGGAAACTAAATAGATGCCTTATGTTACAGTGATCCACAGAGCTTTGTGAAGCACTGTCAATAGTGAGAATTGGCCTCTAAGGCTTTTTACCCTGGTATAAATTACTTGATTATAAATGAATACATGTAGCATGCACCTTATGTGCTTTCATTTCTTGCTGCACAGGACTTTGTTTTATGTAATGCATATGCAGGCCAATATTTCATGAATTTGATTTGATACTGCTAGACAAAGCTGCAGGCATAAAGAGGGAGCAGAGGGAAATCAGCTTCAACCAGTTACTTGATGAAATTCAGGTAATGTAACAGATAAAGGAAAACAAAATATTGAAGTAACTGCAGGTTCAGCTGTGCTACACTGTATAGTTCAGTTACTGATAGGAATTTCTTGGTTCCAAAGCTTTGTGGGTGTTAGTGTCACACACCATAGGTGCTATCATGAAGTCTTTTTGTTTAAAGGCCATTTTTTGACTAAAATAGCAGCAGAAGTTACCCTTGTGTTTATGCTTTAGTGATTTACTAAATGTAAGGATGAATTCCTTTATCAGAAGTCCAAAACCTAGAACTCGGGCATCCATGTGATTTGACCACAGCTCTACTAATCATGCCATGTTTAGCAAGGTTAAGTAAAGTGAAAGAGATGATCCAGAGGTATTTCATGTGATTTGAAATTGCAACACTTTGCTCTTAGAGGCTCCTCTTGGTGAGGACTTTTTGTAGGAGTCCAATTTAGAAACCTTCTGCAGCTGCCTGGGGTGCTTTAACATGGGACAACAGAGCAGACTTGGCAGTATTGGTTTGGTGAGGTTGAGTACTGGAAGGGAGAACTGGAAGGCAGAGCAGAGGTGATATCCCTGTCCCCTTGGCTGCAGGGAGAAGAAATGGAGCCAAAAGGCTTTGGTGAGACTCAGTACCTGTGATTTGGAGAGAGCACAGTTATCCAGTTTTCACTTCTAAATACTTCACTAGGTTGTCAAACCTTCAGACATAATGTACAGGGCGGAAACTCCTGTTATTTTGAGCAACCAACTGTGCTTATAGGAGAGAAGCAGGCAGGGATTCTGTCGAAGTCTAGAAATGTTCAGGTACTTTTAGTAGGAAATAATTTAAGTTCACTTATTTTCTTTAATAACTGTAACTTGGAAGCTTTCAGTCAAGGTGCTTCTGAATTTAAAATAGAAGCAGGTACTCGTAAAAGTATTGGTGATACTTCTACAAATTACGAGCTGGCTGTGGGAGAGTTTGCTATGAGAATCGGTGATTGTATTTATAACAGCAGGTAATTTCTCTGTCTAGTAAATAAATTTGGCACAAGTTTGTAACTAGGGTTCATCAGATACCTGTTGTGGTTGTGGGTTTTTTTGTTTTGGTTTGGGGTTGTGTTTTGGGTTTTTGGGTTGGGTTTTTTGGGGTTTTTTTGTTTGGTTTTTTTTGGGTGTTTTTTTTTTTTTTTTTTTTTTTTTTTTTTTTTTTTTTAAGGCCATAGGCTTTTTGTGCTTCTGTGCTTGGCATATATGTAGTGAAATTGTTCAGAGAAGCTAGTGCTCTCTCTTCACCCCAGATCAAGGCACTTACAGATGCTGTCATTCCATGTTACTTTTGTGCGGGTTTAGGTAAGGACTTACTTAAAGCTTTCCCTATTCAACATTTATTTATAAATAATTGAATAAATATATCTGTTAAATAAGTTTTATTGTGCAATTACAGAAAATATTACTATCAGGTTATTTGCCTAAGATAGGGTCGTTTTTCTTGGACACTTTACATGAGAATGAATTGGCAATTAATCCTAAACAGATGACAAGGGTGAGAATGCAATTGTGTTTGTGCTGTTTCCCCAGCAGTGCTTCTGTCTTGGTGTCATTCAGCAGATGAGATGCAGTTTTTCCTTCTTTCCCAAGTAACGTTTAGAGCTGATAAATGTTAAGCAGACAGTCAAAGCTGTCAGTGCATAAGATGAAGGATGTTGAATAGATCTGCGGTGCCAAATAAACTGTTCCTGCTTCCCTTTAATCAGGCAGATGAGTTGCTTCATTTCCTTCTGAGCAGTAGCTCAGTCTTTCCAGTGCCCCCAGCCAGCTGCCATGGACAGCGGATGGAGGTGAGACCTCTTACATTCCCATGGCCCTGCTTTGCATCCCTTCCCTGTCACTGGCACCAGGCAGGGGTAGCCCCTGCCTTTCCCAGGTGTCCAGCCACAGTTTAAGCAGACCAAGGAGGAGAGCGAGGGGACAGTTATCATTCCCTTACGTGCTTGCACGATCGAGTGTTGATTGAGACAACCTAACACATCATTTATGGTTTCTTCTTGATGTTCTCATGACCTAAGGAGTTTACAAGGAAATTTGGCAGTGAATTAAACTAGACGGGCTAGAAGCATGCTGCTAAGAAAGCAGAAGGGTTAGTTTCATGTGAAGGATGGGAGCATGAAGGGTCTTGGAATCCAGTGGCAAAGCAGGTATGCTGCAAATAGGAAGTGATTGCCAAAGTTGATATTAACGTGAATGGCCTCTTCCATGTGTGAGCAGAATAACTGAGATTGAAAGGGACCTCTGGAGGTCGTCTACTCCATGGCCCCTGCTCAAAAATCAAGCACAGGAGACATGGGGGTAGCAAAATACACGTGCCTGAGACATACTGGGGAAACATCAGTATCTGAATGCTGCACTCATATGTGCTAATGATATGACCCTGAGCAATGTGATAGAAGTTGGATATAAGTTAGAAGTTAGCCTTGATCTGAGAAAGGCAATTGGACCAGATGATCTCCCAAGGTCTCTTCCAACCTAACTTATGCAATTAATTTATAATATTAGAAGCATAACATTCTTGTATTATTTTTTCTTGCAAGCATTGTGGTATGTTAATATCTGTATGGTTCTCAAAGTCCTTTCATATATTCCATGCATCCTTTTATAACTTAATCTGCATGCTTTGCTACTTTGTCTTGTGCCAGAATAAAAACAATAGAGGATATTTTTTATAATACTTTTAAAACAGAATATGCGTTAACTCCAAAGTATTGTAATGGTGTTTACTAATTAATTTTCACAGTAACCTTGTTAGAATAGGTCAGTACTAGCTTAATTTTAGAGAAAAGGAAACGAATGAGAGAGTAAGTGGTTTTGTTGAAGTCAGTTACATGTCAAGGGCATAGTTGTCACTGAAAATTTTCCTTTGTATGTTCCTCCAATCTATATTGCCTTACAGTACAGAGGTTACCTACCAAATTGTAGGCAGCTTGTTTATGGAAGTGCAACTGAATGTTAATATTCAACATGGATAGAATCTCCTGAGAGTAAGTCTTATGGGAATACTGATGTTTTTACTGTGAAATATAGCTGAATGCATAATTCTTTCCCACCTCTATGCTGCTTCTTGCCATGGTTATATTTTCTGAGTACATCTAAAAAGAATTCATTGCTATGGGGCAATTATGAATGAGATTAAAACCTGGGAAAGCAAAAGCAGGGAAAAGCAAAAGCTCATAGTTAATACATATATTCCTCTAGTGGTTTTGTTTGAGTAATTAAATGGGTCATAATTGCTACATAGTGAAATATCCTTTGCTTTTGCTGCTTAAGTATTATTCCTGAAAACAACAGTGTTGCTTCATTTAAACTAGGATCACATAAAATTCATAGCAGTGGAGCTTGTGACTGGCACTTGTATGTCTTCATAAATATTCCTGTGGACAAGTGCAAAAATTGATCCTCAGAAAATCAGGAGAATAAGGGGTTACCTCCAATACAATTAAGGTCTTGCTTCCTGTAAGAGGAGCAAGACTTTTCCTGTTTTTTGCATCACAAGCTTTTCTCAGTCTTGACAGCATTTAAGAACTTGACTTGTGTCAGTGACACTGAAGACCAGGATCAGTTTTGATGGATGCTGTGGTGCTGAGCTTGTTAGCAGCTCCTTGTCCTAGGTGACTGAGAGTGTGGCATATTTAAATGAGCTTGCACTTGAGTTTTCCATGACTGTAGTTCTTTCATCCCCAATACAATTTATCCTTTGCTTACTCTTAAGTTTTTAAAATTTGTGTGGATATGTAAGGGCCACAGAAAGAAGAGACTGGAAGCAGCTCCACCTGTGGATGAAACTCTTGACTAATCTTAGTACAGAGGCAGAGCTGGAGGCTTATCTGGGAACTAGAAAGGGGAGCAACTGTTTCACAGTAACACTTTCTGCAATCTGCAAGGAACAGAAGCTAAGCTTTTATTGGGCCAAACTGTGTCTTGAAACGCACTTCCCAGCACTTAATGCTGGAAAGTAGAGCAAAAATGGGAAGGAAGAGAAAACAAGCTGTAGATTCAGGTATTGTCAAATAGAGATCAATGGCAATGATTGATTAATTCTGTTCCTCTGGAGATATGCAGGCAAGCTAATAATTTAGAAACAGCCTCCTGCAGGTCTTGAGGTTACCATGAATCTTTCCAATTCTTTGGGTTTTTGCTCTTCTAATAAGAAAGCTGAGAACAAATACATGTGTGTGGGAGGAAATTCCTCTAGTCCTTTGTTGCACTCTTTCATGGGATCTAGGCTGGAATACAGCTCACTCCCCTATTACTAGACAACCTGATGGAAATCGTGAAGCCTGTTGGGAACAGCTATAAAGAAGTTTTAGGTGTTTGTGGGCAGAAAAGAGGAAAGATCATTGATAGAAGTGTCTACAAAATGTGAGTATTTTTATCTAATACTGGGTTCCAAGTGTTAAAAGTGCTAAATGCTCTGGTGTGCTGCACTAATTCCTGTGGTATGCTCTGCCTGATTGACTTCTTGTGGAATGGAAAGTGGAGGTGAGGAGGAGATGATAGGCAGCAGATGTGAGAGGGCAGCCCATGGTTCCTTGTGATTTATGGATCTAAAACTCTTCTCTGAGGTTGAGGTACTTGTCAAAGTATTGTGAAACTGAAGAAACAATGGAGGTTTTGGCACCTTGCAGTGATTTGGGAAAATGAGTCAAAAGTTCACAATCAGGATGAAATACTGTTCAGACTATAGATTCATCTCACTGGAAAAAAACAAATCCTTTGGTTTTTACCCTTGGCATTACTTCTAACCCCAGGATACCTCCATTCTAATCTTCATCCTTTAGAACACAGGTCAGAGACTGGCCTCTTTCTGAAAGCTTAGAAGCATGGGCCTCAAAACAGGAGATGATCCCATCGCTCTTTCTTCATCTCCAAAAGTTCATCCCTTAAGGATTAGGGATTAAACACTTTCTTTTTTGGGTTATATAATATACTAAAAACTTGTATTGAGTAGGAGCTTGTGATCTCAAAAAAGCTTACACTTTTAACAGTAAGTGTTCATAAATCAAACAAATTATGTGCCAGGACGTAGTAGTCAAGATTTCTTTAGTGGAGCAGAAAAGCATGTGGGAAGGAAATCTGTGCAGGCAGGTCAGAGGAGGGGAGAAGAAAATGAAAAGACTGATTTGAGGCCATTGCTCAATAATGAAAGAAAAGGACAAAGGAAATGGGATTAGAATTTTACACACTTTCTCCTGAGCTTTTGTTGCTCAAAAGTGTTTCATCAGGAAATTTTAAGTACATATGTACTTTTTATCTGTAATGAGTAATTGCATAGCTGTTCTTTAGCATTTGTAGTAGAACACTAATCTCTTATGAAGCTCAGCATTTACTCTATCAGTATTACATAGTCTGGAGAGCTTAGTGGAACTACCCTATGCATGTCTTCCTCATCATTCACAGAGAAATCCTATCACAGCTACATTAGTTGTAGCAGCGTGTAACGCTTTTAAAAGCGCACTTTAAACACTTTGAATGCAATCTCACAGCTAAAACCAGACCCATATTGCATATGATCCTACTAACTTGCTAATACGATTCATAGTTTGAAACTTTGGGGTTTAAAATCCTAACTCAAAACTGATCAAAAAATAGCTAGAACAAGGACAGGTTATAACCTAGGATTAGGTCCACACTTCCTTAAGGAATTTTTGTAGTCCTGACCTGCTTGCTTTCTTGTAGTGATTTAATTTTTGAAGTGGTTTCCATATACTGTGTATTGAAGCAAGATTATGAAGAGTCTAGTCTTGATGTGCTTGAAAGTCCTAGAAGTCATCCTATGCAGTAATGGTACAGCTTTATTTTATCTTGTGTCTTTCCCCAGAAGTCTCTGGATAATGATATTGCCATATATCCCTTGAAGGTTTTGTCAGATGGGATGGGAAGTAACATTTTTTTACTCTCTTTTTGAACACTTATACTATTAAAAATAGTGTACCATGGAGAGAATGTGCTTTTGCTTCAAAATTTTGCAAAGTTGAAAAGCAATTCTTTGCAAGTGAGGAAGAAGTATCTTTGCAAACTGACTGTAGGCTTGTTCAGTGACTCAGAGACCCCAGTTGACAGATATGGGACCAGATGCACAAGGAGCTATAAGATACCATATATATGAAGACATATTTATTAAAGAAATTAAAAGACATTCTGTATAGCCAAAAAAATCCAGTTTAACTGCCTTAAACAATACACTGAAACTTGTCTAACTCTATTTACTACTACTTCTAATAAGAGATCAAACAAAAAAGCTTGAAAATCAGTTTAAGGCAAAGCTTTGGGCGAGTAGGTGAGGGATTGATAATAAAGTATGTGAATGATATTGAAATAAGATTTAAAAGAAAAAAATATTCATGGCACAGGGGCTTTGTATGAAATTCTTGAGGGTAGCACTGTTCATTGCAACACTTGTAGGATAGGAGTGCATTGCCTTCATTTAGTCTTTCATCCAGAAAAGCAGGACACCAAGGTGTAAATGAGCTGTGCATACGAACAAATCTATTCTTTATATATAGCTTTACCAATTATTAATGTGCAGCCATAGGCAGAGAAGAGTATGATATGACTTCTGCTTGGCAGTTATGAAAGACTATGCGAACTATGAAAGATTAAATGTGAACTGCAACTGAACATGCAAGGGACACAGAGGCTACTTAAATAGACTTCAGAGATGAGTGAATAAACCAAGCTCTATAAGGCCAGTCTAGTTTTGTTCAAATCTCCCATGTGTGCTGCTTAGGAGTATGTAAGCAAAGTAACTTCTGGATCTTTTGGATCACTTTTAGAAGAGAAAACCAGCTATGTGTCTGGTTCCCAGTTCTGTGGTGGAGATTGTGTAATGGTTGGAGTAGTTTATCTTGTTGTTCAAATTTTAAGTAGGCATGCAAGTGTTTCATTTTGCCTGATTGTGAATGAGTCCCAGGCAGAGTTAGATTGTCAATATGAGTTCCCTATGATAAGTTCTTTAAAAACTTTAATCCAACTTGAACAATGGAAAAAAAGCCTGAGTAGGAAAACCACATGCCATTGGGATAAAACAGCATGAGTATTACTAGCTTTCTCAGGAGAACTTCAGCAGTCCTACAGAGTTGAATCAGTTCTGAGTTACATGCCAACATCAAACTTCTACATTCTCAGAACAGTTTAATAATGTGAAAGTGCAGAGAGCTCCATTCTGCTGTTTCATCAAGTGGGATGCTAATATATCTCCACTGTCATTATCAAAGTAGCTGCATTTCACCTTGATGCCACTTAAGGCTTGGAGAACCCTAAGGCAAGGTGGTGGTCAAAGCTTGGACAGGATGAAGCACAGGAGTAAACACTTGCAACAATTTCCAAGCCAATGCATTGATGGAGTCATTCCTTATAAGGAAAATTAATTTGTATATGACTGATGCCTAACTTTCTAACCTGGCTCAAGAGTAAGTGATCAGACTGCGCACAAAAAGCTATAGCAAATACTGGGTATAATGCTGATAAGCTGCCACAGCTGTTTGTAAACCTGCTGAGCATTTTTTTCACTGAAGACTTTTGGCCACCTTTGTAGTACTTCCTCCTTCTTTGGTCTAAAATTAGAGCCCAGACTAGAAGGGGAGCAGGGAGGAAATCAATACACTTTGCCGACAGTCACTAGAGTTGCTTTTTTCCTTTTTTTTCTTTTTCTTCTTTTTTTTTTTTTTTTTTTTTTTTGAGGCAACTAAGAACTGGCTTCAGATGTTCTTGGCTTCCTCCTGCCTTTTATAAACTATGAGTTATGGTGGAATTATGTCTCCAGCTTTGTAGCACAAAGGATTAACGTACGTTTTAAACAGTACATAAAGCTGTCAGAGTGCAGCATAAGCTCATAACAGTTTGTCTTTGACCTATGGGCTCTCAGGTAGCTAGGGAACAGTTGGACTGAGACAACAGCAAAACTGTGCAGGGAGCTGATAGCCAAGTGGCAAACTCCATGTCACTGATTAAATATATTTTGTCTTTACAGGCCGGGTTTCCTTTTTCACCTCTGGATCAGAGAACCTTCATCGGGTAGAAAAGGTTCACTGGGGCACTCGCTATGCCATCACCATCTCCTTTACGTGCAACCCAGACCATGGCATTGGGGATCCAGTCTTGATGTAATTCCTCTGGGGATGGAACATGAGGTCAAATGGAATGAGAGAAGCCCTGCAAAGGAGAAGAAAAAGGGAGATAACTCTTACAACCTCACATTCAATTAGACTTTCCCAGCTGTATTAATATATTGCAATACACTTTGTTTTCACGTCCTTTTCCATAAATGTTGCAAACGGTGCCTTAAAGACCATCTAAAATTCGGTGTATTCTGAAAATGGTTTGTCTTCATGTCCTAAAGGGATAGGCTACAAAGAAGAGTTCCAGAGTGGGCTTTTTTTTAATTTATTTTTTTAATTCTTCAGTTTAAAAGATACAATCTTTTGGACCATGTCTTGATATGACTCCCCATGGTGCTGTTACCTCTTTAATTATTTAGTCTCTTCAGTTACTAATGCAATGTAGAAAGTTTGACTTAAGTTAATAGAGCAAGATGAGTGTTATTCTTCTGAACATACCTTCTGTTGAGACGAATGTATTCTCCTTAGCATGGGCATTAGTGGGCAATACACATGTGGTTTGACTACTGGGACTTACTTGAACTTTTTTTTATTGAATTACTACAGAGATATTTTCTGCTACAAACAGGGACTAGTTAATACAAAGTCAGAAATATAATTCTCTGGTTGGCTAGAAAGCCTATTGCTTCTGGATTGCAAATGCTTTGTGCTAGGGAATGTCACTGCATTAGATACCTTTGATCAGAATGCAGCATTCCCAACTCACATTGTTTTGTTTGGGTCTCGATGAAAATGATCAGTCTCCTGGCTGGAAGCCTGGTGTTAGGGTTATTAAGAGCTCTTTATGGAGATGGCTTGAGCATGTAACCCTGTACATTAAGTAAGTATTAAAAAGAAGAGCTGGGCAGAGGTAATCAGACAGTCCTCTGGATTCATCTGAGCATTCATCATTACCTAATTCCCAGGTAGGGCAGTGTGGTTTGGGAGGGGCACAGCTGAGGAAAAACCCTAGTTTTATTGTGGTTTTCCATATGCCAGTTCTGGCCACCTCCAACTCAATCCTGTGAACCCTGGCTTGCTGCTTGGAAGGCTGGGTAACAAAACTCCATTCACCACTGTACTGTGCCATGTGGGGTCTGATGCGGGAAACTGGTGTCCACCTGTACTTTAAATTGATATGGTCTCAAGCTAGGGCTTTGTTGTAAAACACTTTGAAAATATCTATTTATTGGGCCTACGTGTAATCTTAAGACCAAGTTGGAGGACGCTTGGGTTTTTTGTTATTGTTGACACAACTGTGAATCTTATGTTGTGAAATACTGTGTTTTATCTTGTCCAAAACAATGTTTTATCTGCTTCAGAAAGTCTCAATAGCTCTTATTGGACTTCTCTTTCTCAGCTTAGTATGAAGACTTCTTTCTGTTAACTAGGACTATTAGTCTGTGGTGTCCTTGAGTAATAAATTGCAAGGACTTAAGAGAAGAGGGGATGATTGCATTACAGATAACATCTAAATGCATAATCTTGCCAATTACCTTTCTTATTATAATCAAAGATTTTTACGGGTCAGCGCATCAGTAAGTGAATGGTAGGAAAACAGAATTTGATTGAGGGGAAAAAAATTAGGGAGCAAACATGTTGATTTGTTTTAATAGTGTAGTCCACATAATTTGTGTGAAACACTTTGAAAATCTGGGAATGTGCTTTGATTTTTTTGTTAATTTTTTTATTATGTATACAGTTCTTACTGTTTAGTCTACCCTTTTATGGAAATAATAAGTATTGGAGAGGATTCCATATAAATAGGAATGATGACAGGACACTTGGACTTGTTCTATTGTGATTGTTCTCAAATGGCACACCAGCGAGATTAGTCTTTTGTAATTTCATTTCTTAGTTCTCAAACTTGAAGAGGCCTTCCTTGTCCATGCTAACAAGGAAGAATTGTTAAAATGGCTGGATGCTAGGAATAATAAAGTTAGTTGGGTTCCATATCTAAATACTTGTCTCAAAGCCTGTTAATGCAAAGACATTTGCATTACACCCAAGTTGTAAGTCTATGTGAAGGCAGACCAAGATCACCGGCAACTGCTTTACTGGCTTAAAACTTGATTCCTAACATTGCCTTGAGATGTAATTGTGTGGACTTTTCCACAAAGACACCTGATAGCAGTGGAATCTAAATATGAATGGTCCTGTGTAGATTTAGGTTGGGATTCTCCAGGTTGAGGTCCTATGTTCGAAAATTCCTACTTCACTCTAAGTCCTATCGCTCCTCTGCAACACTGTCATATAAATTGCTTTGCTACTTTTTAAAAAGCGTTAGTTACTTGTGTCTGTCATGCAGGCTTTGAGTTGCACTAAATGAAAATGCCACTTTCAGAGCTGCCCTCTGTAAAATACTGCTCAACAAGGTCATATTGGACCATGGGGGAAAGCTCAGCTAATCTCCTTTTGGATTTTCATCTTTTGAAGATCCTGTGTATTGTAGCATCTCCTGAACACAGTGCATATCTCATGCTATGAATTGACTGTCATTCAGAAATAAAATCAAGTTGGTATTTGTCTTTTGGAGTTTTAAGCTTCAGTAATGTGTTCAATATGATGACCAAACCTGTCAAATATAATTTGTGGAAAAACTTGTGCACGGTACCTAGTAAGAGAATTCTTCTTTTGAAAGAAGTATAATAATTCAGTATTCTGTATGTTTCAGTACTGACCAAGCTTCAATATCCAAATAAAAAAAAAAGCAGTATCTAGATCTATGAAGAAATTAAATAGCAAATGAGGAAGTACAGTGCAATCTAAAAGATTCTGAACATAGCCTCCAGCAGGAAAACAGTAATTGCAGAAAGGCTGATGTTCCTGGGGCAGAGGGCAATCTGCAGAATTCAGTGTTCATTAGAAATAAACTTGGCTTAATTTATTTTAGTCCACTTAAATACCCTGAATAACTTTTTATTAAGGGTATCTCTTCCCAGTTCTTGACAGATAATTCTGAATTTGAAATACTTTAATTACTGTCTGTTCTCTTTCAGGTTCAGCCTGCCTGTTGCTACTGGGAAATGCAGTTCTCTTTCTTAGAACTCTGATTATGCCAAGGACAGGATTTGCTCTGTTAAACTAGCATAAATCTGATGCCAAACTGCTGCAGACAAGTGCTCTTAATTGAACACATGGTGATGGGAGAATTTGGCTTGATGTTTCCCAGTTGTGTAAGAACCTTTGTAAAGGGCCCTTGTGGTTCAAAGAAAGTAAAGAAAGGTCAGTACGTATTCAGTGTGAATTGGGGCTAAGTCCTGACATTAAATTTACAGCCTTGTACCTGAAAGCATACTTGTTACAAGTATTTGGGAATGTTGATTTGTATTTTGAAAGAAAAATATTTGTAAGGAAAGGTAAAGCCTGCCTGTGTGAAAAGTCCCAGGGTGAAATAGAAAATACATCAGGAGAGCAAGCCAGAGTTTGAATCCCTACTAAGAGACTGAGTGAAGCTTCCTGAGGACTTCTGTGAAATTGTACTACTTTTAAAACTATCTTTCCATTCAGAGGTTTTGGGGAATATCAGGAACTTTTGTAAAATTAACAGGTATGTGATCAGATTAGGTTTTCAGTGTAAACCTAGCTTTCAATTATTTAGCATGCATTTTATTTTGATTTTTTTATCTCCTATCATATGGTTCTAGGAACTCTGGGTGGACTTTTTGGCCTTTCTCATATATAAAATTTTCCTTGTGTAAGCAGTTGTGGAATCATTGTGGTTTTTAATTCCCCAGAAATCAACTGAAGGTTTGGAAAAGGCACATTTATGTTGAGATTTTCCTGAATATGTATTGTCCAACTGAAATATTCTGAGCTCCATCTTAATGAACTTCAAGTCCAGAAATGTGTACCAGGATACTCTATTTACTTCAGTTTGGATTTATAGCAGAAATTTCACTCCCTGTCTTATTTGTTTTTATTTATAAGGTCAACAGGGTACTTTCTGAGGCTGTAGCACATAATGATGTGCACATTAAAATAAAAGTGTAGCTGAAATGGCATTGATAATGACTATATTGTCAAGAAAATCTGATTTTGTTGTTTCTTCATTTGCAATTCTTAGTACACTTGAATTTCTCCTTTATAGCTTTCCTTTCCCCAGTGAATAAAGATGGCTTTGTTTTTAATATAGAGTTCCTCACATTCCTTCTACATCCAGATACCCTTACACAGTGTTTACATGTGAATTAGATCTCTCTAACATGCTGATGTGTAGCTTTATGTAGTATTTCCATCTTGTCTAAATTCTAGGAATAAAACCAGAAAATGTTGCTGGAGGTCAGGGTTCTTTGAGGAAAAAACAAATACAAGCAACCACCCTCCTCCTCTTCCCTCCCCCAAGAAAAAAAAAAAAAAAAAAGAAAAAAAATATCCCAACTCCTGTCTCTGGAGTCTCTTGTGCAGAAATCCAACCAAACATTCCAAGAGCAGCAGAAGAGTTATTTCCTTTCTGAACCACAGATGGTTCTGGCATGCATCGATCATCTTACCCTCGTTCAGAAAGGCAGGTTTCTCAGGAAATCTGGCCAAGAGAGCCATTGTAAAGTGGTGTCTATTGCTCCTTGTATAATACCGTGAAGAACTATAGCATGCTTTTGCCTTATCTCTGTTTTTGTAAACCTTCTTAGGAAGCTGAAAGTGAACTTTCATGTTTACTGAAACCTGCCAGTCAATTCTTTCTTAATGATCATCAGTTTATCACTAAAGTATCTGTGTAGGCACTCTTTATCTTCCATACGAGTGTTGGTGGCTTATACTAAAGCTTTTCAGGATGGACTGTCCAAGGAGAAAAACTCTGTCCTGTTTCCAAACTGCACATCTTTCTTTGATGCTGTCCATCACTTCCCCTCAAATCACTTATTTAATCTCTCCATTCTGTCCAAGCATACTTAAGCTTTTACCTGTAGCATATATTGAAGAGGGTATGTAAGCTCAGTCCATTATTTATTCATAGACTGGCTTGCTAGAACTGAAAAGGAACTAGCTTTTTCCCTATAACCTTTTTAGTCCATGAAGTGCATTAATCTTCAAGAAGAATTTCTAAAGGTACTGGAACTGTCAAGTGTTGCTCAATTGTTGAAATTTTTTTTTAATTCTTCAGCATTCATTTTTTCAAATACTCTCTTATTTTTCTTCCATTACAGGCATTGTCCATACTTGAAACAACACCATTTCTATCTTGCCTGTTTTCCCATATAGCTGAAATAATGACAAGGTAGGGATCAACGTTGCCTGCTGTTGAGCATTTTTGTCTTTCATGGTAACTTGTGGCTAGTGAGTACTGAATTTTGAAACAGATACTAGCGAATTTTTTGTTTGTTTTTTGCTGTTCTTTGTCAGTGACTATTTTACCTCAAGGAACTGCTGGTAGAGCTGCTCCTTTGTGAACTCTCATTGACTCTAACGGGATGCTATGCATGCAGATCAGACTGCAGGATCACAACAAGAAATGCCTTGCTTGGATAGTTCTTATTGTGAAATCAATAAAGGAGCCTAGAGGTACCATCTCCTTTATCTTTGTAACCTTTAGATGCATCCAAACAAAGCAAAAACCTCAAAATATCTAGGTTTACTGCTGGATAATCCTGAGGCTGTCCACAGTCTGGACTGGTTGAATCCATGAGCTGCCAGGTCAGATATATGGTTAATAATGAACTTCACTCAGCTCCTCACCCAAGACTTCAAGTTGAAGGCTCAGTGGTATGGAAGTACAGAAGGAGCATATGCCTGAAACCATAGTGCCTCTTTTTGAAGGAAATATTTTATTTGTAGAGGGAAGCTGAGATTTATAGAGCATTCATGTTACTTGTTTCTGGAAACTCCTTGTTAGAGGCATCCAGTGCTCAAAAAGCTCATTTTAGAATGGATTTCCTTCCTGTTTTTTTGTTAACAACAACAAGAAGCCAACTAGGTTACTGAGGTATGATTCTTCTGGACAGACACCTTGAGAATTTCTTTCTCATTCCTCAGTTTATATAATTATATTAAGCCATTTATGTAGATGCCTGGACACCTTGCTCCTGACTCTGCAGAAAAAAAAATCTTTTTTTTTTTTTTTTTTAAGACTGCTTTTTGCTGCATGGGTAAGGTCTCTGGGTGGATTCATGCCTTGGAGGTGATACCCTCAGCATATTAACTTGCCAGGCAGACCATTAAATCTGGGGGGAATAAACAACGGCAGATCCTAATGGAGTCCTTTTGCATGCATTGGCTCAGGGTGCTGGTTTCTTCCATTCCCTCTAGCAGGCAAATGTTTTTATTTCTGTTACTGAAGAGGAAACATGTTCTGGGAGTTCTCTCTGCATATTAGGGCTTTAAGTGTGATTCATTGAATAACCCCATAAAAAGAAGGCCATGTTTTACCAGGTGATTCAAAACTTAAAGGCTGCCGTGAAACCAGACAAACGCTAAGCCCATTTAATCCTTGCACTTCTCAACACAATAGTGAGAAAAGTGATCTTGTACTTGGATTATTTCTACTTCACTATAACATAAATGTGTTTCTTCTCATTTGTTTCTTTATTTTAATGGGAGCCAGAAATTCATTGGGAAGCCATAAATGCCCGTATCAATGTTGAACTGATGTTTCACGCCCCTTTTCAGTCTGCTTTATTGTTTCATTAGAAGATCAGACAAACAACTAGAAACTGCAAGCTTTCGGCCAGAAAAGCTCTTGGTGTTAAAACCCTTCATAAAACTTTCAATGGGATCTCTTCCACAATACCATTTACTTAAGCTGTTTCTCCTGTCCTTATTCTGTTTGAATTAATAGTGTATGTTGAGTATGCCAAAAATAAGTTAAGTCATGCTGCATCCATCTGTTTAAAAAATGATTAAATTAGCCTTTCTTCTGCACTTATCTTGTGTATCAACTGGGACTTTTTTATGTAATGGTGTCCACCACGTATAGCATCTGTTTATTGTACCTTTTCTGGTACTAGGCAGAATTTAGACTTCTAAACAAGAAATCCCAGAAGAAATTAAGACTGGATTCATAAATATACAAAAGTATACAGAAATTTTCCCCTTGACAAAAAACCCCAAAAAGGTTTGAAAAATGTGGGGGGTTTGGAACCATAAGAAAGGACAAAGTTTTACTAATTTTGTAACCTGTTACTTGAGGTGTAGGGAATATGCACCTGCTCCTTGATATTCTCCATTGAGCTTCTACTCTGCTTCTTCATGCTTGCACAGTATCTGGAAATCTAGTCCTCTCCTGTCGCATTTTCCCTCTCTAATTACACACACATTGTGTTGGAGATCTCCGTCCCTTCAGACCACATGCAGGCAGGAAGAATCTCACTTCTCTGCCTCAGCACAGGCACAAATGAATGCACGTGGATTTCTCAGGAAGGCTGTTCTCATCTTGAAGAGTGCCCAGCTGAAAGCACACAGCTCAGGAGGTGGTGAAGGCACTCACGTAACATTTCTTCCTGCGAAGAGCCTTGAAGTCTTCCATCTTCACAGCTGACTGCCTGCTGCCTTTGAGCCTTGGCATTTTCATCTCAACCACTGGAACTTGAGACCTCTTGACTTTGTTTTCTAAATGCTTTTAGCACCTCCAGATGGCTTGTGAGTCAGTGAATTCCAGCATGCTGCAAAAATTATCACTTTCAATACAAGGTAAACACGTTTTGACTCTGTAGCTAAGATTTTTATCTAGGCTTTGCAGCAGGCCATTAAAACTTGTCCTCTTCCTAATCCTTCTTAAATTAAATACTTCAGTCGTAAAGCATGCACGGAAGAGCAGTAATCAAAAGCCTTTCCATAGCTGAATTCTACAGGGAGATACTTTTGAGATGTTCAGGTCTAAATTAATTATTCTGTTCTCTGGTCAGGCCAGCTTTGTGATTTCCAGGATCCTGAGCGAGGCTGAAGTGAAGGTGTTTGACAGTAGCTGTGCTGTTCACCTGACTCCCCTGGAGTGGGAGGTGTAATAGGACTGTAATTGTGTGTACACTTAAAAGGGCTTAGGTGTTAAAGTTACAAACATGTCGGGTCATAAGGAACAGTAGTATCCTCTAACTAGATCATTTGACAGAACTGAAAAAAACAGAAAGCTTTGAGCCTTAAAGCCTTGTTTTTAACAAATGGAGTGACTAAGTGGATCAATTAACTTAAAAAGTAAATGTCATTGTCTGCCTCTCCCCTGCCCATCAGCTGAACAGGTTTATTGAACCTTAGTTATATTTCCTTCTAGCTGTGGACAAACATACAGGGGATGGACGTGCAGCAGGCGAGAAGACTCGGCTTGGTTATTAACCTGTCTCCTGAGGATGCAGTTACTACTTGTTCTAGGCACCCATAGCTACTTCCTAAGCACTAGTGAGGGGCTTGTTTGTGGTATGGAAAAGACAAAGGTGGGAATAGGACCAGGATATTGCAAAATCTTTTAAATTAAAAAGATTTTAGTTCTCTAATAGTGATGGCATGTTTGCTGAATGCTTTCCGAGTAGTCCGCTACACTAGACTGTGTCACTTGGGTGAAAAGTATTTTCCAGTTGTGTTCAAGGTCCTGAAAGGTGAGGACAGCACATATACATCTGAGCCAGCTTTATTCATGTAGCATACCAGTAGTGCAGGTTTGTATCAGTGCGACAAGTAAAATCTGTTTCTAAATTAGC
Source organism: Astur gentilis (assembly GCF_929443795.1). Taxonomy (NCBI): domain Eukaryota; kingdom Metazoa; phylum Chordata; class Aves; order Accipitriformes; family Accipitridae; genus Astur; species Astur gentilis. The sequence goes on from NC_064889.1 coordinate 31,111,381, forward strand.
TGCCTTGAAATTGAGAAATATTTTTTTGTCGGGATGAATGCAGGCGTGGAAAGAATGCTTGACTTCATGAGCTTATCTAATCTCAGTCTCCTTCAAAAGGATACTAAAGTAAGCTCTTAGAGATAACAGCCAAGTATGCTTCCTAACCACATGGGGATTTACCATTCCTAAACAGCTAAAAAGCTGAAACTAATCTGAAATATGAAAACTCCACAAAACCAAGGATTTTGCAACAGTAGCGTGTTGCAACTAAAAGCCAACCTCTGTATTTGGGCACAGGCTTAAACCAGGCCTCAGCAGGAATTTTTACAAGAGATTCAGGTGAAGATTGCTAGTCCTCTGAATTTCTGAAAAATAAGTTTAAGACTGTTGTTATGGTACCCGAGTTAACTGCACAGGCTTTTTCTACCCTTAATCTTCCTTACAGACTGCTCCTGTTCATGTTGGATCACAGGGGAAGGTTTCTGCTGGGGTGGTGCCACCAGCCTACAGGCACCTCCCGTACCCCAACGTAGCTCCCCCAGCAGCAAGGGTGTCAGCTCAGCTGCACGCTTCTCCGTTCAGGAGACAGTTACTCTAAACAGCAGAGATGGTGTTTATCCTCAGAGCCAGGACTCCATCAATTTGTCCAGTTTATGTTGGGAAGAGGCAGTAAAACCGATGCTTACAAGAATTCTGACTGCACACGCTCCCACGTAGGAAGCCAAGAAAACCCTTGTGTCACTTGGCCCCTCACAAGGTGGGTGGTAGAGACCACCCCAGGAGGAGGTTCAGAGTATGGTGGGGGCTGGATGGTTGGCTCTGGCTGTCAAATCCAAAATGCAGTCAGAAGCTGGGATGGGGAGGACACATCTGCCACAGCTGGAGACTCTAAGGAGGTGGTGGCAGCAGAAAAGACTCTGTGGGGGAAATGGGAGATAATATTTGGGCTTTTTTGTGGGAATCAGCAAGATGTTACAGGTGATGGAAAGGGTGAGACCTGCTGCTGCTGAAGAGGTGCTGAGAAGGAGCAAATGCTAAATCCGGGTAATGGCGAGTGCTGAACGGCAAAGTCTAACATCCCAAATGACACTTGATGGGGATTGATACCACGCGGGTACACGTGATGGGGAAAGGTAAGACTAACTGATGGCCCAGGGACTTCAGCAGAGTGTGGGATCCCTTCACAAGAAGAGACAAATAGTTTTTGACAGACATCTCAGTATTGAGAGTTGAGATGCAGCACTTCTCCAGCCATCCTTTGTTGGCAGGACTCTATAGCTGTTGACTTTTTGTAGTTTCTTGGGTACCACTAAGGGAAGGAGGCTGACAGGAGGGGCAGAAAATTCATGCTGCCCTGGTGTGCTACAGAATGATGCTATGACAGGGACACTTAGCAGGAAGAAAAGATCCTGACAGCATTGCTGTCATCCTTTTCCCAGTACAGTACCTTTAAAATCCAGCAGCAAACTTAGGGGAATGGAATCAGCGTGTGGCTGCCTCAGTGGCATACATCCACAGAAAGCCGAGAGATGCTTAGCAGGAAGTGCCAGAAAGCAAAGGCAAGACTGAATGATTAAAACAGTTCTTTCTTTTTCTTTTTTTTTTTCTTCTTAATTTAAAGCTCCTCTGGAGCTTGATAAGCTAATTTGCAGAAATTTTTGCATAAAGACTTACTTTAAAGTAGGATGTCTCAGGAAGAATAGTTAAAAAAACTTTAGTTAAGGGAACCACTTTGATTAAATACCACTTCCTTGGTATTTAGCTCAGCCATGCCATGGTCTTCCTAAAAATCACTGCCTGGAAGTGGAAGTGGCTCCAAATACACAAACATTAACCCTCCAGGGCATAATATATGTAGTGCTGATGAAACTAAGGTGGGGAATGAAGCAAAGTCAGTTGTCTGATTTAAGGCAGCTACTTTATTGATGTACTGTTTAATTGTTTTGCTAAAGTAGATGTCTTGGCCTTATTAATTTAGAAGAAATTACTAACTGAAGAGAAAACACTAATTCTAGCCCATATGTTAACTTCATTCTTTTTCCTTGGGGGCAGGGAGAGAATATCCCGTAATGCTTCTCTACTTGAAGTCACAGGATCTCTTGAAGAGCTGCCTTATGCCTTGCCCTCTTGTGAAAAAAAAAAAAAAAAAAAAAAAAAAAGGAATATTTAAAATCAATCCGATCCCACCAGGCACTTCCTCATCTCAGCAGCCCAGACTCAGAATGGACGAGCTTCATTAATTTGGAGCAGTTTGGCACAATATTCAATTAAGGACCTAGCGGAGTACTTGACTAGTTATCATTCCAGATCATTTGTTCTGCCCGTTTGAGAGTTACTACCCTCGACAGGTTTGGATTCCATTTCATTCAACAATTTTGTAACCACGGGTAACTGCAGAAATGACGTGGCTCCATGGTGCTGCAAGGAGGCTGTCAAGGTTGTCAGATTTTAAAATAAACCTGCTTTGACAGCTTTTCTGTTTTGCAGAATTTACCTTGCAGAGTTTGCTCTGAAAAACCCATTTAAAAATTGTTTTCCTTTTTTGCAGCATTTAAACTAAAAGCAAAATACATTAAGTTCATGGATGCCTTTGTAAAAGACTGTATGTCTCCAGACGTACAAGATCTGGCATATTCTAATCTCTTTTCCCTAACAGAAAAAAAAGTTCACTTCGTTCTGAAGTGTACTGTGAAGGATGAGGTTCAGTACGGACTCTTCCTCCTCTTTATTTTGTGTGTACTACAGACAGGATCAGAGGAGTTGCTAGCTCTGGGAGGCTCGAAACATTTTTCACTTTGGAAGTGCAAAGGGGGTAAATCTGCCTGTAGTCAGCAAGGGTTTCAAGGCTTTTCTTTTTCTTTTTTCTCCTTTCCGAACATCTGCAGTTGACTTCCATGCTGGGAGGAGGGTATGTTTTTCACTAGTATGTGCCAGCTGACAGCTAAATCCCACAGGCATATCTACAGTGGTAGTTATGCCTGACCGATACTGCGCATGAAGAATATCATGTTAAATTAATCCAAGACAAAGGATAAAAGCCCAAAGTGAAATAATGATTTTAAATCTGTTCACTAATTGCTTAAAATTGTTGTACTCATCTTGAGTCAAATGCTATCTCCCATTTAAGTCCTACCCTCAAAACTCTCCCCAAAAGTCCTGAAATAAAATCCTTTCAGTTACAAGCCTGCTGCATTCTCATACAGATAGTTGACAGTCTTGGTGCAACAGTAGAGATGGCAATAAGCTGTAAATGCTTTTTTGTCTTGAACACTGCCTTGCAGACTCCCCACACCCCCTGGAAGTTAGTCTAGGCTCCAGAAAGCATCCTCTGGGTGATAAACATGCTTCCTAAGCCTTAAATTATCATAAACCTTAAACAGAAGAAACGTGCCCAGCAACTGCGTTAGATCAGCAGTACCAGAAAAATGACAAAGGCTCTAAGCTTTTCTCCTGCTCGCACTTACTGGGCTTTATTAAACAGTCATACTTAGCCAGTCTCTTTGCAATGTCATTTCTTCATCGGATGAGAATTTGATCCCCAAAGTGCCTGAGTGCTTACAGGTGAGTTGTTTCTTACTAAACACCTCACTGGAGACTGACGGCAGCTTTGGGGAGATCTTGATGCCCATGACAAATGTGGGAGGGTCAGAGCTAGTAGGGACTAAGGACCAAACCCGTGACACCGCAAGGCGAAGAGCAAGTGCCATCTTGATGACTGGAGTCAAAGACTAGGGAGAAAGTATTCCTGCTTTCCCGCGGTAGCGTGGGTAAGCTAAGGTTTTCAAATCCAGGGAAGGTGCACACTGCTTTGGAAGGCTAAATTTAGCAGTGATTAAACGAGCTCTTAATTAACCAAATATTCCCCCTGCTTGCCTTTCCAAATTATTCAATAACTAAACAATTATAATGAGCTCAGCAAGTAATTACTATCCATTCCAGGCACTGCCCTCGCCAACGGCAGCCTTCGAAACCACCAGCTGTTCATGTGCTGGCTGGGAAATGAAGTCCATGAAGTGCGAGTCAAATGAACACTGAACAGGAAAAAACTCCCACAGGTTCAGAGCCAACGTAAGGAAAACTGCTCCCCTCTGCTGAGTCTGTAAGTGTGTAGTCCCTTCCAGACTGAAGATCCATCATAAAAATTATTATTGTGGATCGAAGCTGCAGTACTATGTTTTCGTGGGTGCTCTGGCAAAGACACAAAGGTTCCTGATGGTTATTCTGCCTTGGAAGGCTTTGCAAAGCCTCCCTGGGAACTATCGTGCATCTCTAGAGAGGGAAGCTACAGCCTTACTCAACAACCAGAAAGAAGAAAACAGAAGGTAAAGCCCAAATCATCCGAGAACACAAGTCTTAGAGGTATTTGTAGTTGCAGCAGGGTAAAAGAAGTTGGATGGTGAATTCGGCCATTTACTGGTCTGAGTGATATTTAAACAAGAACAAGCTCAAGTGCATTGAAGCTTTCTCCCCATTATTTTCCAAAGCGATTTGAACATGTCATTTCACGAGCACTTCTTTTCACGGCCCATCAGTTGTATTGGCTTAGCTGCTTGGGTGTGAATAGTGAATCTGCTTGGGACAAGAATAATTATTTTTGGCTTGACTGGGAAAAAAAATATAAAAATCAAACAACCCTACAAATTAAAACAGCTTAATCCTTTAAAACCACAAGCCTGCAAAAACCAGATGTACCAGCCCAAATGAGGGGACAGAGGAGGTTTAAGATGGAGCAACTGTAAAGGAAACCCTTGTCAAATTATGCTCCTAGCTGTGCAGATGTAACTTCTATAATGTAGTTGAAGGATTTGCTTATAGCAGTCATACTTGTAGAAATGTGCCTGCTTTCTGATTAGGTTGTGGAAATCAGCAGAGACTTCTGCCTTCTCTGCGGGCAACCTGAAACAACAGATTTGAAATTCAAGAGGTATGAAATTTCCCCAATGCCTTGAAACTCTCGCTGGGGTGTTACAGAATCTGACAGTGGTGGTTTTAGCTGTGGAGCAAAGCGAGGGTGGAAGCGGAGTCCCTGGGAGAGGGTGCAACTTGTTGCTGAGAAGTATAACACAGAAAGGACAGAACATGCTGAGACAGGAAAAAAAAAAAAAAAAAGCATAACATTAAAATAAGAGGACCAAAGACAGCAACATGCTAAAAGCAAGCACATTTCTACTGCACAAATAAGCTAAACGGTCACATTTGATCCATGATCATTCCGTAAAAGCTCTCTTCAATGTGGGCAGGAGATTCCGTCTATGGAGAATGATGGGAATGCAGTCATTAGGCAGGTCCTGGGATGAAGCCCGTAATTATACATAGACCCTCCACAGACTGAGTCTGAAACACATGCCTCAGCGCTCTTGGAGATAAACATTTACTGAAGAATGTGACAGAAGACAAAAAATGCCTATTAAGATGCTGCTTTGATGCTTTTTTTGAGATCTAAGCTAATGAGCTCGTGCCAGCGAGCTTCTCTTTCTTACTATTCCCTGATGCTATCAGAGTGGTGGAGACATCCCGCTCCCGTTGCTCCAGGCTGCCTCTGGAACTTCTTTCCCTGCACCGCGAGGGCTTAGTGCTTGTAGTGGAGTTCGGAGACTCCCATACTGGGTTTGCTTGCGAGCACAGTAAACGGGGCAAGAAGAGAGGAGGACTTGCAAGGAAGTCAAGCTGGGTCTTGGCTGCGTCTCAAAGGGGGCACGTGGCTGTCAGATCAAGCGCTGGTTCTGCACTGAGATCCTGACAGGAGGTGAGATTTCAAGAAACCGTAAGTCTCCGGCAGGTGCCAGTGCCTAGACACATGCTCAAGCCCCCTCGGGGTGCCCATCTCTTCCCCGTCCTATTTTCACACCAGGTATGAAGTCTTATTATTAGAGGTAGCATGAAGCTGATGTAGTATTGCCTTCCTAAGCCTCCTCTCAGCCTAAAGCAATTTTTCTGTGCTCTCGTTCAGATTAATGAGTAATTCAGTGTGCCACATTAACGATTTCACTCTTGCATTCTGGAGGCAGCGTAGCTGTCGGAGCCCTTCTCCCCACGCCCGAGGACCCTCTCGTCCTGCTTCCACGGGGCCCCTCTGGGGCTGTGAACACGAGGACTTGAATTGGGGGACACAGAAACAGTTTCCCAAGGCTGTGAAGTTACAGATTTACAGTTTTTTCTTGTCTTTTATTGGACTAAACCCAAGACTTCTTACAAGTTTTTTCTTCTCAGTAAGAGAGAGAGATACTGAATACCAAGGGCACAGAGTGCCTCTGAAGAATATATTAACTTATGATTGATGGAGGTAAAAGACCAAGGGATGCTCCAGCTCTGTCCCCATCCCTCCGCTGTGTTCCACTCCCACCCCCCGCTTTAAGCCAGAGCTGCAAGGAGCTTTTCTCCTAACACTGGGCACCGTAGGCTGTGGAGCTTCACTTTCTCATCCTGCCTAAGAGAACCTGCTGCAAAGACAGAGGCGGTGTTTTGAAGCTTGAGAGGTGTTTGCCATAATAAACTTGCCTTTGTATTCAAACAAACAAACAAATGAAAACAGCTGACCAAAGTTACTCGGTTGGTACTTCCTCTGCTTCTGTTGTTGGGAATTAATTGTGCTGTGCCTCAGGCAGGCAGAGGTTCCTTGACAGATTTAATCATTCTAAAAAGATGGCAACACCAAAATGACAGGGAAGCTCTGCTGTGTTTAGCGATCAGTGCTGAGTGTTAGGGATAACTCTTTCTATTCAGCCTCCTCTGCACCCAGATCCTGCCGTTGGAGCAGGCTGCAGCACAGGCTTTGCCTGGGAGCAATGCGCTGCCTTTACCTTCACTGACCCCAGTGCTCCCAATCCATAACGTGGGGAAGAAGAGGCTGCCAGGAGGTAAAGAAGAGATTTTGCTTCCCTACCATATCTCCTGCTATTGTTTCTCACCCAAGGAGGGGCTTTAGAGAGGGTATTGATGCACTGAAATGATGATGCTTTTATCAAAAGACTTTTTTCAGCCGTGTTCCCAGCAAAGCCAGCCGAGCACAGCTGCCATTGCTGTGGGCTACATGATCATCTTCACCGACTGGCTGCCGTTAATCAGAAACGGTGGAGTTTTGGTACACAAACACTTCCTCTGTTCGAGCATTAATAGCTAACCTGAAGCCTAAGTTATCCCTACAAGGAGACCTTTTCACTTCCGTACGTAGCACCTCTCACCAAGGATCTCAAAACATTTCACGCACATCAGTGACGTCTTAAACCACTTGTGCCAACGACGGAAACAGCGCTGCTGTTTTCTAGGCAGTTAATGAACAGCAGCACAAGAATAAGCAACTTCCCCGAGGTCACAGTGCAAGTCAGTGGCAATTTTCTACGAGAAGCCAGGACTTGTGACCTCGCCCCATTTAAGTTAATCTCTCTCATCAGCTCTGATGGTGAGTGCTGCCTCAATAGGCATCTCCGACATCAAACCCCTTGTAAATCTCTTCTGGATTTTATTAGCTATCTTGCTGTAAGCCTGCCTGGGTTACTTATCAACAGCACTAGTGCTTTTGGGATGAATGGCCTGTGAGTCCCCACCAGCAGATGGTGTGAAGGAAGATAAATGTATACACTTGAGTGGGATTAGATAACCACTGCCGCCACGAGGCCTGATGCAGGCGGGTGCTGCAGGCTCCCAGTGTAGTCAGTCCTGCTATCGCTCCTTAATCTGAACACTGCCCAGGGGCAGAAAGCTGCTTTCAAAATGCGGTGGCTAGAGGTAACTAGGGCTCCAGCTGATTTTATAATAATGTTGTTCCTGTAAAATATTCCCTTCTACAGTGTTAAATGAAAGAAAAAAAAAATGTTACAAAGAAAAAGCAGAAACTCAATTTATACCTGTGGGATTACTGGGTTTTTGAGTAGTGTGATGCTGGGAGCTGGCTCTCAGCCCATGCTCCCCAAAGGGAGGATGCTGCAGGAGCTCAGCGCAGAACCTGGTACTGCCTACTGCCGTGCACAGCTTGTCTGGTGGGACCTGCATGTCCCTGAAAGTTTAGATGTCCTCCTCTACATGTGTCTTCAAGAGTGCCGCTGTCTTTCGCCTTTTTAGCATTGCTACAGTTAATTTACCTTTTCCATTCTTCCAGATTTTTGAACAAGTTCAATGCAGCCTGAGAATTGCTATGTAGTGCCTTTTCCTGGGAGGCTTCTTGGAAGAGCCAGCCTTGTGGTTCTCAAATGTCAAGCTGGTATTTAAAAAAAAAAAAAAAAAAAAAAAGGCACAGAAGTGTCATGAATTTGATGGACGTCCCTGGTGAGGTTTCCAGGAGTGCATATATAAAGTGGTAACTCTCTCCAAAAGGCTATGTTTATGGACCCACCACATTTAGCTTCAGGAATCTCCCTTGCTTTGTTTGGATGAAACTGTGTTTGGTTTGAGTTAAGAATTCAGGAGCTGAATTCAATATCCTAACGGGAATGCACAAGGAAAGGCTAACAATATCTCAGAGAGACACTAGCCTAAACAAGCTGAAACAAACTTAGCAGATTTTACTTCTCCAGCATTAGTACCGCTTTGGTTTTAGAATTGTATCCTCTGCCAAGCATGGCTGATATTGCTGGATGGTTTGATTTTGCACAAGCTTATTTACTACTTTCCCTCCAGGTATCTTGATGGAGGGGTTTGGGTAGGATCTTCTGCAATGTTGAAGTTCAGCCTTCTCTAATAAATTCAACAAATGCCTCTTACCTCTTCACCGTATTTCTCACTGTAGAAGCATTCCTAGTGTTTACAAAAATGTTTCATTTAAATTATAAATGGAAAGAACCAGAGGAGTAGAGCCCAAAAGCCAGAAGAATTCTTCAGGATTCATTTCTCCCTTTCCTCTTTTCATTGTCCATTTCTTGGGTGGGGAAGAAAAGGAAGATGTTGCAGCAATGTTGCTTTGGTATATCCCATTGGGAACTTTTTCTTTGGGGACAAGATGGCTCTAGTTGGGACCACAGATCACAAAGCTCAGTTTTGACCATTTGAAACCTGCTAAGATGAAGTTAGTCTCCCCCAAAAGTGATACACACCACACTAGAAACTTGGTGCGGGCAGAAAGCTGGATTCCTGAGCAGAAATCTTCATAATTTTAAAAAAAATCTTAATATATCTCCCATTTAGGGTTTTAATATACCTCAATAATTTCTTTCAGTGTTGGGTGTCTGACAGAAGCTTGTTGGATCCTAGAGGTTTGGCCAAGCGAGCCGGCAGCGAACTCCTCCGTCTGCTTTCACAAAACTCATCCTGGGCCATCTAACCCCCCCGATACTTTGCTACCAACTGACGCATCCTTTCTCTCTGCTGTGTTTTAGATACATTCCCAAACAAGGGCAAAAAAGCTTGTATAATGATAATAACAATAACTTTAAAGGGTACTTACATCCTGTGAAGCTGCAACTACTATTTTGAAGACAAAGTAATATATTTCTTAGAAGCCACAGCAATTAGCTCCACGTCTCTCCTATTCCCCAGAAAAACTTCAAACCAACAGCAACAACCAATATTATAAGGCAAAAAAACCCCAGCTGGGCTAAACTGTAGTTAGTCACTGGCTCTGGGTGTTTCTGTGGGTGCTGGCAGTGAGGATGCTGTGCAAAATGACAGGAATAAAGTTAGTCTGGGTTCAGCACAGAAAGAAATGTGGGAGGGGAAAGTTAGCACTTGGAAGCAGGCTTTCTCTTCGCAACAGGCTTTTCCCCTTCAGAAGTGTAGTAACATTATACTTTAAAGAAATTAAATGCTATTATATAGGCAGGTTGTGCCCTGATTCTGTGCAACCACTACGTTTTAAAGCCTAAAATAAAAAGCCAATTTTCTTCCCCAAGACCTCAGGATGGAAGATTGCTGCTGCCTCTGGAGGGACTCACAAATATGGCGATAGGAGCTGAGCATCCCCAAACCGGCCAAATTTCCTGGTGAGGATGTCTGACTTTCAGGGACTGCCTTCAGGATTTCTCAGGTGCTCCGTTATCTGCTCCCAAGGCTTGAGGGCTGGGTTCAGACAGGAGGTTTGTGCACTTTCTTTTCTCATCGTGCTGATGGGGGAACAGATGATGAACTTAACCATCCTGCCTGTTCTCCTCGGTTAATGCAACTGGGCAGCAAGCCGTGCATTTTGTAGCATGCAAGGTAGAAAATGCTCATAAAATCACTTCTATTTCACTGGCTTCCTTGTTATTCAATCACACACTCTGCACCAAAAATAACTACTAAAATAGGAGTTAAAAAGTTAATGATTTGCTCACATTGATGGTTAAATTGTGACATGGGGCTTTTGAGCATTTATTGCAAATTTGGTTTAGAAAAGTAGAGAGAAAGATGATTAAAAAAATATGTGACTGAAGGTAAAGTCTGCAAAAATTCAGTAAGGTTCAAATGGATTCTCCTGTGTCTGGTGAAAACAACCGTTCTCACTTGTCCCACAAAGGACTGCTGTTTTCTCTTTGCAAGTCAAAGTGGAAAAATTGCCATTGCTGCAGCAGATAGATACTACCTTAGATTAAAGGAAGGAAAAAGCACTCGGGATGAAACTGCATATCTTTCACAGTCTGGGTTGATTGTTTTTTTTTTTTTTTTTTTGGTCATAAAAACATAAACTCTAAGGGGTGTTGGACAAGATTTTCTAGTGATTAAACTATTCTTTCTTGTAAAGCATGTATGGAGTTCTGCAGTGACAACCTCTGGCTCAGCAAGAAAAATGCTGCTGCCTTTCCTAAAATTCCCATTTTCCATTTTGCTGAAGAACTAGCTGTGTCACTAAACCTGCAGCAAAATTTCATTTATAATAAAAAACCCAAAACATTAAGAACCACAGGATTACAATGATTTTGGTATGAGAAGTAATCCCAGAGTACACATTGCTTGCCTTCTTGGAATGTAGGAGAATAGCCAAAGTAAAATTGTTTTCAAGGAAATCACCACATCTTGCTCAGGTACAGCCCGACTGACTTTCCTGTTGTTACTTCAGCCCTGGCCTGAAATGCTTCAGATTTACCATAAGTGACAAGATATGTAGAGTTTGCAAAGTCCCATCATCCAGATTCTGTTAATGTGTTGCCTCTCAATTTTCATATGCTTTTGTAGCCTCTGTGGTTGTGGAAACAAGATGTGTTTTTAATCTCACGATTTTGCGAGTCCTGACTCATTCTTTTCAGTGTTGAGGACAGGTAATACCTCTCCCTCACATAGGAAACAGCCTGAGCTGCTTTAGAGCAGTTTTGCGTGGCTTGCACACAGGCAGATGTGCTTATAAATACTGAGATCCTACCAAATCCAAAGCAACACCCTCCCCAAAATACTCTGGGTGAGCTGCATGCAAAGGTACCCCTTATGGGTAACTTAAAGGTTGTGCCAGCCCCGGGCAGGATTCTCTGCTATAGACAGGCAGCAGCAATCACCTTCCAAAGCTAGCTACCAATTTGGTTTTGTTGCTAAAGGAAGATACGTGAAGACTGCGTCCCCATTTCCAAAACACGAGCACACCCAGAAGAGTCAAGGCTTGCCCAATCACAGACAAGAGGAACTCGGTTAAAACATCTGCTCTTGCCGGTATTTATGAAGTGGGTCAAACCTTCTGACTTTTGGCAGTTTAACTGGTCCGACGGGACAATAAGAGGGATGTTGTTGATGTCATTCGTCTTTTAAATGGAGCTCTGATCCCCGGGAGTACAAGAGGCTCCCGAGGAGTTGTGTTTGCAAAGGTCTACACCACGTCGTGCCTCCTGCGCTGCTGAATAGCCGTCATTCATCACACACAGCAGCATCTTCTGATTGCTGGCCAGTTTTCCTTGTTAAACAGGCTCTCCTCCGCCCCAGTGACATGCTTAGTGGGCATCATCAAATTTACTGGTTCTCTTGCTAGAGTAACCTGGTACAGGTTTGTCAGAGCCTGATGGGAAAGAGGAGCAGCGCTGGGATGGGACCAAGCTGAAGCACATACTGGTTGAAAAACCTGATGAGTGACAAATATCCAATATTTTGCCTTTCATCTGGATGCTCCTCCATCAACCCTTTGATGTTTAATGCTCTAACGATGTGACACAGAAAGCACATCCCCTAGGCACCGTTTGCGATGCTGAGCAGAATAGCAGAATCCCTTCGGGGGACTGACAGGGCATCTCGGGAAGCATAGCCCAAATCCAACCCTTCTGTGTGCTCGTCCCCATATTAGGTTACAAGTGGAGATCTCGTCTGCTCTGCATTTTCGTCCCTTTTTTTCTAGGCATGACTCCTTTTCAGCTTCCCCTTCATTAATAACTGTTTTTAGACTGTTTGGCTTTAGATGTTTTAATGTGTCGGTTTTTAAAACAGAAAGTGTATTCCCTAATACTCTTTTTGACACCTATACAGCTCTTCCATCATCTGCTTCCCCTTACATACCTGTTCATAGATATACACTGTACCTTGCAACTATTTCATACATCATAATCATCCATCCTATAGCAGCGTTGTAAAGCTGTGGTGGGTAAGTGGCCTTCCAAGGACCTTCTCCTCAGGCCAAGCAATGGAAATCGAGACACAACAGCACTGTGTCGCATCAGGATCCAAATCAGGGTGGGTTTTTCTTTCTATAGCCGTAAGAATTTTTATTTTTTTTTTCCTCAGAGGTGGGCAAATGGCATGTTCAACACCTGGAAGGGGTGCAGCCATGCTTGGCTCTGCCAGGATATCCGTCTGGCCATACCGTTATGCTCCTGAGAGCAGGACGGCACAGCACACCTCGCAGATGACGCACGTACTCCAACCTTCCCACACCACCTTTTGAATTAAGTCTTATCTTTGTTATTCTTCTGTGGGAGTGACTTCCAGCCTCGGAAATGGGAAGCAAAGGAAAAGTAACAATGACTTCAGAATGAATAATTAAAAAATGAATTAGTTCCTGAAAAGTTGTTCCTAAAAACTGTTGAAGACCGCTCTCCCTGCCAATTCCCAACATGAACTGTGTGTTAGTCCCCCTATTTCACAAGGAAATGTGCACCATTAAGTCTATTTACACTGCCCAGCTTGGTAGCCTTCACAATACTGGAGCATGACAAAGTGGTCATCGGCATTTCAAAGACAGTTCTGCGGTTAAAATCAATACAAGCAATTCTAAGGTGAGTTTCTTATATCCGTCTCCCTGAAAAGCACCCCAACAACTGCATCTATAAGAAGAATGCCCGATTCTCGGCACAGGCACGTGCTTCCCTGGTCTTCATCCAACATGTGCCCTGAAGGGTTTATTTTTCCGCTGTTAGCTGAGTGCATAAAAGCCAGCATCTTGCTGCGCTGTGTTCTCTGCTCCCAGTCCTTGGCTGGGGTGTCGACACTTCGTGTCTCTGCTTTAGCACAAACATACCCTAAGGTTTGGCGTGTGACATGAGAGGATCACCCAAGGACACGGGAACCCAGTAACACTGCACGGCTGGAGTGGGACCCCCCTCAAGCAGATGGGGCTTGGAGTATGCCATAAGGAAGTGGAAATGACTGTTCCTTAAGCAACTGCCTGCTCTTTCAGAAGTCCCTGGGCATCAATAGCTGCTGACAATAGTTTATACAACTTGTATCGTGCTTTACTTATCCCCAGAGTCTGTCCCAGAACAGGAAAGAGGACTATTGAACCCAACTTCATCCCCACGTACATGAGCTCTTCAGAGAACAGCTGGGAACGGCAGCCTCGCCCCTGGTAAATACACCCCTCTGAGCTGGGTGAAGAGACCATGCGAGGGGAAACCTGATGATGGTCCATTTTTTTTTAACAGCATTCATTTTATAAACTGGGGTTTTACAGTTGTTTAGATGCTTACAGGCATCTCTACTGTCTGTGGTGAAGGTTTACTACGAGATGCTAAGTGGGGAGAGAATGAGCAGAATACATTGAGGCAAAATGCTTTTGATTACATGTCATGGATAAATTTGTCCCTTTTATGATGAGTCTCATGGTACAGGATTCAGTCATTTTTCTTAGAGCCTTAGGTCTTTGAGCGATAGGATTATAAGGCATTTTTCTTTCTTTCCAAGGTAAATTTTCAGTTTTTCAAGCCCTGTTGACTGTTGAGAAAGGGACCAGCTTTAAAAAAAAAACAGTCGGTGGCAAACTCAAATCACCTTAGGTAGAACCCTTAAAAAATTACACTCTTTTTTTAGATAATCCTGTGGTTTCTGACAGCTTACCTTGTGGTTTTTGAATGCTTGGAGTTCGAAGTGCTGCTGCAATGAATTTTAAAATAGAGACTTTAAGCTTGATGAAACTGTAGTGCATGCTAATGTAACAGGAAATAGGAAAAGGGGCTTTAAAGGTCTCCTTACACGCTCTAGAAACGAAACAGACAATGGTAACATATAGGGCAAACCCAAGGCTGGCAGCTGAATTAAGCAATACCAGGGCAATTTCAGACTTTTGCAGATCTGACCCAGCTGTATCCTGAAGATAGCACTGAGAAACCACACAGGAGAAACAGTGCAGAGCTGGAGCTGGGCAAAACTCAGCAAAGTCTGAAAAGAGTTTGTGGCTGAACCGAACAAAGCATCCGCCTCATCTTCCTCGCCCGAAACCCTGAAGGATTTGTCCTGCACGGCTGCTGGCCCCGGCAGGACCCTCCTGACAGCCCTAAGCCAGAGGGGAATTCAGACGCGCCTCCTAGTGCTTGGGTTCACGCAACTTCTTGCCCCTAACTAGAGTGACCGCCAGAAATTAGTTTTTAGGAGCCTTCAGGGCTAAGGGCTCCCAAAGCCCTACCTTGGCCAGACGCTCTGCTGGTCCTGGTGTCTCTGGAGCGCTTCCTCTTCCTCACTTGTCCTTCAGCGTGGCCATGCCCACGGCCTCCGAGCTGTAGTCATACTGGTTGCTGGAGGACGTGGACCGTCCCCAGGAGCACTGCAGGTTGGAGCCCCTCTTGCGAAAGGAGGATGTGAACCTGTAGAAGTTGCGGTGCCTGTTGCGCAGGTATTCGCGGTAGTTTTTGGTGAGCAGGGTGTAGAGGAAGGGGTTGATGCAGCTGTTGCTGTAGGTCAGGCAGGTCACCAGGTAGTTAATGCACTTTTGGGTTTGGGTGGTGAGCTGCAGGGAGCTGCTGTAGAGTCGCACCAGCTGCCAGATCCAAAACGGCAGGAAGCAGGCCCAGAAGACCAGCACGATGCTGAAAATCATGATGAGGACCTTCTGCCGGGGGGACCTCTTGCTCTTCTCCTTGTGGGGGGGGTTCCTCTGGGACTCCAGGTAGGTCCTGGCCAGGCGCGTGTAGAGGAAGCCGATGATGATTCCCGGGGCCATGATGCTGGTGCTGAAGAGCACCGTCAGGTAGGTCCGGTAGGCATCCACGCTCCAGGTGGGCGCGCACATCCTCTTCACCTTGCCCTCCGCCTTGCCCCCCTCGGTCAGGGTGACCATCAGCATCATGGGCAGGGTAAGGAGCAACGAGACCGACCAGACGGCCCCCGCCGTCACCTTCCGGTAGCCGCGCGACCGCTTCAGGGTGTCCAGGGGCCGGGTGACGGCCAGGTAGCGCTCGGTGCACATGAGGGTGAGGGTGAAGATGCTGGCGTGCATGGTGAGCAGGTCCAGGCTGAGCAGGATGCGGCACCCCAGGTCCCCGAAGTACCAGTCCTGGGCCAGGTAGGTGCAGACGATGAAGGGGATGGTGGAGAGGTAGAGCAGGTCGGCCAGGGCCAGGCTGACGATGGAGCTGTACATGGGGGCCGCGCAGCGCGCCGAGTGGCACATCACCACCAGCGTGTACACGTTGCCCACCACCCCGGCCACGTACATCACCGACAGCACCGTCCCAAAAGCCGACGGGATGAGCAGGGGGCCTCCCCCGGGGGGGGGGACCACCGCCGCCCCCCGCCGCCCCCGCCGCCGCCGCCGCCGCCGAAGCGTTGCCCCCCGCCGCCGCCGTCCCGTTGGGCTCCATGGGCGGCGGCGGCGGCCCCGCAGCCTCGCACCGGCCCCGCAGCTCCCGGCCCCCGCCGGCGGCCGCTCCGCCCCCCGCGGGAGGCAGGGCGGTACCGGGCTGCCCTCGGGGGAAGGGCTGCCGCCGCCCCCCCCCCCCCCCCCCCCCCCCCGCCCCGCCGGGGCTGCTGCCATCCCCCCCCCCGACGCTCCGCGCCCCGGGTAGAGGACGAAGGGGGGGGGGGGGGAGCGGCGATGCCCGCCCGGTGCGGGGCCGGCAGCGCGGAGCGGAGCTGCCGGGCAGGTGCCGTCCCGGATCGGGGGCGATGGTGGTGGTGGTGGTGGGGGGGGGGGTGTGTGTCTGTGCGGGGCCCCCGTGCAGCGAGGAGGCAGCGCGGAGGGGCCCGGAGAGAGCGGGGGGAGGCAGCGTGTGGGTGAGCCCGGGGAGGGGGAGGGGGGGGGGAGCCGGTGGAGAGCCCCGTGCCAACACCCCCCACCCCCCCCACCTCCACCAGGCGAACAAAACCCGCCAGGGTGATGGGAGGGTGTGGGAGCTTCCGAAAAAAGTTTTTGTGGTCGCTCTGTTGTAATTCGGGTTTTCCCTCCCGGGCAGGCAGCGTTGGGACTCGGTGGTTCGTTGCAGGGAACGGGGCAAAGAAATCCCTGCGGGCAATAGGGAGAGTCGGGGGGAGCCGGGTGTTTCTCGGGTGGAGAGACCACGTCGTGTTTCAGAGGTATTCGGAGACAGACTGAGGTGGAGGTGGACACAGACCCGGGGCTGAAACAGCGTCTTTTTTTTTTTTTTTTTTTTCGGAAATCGCTTGTATTTTGAGTTTTACTCTGAATAGCACGGCGACGTTACAGTGAGATTGAAATTTGAGCTTTAGTGACAGCTGATTCACCTGAAGAGGGTGAAGTTCTGAGTGTGATGAATGAGGCTTACAGAGACAACTTTTCCAGGTAGTTAGGAAATCTGGCGACAGTTGCAAAATCAATGAACGCCTTACATTTTGATCTTATGTTAGAGAAAGCAGAGATTAGGGCAATCCATAGTCAAAGGACAGCCTTCCAAGGGTACAAGAGTGCTGTATTTCCTCAGCTTCCATGGATTTCCAATAGGAATTAACTGGCTTTTATGCCTTCAAACGCTTCTGCTTAAACCAGAGTGCTAAAATGACTGCTATGTGTTTGTTTCTCTGTTTTAATCCTTCCCCGAAGTGCTTTTGTGCGAACTGTCATCTAATTCTCTGTGGCATGATACAAAGTGGTGAAATTCTCCTTGACTCGTAGGAGCGGGATTCAGCCCTATACAAATATTGTGTTGAATACTCAGCTGTAATTTGCTGCAAAGTTAACACACACACACACACACACACACACGTGTAACTCTGCTTTCCTTCCCGGTACTGCTCATCAATGTACATGTGTCTTTCCAAAGCGCTCTAAATGCTTAAAGCTGTATTCAACAAAGTAGCTGGGTCAAACATGATTTGAATGCTGGTGAGGGAGAAGAATGTAAATTGAATTATTGTCAGGCAGGGATTTGCTTTATCAGATTCAGCCGCCACACTGACAAAGTTTAGATCCAGGCGCTGAGGTGGAAATTTTTTTTCACTGGGAGTTCTGACTCCATCCTGTGCCAGCACCCTCGGCAGCCCTGCATTCCTCCGCGGCAGCTGGACCCGGCAGCTGGGAATGCAGGCGGATACTTTACCGGGGCCAAATCCTGCCTGCATGGCAGTCAAGGGGATTGACTGCCACAGACTTCAAGATCCGGATTTGGCATAAATAGATCAACTCCGAGAATTAGGTTGCACGCAACTTTTGCAGTCTTGTCTCTTTTTTGTTTTGAAGCTGTTCTCTGCGCTGTTTTGTTTTCTCTCTTCATTTAATGGCCAGGACAGAGGGCCAAAAGAGAACAGAATAGATATTTTGTTGTCTGCCATGTTACCTGGTTTGTTTTGGGTGATCACACGAGATGGTAGAGATAAGCAGAGTGATACCTTCTTCTAAACAGAGAATTACTGATTCTGTTTAGGACATACCTAATTTCAACTTCCCTTTTTTCCTTCCAGCAGAAGAATGACTGAGCAATGCTAAGCATGAGCAAGTCCACGAGACATTTGTTTTCTTAAACACGCAGGATACTCACGTGGATCCATGGGAACTTACTCCCTTTAAACTCTTAAAAAGTAGAAGTCGTTCGGCAGCAGAGCAAAGCCTGTTCTCCGAGCAAGAGGCACTTCTCCTCTCCAATGCTCTGCTCTTGCCATGCACCAAGTCTCTTCCGCACACCCACAGGAATACACATAGCACTCGATGCCTGGTGGAATTGGGCCTGGAGCGTATGACAACCGTGATCAGTCAGAATTACAAAGGGGGCGATGCAGGAGTCCAGAATACTGATGTTTCCCATTTGTCTGTGTACACAAGATACACATTTTTCAGCAGCGTGGGTGACAAGCTACCAGAAGAAGTGGTGAATTTTCCATTTCTCCAGATGTCTAAGTAAGGAGTGCAAGTGCCTTTTTCGAAGATGTATTTTAATCAAATAGAAATATGGAGCTCAGTGCAGAATTACTGTCAGAATAAGTCCTCAGGGACGTATTGCACACAAACCCAAGTCATCAAGGATCAGATTGTCTTTTATGAACCTCAAAATCTGTTAATCCCCATGTGTTTTTTTCTTGTAATATCCTAAAAAGTATTGATATGAAAATGATTAATAATGTACTTCATGTGCAAAATTTCCCCTCTGGAGGCATTTGTGCTAAGGCACAAAACCATACCAAGCCATCTTAAAATGTAGCTCCATTTTGCATTTTATTGTCTGTTTTGAACAGGAGCATTTTTTCAAGTGCTCAGTGCCTAATTTTAGAATTTCCTAACAAAATTGTCTGCTTATTAGGAAGTAGATAATAGCAGTCTGTATGATGAGGGCTGTTTGAGTAGCCATGTCTAGTGTCTTTTTTTATAAACCCCTTGGTTTACTCAGTGAATAGCTGGTACTCCTTTGTTTGGTTAGGAAGGTCAGAGTATATATGGTGGGCAACTGAAAGCTGTCGTCCTGGCAAATTGAAAGGTGGCTCTTATTGCTCCATTCAGCTCCAAACCTAAGTGCTGGCCAGGCAAAAGGGAGGCAGTGAGTGTTTGGAAGCAGAGGCTCCTTGTTAGGGACTGTCACTGTAAGCTGTTGTCCTCCTGATGCACCTTCCGGGTGGAATTTTATTGTGGAGAGTGCATTTTGCAGTTCAGGGTAGGGAACGTGCAAAACGCCGCCTTTGCGTCTTTCTGGGCATATGACAGCTGTGAGTGTACCAATGCCGTGGTGCACAGATCCAGCCTTTGGATGGGATTGCTTTTAGTTGTACTAGTTCTGCCTGGCCAGGTGAGTACCGCTGTTTCTTCTGATGTTCTTGTGCCCTGTCACTACGTGGCCAATGCTCTTCCCATCAGATTCCTACTCAGCAGGAAGCGAAAAGGCTTAACTGATCACTTGGCAAAGCATCAGGAAAGTATTTAGCTTCTGCCAAGTTCAGAGGCGTCTTGATACAGCATCTACGTGAGAAAGGCAGAGATTGAGACGGCTCTGGAGAAGCCCAAGGGTGAGGTTTGTTAGATCCCAAACACGTGCTGTCAGATGAGATCCATACATTCATTTCTTAATCCTAAACTGAGAGGCTCGAAGTTATCATCTGTTAGTTTAGAGCCTATAAATGGAATGTAATGTTGTCGTGGAAGTGGGTGACAAAGAGGTATCGAAAGCAACTGCAGCATAATATCCCACGGGATACCCGAGGACTGATTCGGCTGCGTTGCTTATCTCAATAGCGTATGACATACAGAACCTTTTCTCAAGTTACTAACACACTAATATATAATCTCTGCAGCTTGGCAATTGAATGTCATTGGAACAATGTTTGCGCTCTGCAATAATATGCATAGGTCTTCATCTCTCTTTGAAATTGTTTCTGAACCAGAATCATCACTCAGATGCAAAGGATTATTTAAAACCATGGACTGTGCATAGCATAACACACTGATCTCAGTCAAGTCACTCCCAATCCACAAAGCTATAAACAAAAGCAAACTTGATCCACCACTTCTGAAAGCTTGTTGTTAATACTTATGTTTATGTCTGTCTTATACAGTTGAATATGTACTTAAATTTAAATTTACAGGTATTCTTTAAAGTTAGAGCTTGCTGTCTCCACTCAGATGTTTAAGAGGCAAGCGTCCTGGTGCTGGAGGAGTCACTGGAAAGAATCCGAACCCTCTCCAAGATCTCTAAAGAAGTCTTTGTAACAGGTTTCAGGCAGTATTATTTCAGGAATGTAACTGAGTGGGGTTTTTAAAGCCCTCCTAGAAATAAAGAACATAGGAAGGACTTTCTTTTGTACCTCTTAATCACAGCGCTCATGAGCAAGTCCATTGCTCTCTCATTTCTGCTGCCACCTGTGAAGAGTAGAGTCGCTGGCAGCATAAGGTCTGAGACGGCGCCTGGATTTGCACCCGCGGAGAATCTGGCTGGTGGTCCTTGCTAACCTTTGGAGGCACGCTGCAGGCTTTCTATAGGAAGGCACCATCAGGGTTGCCGAGTCCAATTCCATATAACTGCAAGCAACTGCATAATAGATATGAGTCTATACAATCTGCTCCTCGCCTCTCGTACATCCAAAGCCATCAAAGCTTCTTCAGAGTGCTGCAATAAGCCTGAGATCTTCAGTACTGAAGATTATACCTGGCAGACACTACAGTGCGCCCTGAGAAAAGATGGGGTGATCAAAGGCTTTGTCCTTGGTTTTTGCAGTAGAGGAAGAGTGTAAATTGTGTGCTATTATAGGCACTTTCAGCAGTAAGGGCTCTGGCAGGATTTTTAGGATCTTCTCCTTGTGTTACAACATCTGAGATCATTTTACAATGGAAAAAATACATGTTAATAACCTCAAGTCATTTCCTGTGGAAACTCAAACTGATGTTACGCTTAGATTTGAACTCTTTCTCCCCCATCTAAAAGACAGAATTGTACACTGATTAAAAAAAAAAAAAAAAATCATCCTTCTTCACCATGCATGTGGGTACAAAGGAGACGGTACTGGTTCCTGGAGAGGTTTTATGTTATTATACAACACAGCATCTGCACAGTAGTGATGGTGCCAAACAGCTGGCAGAGATCTGCCCTGAAGAGCAGGGACAGCAGCAGGTTTGATTTGGCAACTGAGTTACCTTTCACGTAGCTGAAGAAGCTCTGAAAGTCGCATGCTCAATGCAATGTTGCTGTTGGTACTTGATTTGTTTTTGTTCAAGGTAGGAAGGCTTTTAGGCCCACTAAATACCCCGTTCTACTGATGGAAAAATTATAGCGTTGGTATCTGTGACTTTCTCCCCCAAAGAAGGGATCAGCTCCTTCTACAGGCTAATCTCCACTCGGAGGTGTATCCAAAACCTACGGCATGCTTTCATCACTGCAACTCAACCTTTTGTTAATAAAGGGCTTCAGACACTGTAAATTCTCTTCTGTT
This sequence comes from Astur gentilis, assembly GCF_929443795.1. Classification (NCBI taxonomy): domain Eukaryota; kingdom Metazoa; phylum Chordata; class Aves; order Accipitriformes; family Accipitridae; genus Astur; species Astur gentilis. The sequence continues at coordinate 31,132,750 of NC_064889.1, forward strand.
TCCTGACTTCCGTGATATTTCTTTGTCCACACAGAGAAATTCCCTTCAGGTGAATAGTCTGCATTTCGTAAGAGCAACTGCGAGAGGAGCTGATGGGGAGCAGCTGACTGCTGCCAGGTGAAGACACCCTGCGTGGTGGAGGGGGAAACTCCCACTCTGTTTTGGAGGAATGGTTAATAGGAAAACAGATATTGTTTCATCTTGGCTTTATAAGAATTATATAAAAACTCTTGACAGATGTGAGAAAAGGGTGGAAACCCAAGGAATCTCCTTTTGCCAAAGAAACAATTCCCAGTCAAGCCTTGTGCTTGGTGTCTCAGTCGGAGCTCGCTTGAGGCAGCGGGAGTTTTTCCCTGGATTTCAGTGGGCTTTGGAGGAAGCCGGTGGATAAAAAACCAACTGAGAACTCGTATCCCCTCCTCTGAACAGAGGTTCAGATCAGAGCTGGGTCCAGCTTTGGGGATATGGGAACTGAGCTGTGATTCTGCCTTGGAGGTTGGCAGCGCAGCATCCTTTTTAGGATGGATTATTTAAACCTCTTCCAGCAGCAACCACACTCTGAGCATCACAAAGCGCTGAGAGCTCTCGGGTATTGCTTTGACTCCTGGCACAGCTCTCGGGGTGAGGGTGATAGCTGTGTTTGTGACTCAAACCCGCTCGCCTCCGCTTAGTCATTTCTCTCCTCATTATCTACCTCCTCCTATAGGTTTCTTCCTCCAAAACTCCTCAGAGAGGCACTCAGTGCAGGTGTGCATGTTACACCGAAAAGGAGACTGTGCAGCAGCCTGGCAGCACCAGGCAGGGACTCTTGTTGCTGCCAGTTTTATCCATAAGCTGACTTTTGCCTCCAGATTTTAGTGCCTCTGGGGAAGCTGAGAACTATTTGTTATATTTTTATTCTAATGTTTGCCTGGCTTAATTATTTGAGGGTATGTGTCAGAGTCTATCACTGTCAGATGTTGCTGCTGAAAGGGTATTTCAGCCAGTGAAAACTCCAGCTGGGTGGGTACTTACATAGGCTTTAGTAGAGAGCAATGAAGCCCTCTTTGTTCCAGTTTTTCCATTGCCTTTGGATCAGATTTTGTCTGTCTTTAGATCTGCGTTAAACTGGATTTTAAAAGCCTTGACCAAATGGAGCAGAGGATTTAATCCATGTGCTCTACTTCCAGTCCTGAAATTATCTTCAAAACAGCATTGCCCCAGTCATTTTTCCACCCAGGGCTTCTGCAGCAATGTGCTGTCTGAGCCCCCGTGGGCTGCTAGCCAGCTTCTCTGGGCAGAGGGGTTTGTTCAGACCATGCCTGGAGAAGCTGGGCGATGCCACGGCTGTGTGCCACCACCTGCTGCCGGCTCCTCAGTCACGCTGACCTGGAGAGGTTTGTTCCCCAGGGCTTCTCTCCTGTGTGTCACCGTGCCGGCTGGTGGATGATGAGGATAAACAGAAGCACCGGAGAGGAACAGTGATAAAAGGACCACAGGGATCTGTTTGTTTGTTTAGTGGAGGAGGGTTTGGACCCATTTTTTAATTTCATAGCAACTTGTAGGCAATCAGAAAATCAGTGTTCGGAAACTCAAAGACTTAAGAACTAACCGCTAGGAGCAAAGTGTTTTCCCTGCAGGCTGCGGATAGCCAGGTACATTTACAATTCTTTACTAATAAACCTGGGACTAGGCCAGCATATTTATGTAAAAACACTAATACTTTTATTACTGAAGACAGCCCAGAGCTCAGGCCCCTACAATTTGTCTAGAAAATAGAATATTTGACTTTCCCCCACTAATAGTATGTTTTTCTCGTCTCTTGGCAGTTTGCACAAAAGCTCTGAAGTACGTGACATACGGCAAAGAGAACATCAAAATCTGCTGTGCCATATGATCAGCTCACATTGCAGTGGGCATGTTCCTGGCTCCACAAAGCTTCACAGCCATAAAACTATTCCGTGCTTCCTGACGGGAATTCATGCCTTCGCTTTAACTGTCTGCAATAATTCGTATGTATTTGCTCTCAAAACATGCAATGTTAAAGCTTCCTTTAAATATAAAATTTACCTAGGATTGATAAAGGGGGGGTTTGGTGGTCCTGGGCACGGCTATTGTCTAGGCATCTCCAGAACAGATGCTTTGTTGATGTGCGCATCCCCAGGCGGTGGGTTTGGTGTGAAGAACGTATCTCTAAGGGTAAGTTGGTATTTGCAGAGCCAGTTGCATTCATGCAGCCATGCCAAAATAGGGTGAAACCTCTTTTTTTCCCATTTGGGTGACTGGTACGGTACTAGCGTGGGACCCATAAAAAGCTCTCCTACTTTCTGTCATCCTTCCCTCGGTAAATTTTCTACTGCTTATGATGATCAGGCATTTATTTGGTAATGACTGTCAGGACAACTCTGGCAGTGATGATACAGAGATGTGTGGCTGCATTGAGCAAGCACAATCAAATGGTTCTTTTGAGCAATAACTGACAGAAGCCACTTCAGTAACTTCTACAAGATAAAGAGCAAGGCGTGACAAAAAGACAGACCAGATGATACAAGTGCAATTGTTTATAAACCAAAGGCTTTATTATTTGCCATGAGTGATCATCAAATCTTCGACTAAAAACTACTTCCATTAAAATTTAAGGTTTGTAAAAAGAGAGCATTTATCTTCAGTAGGATTTTCCTGCACTGGGCTCAACAGGAGAAATGAAAGATAAACATCACTCTCACAGGCAGTCTGGGGAGGGAGAGCCTGGTCAGTGCAGCTGAATAGCTTTGAGCTTTTTGTTCCTGTTGGTGGGAAGCAGAGAGATCCGGATAAAGGGCTGCAGGAGCGTTGCTCAGGGGAAAGGAAGCTCTGCGTGGGGAGTCATTGAACTCGGAGAAAATGCCACATCTCAGGGTTGTTTTTATCAGACTGACAAATGCAGCCTTTTTGCCCCCATTAACCGCAGCCGTAGGATGCTCTGGGGTGCACTGAGGCCAAAGGCTCCGGTACCCTCTTTCTCTCACCAAGCTGCAAGCTCACACCTAACAGCAGGGAGGTTGAAAGGAGGCTGTATGTCTTTGGCCTAAGGTACAGAAATTTGTTTTTGTAGGCTTCTGATTAGAGATACGGAGAGCGTATTCATCTTCCCAAGAGACATACCTGGACTTGGAAGTGGGATTGTTGTTTAGTGCTATAAAGTGTTGTAGGAGATTTCCTGTACCCTGAGCTACAGGTAGAAATAGAAATGTGTCTAAGTTGGCAAAACCAGGGCCAGAATCGTGTATGTGAGGTGTGGGACTTTGAAAAGAAAGGATGGGAGATGGTGTTGGAGTAAAGAATTGGACCTGACAGTTTTTCTTCACAGCCACCAATTAGGGGGTGGATTTTATTGCTAAAGTGCAGACAAGGGGCTGGGATTTCTCTGCCTTCCTCAGTGCTCAGAGGGAGGATGTGCAGGGACACTAGCAGTTTTACCTGTCGGCATCAGGGGTGATTTGACTGCTGAAAAAGAGCCTTACGTTGTACCCTTAATAGCTTGGATGAGAGATAGGTAAAAGATAAGTATTCTCTGCTAGGGGGGATAATCACCTTTTCTCTTTCAGGGTCCAGGCTGATGAGCGGTGGGCTGGAGCATCTTCTCTAAGTGGGAGAAATAGGAGAAGACGTGTTGTTGTTCTTCACTTCCCAGAGAGCTCTCTGTACTCCCCTACGCCTTCCTAACCTGTTCAGAAACATCTCCCTGTTGGTAGCATGGAGTGGAAAGAAGGTAGGAAAGTTTCTGACAGAACCACTGGGATTCGGTGTGGGTTTTAGAGACTTTTCTTACATATTGGTAAAATGATGAATACAAGCACTGGGTGTTATTACTTGATTCACGTAGTCTTTATACTGCCAGTGGGCCCAGGATTGTTCTCTGCACTGCTGCTTTGAATAAGCACACCACCAAAGGCAGGGAGACTGTATGAATATTTGTCTCCCAGAGAAGTGCTGAGGCGTTGGCTCATGTTCAGCAGTTGTCCTAACACATCATTTGAAGGTGCCATCTCTGCTCAGTCCTTGATGTGTCACAGCACTGCTACTCGGCTGAGATTGAAACACGCATCTCCAGAACCTCACATATCAATTGAGCATTTGAAAGAAGTAGCTGTTTTATAATTAGTGTAACAAAGGCATACCTTAGTGCAGGGAGGAGCCTCTTCCATCCCCTGTGGTGGTCCTCAGACAGGCAATTTCATTACTCCTAGAAAGGGTGCCAATATAAAGGTCTTTCCAAGCTACCTAATGTGCTTTTAAAAGAGTATATCTTATTTTTTTAAAGGACTTAGAGATGTAGGATCATACATTTGATTGAAAATCACTGGGATTTAGGATTGAAACAGTTTTGAGGGTCCAAGCTGTAAAACAAATGTAGAGCACAACCTTCCAGTGTCCCTGTGAAGCTCCCAGCTCCTTGTTCAGTGCTCAGGCTCATTAGTGGAGGGAGGGTGGCGGTTTATGTATGTATTGCAGAAAGTGGCTGAAAAAGGAGCTGCCAATGACAAGGAAGGAAAGGGGTTGAACATTATCATAGTGATCTTGTCGGCAAAAGGTCCTGATGGGTGGTAGTTCCCTAGTCAGCTGTGAAACCCCTTGTTTCTTGCTGTCAAAGCTAGATCTGCTGCAGGGATCCCATGCCTTAGTTTCCCATTGCTGTCACGAGGACCCAGAGGGCAGCGGGCGGAATGGCAAAGCACCTAAGGAAGCGTCTGAGCGAGGTGGGCTGGATGGTCCGACCTGCCCCAGGCTGCAGGCCCTCACCTGGAAACTGCCAACAGGAGTGCTTGGATGAGGAATCTCACCTTGGATCCTCATGGGATCAGTCTGAGGTACTGCAATGACCAACTCGTTAGCTGTCTGGTGGTCTTATGGGGCCTTGCATGTGCCAACCAGCAGGAACAAAAATGCTTGCGGGGTTGTGTAGCAGGGTTTGAGAACAGCAGCGGCACATAAATTTTTCACTCGAGCACTAGAAGACCTAAAAATTCTTGATTTAGACCCAATTCTGAAAAGAGGATTTAAGCATTTTTTAAATGTTACTCTGTATGTGTTACGTGCTATTTTTCTCTGGCAAGGGAAGCTGTCTGCACTGCATTATGTATTAGGCTCTTGAAAGCAAAACTAGTTATGTAATTATTAGAATTATATTTGCATTCACAACTAGGATGTATATAACTAGCATGGTAATGCATGCTAATTAAATACCAATTAATCATTTTAAAAAATGAGGTTTGAATCTATACAGCTATCACAGGTGTAGTAAATACTCATTGCTTATGAAGACTAAATCAGGTGTGTTTTAATATGCAACCCTAGTCCCATATAAACATATAGTGCCAATTATTTAGAACAGATTTAGTGTGTTCCTTATTCATGTTACACAGCTACTGCTGACTGAGTGACAGTCATTATAATGTATTTGACTACTTTTACATTATTGCACATTAATGCTTCCAGCTGTTCACACCGGGCTGGCTTGTGTTTCAACCATCAGAAAATGTGCAAATTCATTAACTTTTACTCTGCAAGGTAGAGAGGTTTACTCATGCTTAATCCATCCAGGCAATCCAGATAGGCTGCTGAAAGCCAGTCGTCTTTCTTTGTACAGTTTGAAGCTTTATGGCTCTGGCAGGATATCTTACATCGCTTTATCTTCAGGCTTCAGAAACTCTGTGGAAGAGAATCAAAGTCCACATACAGCTGAGAGCATTTGCTGCTTCTGATTTAAGAAACATTCAAAGTTGCTGCTGCCAGAGAGGGAAAGAGGCTTTTGTGCACTCTGTCTCTGGTATAAGTTTCTGCTGCAAGTTTATAGTTGTGCACACTGGAAGGTTTGTAGTGTGCAGCCAAGCAGGGCACTGAAGTGAAGGCGGCACTGGTCACCCTCACAGCAGGCAGGCTTGCACAGCAAAGGCTGTGCTCACCGAGGACAGAGGACAGCACATGTGTCCTCCCATGCCTAATGACTCCTGGGGTAGCAGAGGGCAGCAGCACAACAAAGCAGTGGAAGTGGAGAAGCAGAAAGGAACGTAGCTACAGGTGGAGGTGAGGTGGCTGAGACGGCTCTGCACTTCCCATGAGATCTGGGGTTTTTTTCCCAGACTTATGCTACACTGGGTATTTGCTTTTGGTTGTCTTTTGCCTTAGAAGCTATTTCCTCCGTGAAGAAACAGGCTAATTAAAGAATTGCTTTGGCCGGGCAGGATTCGGCCAGGACACCCTGCGGTGCGGCAGGTGCATCACTGTTCCTGCGCCCGCTCGCTTGCTCTGGGCTCCGCCACCCCAGACACCCGCGTCAGACACACCAGGAAGGTTTTGCCTGCATCGAGGCTAGGACAGGACTAGGGCTGAGACTCCCACCCAGGATGACCCCATCTCGCTCCCTGGGAGCATCTGCGGTGTCGGGCTCTTGGTGCTCCTCTGCCATCCCCAACAGAAAGGAGGGTGAAGCCAGCTGAGGTGCTGGGGACCAGGGCACACAGAAGAAGAGCAGGAGGAACGGGGGAGGTAATTAAGAACTGGCATACTGTGCAGTTAGGAATTGGGTAACAAGGTCTGGGGTAGCATTGCTGCCTACCCCAACAGCTCCCCAAAAGGGTCCATGACTCCTGAGGCACGTTCACCCCCAGCGTCTGGCTCCTGCCCGGCCAAAGGACTTCAGAGTCCCTGCCTGCGGCACTTGTCCATAAGCAGCTGCAAAACCCTCTGGAGAGGAGCCTCCCTGTTCCCCTTGGCTGGCAGTGAGGATGACAGCTGATGGCTGCCTTCGGAGATGTGGTTAGCCCTGGGCTCCCTGGGCTTCAACCAGAGCTTCCCTGGCTTGGGATAGGAGGGGCTGGGTCCTGCAGACAGCCAGTATCGGGGTCCCTGTGGTGGATTGCCTAATTGTTCCCCTCTTTTTTTTTTTAAGTTATGAAATAACGTAGCAAAAATCTGTTTTACATGAATTCTATGAGTTCCCAAGTCAAAAGTGAGGTGGTGACAATTAAGGGTTTTCCTGCAGCCTTTGTTGTGTATATGGATTTTGCTTTAATACTTCTTTTATGTAGTTTCGGTAGTTCCTAAGCCCTGATGCATTTGCTCTCACTAGAAATGTCCCCAAACTCCACACAACCCAGGATTGGGCTGAAACTTAGTAGGAATATGTACATTCGTGCTTTGCTAAACTATCACCTTTTTAAAGCACCTGTAACTTCTCTAGGTACTTGTTGCATTATCTAAGGGTTCCAGCATCAGGATAGTTAAGAGTTTTACTTCCCACTCTTGTGCTTACTTTGTTCATCCTCACTTTTAGGAATCAGGCTCACCTCTTTTCAGGGTCTTTACCTTTAAGTTCTAGAGCTGGTGATACCTTAAATAGATTATTTCAGCTCATTTGGTTTCATTCAGAAACCAATCAACCCAAATCATCTTCAGTGGTAAGTAATGAAACTAAGTTCAAGCCCTTCTCAAAGTGTTTTCCTAAGGTGCTTGTCTGAGCTCAAGCCGTGCTGCATTTATAGGACAATTAAGGTCTGAAGCTCACTTAAGGCTTCATCAACAAGGTAAGAGAGTGCTAGTAATTATTCTAATTTTTCAAGTCAAGACATTTGTTTAGCAGAATGGCTCTGTGCTTCCTTTAAAGTTACTGCATCTCTCTTTTTTTCCTAATAACTAGGAATATGAAGGCTAGATGCTCTGTTTGGTGTTATTTGCTCTCCTGATCACGTTATTTCTCAACACAGAAATACAAATTTGCTCTTCCTAACAGTAAGATTTATTGCTGTATGTTAACAAGAAAAAAATGCCATTTTACCAGTAGTTCAATTTAGATCATCCTGAACAAAACCCAGTCTGGATGGTAGATTCAGGAGCAGCAACAAGTGTAATGTTCACCTAAGTAATACAAATGTAAAAATGATGGGACTGTTAAAATAGTTGGCTGCTGTAGAAGCCAAACATAATTCTGCATCCTCAGTAGGTTTTTGGCCTAGAGATATTAGGCTGGCTGTTTGCATTCTGCCAGGCTCAGAAAATGTATTGCTGATATAGTAAAAGAGTTATATTTTTACACGCATCAAGCAGGCAGGTCTCTCCCTGACAGCAGTGTCCTTCTCTCTCCCATTGAAGTATAACTCTGGCGTGTGCCTGTATCGGGTTCTGCCAGCTCATAACACGTATTAATCACTGCAAATTACTTTAAGGCAGCTTCTGCATGGATATATCAGGAGAATTGATGTGGAGCCTTTAATCTTTGAATCACTTGTTCATTTGTGAACCCAGCTGATGTTAACTCTGAGTTAATTATTGTCCCAGGGCTCTTGGGTGCAAGCTTTTGGGGGATTGCAAACTGATTCCCAGAGAACAACCAAGCACAATATAAAACCACCAAAGTCGAGGCTAATGGAGCTGGCCTGGAATTAAATTCATCATAGACAACAAACTTGAAGCAAATTTGTGAGTGAGTAGGGGGAATGTACTTATGCTGTTTCTTTTCAAAAGATAAATGGATGATTTTAAGTGTCATCACAGACTTCTCTCATTAGGCTAAATTCACTTGAGAGTGCTTTTCTATTGAGAAGATCATCATGTGAAATAGGAAGTACTCAGCCACAAAGCAAGCTATAAAAAGGTTAATGATTTTAAGGCAAAGTTAGATATAAGCACTGATAATGTTACAAGTTGTGTTATTCCATTTTCTGTGGCAATGCACATCTGTTTCTTTCATTTCAATGCAAGTTTTTGTCTCGTAAGAGAGCTCTGAGTTTGGGAGCGGAGTACTTGACTCTGCTTTTCTGCTGGATGTTTAAAGGCCTGCAACCTGGTACTAGCACTTACGTATTTGAGCTTTTGCCTTCTAGCTTTGTTTTAGGAATAATAAGCAACTTCACTGATTCCTAGGTGGAATTAATGGGTACTTCTCACAAAAAAAAAAAAAATCTGATTCTGTTCCTTTCAGAGGTCTGGGTTCAAAACAGCTCTTGCTGCCTTTTTAGTCACCGTGTCTCAATGGAGACAATGATAACTTGGACAAGGAGAAGAGTAGGTTGTTATGTCAGACTCCAGGCCTGATGAGCTAAAGGGGGAGGGGAAAAAAAAAGGAAAGAAGAAACTCTGCATTAATTCTGTCTAGCAGCCTCTTTCATAGGGATTTTTATTATGTGTGGTTTGTATTGAGGGAACTGAGGCAGTAGAAAGACATGTGACTTTGTCACAGTTGTAAGGAAACCCAAGTTTGGGCTGGAGATCAGCCTCTAAATGTAGCTCCTGTCACTCCATATGAAATGGGTCCTGCGCTGAGCATTTTTCATGCTGCCCATTGAGTTATTTCAGAATAGGTGGTTCCATCAAGACACTGATGCTCGTTCAAGACTCCCAACAAAAGATGGTGCAATGGAGCTGTGGAGTTGGACGATGGATGAGCAAGGACCAAGGCTGGGGCTGCTCTGGTCTCGGTGGCTTTTTCTGGAGTAGGGAGTGCCGTGAGCAGGAAGGAAGAGTTTGCTGAGAATAAATTCGACACAGTGGAACAAAGTGTTCCCCTTAAATGTGTTCTCCAGCCAGAATAGCAGCAGCATTTCTGCCAAGCAAGGGGCCTGCTGCAGGAACAGTTTGGCAAGGGCAAAAATAAAGCCAAATTTGTGTTAAGCAGCCTGATAGTGGGTGGCTGGATTATGCAATCTCTCTGATATTCAAAATTCATTATCTCTTGCAAAATGTCTCTGAATGAAATGAAATGGTAGAGCAGGTAACTCTTTTTATTTTGTTTTCTTTCCCACGACCCCCTTCCAAATGTTGTGCATTTTAACACCTCCATTCAAATTCTTGTAATTTGAGGTGTAAGACTGGGAGGACAGAGCTTGTAATGAAAACCTCATCAGGAACCTGAGGGCAGGGCTAGAAAATGAGCTATTGCAACGTCAGAAATTCTTGGATTTGTTGAAACTTGGTCCTGGAAGGGATGAGCCAGAAAGAAATCCTAAGAAAAGAGGAAAAATATGATATCCTTTCACTTCAGTGTGCTCTTTTGTAAATGTAGTCATTTCTGGGATAAGTATCAAGATTTACAACTATTCTCAACACTGCCATGTGGGATGAATGAGCTCCCATGAATGGAAGAATCATCATGGAGAAATCAGTGTGGTTTTGCCTTGGAAAGAGTGATCATAGTTCAACAGTTGTGCTCAACTGCTTCTGCTGTTTCACTGTGTACAAACAAGAATTTTCTTCTAGTTGCCTGGCTTGCAAATTAAGGAAATCTGGCTGATTTTGTTTTCACTGGGAGTAACTTTGACCTCACAAGGCTGAATTTGAATATTAGTTAAGGTGTATTTGGGAATACATCTGTCTTGTCCCTGTTACGGTCCTATTCTAGGAACAAGGGAGGACTGGGCTTGGATTACAGATGCTACAAAGATGTCAGAGCTGAAAGAAGTTAGAAGCTGAAGTGCTTGTAACAGTCTCTTGTTGACTTAGCCAGTATGTTCTGGAGCCCATGAGAGGTGATTAAAAGCCCATGGTGACGTTTTGTATTCTAGTGCTTTTCAGAGTACATCCCTACTTTGAAGCAGACCGTTCCCATGAAGAATCTTAGAAATGCAGTCTAACGTGGAGCCAAAGGCTTGACTCTTCATAAACCAAGCCCAATAATGATATTCAGCATAAATGAACCCTCAAAGAAATGAGTAAGAAGAAACAGCACACTAGGTCTGAATATTTACTGTATTTCCACCCCTGAGTATTAAGGAGTTTATGTGGACTAAAGGCTGGTATTGGTGCACTTTGCCCCCTTGTCTTTCTTTTTGGCGTTTAAAACATCTTGAAATTATACTCCCAACTTGCACGAGTAAATGAGTGTTTACAACTGGGGGAATGTGCATGATACTACTACTATGTCAGAGTCTGTGACTACAAGTTTTGATGTGAAAGTGTCCTTCACAGAGTAAGAGAAACCACTTTTGAATCCAAACCTTTGCTGTTCTAAAGCTGGTTCCTTCTGGTGGTTGTTGTCAGAGGAGGGGAGCCTTCCAGGGTTTTGATCCTCTGACTTACTGTGTAAACTTGGACCAACTGCTTCCACCTTCTGCGCTTCCCACAGCAGTTCCTAAACAAAAGCATGCTTGCTATACATTCCTAGTGCTGCTTTGGCAATGCAAGTATTGAGTTTTCCGTTTTCCTTCTCTGGATTTTGTTTCCTTTCACCTTTTAAGTTTCTTCCCTTTTCCCCAAAGGAGTGCTTAAGTTCCAGATTAAAAACAGAAGTCTGTTCAGTTTTCCGTGAAGGTTAATTTATTAAAAATATAGTTTTAGTATCCTTTCAAATGGTATTTTCCATATAAAAATATTTATTTTAGTAAACCCACATCTTTCTGATGGAAAAATGTCTGGGCATTAAAAAAAGTCAACCACTGTTTAGTAGCTTCAGTATATAAATATTTCTATGGTACAACTATGATTTTATGGAGTAAAGAAATTACAGATAACCGGTTAAGTTCTTCATTTTAAGTTAATTATATGATTATTTTTAGCTAAGGTATGACAGCTTCATGCACTAGAGCCTTACTGTGAGCTTCTGAATCCTAGAAATGTTAGTGCTTAAACTGTAAACCGTGGGTGTGTTCAATTTTTTTATTGATGTGGTAAAGGAGCAGTGGAAGCTAGGTAAAAGCTTGCTAAGGTTTTGTGGCAAACTGCCCCTAGACAGCTAAGCTGTAGTTTGTAGCTGCTCATTACTAGATAATGCAACTCTGTGGTGGTGTGAATTGGAGAATTTTAGACATCCGGTCTCAGGAGCCAATCTCTCTGTCATTGCAGGTTTCCAGAGCACTGGCTGCAAACAGGCATGAGAAGCCTGTAGTAAAAGCTCTGAAACCAGCCTGTTGGGTTGTGATGGCCTTTGACAATCAGAATGCTTTGAGAAAGAATTTTGTTAGGGAAGGAAAAGAAAGGAAAAAAAGATTATTTTGAAATTACTTTTTGTTGTTTTGTGTTGAAGACCAGAGAGGGAGATGTGTTGTTGAGGGGGTACAAAGTCTCACTTCTCTTGAAGTCCATGCTGAAGACCAAATCCAGTCTGAGCTGATAGGTTGTTTTTATTACAGGGCTAGCAGTGTTTTAACCTCCCTCTCCTGGAAAAGCATTTGGAAATTGCCTCTCATATTTTAAATGAGGCTATTAAATCCCATAATCCTCTCCAACAAGGCTCCTTGTTTCAGGGGTCTATTGGCAAGAGCCAGACAGCCCAGTAACCCTCAGTCTTAAGGAAACGTCTCTTCCTTCTTGGTGATCTGGATATAGTCTTACTCTTCCTGCCTGGAATGACTGTCACCCCTTCTGGGGCACTGGTTTGGGGTTGTGTGGTGGGGTTTTGGTGGCAGGGAAGGGGCCGCTGTGCAGCTCCTGTGAGAAGCTGCCAGAAGCTTCCCCGGCTCCGAGTCAGACCCGCCTCTGGCCTAGGCCGAGCCCATCGGTGATGGCGGTAGCGCCTCTGGGAGGACAGGTTTAAGAAGGGGAACCTGCAGGGAGTAGGGGGGTTGGAACGTGAGAGAAACACCTATGGAGACAGCAAAGTCAGTGAAGAAGGAGGGGAGGAGGAGCAGGGGAGGAGGGGATGCCCCCGCAGACCCCGGTGAGGCGGCAGGCTGTCCCTCCCGGCCCACGGAGGGGAGCTGGGGAGCAGATGCCCGCCTGCAGCCCGGGGAGAGAGGAGCCCATGCCGGAGCAGGGGAAAAGTGAGGAGTCCTCCTCCTGAGGAGGAAGGAGTGGCAGAGCCAAGGTGGGATGAGCAGACCCCAACCCCCGTTCCCTGTCTCCCTGCGCTGCTGGGGGGGAGGAGGTGGAGAAAATCGGGAGTGGATTTGAGCCTGAGAAGGAGGGGTGGGGTGGGGGTAGGAGTGTTTTAAGATTTGGTCTTACTTCTCATTATCCTTGTTTTGATTTGATTGGTAACAAATGAAATTGATTTTGTTTTTTCCCCAAGCTGAGTCTGTTTTTTGCCCACGACCACAGCGGGTGAGTGATCCCTCCCTGTCCTTGTCTCGACCCACCAGCGTTTCTTTCTACTTTCTCCTGCCCCATGGTGACCTCGTGGTGCTTTGGTGCTGCTGGGCTCAAATGACGATGGGCCCAAAATGCTTTCTTGAATTACAGGAGTCTGTCGGTGTCTCACATGCCTGTCTCCTTACAGCACTACTGTGAGTACAAAGGGGTTCCCGCTTCCTGTTTTGCTCCTAGTTTTTTCCCTTACAGCCATTGCTAAACACAAATAATGTATTTATGTGATGCAATGCTCAGTGACAGGCATGCAGGGTGTTCCTGTATGAGTGCAGATCTGCTCCGTTTCTGTGTCAAACCCTAGTGTGACTGTGATGGCAGAGAGCCGGTGGGATCTTTCAGAAGATGGGAAGTGATTCTGGAGCTGGTTCGGTGGCAGCACGTGAAATGACACTCAAGGGCTGCGTTCTTTGCATTTTTAAACAGCAGAACAGGTGGCTAAGCCAACGCGGTGCAGCTGATTACAGAATAACTGGTTTATTCCATATATGTAAAAAAAGCATTGTCCATATTGCTCCTCAGGCACAATGGCCAGTCTCTGGCAGCTTTGCAAACCCAGCAGAACAAGTACAAGTCCGCAGCTTGCAGAGCTGTCAAAGTGGTGTTATTGTACCCCTGTGCACTGTGTTAAGTAACTGGGGGAGAAAGTGGTTTTAATTGGACTGCATACAGATCTCCAGTGAAGTAGATTTTAACTTTTGAAAATCAATAGGTAGAATCAATCTACAGTAAAGATAAAGTCTTTTACTGATTAAATATCACCTCATCCTTCTTTCAGGACAAAATGTTTACTACTTTAACAGTTTGAACTCTTAGAGAGACTTCCAGGAGGAAAGAAAAAAGTGTGAAGAAAATCTTCGTTTTCTTGGTATTTGAAGGGGTAATCCTATCATACCTCCTGCTCCCAGCTCTGTAGTGTATATTCTGATTAAAAAGCTCAACCTTCCAGATCTTTCCAGATTTGTATAGATAATTAGGAAAAACATTAACTGGTGCTGCTTTTTTTTTTTTAATGCTTTCTGGGTTGCTGGAGTGACGCTTCCAAGCAGCTGTAGGCAGAGTTGTGGGTTGCATGACAGTGTGAAAAGTCCTTCATCTCAATGCACTGCCTTTTGATATATGAGCATGAATATTTCCTTCAGCAGTGATGTTGTTTGTTTTGCAGAAAACAATACTGAGAGAAAAAGAAAATAGGAGGTTTTCTCCCAGGGCCGTGTTGCCCAAGGCCAGACTAGAGCCTGAAGTGTGGTTACAAAGATACCAGCCTATCTTTAACCTGTTGTCCCTGCCCCACCGTACAATTTGGAGACCTTGTCACAAACAAGGACTGCAAAGTGTTGTGTGATGTACAAAGCTAGAACCGAAGAGCCTCGTTTACACAAATCTTGTGCTCCCTCCTGCAACCCATGCCTAGCAAGTTAAAAGCAAGAAAAGCCTCCTAGCAGTACCAAAAGGGAAATAATCTGTTTTAGCACAGCAGAAAGCTTTCCTGGGGGGCTGGTTACAAGCTTCAAACTTGTAGGTGGTGCAAAAAGCTTCATGCCAACCCATTTTTAATTGCAGCCCATGAGGAGTCTCCCAAAACTCAAGGTAGATCTCGAGTCACATGCTGTACTGCTGGCTGGCGCCGATGCTGGAGAAGGGACAGCAGAGGAAAGACGAGCATCAGCCACCAGTGAGTGAAAGCTGCTCCTGACCACCTCTCCTTGCAGAGGGCACCCGAGTGTCATGGGAAATGCAGCAGATAATATCTGGAAGTACAAATGCACCTCGAGCATCTCACTGGTGCAGAAACCTGGTCCCTCCTTTCTTTTCAGCAGGAGGTGATCTTGTCCACCCTGACCTTCTCCCTGTTCTCTGTCTGCACTAATTAGACCAGGCTTTGAGGTATCATGCCTTTACATTGGTGATGTTAGTATATAACTTCTAGTAATTCAGCCAATTGTTTTAAAAATTAACCTTTAGTACCGTGAGCTCCTCTTACAGAGAAATGGTGTCAATTCTTCATTAGTGCAGTGAAAAGCTGCTGGCAGCCGTCGCTGCAAGTTAGTTCTACCAGGCTGATGAATTTAGGACATTTTTCTCTGTTGCAATTAAAATACAGGACCTGCTGTATTGTTGCACCAGTGGCAACAGCATGCAAATAACTGTGTTGATGCAGCAGTTCAGCAATCATCCCGAATTTTTTCTGGATTCAGGTTTCTTCTATCTGTCATGTATCTTAAAAAGAGAGTGATAAAATGGAATCTGTAAAATCACCATTTTGGATTTTACATTACCTTTCAGTTTGATAAAACTAAGAACTTTACTCAGGGATATTGCATTGTTCGTGGCTCTTGAAAGCCGAGAATCTGGACTATTTATTTAATTGAAATGTAAGCTATGATACTTCACGTGTTACATTGGTAGACAAGTTGTGGGCTTGGAACAAGGCCATGTGTTTGCACTAGCAGGAAATTAAAACTGCCAACTACAGGCTGATACTATGTGCTGGTGAGTCAAAATGTGATGACAATAGAAGCCGTGTGTTTCAGAAACAAAATGTCAGCACTGATTATGTTTTTCCCTGTCAGCAAAAGAGGGTGCCAGTTGCTGAGAAATGCGATCCATTTTAGGTTATAGCTCCTTATGAATTTTTTAAAGAAATGTGATGCACATTTTCATGGATAAAAGCCTATGTTAATTATTTTGAAGGTCTTGCAGAGAGCTCCACACTACTGTTGCATGGTGGTGCACACAGCTAGAGAAGCTAGTACCCTATGTGGTCACCACCACTGATGCATCTGAAAGTGTCATGATCTTTAATTTTCTTAATATATATATATTTTAATTCTCTGTCCTTGACATGCTCAATTGTGTGGGTGCTGTGCTTGGAATTTTGGAAGTGGATGTTAGGTGGTATGTTTCTAGACATCAGTGTCAAGAAATGTTGCATGATCATCAAGGTGGGGATTTTGGGGGGGGGGGGGGGGGAGGAGGATGTCTTGTGATGGAAGAGGAATACTTGTTTTAATCTTTGCTCTCTAGCAGTTATCACAATAATTGGGAGAAACAACAGAGAATTGCTTAGTTTCTCGTCGTCCCTTCCTCTCTTGTTATCATTGTGGAGTAATAAGAGAAACTGCCAGAGAAAGGTCACTGTCAGCAGTGCATCTATAGCAACCTGCAAAGATGGGATTCTCTCTGGCTTTATTTACTGGGGGCAAGAATGGTTCAAGATGGATATGCTGATGGTAGGGTTGCTCTGGTAGGAAATCTTGAAGGAAGGGGAAAAAGTCATGCCAGGAGCAGGCTAACTTTACTAGGAGTAAAGTTTGTTGGTGTAAGTACATTTGTTGGGAGCTGGAAGAGCACAGGATCTCGATGCCAGCTGAAGGTTAGCAAACCCTCCCCATGCCCGTGGCTGCAGCGGCAAAAATAATTTTGTGAGCCTGACAGATTTTATTTGGCACCCTGCTATAAGTCATCGCTTACTGCCATATGCTGTCTCTGCAGGAAGAGAGATTGCTGTGTATTTAAAGCAATAGTAGGAAAGCTTTTCTAATGCAGATGAGGCCAAGAACTAAATTTCAGGCTTTCAGCTGGATTGGGCCAGGTCCTTGGGTCTCCTGAGGACATAAGGTGGGCTTGGGGCGAGGTGGCACCCCTATGGAGACCATGGTTGTTTATGCTCACCAGTCCTTCGCTAGGATGTGCTATAGAGCAACTATCCTCAGCATGAAATTCACTGCAGGAATAATTGAAATGACACATGTAATTCTCACTATTTAAAATACTGCTTATTGTAGTGGGAATACTACAAGCATAACATGCTGATATTCTTTTAAATCCAATTCTCCCTCTGACCTAACAGACCATTTTTGATGGATGTGTTCTGTTTTAACAGCTGAAAGAGTCAAAATGACTTCTTGTATTCCCATTCCAGCAGCAAGATTCCTGGGAAATGCATTAAATTGGATCTTTACTGATCAGATAGAGGATGAATGAAGACAGAAATTATGTTGCAACATCATTGCTTTTAATCTGATTTTTAATAAGTGGAGGAGTAGATTTAACAGTTCTGTTCTTGTGAAAAATCTTATTCAGTTTACTTTTAATTCACACTTCAGACTTGCCTGGATTAGTCTTTTCATTGTGTAGCAGCTTTTAATATAGTGACAGGATCAATAAGGGAAGAAGGTTTGGTATATGCCACTGCTTGTCTGTGTGCATCAACGCCCAAATGTAAAAAAAAATTGTCTAGAGATTTTTGCGTTCTTGTCTCTAGGTGGCAAATTTAAAAGATCTTGAAAATCTGTTTGAAAATTCTCTAAAGACTCTGTTTTCTTTGAGGAAATGCTTGCTCAGAAAAATCTAAGTATTTTGCAGGAACGCAAATTTGATCTAATGTGCTAGCAAGAAATCATGATATTAAGACATAAATTTCAAAGTAAAACTCTCTTTAGGAAAGTTAAAATGTTGCCTTTTTTTTTTTCTTTCTCTGTCAGTTCAGGAGAACCAGTAGGAGTTGACTAAGCCTGAAAGTCTGTATTTTTGGCTAGTAGAAATTTAAAGGGGCGTCGTCAGAAAATGTGCAGCACTGACATTTAGAAATTCCTCATTTTAATAGGCATTTCAGATTAGTCATCAAAAACTAAAGGCATATAGTGAGGATTGTCAGCAATACTTAACAGTGAAAGCCAGCTGTTTCCATTAACTACATCATTAGATTGTCACTTAAATATTAGTGGGCGTCTGTGTTGCATTTTGAGGAGCTCCGATAGGATACCATTAAGACAAGATTCTCTGCCTGGCCAGAGAAAGGAACTCTAAATACCAAAGCCAATAAGCACATATTTTTTCTGAAACTCTCCTTTTCTGAATGCTTTGAGATTTGTGCAAAGACCCTGTAGAATTCACGCTGGGCCAGCTTTGCTTTTCATACCTGAAGATACTGTGATTGCCTTCATCTGCTGCAGGGTGTAGAGCTGTCTGTTCCCTCATTCTTTTGGTCCTGCAGACAGTAGGATCTGTGCTATAGGCTCTTTTTCTTTTCTTTTAAATTCATCTGCTTTTCTCTCTTCCACTAGTTTTGGGCTCCTGTTTGGGGAAGAAAACATCTTTTAAAAATTACTCTGTTCTGGGGGGATCTTGCAGGGAAGCCAGCAGGAGTTACCTAGCTCAGTGCTTCACTCCTGCATTAAAATGCACTCTGGAACTGGAGGAAAAGTACTCCATCCCTTTTTCTGTGCAGAAAGCCCAGAATCTCAGTGTGCCATTGTGATGCCAATACTTTTCCCCTGGAAACCTCAGTCCAGGCTCTGGGTAAAGACTAACTCGTCCTGGTTTAGGGTAGGACAAAACCAGGCAGGAGCACTGAGGTGTGGGAATAACACCTGCCCAAGCATGTAAAGTGTCCTGCATCCCTTTGCATATTTCTCATCTAATAAGACATCAGATTTTGCAGAAATTGCTGAGTCCCCTTAACTCCCTCTGTTGCTACTGACACTGATGTGTATCATGGATGCTATATAAGTGTTCATCTGCTCATAATAAATGAGGCAACAAACTCCTGTGTTTCCCTGGTGCTTGAGTTGCTTTTAGTATAACTTTTGTTCTTATGATGCTTTAATATGAAAATATCTTACTAGAGGGTATGGAGAGGTATCACTAATTTCTTTTGGTTCTTTTAAGTTTGAAGATGGTCTGTCCCAGCCTCTGTTTTACTATTGCTGACAGTCCCACTATAACTACAACCTTAAATTTACAGCTGCAATGGAAGGATGGGGGGA
Organism: Astur gentilis; assembly: GCF_929443795.1. Taxonomy (NCBI): domain Eukaryota; kingdom Metazoa; phylum Chordata; class Aves; order Accipitriformes; family Accipitridae; genus Astur; species Astur gentilis. The sequence continues at coordinate 31,151,553 of NC_064889.1, forward strand.
AGACTTTTCAGTGAGAAGTGGTGCAAAAATAGACATTTGTGTATTCTGGAAGAACTTTAGGGATTCTGATTTCTAAAAGAAAAAAAAAAAATTAATAAAAAAAATTTTCTGGCAGCAAATGCTCCCAGGCTGCTGGCACAGGCAGAAGGCAGCACACCCAGGACAGATTCCTTGTTATCACAGTTTTCACTTTCTCTGTCTGAAATATCCAGACTTGCAGCCCAGAAGGAAAAGAACCAGAATGTAGAATATCAAAGTGTTCTGATCATTAATTGTGCCTCTCCTCCTTGAAATGACATATCCTCACAACTGCCAGAAAAATGGCACATTTTGGCTGTTCTCATAAGAAAATGAACCTCTTATGATCATATGCTGCACGCACATCAGCCTTTCTGACAGTTCCCCTTGTAAATTTTGAGTGCCTTGGCCAATTTCAGCTAAAGCGAACAAAAATTTCTGAAATGCATGGTTTGTAAAAATAGACAGCAGTCGAGGAAAACCCAATTAGAGGACACATGGAAGGGAAGAAGCATGAGTCCAGGATTTTACTAGGTCTTCAGGAATCTACAAATGATGGAGGTGGTGTGAATCCCCCAGCTGTGGAAAAGCTTCAGTATGAATTTGTTGTAGCAGAAGACACAAAACACTATCTGGGACAAGGCAGGGACCCACTCCTTTTTGGGTTGTCTGGTGTGTAGTAAGGAGGACCCTGACACAGCAGCTGGAGCATAATTCTGTATAAATGCTCTGAGATACGACTCGCAGGTCCATTGCAAATGAGGTTTTACAACTTCCAGCAATATTGGAAATACTTGTTTACTCTAACAGTATAGATAATTTATTCTCCAAACAGTACTTTTTCTTTTTTTTTCTTTTTTTTTTTTTTCTTAGTCTTTTCTCCTTATTTTTGGACTGCATTGCTTCCTTAGCTCTTCACTCATGCTGTTCCCATGCCTGTCCAGCTCACTAGTTGCATTTCTTCCCATGCTATTGCTTGGGATCTTCTGTGTCAGCCTGAATCTAAGCTCTAGCAGTCTGAAATCAGAAAAACGTAAGCACGTACATGTGATTAAAGACTTTCTGTAGCTCCCAATGATATTAAAAAATATTTGCCCACATGCATTCCTACAACTCGTAAGATGTGTGTTATAGCTATGCACAGGACACCTTGACAGCTTTTTCTCTGTCTGTGATTAAGTGAGCTGATTTGAGCCACGGTCTCTCTAGCTGTAGTCTTCAGTTCATGCCTTGACTCTTGTGTGAGAGGAAAGAGAAATCACAAACATGAAACAAATCATGAAGAATGAAAATTGGGAGATCTGATATTAATAAAATTCATGGTGTTCCTGGATTTACTGCTGTTGGATCTTGAGGAAATCACATCAAGCTGATAATGATCTCCTTGTATGCAGCTTCTAGAGTAAGAGAGAAAAAAATCACTGCCTACAGTGGTCATCAGAAAGGGGGAGATGTGGACACGGGCAGTGTTGGCTTTTTACTGGCTTTTGGCCACATCATGCTGGGGCAGACTGCTTCCCCAGTTTAATTACACAATTGTTGGTAGAAAGTATTTTCAGGTCTTTGTTTAAAACCTGCTGCCTTGTAGTTTCATTTGATGTCTTCTAGTTCATGCGTTGCAGGAAATGGTGAATAGTTGGGCAAAGGAGTGGTTCATGGAAAACCACTTCTCCCATTGACGTGAAGTTATCCTATCTATGTCCTTCACCCATCAACTTTAAAATGTGAAAGCACACAGTCCTTAATGGAATAAGTGCTACTGTGCATCTTTTTAGCTCAGAAATGAATGCAATGTTCAGCTGATACCGGATATCCGACCACCAGCCTGTTCTCTGACAGTAATTTTCAGATTTGGGTGGCTTCAGCCTGCTGTCAGGCTATCAGAAAAGATTTGTTTTTCTCATCACCTACATAGCATCTTCTTCCCCCCAGGTGCTGGGTGGGATGTGAGGGCAGCAGCAGCAGGGGATGGCTTCCTGGCACTTCTACTCAGCACTATATAACAGGATTTTCACAACCCGTTTCCTCTGCATGCTGCTCTTTAGGGAATATTCTGCCTTCCTGCAGACATGCAGGTTTGTGAGGTGTGGCAAGGGATTATCTCTTCTCAGATGCTGCATTTGCATTCTATAGAAACCATGCTAGTATTCTCTTACTGCGTTTGCAAAACACCCTAAAGTCATAAGAAATATGAATTCTATTCTAAATAGGACAGAGGTGATCAGTAAAGTTCATACTGGTGCTGGTTTGCTGCAAGGAGCTCAATTTGCTCAGCTTTCGAAGTCCAGTGAAGTTTCTATGGTCTTCAGTGGAAAAATTGGGACGTTGAAATGTTGTGGCAACCTCAATAAGTCATTGATTTTCTAATTGAGACCTTAATCAAAGAAAAATGAGGAAGCTTCAATTCACTTCTTGCCCTCAACAATAAGGATGCTAACTGCCAGAAAAATGTTCTAATGATTGTATCGTGTTGGTCCTCCTAAGAGGCAAATGCTTTAAGTGGAATTATGGTAATGATGTGATCATTGTCTGGGCTGGCTTAATGAGTTTAGCAGCTGTTGCAATATTAAATACTTTGCACTTAAGAAAAATACGTCCTGTTCCATTCCAAAAACATCAGAAAAAGCTGATAGACCCTTTGCTATTGTGCTGGATACATCACGTGTAGTTCTATACACTGCCAAATTAACTGCTGGGTTGGACACTGCAGTCCTCTGGATTTGGCAGCTTTGGTGCTTCAACATAAACACAAGAATAGGCTCTTGGAGGCTGTACTCTTAACTGATTAATAATTTGTATGAAAGTTTGACAAATCTGGGTGGGAAAGTGATTGGAGTATACATTATATCCATGTATATGTATAAAAAAAGTGACTTGAGAGTGTCAGGAAAGAGAGGGTTCTGTGTCAGTCTTCCATAATTAATCTGGGCATTGGGGGTGTGTTGCAAAGATATAAACGAGGTGCAATGTGTAGGGAAGAGGCAAGGAGGCTCCGTATGGAGAACCCGTCCCTGGTCTGGTTCTGTTAAGCCATCTCCAGTTGCTCTGTTAGACGGCAGAGATGGCCCCAAGGACACTTCATCGGTGGTGCTAGTTTGCCTTCTCCTGGCAGTGCTGCCCTGGGGATTGAGAGCTCTGGGAGTTACTTTCTGTGTCTTGGCTGGTATCCTGCATAGGTGAGGGCGAGGCTAATGGCAGGTGGTGATGGAGAAAGCTTGCACAACTTTGCTGGAGAGCTCTTCTAGACCACACCGAGTCCAAATGAGCATCACGGGGTCTGCTGAAAATGCCAGGCAAGGGACAGAAAACATGTGCATGCAAGGAATTCCAATTTTAATGAAGTTTCTTGTTTGAAAACAAAACAGTTATGTAAGATTGTGGAAATACTCCTTCATTTTGCCTTGAATAGTTTCAAACTAAAATTGAGGGGGATCTCAGTTGCATGAGTCGTTACTAACTTTGGGGCTCAACTATGTGATATTCTGCAGAATGAAGCATCTCCTGTTGTTGTATCCTGTTTTGAACGGGAGTGTTCAGTTCATGTGCCTTATTGCTTGGGACTTCTCTTCAGCACTAATTGTCACTTTAAAAGTGACATGCTCCCACCCTCTGTCATTTCGGTGTAAAGAAGCCAGGTCAGGACTGAGAATGGCATCTTTGGGAATTAACATTTTTGTACTGGAAATCTGAAATTATTTTCCAGGCTGTTGAAATTTAATTAGTTTTACTGCTTAATAATGATGCTCTGTATCTGCTGTTAATCCCTAACAAAAATTAATTCAAACATCCGTGACTTTTGCTGGGAGATGTGAGTAAGAGCTACTTACAATTTCTGGTATGGTGAGAGAAGCAATCATTTTGCCCTCATCACTGGAAACTCATTCATAGTCTCTGAAAATTTTGAATTTTTAAGAGACTTGCCTAGAGCGTTAAAGATATTTGGAGTATTAATACAGTAATATGCTTCATGCGGTGGTTTGCATGACAAAGATATTAAAGTGTCAAGGAGTATGCAAGAAGTCAAAGACATTCAATAGATCATAACTGAGTTTGGAGAGTCCCACGAGTCAAGTGACAGCGGTCTGATTCACAGCATGTGTCTGTCTAGACATGTACTCTTTTCTTCACACCAGAAAAAATGTCAGGTTTTATCAGTACCTGGGTAGAGATCCAGGCATGAAAACTGTAACTACTTTGCAGAGTTTTGGCACACAGGGTTTATTGATTTGTTCAGGTATTTATTCTTATCCTACTATATATGCTTGGAAATGTGGCAGGAGACATAGAAAAGACATATTTACTTGTTATATGCAGTAAATGTTCTGCCTTTTTCATTTAGTCAATTAAGATGTTGTTTGTAAGTACAAAATGTTTGTTCTAGACAAACTGATATATGAAGTTGAGCTGGGGCTGCATTTTCCAGGAACAAACAGTCCCATGGAATGCATACTCGCTGTTTGGAGCTGGGAGAAATGTCAAATGCAAGTAGATTTTGTAAAATCTCTCCAGTTTCTCAGTGTGCATATCAATGATGGAGGTTTGTTTTTTCATGATAAACTCACTGAGCTATTAAATTACTGGAAAGAAATACACCACTTCAACAAAGATGCCTGAATGAGTCATGTGCATTTATAAATATAAAGGATGTCATTATAATTGGTTTCTGGCCCTAAAGAAAAAAAAAAGCCACTTCACAATTTCCCTGTTGTTTCCATTTAAAACACACACCACTTTTTTTAACATAATAAATCAATAGCACTGGTATTAAAATTCTGCACATGCAACTCTGAACCTCTGTTGCTTGTCCTTAATATTAAACTGTAAACTTTTTTGTGGGCCTTTTAGTCTATAGAGGTATTGAGGTATGTGTATGTATATATATCTGAACATACTAGGCCTATGCAAGGTAACTGTGCTTACATTATGTAGGGCAATATCATACATGGTACCTTTTCACATACGTACAGTTTTCATAGAACTGTAGAAGCTAAACCCTGTACACAGGCTATTATTTGGAGGCCTGATAGAAATACACGTAAAACTATCTTATTGGGAAGACATCAGGGAAGAAAAAAGTCAGATGGCTTCTGCAGTTCTGGTATGATAAACCCCTAAGGCTGGGAGAGAAATCCTTTTTTTTTTTTTTTTTTTTTTTTTTTTTGCTGGGTTCTTCTCCAGCAGCTGGAAGTGGAGTGTCCCTTCACATGATGGGTTAAAGGACGACTGCCCTGGCTTGTTCCTGGTCTATTCCTGCTTACCCAGATAGACTGCAGGTTTCCTTCTTCAGATGTACAACTCCAATTAAAACACTCTAACCTCCAACTGCAGAGTTATATCCTAAAGCCGCAGGTGCTCTAGTAGCTCATTTTTGGGCTCTAGCCAGGACATGATTAAAAAAATCCTGACTCTTTTTCCTCTCTCCCATCAGCTTTTTGAAAATCAGTTTTAAATGCTGCTTCTTGAAACTCTCCAGAGGGATGCAAAAAAGAATGCTTAATTGGTATGAATAAAACAACCTTTTCCAAAGGAAAGAAGCTTGCAAAAATGTGTTCTTCAGAGTAGCAAAGGGATGGTTCTTGACAATTTCAAACTAGAGTGACTCCTGGTGAGCTCCCTGGCTTGGGTAACACGGGAGGCCAAAGCAGATGAGCACAACAGCCCCTTGTCCCTTATAATCAGTGAAGGCAGAAGCAGTTTTGGCCCCGTTATGTGACATTTATAAAGCATGACACTATGTCATCTGCTGCTGATCTTGCCTGGAGGGAATTCAAGGGTGAGGTGTCCTGGCTTGAGTGAGACTGATTTGTTTTGGTTTTGGATGAATACCAAATAATTTTTCATCACGACATTTAGCCCTTGGAGATCCTTCCCCGAATGATTGATGTAGGTTTGTAAACACAGAGCTGGTCTGGGCTTGCAGCTGCCACGCAGGCGCTGCTGAACCCAGCTCTTGGACAGTCAAGTGCAGGGGAGATGCATGAGGCAGAGCAGGTGCCCCTTGCTCATCCCTCTTCAGCTGATGGTCAAGACAAGGGCTGCAGATCTGTGTTATTTGGGTAACTTATCTCTATGTAGCATGAGAGTTGTGGGATGTAGAGAGAAAACTGGGTGGAGAGAGGTCAAAGACTGAATAGTTGCAGAGACCAAATACCCTAAGGGCTGACCCCATCGATGTTAAAACTGAGGTTCTTGGCCAGTTATGCACCGCCCTAATCACATAAGTAATTTTTACTAGGGTACACTTCATAAGACATGAATTCATTTGAAAGCACGTTGTTTCCAAATGCAGTCTAGCATTAACAAGAAGACTTTGTGGGATGTTTTGGTCAGACACTCTGGGAGTGAGCACTGATGTACCGGCAGCCAGGAGCAGTTTGCCTGAGACGTGCTGCGGGTTTCGTCAGCCCGAGGTGCTGCACTAGCTATGCCTTGTGCTTTCTGCTTGTCTGAATAAATGAAATGACAAAACATCACAGGGTGGTGAGGGGACATCATGTGGCCGTGAGGTTGGCCCTGCAGCAGGTGCTGGATTGCTGCTGTTTTCAGCTCTTAGTATTACTTAACAAAAGAAACTTCATATTTATGACAAAGGTGGCGAACAGGAACGTGGCACTTCATTTCTTTTTAATTTTGACAAAGCGATAACATCACGTGCCAAAGTGGCATGAAATTACATTTTGATTTTTTTAAAAATAAAACGCAACAACAGTGCCATGCTAAAATCCCAGGAAACTTTGAAGGTGGTGAAGTGGGGAGTGTAAATACGAAGTGCCATGTAGCCTGGAAGTGTATGAGGCATTAAAGCAGTGCCTGGAGCCCTTTGGTGGCATATAAACTGTTCTGTTACATAAGCACATCTTATTATGGCTTAACTCATGGATATAAATTGCCTTCAGGCTGGTAACAGGACCGTGCCTCAGCCTAGAAATGTCTGCTGTTTATTTACTTTACAGGTCTGGGGGCAGTGAGAAAGCTTAGCCATGTTTAGCTCTTTCTGGACTTAATGGTTGCTCCGTAGCAAAAGTCACCGTTGTATTGGCCATAAAGCTGTGTTGATGTTTGCTTCCCTCCTGAGCCTTTACTCAAATCATATTTGTAGCCTCAAATTGCTGCAGTCCCACTAAGCATTTTTCTACAAATTGTAAAAAATCTGGCACAAAGTTTGTAAGATAGACTAAGGGTGTCCAGGAATGATCAGCCTAGGTCTGGACCTGACAAAATTGTGGGGATGATGCCAGTGTCTCTGGAGGAAGCAGAGCTGGGAAAGGTTTGCGGCAGCTGGCTGTGCTGCTGAATTTGGGTCAGCCTGGACGGCATCTTCAGCATTCGGTCAGCCTCACTGCCTGAGTGAAATAATCATCCGGGCAGTTGCTACAGCTGGAACCATTTGTGTGAACAGCCTTTTGCCTTGAATGGCTTAAAGCAGTTTAATCAACGTGATCCCAAGGAGAAAGTAAAGTGATACTTTACAGAGCTTCCTCTGTGCTTCTAGGCGTGAAAGCAGTCTTGGATGGTTCAGAAATGTCTTGAAATAATCTTCACATCAAGCCAGTTCACATATTCTGGCAGACTCTCTGGTGATGATGTTCGAACAACTGAAGCTCAGTGATGCCCAAGAGATGAGTCACTTGTTTGTCAGAGTCTCAGTGTTTCTGACTCCTCAGTGACACTGGCTGGCAGGACATCACTGATGTGCCTTAGAGTGCTTTGGGTGACTAGTATTTTGGGTTGGCATAAGCTCAGTGTTCTGCACAGCATTGTGTTTACACTGCAAAACAAAGAGCTTTTTATACTTAGAGGGTCTTGTGTGTGTGTATATATATATATAATTTTTTTAAATGTCTATGTTGCTGTATATTTGCACTGAAAAGGAAGACTGAAGAACAGATGGAGAAGAAGTTGGTGAAGTTTCTTTGTAGCCACGGACATGCTCTGGACCTCAGACAAGTGCGTGTCCTGCCTAGATGTGGTATGACCCGCTGTGAGGGCCATCTCCAGCCCATCTTTGTCCTAGTTTCCTTCCTAGTACATCACTGTGGGGATGCAGCATGTGACACTTACTCACCTGAATTAGGGCTGTTGACACTTTCTGATGGAATGCTGGATTTTTTTATTTTTAAAAATAATCCATATGCCCAAACCATTCTAGCTTCTTCTCAGACAACTAAGAGCAAACTGTTCTTGGCCAAATGTGAACTTTGTAGGGTTTGGCTGAAAAATGTCTATTTTCAATGCTTTATTTCCAAAAGTAACTTTGGCTGATAGGAACAAGAAAAGTAAGATTATTTTTTTTTCATCTATAGTGATAAAATTTTTCATATGAAAAGTATACCTGTTGGATCTAGTATGAACATTTAGAAGTCAGAGTTTGGATAAATACTTGCCCAGTTCTGTGTCTCCATAGGGATAATTTTGAGAGGTGTATTCATTGTCTTGGTATTATTATTGCACAGGGAAATACGCAGAGGTCTGGCACAAAACTCTCAGTAAAGTTTAAACGCTTGCACTGTCAATATCTGCGTCAATGTGACTGTTCAGATAACTTGCCTTGAAAATGAGGGCAGAAAAAAGGCGCTTCTTGGACTTGATTCATCTCGTTCTGAATAGGTCTGGTGGAGATGTATGTACTGCAGTTATTTAAAGCTAGCAGAATTGAATGTCATGCCGGGTAACAGAACAATACAAATCTCTCTTTTATTCCTCTTCATTCCCCATGTTTCAATTTTCCTAGTCACCTGTCAGTTATTTGATGTCCTCAGATGATGCAGGGTTGGGCGTGGAGCACTAAAGCAGCTGCTAGGAGGTTGGTGCAATTCCTGATTCTGTTACTGGTTTGCTGGATTTTGGATAAATTGTTTGCTGTGCCTCAGTCTCTCTGCTGTAAACAGATTAAAATGTTTGCCACCATTGTGAAGTGCTTTGATTTCTACAGGTAAAATACTAGGAATAAATTCTTTTTATTATGCTGTTACACAGTATGCCTTTCTTCCCTCTTCAGCACCTGTAGTTCCTATTCTGATGATGTCTTTATTTTCTGCTTGTACTTTATTTTCATTCGGATGTGATGCAAGATCCCAAGGTGCAATTTTCAAACAGAATTCAGAAGGGTGGAGGTTAAATTGATACATTGTCAGGACATAAATTGGGCCTCTGAAAGATGGGGTGGGAAAGGAGAGTATTTCCACCCGTGTCCTGGTTGCATGACTCCATGGGGTGCCTGGGCTTTGGATAAAAGCTCTGTTGTGCATCAGGGCTGGTGAGGGAAGAGATCAGGAGATTTGGAAGCATTCCTGCTTCTCTTGTTCTGAAAGCACCTCTTTTTTTTTTTTGGCTGTAATCACCTGGCTAAGGTGTAGATTCCCTGAAATCTTGCTCTATAGGTCTATCAACCAGCCAGGCGCTATTATTGCAATCCATGGCGGAGGTACCTGCCCTGGCAACCTTTGGGTGCAGGCTGCAACATGGGTAGTGCTTCCACTCTGTGGAAACTCCTTGCTATTGTGGATATTTGACTTTTTTTTTTTTTTTTTAAAGAAACCTCGTGGGATACCTGCGCAAGAGCTTTCCAAGCTTGAGCCAGCCATTTGCTGTATTATCTCAGCTAACCAAGGCCTGAGTAACAAGTTTAACCTCTGACTGACCTTCATTTGCTTTCCAACAGCCTCCCAGGTCTTAGAAAGTAAATACCATACGCACTAATTTTCCCAGCAATATGCACATGTAGTTGCCATTAATATTAATAGCAGCTATTATTTGCTACATAGACTTCTTGGTTAACTGTGTATTTATTGCAGATTGTTTGAATAAAGTCAGAGTGTGATCACTGTTATGTAGCAGCTGCAGGCTTGAGGATGGGGGAAAGAGAAGAAATAATTAGTTGGCAGGTAGCCTATAATTACCTGGATAGCGTGGTCTTGCTATGCAATTAGATGCTCAGCACTTGCCATGTAAATAAAGTGACCTGCTTGGCTAATATGTCCTATGTAACTGAGGCAGTAGGCTTACGTGCAGTGCATTTCCATCGGCGAATCTGTTAAAAGCTGACCTCCTTCCTAAGCTTAATTCCTGACTGGTGTAAATCCTGCACAAGTCTTACTAGGGATGCTGAGTACTGTGGGCAAAAGTCATACTTTGGGTCCCTTTGCTGGCTTTCCTAGTTGATTAATCTGGCAGGGATTTATGTTAATGTGTTGGAGCTTTGCAAAATTGAGTTCTTTTATTTTGGCAGCTGGAGTCATTCTGAGATGTAATTTAAATGTCTGTTTAATAACCAGAAATATTTTTTTTTTGTCAGTGAATTTGATCAATATTTTATGGGAGGTAGAATCTCCTGTTTCTCTCATGCTTCTTCACACTGGAGCATTTTAATTTATCTTTCTATCATTAGAACGGTAAACAGGAAGGAAAGGCAAGGTTTAAGTATGCTGTTTTCTAGGCTGCTATTCTTCTTAAAGAGATGGAGCTAATTATAAAATGCCTTTAGCTCTAAGAAAGGCCCAATGGCTGCGAGGGCATACAATCCGCTTCTCAGGGCTGAACTGTGTTTGTTAGTTTATTCCCAGTATGTGCAACCTAGATGAGACTTCTTCAACCCCAGCATTTTAATGCCTCTAAAATTCTGTCCTTAAGTGTATTTGAGTGTTTTGTAGCTCTTATCATGGGATAGATGGCATGTGGGATGTCCCTGCATGGTGACTCGAGGGTGCTTCATTGCAGGGAGCCCCTTGTGCTGGTTCAGTTCCCCTCAAAATTATATTGACTTCTGATGTGATGCTGGGGAAGTGGCTTAAATGATGGCTTTCCCAAATGTTTTCACTGATATGTTCCTTATTTTGAGTACTCTGATATTCTGGTGTCGTATTTGCTGATGTTCCTTCAGCAGTAGTCCATGGTGGACATTCACAAATGCTCACTTCTTGCAGTCAGGTTAGTCCCTGAGCATACTTGTAGGCAACAGGGAGATGTGGGCATCGCCAGGAGTGTATTCAGGGTGCCTAAATTATGCTCAGTGGGTGCAGGTCTGAGCATAAAAAAAATTCAGAGCACTCAAAGGCAGATCTTATTATAAAGTTAGTATCATAATGTATACATGCTGGAAGCCAAACTTGAATTCTTGCATTTCCTGTCTTTTGAGTGCTTGACTTGGCAGCTGTAATAATGTTTAATAATAAGATATATCTTATTGATGCTCTCACTGGAATGATGGAAAACACAGTTATGACACAATGATAACAGAAAAACCAAAACCCCGTGTAACATTTAAATGAATTCCCTTTGCAAAGAAATAGGATGGAAACCCTTTTCCTTTGTGGTGTGTTAATATTCTAGTCCAAAGAGAAGCGAGCAATCTTAAATGAGCAGAATTGTTATTGTTACGAGTAAAATACATCATTTAAGATTCTGTCAGCATATGTGTGCACTTAAAATTACAGGTGCTTTACATTGAAGAGATACAGTCTAGAATTGATACATTGAAAAAAAAAAAAGTGTCAAACAGTTTCCTGAAAAATAGTAAGAACAGCACTTTAGGGAAGAGGAGAATTACTATGAGAAACAGATTCTAGGAAATACCTAATGTTACAATGGCTGAAGCATGATATCTAATTAGTTGTTTTCCTTTCATCACAGGAATGCTGTAAATCAAATGTTTAATTCATTGAAAGAGTAGTATTGTGTCTAGGTCAAAACTGAAAGGCATCATATCAGTGTGATTTGTATTGCTGGAGAGATGTATAGGAACCCTTCAAACCTTCTCATTAAATGCTGTTTGGGAATGGACTCAAATTATTCATCATTTATTTGTCCTTGCACAATAGCGTTTTCTTTTTATCCTCTTTCGGTTATCCATCATGCTCCAACTTATCATAACTGAAGCACAGATAAAAATTCTGTTGTGTCAAGAAAGCAACAGGACAAAGCTCTAGAGGCAGGCTTTCAAGCTGTACTTTATGCTGTGGTTTTGCATCCATCCTTGGAGGTGGGAGAGGATAACAGAACAAAACTTTTACCTTATAAATACCTAACTCTTTGGCTTGTGGTTTGGATTTGTATGTTAGTGTAATTTGCTTTGACTATGTGTTCTCTGGATGTGTCTGTTTAATAATTTGATCTAGAGCTGCCTTTGCCTCCTTTGGTCTGCTTTTTTATAGCCTGAATGTGGACTGATGGAAAATATTTCCTAGGTCACTGCACAAATTGGAAAAAAGGCTATGGCTTTCTTTCACCTTTTTCTTGAGCCTTTCCTTCCGTGATCTTCCTGTATAAATTGAGCCCTGTCTTAGGGTCCTGAAACTCATGGAAGACATTTACTGCGTGTAATATATAGTGAATATTAAGGGTTGGATGCTGTAGCATGAGTATAGACTGCAGGGAATCCTCCTGGCCACTGAGTGTCATTGTTAACTCAGGAGAAATGGGGTCATGAGAAAAATCTCTAATTGGGGAAGAGAGGGAGATGAATCTGTGCAGGGAGCTTGGGAGGGCATTGCGATCACTGTAATGGTTTGCTGAAAGTCACGGTTAGTCTTCGTAAAAAGTGCTGTGTGTTCACAAGCATGCTGGAGGCTAGATGTGGTACAAACTTGCAAAATATGCTACCATGTTTCTATGGGAGAATGGACTCCTTGGCTGAGTTGAGTTTAATACTATGAGTTTCTGGGATCCTGTCATCTGGCCATCTAAGGTTGCTCCATGTTGCCTCTGCTTATCTCCCACTCGACCCAGGTCACAGGCCACTGAGTTTTCCCCCAAACTGCTGGAACTTCTGACATCTCTCTGGGCTCTCTTCTTTGGGGTTTGTGCCCACTGAAGTAATCTGTGTTGTGTGGGGTGAAAAACAGCGCTTTTGTGCCCTGGACTGTTATATAGCTGGTGCAGTGGGTGAGGGAGAAGGGCTGGTGCCTCTTTCAGCTTGCAAAGCCTTGAAATGCAATAGTCTAGAAGAGAGCCATCACCATCAGAGACAAAATTTTTTCCATAGAAGGAAAAATACTTTAAGAGAAGTAGTTCAAATAGTGGTTTGTGCAGCTGTTTTCAAATAGCGAGTGAGTTTTATTACCTGTAAGTATTGTCACTTTTCTTAATGGCCATGTGTGTTATACGAGCAGAGTGCAATTTCCTCGTATCTAAACTTAGGAATTAATAGTCTCACTGAATGTATTATTCATAGGGTTGACTGGGACCCTTGAAATTCCCATGACCTACTATGGACTATTTGCTGTGCAGGGTAAACTCACCTTCATCATCATCATCATCATCAATACTGGAACTAAAACAGGGACTCTGTTTTCAGGAGTTTGGGCTTAAAATGTGGCCCGCATTAGCCTTCATGTTAATACCATTGACTTCAATGATGGCAAGAGGAAAGGATGTGGCTGGAAGGAATGAGTATGGGGTTGGGAGAAGGAAACTCACAGGTAGGAAGGAATGTGATTGCTGGGGTTGCCAAATGAGTAAGTGTTACTTTAACTCTTCTTCTGAAAACCATCTTATTCTTATGTCTTTGTGCTACCTCTCAAAGAGCGGTTGCTCTGCAGGTTTGCCTTCAACTCTGGAAAAAACACCGTCTTTTCTCTGCAGAATGGCAAATCTGTCTTAAAGCCCCTATATTATTGGAAATAAGATACTGGTGTTTTACGGACAAAGCAGGAGAGGAAACCTCTCCAGCTGCCTTTACAACGATTTAACAGCAAGATTGCTATTGCCTAGTAGTTATGTTGCCATGAAAACACCACCTTTCTGGCCTTAAAACCTACTTAAACTGGGCGGCTTAGGCTGGAGTGGGGCAGCCAGGAGGAATTCCACAGTCTGCCTGTGTCTCGCTGTCTCAGTTAGTGGAGACTGCCGGCATGGAAGGAGAGGCTGTTGTTTTGCCAGAAACCACCTCCTTCCTTTGCTCTTTCCTTCTGTAGCCCCACAGCTGTGGTTTAGCTCCTCGCAATCCCAAAGCTGTAGTCTTTCTCTCCCGTTCACATTAAATCACTTTCCTTCTGGCAGGCATTGGTTCAAGCAGTGGATGAGCTTTCTGCACTGAGTTTGAGGCCGTTGTTTTCATTCCTGTGTTGTGGGGCTTCTGTGATTTCTGGGGGTCTCTGGTGCAGTTGAACAGAGTCTGAAGTGCTCTGAAGTGCTAGAGGAGCAGCTGGGAAGTTTTTCTGCCTAAATGGCTTTGCTATTAATGTGGGCAGTTTTTGTTTTTGCTCCAAGTCACTTTTCTGCTGTGGGTGAAGATGTAATTCAACTCTGCTTTGATTTGTGACGATTCAGAGCCCTCTGGGAATTCGGGCGTATTTTTGCTCCACTCTCTGAATAGTTCCCTGCCCACTCAATTCAGAACTGCTTATCTCCAATGTCTCCTATGCAGCTTTAGTCAATACAAGCTGTGAAGAGACCTTATCTGTTCTGGGCAAGGGGTAGCGCTAGCATCACACCAGTGTGCCTACACTGCTGCTGGGGGAAGCACCAGACAGAGACCAAGTGGAACAGGCATTAGGACAGGAAAGGAAGATAATGCTGAAAAAAATATGGAAGTGATGTATTTTCTCTTTCCTGTCAGTGCTTGTTTTTCTGATTAGCCAATTAAAGTCCTTAATTGCTACTTTTATCCCTGTTGACAACAGCTCTTGATGCCATGCTGCTAGTGTCTGCTGACCTATTAGCTGACCACTTGCACTCAGGGAAAAAAAATAAATAATCAAATAGAGCTATTTGGAAAGATTAAATATAAGTGACATAAAATTACAACACCTGACTCAAAATCAGAATCACTTCCAGGTTTGGATATCTTGTTTCCTATGCAAATAATTCTAAAATGTCTTTAAATGTCCATCTTTCCTAGCAATTTCTGTTTAGAAACAAAAATCACTTGCTCTATAGCAGTTGTATGGTGGAGTGCTTTCAAGAAATGAAATGTTCTTTTATGTTTTCCCTGAATTTTGGGGGTGGTGATGAGGGATGGTATTATTATTTACTTTTAAAAAGGTTTCCCTGTCTTTTATAGTTGCTTTGGCATAATACATCTGTCAAATGTAGTAGCGATCCTTTAATAAGAATGATCCTCTCTATGCTATGTCTACTTTTGGACAGGTACTTTACTAAGAAGGACATGAGCAGGGGAGACTTTATGCTCAGAGTCCTCAGCTAGATGAGGCATGATCGAGCCTTTCCTCAGACTCTCAGCTTACAAACCGCGGTGATATAATGTGAATGTTTCTGGAATACTGGTCACAGCAGGTGCCCTCCCATTTTTAACTTTGCAGAAGCGTCAGCTTCCTCCTCCTGTGCCCTTGTGGGGCTGGAAGCTCCTGGAAGATGAGAGGTTTCTTGCACACTGCTTTGCTTCTCATTCCATTTGATTCCTGATTGATGGTTAGCATGGAGCTTTTTAAATAGAGTTTGTTTCAACATGTAAAAATGCAAAGTGTCACAATTCATCTGACATAAGGCAGTTGGGCCAGTTTATGACTTAGTGGCACTTTGAAATGAACTGCTGGTTTCTTAGTGAAATTCTTCTTGCATTAGAGAAGCCTGAAAGAAGGCTGTAAAATGTGCTTCAGGGTGAGGAGATGTTATCTGTTGATCATTTCTATTGGGTATCTGTCACTAATCTTTAACTTTTCTCATTCTCTTCCCCAAATACTCCAAATGTCCTGATACCAGTGTATCTAGTCTAGGGGACAATTATTTGGTTGGCTGCTTTACTCCCTACTCCAGGAGGCATCAGGGAGGGTTTCCATGGGATCTTCCATCCCTCATCAGACATGCGTATGGGCAGGACCAGCCTCAAAACTGAAGCAGCAAGAATCAGGGATCATTTTTGCAGCCACTGAAATCAGCCATGATTGATTTCTAGGAAAGGTGTCTGTGGACCAGGTGTAAAAGGTGACTTATATTGGGTAAGACCGAATTTGTCATCTCCCCATGCCTTCCAGAGCTGCTGCTGGTTAGTAAGGCTGTCTCCAATGCATAGTCACCAATGTACTGGATACTAAAGGTTAGACAAAGGCTATCACTCAGCTATTACTTCTAAATAGAAGTGCATTCCTTAGCGGTAAAAAAGAAAAAAGGCATTAAATGAGAATACTGAAATTACTATACTTAATTAAAATTACTCATTCTATAGAAAGGCCCCCTTTTAGGCTGATGCATAATGTTTTGATGGGATCACGTTAGTCAATTAACTTTTAAGCAAGGCTTGATGCATCTTCTCTATTTTTATTTGGATTCAATTATGTCCTGATTCACAACAAAACCCACAAAACCCCAAAGGTAAATATATTCCACCTAATGAAATTAAATATGTCACAGTTTTGGACTTGGCACTTTGATCTTTCTTGATGAAATAGTGTTGGGTGACCTTTGTGTTCATGAGGCTGAAGGGGGCTCACAGCAGTGACTAAGACTTGGCAAGGCAAGGATCCACTCTGCCAACTTTTTCCCCGGCAGTTCTGCCAGAGACCTGTGGAGAAGCTGCTTTTGCAGACTGCTATCCTTGGACTGTGCTGACGATTATTTGTGGTCTGTGAGTGACCACCTGAGCCTCAGGGCGTTCCCTTGGATTGAAACTCTTGATTTTTCTCTGCTTGTTTCTAAAAGCCTTGGGGTTAATGCTTCCAGCATGAAGGTTTATGTGGCAATGTGCTATATTTGCATATATTTCCATCTTTCACTAGCCTTTTTGCAAACAAAAATTGCCATTTGTATGCATGTTTGCAATGACCAGCAGATGATGAGCGTGACCTAACGGAGTGCTTGCAGAGCCTGCCGTAGCAAAGGCGAACTGCTGTGCACCAGGGCGGTACTTTCGGGAGGTACGTTAGCATCACCCCAAGCTGGGAAGCAGACTAAAATAGTGGCATACAGAGGCTCTTTTCTTTTCCACACTAATATTTCTGAAATCCCATTTCAGCCTCAAAAAATACACCTTTTTAAAATAATGACATGCTTCTAAACTCTGTAGTATTCAGCCTCGTAATAATTTTTGCATTTTTCCTGATGGTTTCCCTGTGTAAGAAGGCAGTGGCTTTTTTTCCCCATTTTACATTTGGGGAGCAAAGTGGTGAAGTGACTTAGCCAAAGTCTGAGCAGAAGTCACTGCTGCACCAGGTACCAAAACCACGTCTGCATTCCTGGCTTGTGCCTTTCCCCTTGCAGCTTCAGCCATCTCCAGCAGCCACGTGTGTGCTCATGCTCCTTTGGTATGTTTATTTTTGCATGTACATCCTGCCACAGATCAGTTGTTATTTCACATCCAGGTACCTTTTTGGGTATCCTGACCTGGGTCTCCCCAAAACAAATCTCCCATAGGAGGGGACAGTCCCACGCAGCAGGGGCGTGAGGCAGTAGGTGCTAATTTGGCTTTATGGCTTGATCCTTGACCCTCTCTTATTTAGCAGTACAGGTCTGAAGGCTGCAGCTCCCTTTAACCCACTGGAACTTTTGGCAGGTCTTGGTGCTGTGGTGTTTTTGGAGCGGGCAGCCTAGGGGAGGTACAGGGGAGCAGGGTACTCAGGAATGGGGGGCTCTCCTGCTCTTACTCCTTGGCTCCGATGATGTTACATCCATCAGCCTTACACCAACATGCAATGCTCTGGATGGGGGCTGCGATGCACCCAAAATAAACAAATGGTGCAATCAGAGAGAGCGAGCCACAGTTTGCTGCCCCAGCAGTGAAGGGAATGGGCATGCCATGTCCATCAGCTGCTTTCCTGTCTCATTTTTAAAGCAGGTGGAACAATGTGGGGAAAATTATATTTGTCTGGGTTTTTTGCAGCAAAAACTAAATAAAATAAACTTGTGCTTGCCAGTAGTTCTCACCCCTGCCATCTACCCCTGTGTTTATACTGTTGTTTGCTGCTCCCATGTCAAAATATTTATATTTTGTGAGATAAAGGCAAAGCATCTTTAGCTCTAATGTAGAGCTTAAGTACTCTTCATTTTGACTCTGAAAGATCCTCTGTTGTTGGTAAGACTTCATTTCTGTGCTGTGCTCCCTGGGGGAGCAGGCAGTTAATTGAATAGCGTGTGCGGCGGGATGCAGCCCCACATGTCAGCACTGCTGGCAGCTTTCAGGGAGGCTCGGAGCCTCCTCTGTGTGCTCTCGCTGCATCCCCACAGCATGGCAGGGATGGCTGCTCCTCTGCTTATGTCCCTCTGGCTCAGGCCACTGAAGGAACTGTGATCACCTTTAGTTATTCCAGGGGCAGAGGGAGTTATTTGCTCCTCCTCTCATCTGCATTTACGCAGCATCCCCATGGCAGGACCTTGAGCTTTCTGTCCCCAGTCCTGCGGAGGAGTCCCCAGCGAGTGGCGTGGTACAACCCAGTTCCCTAATATTGAAGAGAGGGTGATAACGCACTCCTTATCAGGCATGTGGCCTGGAAAAGTGTTTGTGAGACTAGCCTGAATAATCAGGCTGTGCTACCTGCAAACTGTTTGCTGTCTCAAACAGCGTAAGGATGTACCGTCATTACTAGATGTCATTTGCCCTGGTCAAGGACAGAACATTATTTGATTATTATGGTATTTCACTCGGAAGCAGTAGTATTTCTTTAATGAACAAAAATGAAGAAAAGTTGAAGAAAAGTATGGTGTGGGTTTTTTGGGGGTTTTGTTTTGTTTGTTTGAGTTTTATTTATTTGTGTTTAATTGGCTGAGTATTTCTCCTTTCCACTGGAAGGGATTTCACCATCACAGCTTTGAGCTGTCCTGTAGTCTCCCCTTTGCCTCTGGTCAGTTGGGAAGTTTTTGGTTAAGTCAGACCATTTCTCTGGGCAAGGCTCTGCTCTTGAACTCAAAAGTAACACAAGACCCAGCCAGGGTTGAGCTTAGCAGGAGAGCTAAAAATTCCAGCATGCTGCAATAATGCTGGCACCTGTACGCCTGAGTAACTTGATAACCTGCTGAAAACACGAATTCTTCTCACCAGTCCCCTTTCTTATTCAGGACTTCCCAGATGCAGAACAATAAAGCCCATGGGGAATAGTGTGGCAGTTGCTGCATGGCCAAAAACCAGCAATGCTTGCCTGAAAATGGACCGTTAGTGTTGTGGGAAGTCATTCATCCCATTGGCCTAATCTGTCCTTGAGGAACTGAGCTGCTGATGGAGGTTGTTAATGACACACATATATACATGAAATCACAGTGGGACCAGGGACCCTGCCCCACTTGGTTTCTCTTTCCCATCAGAAGTTAAACCCATTTTCCACTTGATTCTTATGATTGGTTTGCAACACAAATTGAGGACAACACTACTAGCATCCCAAGCTTTGCTGCTAGGTCTTAACTCTGAGTTAGAGGTCAATGACCATCTTCATCTGCTAACTTTTCTGCTTACACTGCTGACAAACTACTGATGGGCTCTACTTATAATGGCTCCAAGTTCATAGCTGGCCATTAGAGCTGGGGTGCAACACCACTTGCTGTATGGAGTGCATTCCTCACAGCGTATATCCATGGTGCTGCTTGCGAAGAACTTCGTTAAGTTTCTCAGAAAAATGTACCCTGTTCCCATGCGGAACTCACAAGCTGTCAGGGCATGAATAGCTCGGGGCCTCCGCTTTGCTGAGGAGAGGTAGTTATTAAAACATACAACAGTAATTGCCAGAGGAGATAGGAAGGTTTTTGACAACCTGCTGGAGAGCATAATTAGTCCAAGTTTGGGGACAGTAAAGGATGAAAACATGAATTGGAGAAAACAATGAGCCAGATTTTTGTTTCCTCTAAATTAGCTTTGAAGTCAAAGGAGATATTCTACACAGAGAATTTGCCTTGCTCTACTTAATTTTTGATTATTATTTTTTTAAATTTTAAAATACAGTCCACTCCTAAGGACTGGATGTCTTTGAGTGATAGTCTAGTTTGTTTGTTGCGCTGAAGTCCAGGCTTGAAGTCAGTCTGTGCAGGACTTAAGGTTTAGGACCTCCAACTGTTCTTTGAAGAGTGAACCAGAAAGAAAAAGCAACTCTGATAATTCAAATTGGCTTCCTTTCTTCTCTTGTTATAGGCTTAAATTTTCATGATTTAAACTCCTTTAAGGGACTAGCATGACTTTATTATTTGAACAGCTTATAGGTAATAAAAAGCTTAAGAGTCCAAAATGGCATATCTCCTTATAAAGTTCCTTAATGTGTTTTTTAAAAGCTTTGCATAATTCTGCTAATAAACTTACTAGTGGCAAGCAGTCAGAACGGTAAAATTTGGGCTGCTCCCTGTTCGTGAGCATTTTGCAGTGCAGCTTTAAAGGGGATGGAGAAAGAAGTAGGAGCATCCACCATGGATCTCATACCACATCTGGCATCTCCATGTAGAAATGGATCCAGCTGTAGCTTCTGGGCACAGACCAAGTAAGGTGGTGAGGGGCCTGGAGCATAAGTCTTATCAGGAGCGGCTGAGGGAGCTGAGGCTGTTTAGTCTAGAGAAAAGGAGGCTGAGGGGAGACCTTATTGCTCTCTACAACTACCTGAAGGGGGGTTGTAGTGAGGTGGGTGATGGTCTCTTCTGTCAGGTGGCTGGAGATAGGACGAGAGGAAATGGCCTCAAGTTGCGGCAAGGGAGATTTCAGTTAGATATTATGAAAAATTTCTTTACTGAGAGGGTTGTCAGGCATTGGAATAGGCTGCCCAGGGAAGTGGTTGAGTCACCATCCCTGGAGGTATTAAAAAAAGCACGTAGACAGGGTACTCCATAACATGGTTCAGTGGGCATGGATGATGGTTGGTCTCGATCTTGAAGGTCTTTTCCAACCTAAATGATTCTATGATTCTGTGTAAAACTGTGGACTTTTTACTTATATCAGTAACAGAAATAAGAGCAGGTTAACAGGGAGCTGCTGCACAAGTCTGAGTGATGTGGAGAGTAAGAATAAGAAAATGCAAGTTTGGGAGTAGTGCCTGTCAATGTGAGACAGGAACAAGGAAGGAGAAGTCAGAGAACAGGAATAGACAGAGGAAACATAGGAAAGATTATTTTCATGCGTAGAAAAATAAGAGATGTGGCAGAGCAGGAGAGCTGACTAGTTAGAGGTTGTCTTACCTAGTTACGAAGAGACTGTTTTTGTAAAACTAGGAAATGACTCCAAGTACTCTACAAAAAACAGGAGACAAAAACTTTAGGACGGATACATCCTCTTAAATTTAAGATCTCTTCTCTTATGGATATCAACAAACTTTCTAAATGCAGAAAATCATATTTAGCTTTTTTTCAGAAATGAAGGAAACTGAGGCAGGCAGCCCCTTGATCCAAGGCTCTGTAGCCAAAGTCCTGGGTGCTACAGGACACAAGGTCTTCTAGCTGCATCTCTGCTCACTTGCGAACAGGCAGCCTCACCACTTTACCCGCTGGTCACGTTCCTGTGGAGGCACCCATCATGTAAAACCCTTCTTTTCCTCTACCCTGCTCCTATGCAGAAGCAGACAGGTGCCTACAGGCTCCTGTTGCAGCCTGTCAAGAAAAAACTTTAATTTGTGACCCTAAACTCCTGTGCTATCCATTTATGAGAAGACTTTTTGGGAAGGAGTTAGTGATCTTTATGTCAGTGAATCACAGGGCTTGGCTGGAATGGCCACTCAGAGAGGTGTCTGAGGAACATTTAGATATTCCTTAAATAATCCTGGGGATTTTTCTTTTATTTTCCTCCTGGCCTCTGTAAAAAGTACAGCCTGCATCTATGTAACTAATGAAATTTTCCTGCTGATTGGACCCTAAACAATTACTGCATCTTCTGATTTCTGATAGCTGGACTGTTAAGAACAGAAAAGGTTCTATTAGGAGACAGGGACCCAACTGAGAGCACCACACTTGATGTCAGCTAATGCAATCTCAAGTGTGCACCAGGAGTTCAACCCGCATATGCCTAATTAATCACAGTGTGAGGCACCTGCAGCATTGGGTTGGTGTTAATCAGGCCAGGCTGGGGACCAGCACGCTGCCCTGGGCTGCACATGTTGGTGGGAAGCATTTCTCAGCTGCAGAGAGGCGGATGCTCATCTATTTATTAGCAGCAAGTTCATCTCTCTGCTCTCCCTTCCCTGTTTCCTGGTGCAGATTAACCAGGAGACAAAAGGTTGCTTCTGACAGCTTTCTGGGCAGCTACTGTGGCCAAAAAAAGTCTCTGTGACAGTGTTTTGTTCCTCCAGAATAAATGATGCAGTGCTTTCTCTTCTTGTAACAACAAAACAAAGCGCTGCCAGCAGCCTGGCATTTCTGAGGAGCCCTGCAATAATGAATGGGAAAATGAAGCCCAGGTCTTGCGAGCAATTTTGTGCATTAAATAACCAGAACAGCAAGATATCAAGGCTACTGGGATGAACACATGTTTCTAATTGGTAAGAGGATCTGGAATAAAAATAGAGAATTGTTACTCTTGCTATGTTTAGATACTGACCAGCAAACACCACCACCTCCCCCCCCAGCCCAAAGGTGGGTCATGTTTGAATTCCTAACTCAGCTGGTTTTAAGGAGGGAGAATGAAGAAGAGAAGCTCAGCTCACTTCATACAGCTGTTGCTTACCCCAGAGCTCTGCTGAGTGGCTCACCCACGCATCTCTCTCATACCCTCACTGATTCTTCAGATCCTCTTGAAGCCTCTCCCCAGGTACCGTTCCTCCTCCTGGATCTGTGGTTCTCTTCGGTTTCAGTCCTGTAGCAAAAAATTGGGGTGTGAAGGGCATGAGGAACTGAGCAAAGAGGCTGTTAGTTGGGTATTTCCCTTTGGTCCGTAGTAGCCCAAGTTTGTTAGCATTCAAGACATGGTTTGAAGTTTCTATTTTCTACGTGTTCTGCAGGGAGGATTAATGTGCAGAACTTGGGTGATATTTCTTATCAGGTTTGTAGTATGATGTTAAGTCACTCTGTCTATCATAATTTTGTTCAATAGATATATTTCTGGTGGCACAGATATACTCCTGTGCCACCAGATATTGGAATAAGAGTGATGGGAGCCATCTAAGCATATTAGAAAGGAAGTCTGGAGGTGACTTGATATGAATCTGTTGCTCTTGGTTAGATTTCATGTGGGGAATTCTATGAATGGAATAGCTCATTAATCCTTGAAGAGCTTCCAAATTTTTTCAAGGTTGATTAATATTGGGATTTCTGGCATCATTGTTGTATTCCTTCTTGTGCATTGATGCTTAATCTGCAATGGAGCTTTTTTTCAGAGTCCTTTTTCCACATATGTTGTAATATTTTCCTAAACCTTTCACTCTTAAATTAACCTTAAGGTGTGGAGGACACTTTCTGTTTTTTCTTTTCATTCCTGTGGTAATGTTCTGTTGCATGGCTCTCCTCTGCACATTTCATTAAAGAAAATAACACTTAACCACTTTCTTGCAGGTGAGATTCATCACTGCAAAATTGATTCTGTTTACTCCCAGAATCAAGTTTCCTTATTCCCCTGATGATACTAGTTTACAGATGTATCAAGTCCCAGCCTGTGCATTGAGGCTTTGCCACAGTACAGGTTGCTCTGGGCTTTATTTCGGAGATCATCTGGATCCACAAAGCTGAGTGCTCAAAGGGTCTTGTTGATGTGTATTGAAAGAGTCTTGTAGACTTGAATGGGATGAGGAGTTCCCTCCAGAGATGCTCTGGAAAGTCAGCTGGGACTGGGAAACAAATGGGGTTTCTTGTAGTTTGTTGCTCTATTGGTTTCCTGTTGTCAAATATTTTTATTTCCTTTATTCCTCTAAAGGCTCAGTTCTGGCTTTAATGAAGCTGTGGGTAAGGTGCATTATCTAATCAGGCTAAAGCTCATGTCCCCTGAAGGAGCATCTAATCCATTAAACCTCTCTGCCATCTAAACACTTCACTTTCCTTTTCAAGCCTCCTCCTTAGCTCTTTTTTTTGTTCTCCTGTCAGGTTAGGTCTTCAGTCTCTTTTCCTTCTCTTTTCTGGATCTCCTCCAACATGTCATTGCATTTTTTTTTCCTTTATCTTCAAATATGACTTTAATCTACAATCTGTGGAGAGTCCCTGCTGGGAGAAGAAGAAAGTATTTGAAGTGTTATATTGTTCATTACTGAGGTTGAATTGTTTGCTAATTAGTCAACAGGATTATTGTATGGCTACTGGGGAATAACCATAAAGATGGTGGGTTTTTCTACACACACACCCCCCCCCCCCCCCCCCCCCGTTCTGCAGCTCTACATTAGCAACTGCTTTAATTGCCATATGGTTCTTCCTCTTATGTCCCATGATGGATCTCTCTGCTCCCATTCAGTGCTGGAGGACCTCTGCTGGCTAATCAAAGTACTTTTGTAATAACATGAGGGGTACTTAAATATGATCATATTGTGGTTATGCAATTCCTTATGCTGAAGTATAATCCATCTTCTCTGGCTGGAATGCACATGATTTTTGTCTGGCTTTGTCTGCTCAAATGCTCTCTCTGTGCTCCATGATAAAATGTTAATGGGACAAAATACAGGAAATGTAAATCACATGGAAAAGGAATTAGGCATGAGATGATGATGAAAGACTGCTCTGATCTTGACTGTGCGTTCAAATAAATTGTGACTTCAACTTCTGTGGAACAGGACTGGGTCTGACAAAGAGGACCTTTAGGATATGTTACAGAAAGGTGTTGGTAGTAATTTATTTACTTTACATAAGTAGCTCTTTTCCTTGCTAAGGACTTCTGCCAGCAGCAGCCTGTGGTTGCTTCTCCAAGTTTGTGTAGGGGAGGAGGGAAAGCGAGGAGAAAGACTGATTTGAAAAGAAAGTACTTTGGTTTTATTGATAGGGAACTGAGATCCATCTGGCAGCAAGGGCTTGCGAAGTCTTGAGAGTGTGCCATGTATTTTTAACATGAGCTTGTCCTGCATAAGTAGGGAACTTTTTCGTTGTCAGTATTCCCTATGGAATGAGAGGGCAAAGAGCAATTACAAATGGGAATCTTTTTTGGCAGAGATGTTAGGAAGAAAATGTCTGTGGCTTTGAGTTTTGGGAAGACCTATGGCAGCATCTTGTCCAAAGTATAGGGCTGTCTTGCAAAGTGCTTGTGTATCTTGTCAAGCACTGGGAAAATGTCCCTGTAAGACCCAGCTCTTCTTACCTCCCTCTGATGCTTTATCCTGCCTGTTCTTAGCAAGCTTTGGGGTGGGAGGTCTCTGGTGGCTTTAAGGGTAGGGCTTTTTCAGGGCTCCTGGTAAAGATAGCTCCTCAGGGCCAGCAACTCTTGCAGGGCTGTTAATCTTCTGTATGTACTTCAGGCAGTCATAAATACATTTCTAAACATTATGGGCTAGTTACCACAATTCAAATTCTCAGTAAAATGTACAGATCTAATGCTTGACCTAGGAATTTCCAGAGGAAAAATATATATACACACACGTATGTCCACAGATGTGCATATGGACACACATACATAAAATTTCTGCTTTTATATTGCTGGAATGCCCTAAATGTATTCGAGTAGTTTCAGTAACCAAATCTAAGACATAAGGGTTATCAATTACACTGGGAGAGAAGCAGTAGTTTTCCAGATTGAAGGTCCCTCTGTGATTATGAATGCTTCTCTTGCACCTGCTTTCCACTGATAAGGGATAGGAGTAATAAATTCTTCTAAGATTGCTTTTCTCTGGCCAGGCAGTCATGTAGATGAAAGACCACAAGCTTCCATCTGTAATGCCACGTTTTGGGACTTACATAGGGAGCAGCAACAAGGAAGAGGGAAGAGGAAAATTGAAGCAGAATGATGATTTTAAAAAACCCAACCCAATCTTTCTGTAGAAACAGTCAGATAATTTATCTGAATAGAGAAATATGTTCCTTTCAGCAGCATAAGCTTTAAAAGGTGCGTAACTCTGGTTAAGAGAGAATCCAGACCTGTAGACTGTTTTCCCCTCGCTTGTGTGAAGCCCAGGTGGTGTATGACCATCAGCACATGCTGCTCCAAACACATTTCAAAATTGATTTTTTCTTCTTTTTTTTCTGATGAGTGTCTGGATTATGCCCTATGCTGCTGCTCTGCAACATTTCCCCTAACTTCTGGGGAGATAAGGGGGTGTGAGTCACCTCCAAAGGTGGAAAAGTACCTTTTGGTTTTACAAATGTTTAATTTGTGTAAGCATTTCTGCAAATCCTCCTGGGTACCTTTTTGTATGAATATGTCTATTTATTTGGTTGTTTGGCTTCCTGGGATGACTTTAAGAGTGGCTGCTTTACCATAGCGTTCTTGTGGTCTGTGTCTGACCTCTCTAATCCTCCTTTCTCTTATTCCATGGAAATGACAATAAAAGGGGCAGGTTAACACTGCATGCTTTCCTTCTACAGGTTTTTATAAAGCTGTCTCATACAGAAAGCCTGTAATAATGAATGGAAAATTGTTGATGACTACAGTAGGATAATTAATCTGGCCAAGCTTTAAAGGAATTTTTAACTGGGAATAAGCTACACCCACAGACCCATTTTCTTTGTCCTTTGTATTTTATATGAGTTTGTTTTCTCTGTCTTTTGTCTACAAGGTGCTTTTGGTAAAAGATCAGACTTGCAAAGATGAAATATTTTCCATTCTTAAAAACCCGAAAGTGTAAAGCATTATTGCAAAACACTTTGAAATGAATTTCTACTGAATAGAAAGACCTGTTAAAGAAAAAAGATCATAAAGCAGCAAAAGATACCGGCAACTGACAACTTAGCTGATATAAGAGCAGCTCTGTGAATATAACACCTATTCATGGTATAGCATCAAACTGTGTCTTTATGGAGCACCATAGCTGCGTTGCATGAAACTTTGATTAGGAAGAGGGCCCTGATAAGTGATCAAAGAATAACTTTTTGGAGAAACAAAATGATGTTGTTAGTAATTCAGCTGAAATATTTGCCTAGGAGGCTTCTGGTCAATTGCTTAGATATATTCTAATTTTCTGCTGCCAGTAAGTACCAGTGGGTTGATGCAGAATAGTAAGTACCAGCTTCAGAGCAGCTACTGCCCTCGAACACTGCATGTAGTGGGGGTGCAGTGGAGTTGACCAAGTTCCTTCTCCAAAGAGGAGTTGGAGAATGAAGCAGGGAGTCAGCAGCTAGAGAAACTTCGGGTAGAGCTGTCTTTGGGGGTAAGACTCTGGTATCTGCCCTTTTCTTTCTGCATTCCTTGAGTGCTGTGACTTTGACCCAACCAGGAGCAGTTATGGAGCAGCATTAATAGTACTGGGCACAGGAATGTCTTGAGAGAACTTAACAGGTATAAATTATTGAATATGTCGGTTACTTGGTTATACAGGTGTGGAATAATTGTTGGAGGTGACTTATCGATATGATTCCCCCCCTCCCCCCCCCCCCCCCCCCCCCAAGGGAAGGTGAACCTTCAGGGTGGAATGCGGTGGACATGGAAAGAATTGGTTCCATGGTAGCTCCCTAAGCAACATAACCTGCAGCTTTAGATGTTAGCAACACCAGGGGAGCTTGGTGTGCTGACTCTGAAAAGTAACATGGAGGGTGGAGCAGAGCAGAGACACCGTGGCCAGGCTCTGTGATCGCAGGGACAGGGAACTGGAATGACAGGAATAAGAACAGTTGGTCCCTGCATTGAATCCACTGAAGCAAGGAGGTAAAACAATGGGGGTTCTGTTGAGCTAATGGCCTGCTTCTGATTTATATCACACGTGTCCAGTTCTGGTGTACTGACACGCAACATCAGGTCCTTTGGGTGAACTTTTCTCATTATGATATCATTATAATACCAGAACACACCTCTACACCAAAAGTTACCCACCTCCAAGGTGTGACCATCCCCCCACTGAGCATGCGCTCTGAATTTTCTCTAGCACATACCTTTAAAACCAAAGCGAGAGAACTTTATACCAATCAAAGTAAAGGTGTGTATGACTAGAGTCACTCAAGTTCCACCTAAAAGGAAAAATAGGATAAAAAGACCCCCAAAAGGGGAAGACTATTAGGGAAGATACTATCATAGACAAGTTGGGAGGACATCGCTGACTTCTAGAATCAGTTGACAGGCTGAACATCTCTTCCCCCCCACAGGGACACCTACTGGGTAAGAGTTGAACACTTGGCTTTAGTGAGTGCTTCCCTGGGAAACTTGGAATTCTTTAAGAGCTCTTTTCTTTCATAATTTAATGTGCTTGTAGTCGACTATTATTATTTGCATGTGCTTTGCAGACAGTGTATTTATCACCAGCAATCCAAAAGAACCTGTACTGTTGCTTTAATAATTAATCTAGTTGTGATAGTTCATTAACACAACCAAACTCCCTAAGTCTGGTAGTTCTCGTGCGTTGAACACAGCTAAGCTTAGAGTGCAGCGTGCTATAAGCGCATCCATCATTGTGATAGTTCAGCATATTGAACGCGACTGGACTTACAGTGCTGAATTGAACATTACTCAGAAACTAAACCTAGCTGCCCTCAGCCCCTCTGACATCTAAGGATAAGCTGGAACACAAGGGGGTTAATTTTCTGCCAAATTCCTTTACTCTTTAATGTGACAACAGGGAATGATCACACCTCTGCAATGTGGCTTCAAGTATTTGAGGGGTTTTGGAGCTGGCTATAATAGGGAGAGAAACCTGTGAGTTATAAAAATGCTCTGGACCTCATTACAGCTTTTTCTGCCTCTTGTGTGTGCTGCACAGTCACACTTATCCAGGAGAGCAGATGGTCTGGGGGGAGTCTAAACCTTTCACTAGCTTGTCAGTGTGGCTTACCCCTAACAGAAGAGCAGGTGAGATTGTAGGACTCACTGATTGCGGCAGCCTGTGGCACAACACTCAGTTTTCCTGAGCCCAGCCTAATATTACAGACAAATAAACGTTCAGTCTGTAACATCTTGGTAGAGTGTTCTACCCATGATCTGGAAACACCACAAGTGCTCTGATAGCATTGTGCATCCATTGCATCCTCTGTTTGCAGTATTGTTCCAGGTGTGCTTTCAGTCCGTGCATCAGCTGTTCCTGCTCATGCTGCCCAGTGTACAAAAGACGTGTCTGCCCACGGCTGACAGCTTGTGAGTGCCATAGCTGGTGCAGGTCAAGGAACCTCGCCTTGTAAGAGGCTTTTTGAGTAACTTTTCACCACTGCTTGTTAAATGTTCCTGAGGATGACACAATGAAAACTAGGTTGATTAAACCATGAGATGCAGAGAAATATCTAATTATTAATTTCTAGCTGTTCGCTTACAGCCCGTTGGTTTTCTGCTTTATTGCTGTTTGGAAAATGATCTTTTATTTTATTTTTTTCCTGTCTCTTCACCCTTTTTCTGGCAGGAAGTGTTGACTTCTTCCAAAAACCACAATGAGAAACCACAGTTTTTCAGCCAAGTGCAGGCATCTTTGTGGAGGGGGGAAAAAAAATATTGACTGGATTCAAATCCAACTTCCTAGCAAAAGGCAGTTTTGCTAAAAAATGTGGGTAGCCTAATTTTCATTGAGATAGATGAAAGTTCTTATATTGAGCCAAAGCCTGGTGTCTAACTCTGGACAGAACTCTCTGAATGTGATGGAAATTTTGACTAAATAAGGGCAGTGACATTTGGACTGTGTAAGGCTCCTTGTTCTGACTCTGCTTTTCAGCATGTAGCTCTAACATTAGCTGTCACCTGCCAAAATGTTTCCAATAAAGAATTCCTTTCCCCCCCTGAAATTATAAAAAGACAGCTGCTGCTTCTCACTTATCATTGATTTAGGTGTGTTTTGTTTATAGCTAGATTTAGACAGAATGAAAGTTTCTATCTAGTTTTGCTGCTTCGCATCCTGGCTCTTGTTTCTAACTTGCAATTTGTCCCCATGTCCCAGTGGCCAGTCCGTGTGTCCATTGATAGAAGGTGGTGTTACTCTCCATTGTAAAGTCCACGTATCTGGCATGCATGAGAGTTCTTTCACACGTGTTCTTCCCAGATACCTTGTGCATCTTGGGGAAAACATGGAAACGTGAGCTTGCAGAACCTCTGGTTTGTTCTTATCCCATTACTGATTAGTTGTGTTGGAGAGACAAAAATCTTTCTTCAGGTCAGTGGTTTCAATGGGAGCAGAAGCAGTAGAAATGCAGCAAAAATCACAATTAATGACTGTTTAATAACTGAAAGGTAGGGCTTGATTTCTGCCTTTGCGTTATGAGAAATAATGAGGAATATATCAGTGTGAGTTGCCCTGGGGCCTGGGAAGCTTTGAACCTGGGTGGGCAATGGGAGCATTTGACTGTGTGCAAATGTTACTGGAAAATCCACAGGACAAATGCAGCCATTTCATGTGCCATTTCCCAATTTTTATGCTTTTGTCATTTCTGCCTGATTAAGGTTTTCTACAAAATGTGAAAATTGCTGTTGATTTTTTTCGGTTGGAGCTGGTAAATCACTTATTTGAAGCTGGACTGTGTTGCAAAATGTTTGCCTACTTGAGCTTTTTATCTTTAAATGACTTGCTGTGATCCTTATCTTATTTCAGTCACCCTGGCTCAGTGCTGTGTCCACCTTGTTGTGGGAGTCTAGAAATTCCCTGCTCATCTCTGGTACAGCTTTTCGGTGTTGTTCCTGAAAGTGAATGTGTCCTTCAAGTTGTTGCTTGAGAGATCAGTACTGAAGCTTTCAGTGCCAACTGAGGGGCTTGGATTCCTTTTGTGTTATGGTATCGCCTGAGCATGGTATCACCTCTTATGGGCCAGGATGACTTTGTACCAAGTAACCCGGAGTATAAAAGAAGGGAATGAGAGTCTAACAGTACCCAGTTCTCAGCTTAATGGATGTGCCGGTTCTTTAGATGTTTCTGCAATGTCATTCTGAAGTTTCAGGGGCACTGACGTAGTACATGTTGGAGCAGGCAGGGTGGATGCACAATATTCAGATGGTTGCACTTCCAGGATTTGCACATGCTGGAGAGCTTTGCTCCTGAAATAAAGGTGGCTCCTGCCACCAGGAACATAAGCTATTGGATTCCCTTCCCTTGTCATAAAACTTGAGCAGGCAGGAGGTGTGAGGTTTCCCAAGCTTGTCCTTGCTAGTGGCAATCGCTGCTTCCTTTCCACTCATGGCTGGTTAGGATGAACTGTCTGTCCTTCCACCCTGTCATGCAATTCAGAAAGATATCAATACAAGCCAGCTCCTCTTTGGTGAGACTTGCAATGCCACAGGCTCTTTGGAGGGCCACAACAGTGCAGCTGCTCCCCGGAGACTTTCTCAAATGCTCTGGAGTCTGGAAATGATGCCACCATGCTGCTATGGTGTCAGATGGCCTTGTCTGGCCTCTTCTATGTGTTGCTTTTATCACAGCTTCCAGCAATGCATTTGGTTCACTACATCTTTCAGATAGCATTGATTTCAGATGAACGTTTCTTATTTCAGATTTTCTCTCAATTTCTATGTGATAAGGAAACCTGTTTTTTTTACTTATGAGACTACATAGCATACATTTGTTGGAGGGTAATTTCACTAATTCTCGGTGGGTACACTGACAGCACAATTATCATCTCACTTGACAGCTGTTCACTTGAATTTTAAACATCCAAAACACATCCAAGGGCATTGGATGAAATTGGTGGTATTACTGTCTGTTGCTAAGAGGTGTTTAGCTTTTGAGGAGGAGAAAGTCTATATCTGCAATCCCAGAGAAGTCATAGCAAAACGTGTAGATGTCAGCTACCTCAGGAGAAGGGATTTGGGAAATATTATCAGATTTAAAAATGAAAACTACAACCAGTGAATTACCAGAGACAGCAGTTATGATCGAATACTTGAGCAAAGGAGATTGCCACATTTTACCAAAGGTATTCTGCCTTTGACCAAGTTTCCTACAGAGTGAATGGGAGGGGCAGCTGCCTGTGATATTTGCTTTGACTTTCCTTCACAGCGCAAGCTGGTTCTGCCATGCATTGCTCTTTTCAAGTACGATGTGGGAAAATGAGCTGAAGTGTAATCAGGTCCTGCTGGTGATCATGTGAGTGTTCCCAGTGACATTGATGCATGTTGGACTTGAACCCCTGGAGCAAAACTTTCACATAGAAACAGCAATGTGAGTGAGGAAAATGTCAGTTGGAGATTCTTCATCAGTAAATGAAACCTGATTTTTGACAACCCAAACTCAAACATGGTATCTTAGAGATATCAGTGTTTGGCCATGTGCATTCAGGGGATGAGGCTGAAACCCTGACAGTAGGTAGATGACAAGAGGTGAGACTTCAGCATCTCCAAGGATTTATTTCTCTGTCATCTATCAGTGCTTTTTTCCTCCCTCTTGCTAGGATCCTACTTAGTTTGTTCAGCTGAAAAGGGGGAAAAAAAGTCAAAACTTTCAGAAGGAGCCACGGATACAAATCTCATTAAATTTTACTCATTTGAATGTCCCTGAGATAGGACACAGTGAGAACCCTGAATCTCTGATAGCTTTTACAAGTCAAACTACTTAAATAGACTATGTGAGTATTTAAAAATAAAAACTACAGAGAATCATTAAACAGCTATGAAAATCTTGATGCCTTATGGTGAATTGTGCTTTCTGCATTTTTAATGCAGAAAGCATTAATCTCTTCTCAGTGTGGGCCAAGATGCTGTGCCAGAGCTTCGGGGAAGAAAAGTTTGGGATGACTTCACTGCTTGACATGTTTCCCCATTCAGAATGGACGAGAGGATCTTTTTTTCTGGTGGTTGTAGCATCTTCTGTATTAACTGGTGAAACAGTAAACCGGGAAATAAATGTTAATGAGATAATTTCATTTAACTCTCTGCTGAGGTCTGCCTCCTCTGTTGCCTTGGAGACAACACAGCTATTATCTGGCAGGAAAGTGAACAGGCCATATAGAATTTGCCTGAAAAGTGCACTTGAGTTACTGTTCTGCACTCTTCAAGCAGCTCGTGTAGCTTCTGTTTTAGGAACAGAGCAGTGGTTCTCTGTGTCCTCCCTGCATCAGAAATAGAAATATGTTTGTCAATAAATAGGTTTCATTTTCTATTTATATTTGACTAAAAGCTGAGGTCAGAAAGCTAGGCTTTGTGGTACCCTCATAGTAGAAGAGATGGTTTAAGATCGTGAAGCATTTTTGATTGCACTAGTTTTAGAGGGGTGCTCAGGGCAGAGCTCACCTCCATGTGGAGCACCTGTACTTAAAACCACAGAGTGACCCTGAACAGACTGGATGGGATCCTGCAGTCCTTCCTGGGGGGTGTTCAGCAGTTGCAATAATTAACATCTGTGCAGTAGAAATTCTGGTTATTATCTGTGTTGCTGTATGAAGGATCACTCTGTACAATTACAGACTTTACCTTTTTATGCATTCTGTTGAGCACTTCTGTAGAAAGTGCTGCTGGACAGCCTAAGTATTCAAGGACTAGACAGGACTAATGCATGTGAGCTTTCTAACCAGTATTCACCAAATTTGGCAACAGTTTCCCATCATTACCTAAAATTAATGTAATTTGTTCCTCATTCCTGTTGCCAAGGAATAGGCCTGTGTTCTCATCAGCCCTTCTGACTGCCAGTTGCTTATTTGATTTTCCCCCATTCCTGATAAAGTGAAACAGCTAAGATCCATCACCTTCCATCTTGCCTGATTTAATTACATTACTTTTTCTCTTGAATCTTTGCCCTAGCTTCACCTTTTGCTCCCCAGTACATCTGCAAAGTTCCCCCAGGTCTCCTCTTGTGCACCTTTTTGTCCTTATCTCCTGTAGATGTTTCCATTTCGCCTCTGTCCTCCATTTTCCTCCCAGCAACATCTGTTGCTCCCTCTAAGTCTGCTGCTGCCTCCACAGCACTAGATAAGAATAGTTTCCTAATGGATGCACAGCAATATCTTTCCCTTTAGAACACGATCTTTTTTTGTAATATTACTAACCACGGTGATTGTTCAGGCCTGCATTTGCCATTGTACATGTTGTACTTATTGTGCTTTCAGTCTGTGCAATCAGCAGGATACGGAAGGGATTCTTTGGCACCCTTGCTTAGTGATTAGTAATTGTATAGCACTTTGAAAGCTTAAAGTGCCATAAGAGGGATAAGTAGTATTATTAATAATGACATGCTCTACTATACAGAATGGAGTTTATGCATATTCGTGGTGATAATCCCTAGTCTCCTCTTTTCCAAAGGCTGTTGTCTTTGTGATCTGCCTGTATCTTATCTTCCTCGCACCTATCGGAGTGCTTTTCAAACAGCTTTTCTTCCTCTACTGATTAAAGGCACATGGGGGGGAAAAAAAAAAAGATTCCTCTTAACACAGAATTCAGCCTTCAGGATTCAGTGCTCTTGCCCAGATGTGGTGGTCACTAAACCATATTCGGGGACTTTGATGTAATCAGTTTTCTACTAATCTCTCTGATTATCTATTGCTGGCCTAAGATCTGCCATTCATTAAAACCCATTTGGTTTCAGCAGCATCTAAGGTTTGATCTGCCTGGAGGAGTGCTTTCCCGTGTCCAGGTAATGTTTCGTCTGTGCTTTTACAAATTAATTTATTTTTATGTCACTCCCTGTAGCTTCTCCTTGGAAAATCAGCTTTTTGGCTGAGGAGGAAATTAATAAAGACATGGAGAACATCTGAATCTTTTGTTCTCTTAATGGCCGAAGCAGAGTTGATGCAAAGTTTCCCCCCTCATTTTTCAAGTTGAAAAAGCTGGGTAAATTTTGCGTGTTTACTCCTCAGCTATACATTTCTAAAATGGTGGGTCACTGCCGGGGCTTGGTGCAGGGAGAGCTACGAAGCTCTCGGAGGAACTTGTGTGCTTGGGTTTGCCCAGGCTGGCTTGGCCAGACCTTTCTGGCCAGGATGCTCTGTGTTTTGACCTCCTGTTTTTGCACTGGTAAAGCTCTTCCTGATGGTTTCCCACACCCTGGAGCTCCAGCCCTGAGGGCAGCCTTCTGCCAAGCACCCTGACCTGCGTCTCTGGCTCGGGCTTGTAAGAACAGTCTTAAAACCCACCGTGAGCACTTCCGAGCTCTGGTTTTGCGGGGACTCTGCCACAGGAACCTTCAGGATGAGATGAGATATTATTTTATGCACATGCCAAGACCTCTCCTTGTTACTGGTCTTAATCTCATCATAAGGTGGTGATACCAGCCTTACAGATCTAAATCCAGATCTCTTCTGGATTTAGTCAAAATTGTCTTTGAAACATTTGGTTTGGGTGACAGCAGGGAGGCTGTCATCAGCAATTCTGTCTCTTCCAGGCTGAATATTATACATCCTAGTGTGGCTTCCTTGTGTACTTCTATGCTTGAATTTTAAGGAGGTTAAGGCAGGATGTCTGGAAGAGATGAGTTTTGATGGAGTCAGAGGAGTTGTACGTTTGCTAAGTGATCATTGCACTCTCTTGGCAGGACCCCTTTCAGCACAAAAATACATGTGTGTTCAGTAGGACATTGGCATCATCAGCCTTCAAAGAGTGTGCTTTAAAACTTAGAAGAGCCAGCAGCTCTATTCATTGCCAGCCAACTGACCTTGGATATTTTTGCAGGACCCTCTCAGGTTTCCAGAGCTGGTAGCAAAATTTTAGTGTAATTGTAACCTTTCTGCCACTTTACCTGGAGACAAGAAAGGTAATAGTATTTCTTTGGGTAAGGGAGGCACAAAATGAATAAGCTGGGTAGTATGGCATCTATATAGAGCTTATCAACGTGACTTAGAGGAAGAGTGAATTCTGAGACAGCTGTGCTCCTGAGGAGCTGTTGAAGGAGTTTTTTTTTGCTGAGCTCTTAAGTGCGCTCTCTGGGGAGAATGGGAGGAAAGGAGCTGAAGATAGAAAATGGTGAGCCAAGACTGAATCCCCAGAGAAGGCATATGTAAGTGCTCTCAAGTGGTGCTTTGCAAGTATTTTTTATTCCTTATGTGACTAGAACATAATTTGAAGTTGTGAGTCAAAACTTGAAAGTGTACTTCAGTTTTGCCAGCTTTTAAAAATGATAGCTAGGGCATTTAGGCTGTGGAGGTGTCTTTACAAGAATTTTGACTGTATTTCTCAGCTCATGTGGTGGGAGAACCAAGGAAAAGCAGGGACCAGACTCAATGCAGAGCAGCAATTAAGTGACTAGGGCTCCCTTCTCCAACCTGGGTCACCCTATGAACCAGGCCACCAATTTTGATAGGGCAGAGAGTCCTGAGCAGATACCCTGGTAAGTAGAAAGGAGGTTGGTGGCTGTTTTCATGGATAGATCAGAAACCAGAGCCATCAGTCCTCATTGTGGGATGGAGGATCTGGTTGCCTACTTTTAGGCAAATCTTGTTTCTCTGAGTGTCCATGATAAATATTTTACCGTGATGTCTAGAGTCGTCAAGCACTTCTTGTTCTTCTGTGCTTAATTGGAAACTGAGGATATTCAAGACTTGCAAAAATTGCTTGCCTCCAGTTGGTTGTCCAAAGTGGGAGCACAACAAATGAGGACCTTGTTCTAGTAGAGGTCCGCTTGCCTGCGCACTCAGGACTCATGGTGAGAACCATGTATCTGAAGAGCCTTGAGAAAGAAAAGGTGAATATTATCAGGGAAATGCTATTTTTACTACCAATCAGGTATATCTCCTGCTAGGTTAGAGAGTAAGAGGGGAGAAGGGGCTGGTACTTGGGAACTGCAGCCTTTAGAAGAGGCTGGAGTCCCAGGTGTACAGTGGAGACACAGAACTTACTATGCCTGTCAGGTAGGAAGATGCAGAAGAACTGGGTGCACTGCATCTTTTCTTCTGCCTGGGAAGCGGTGATAAATCATTCCAACCATGGAGTTTTTCAGGTGGGTCTGTGAAACTGCACAAGTGACTTGCCAAATTCTGTGCCTCCCTCCCATTCTGGCTTATGTCCTGCGGTGCAGGCACCCTGCCTTGGGACCTGCTGCCTGTGGTCTGAAAAGCAGAGAGGCCTTTCCCTCCCTATACGCATGAGATTTTTTGGTATATCATCTCCTTTTTGACCTTATTCTCTTAGAAATTCCCAGCATCGGTACAGGAAGGGCCACAGAAACATGAAAATAACTTAGTGGAGTGTGCCGAAGGAGAGAATCAGGCCTTCAGAGGAAATTCATTTTTTATTTTTAGAATACGTGATGACCAAAATCAAATTATCAAACCCTTGCCAATAAAAAAATCAACAATATTGAGTTGATGCTTCTCTTTCAATTACCTGCAGCATGTTCAGAGACTTGAGCATAAACAGCAATTCAAAGCTGCCTACTGCATAGAGGCTTTAATTAACTCTAATGATAATTGCAGAGCATGTGTTGCCATTTTGGGCAACAATTACCCAGCTTATCTGGGGAATCTTCTGTGGGTGAAAAGTGGTGGGGGGAAAAAACCCCTAGTATCTGAATATATATACTTGTTGCTAGCTCTTAGATTTTGTTAGACAGAGGAATATGCTTTCAGCTCTGAGGGCACTAAAAAATGCATGGTCCTCACTGCATGTAATCCTCCTGCCATGCAAACTCAGGAGAAGTGGGGCCTGGTTTAGCATTTGTTTTACTCTGACAAAGCAGTACTGGTCTCTTGGTTTACCTTTCAGCATTTCAAGAATCTTTCTGAATGGGGACAAAAACATTGAGTTTTTCTTCCCTAGAAGTATACATGCTTTGAAAACATCTGAGACTAGAATGGATATATGTTGTAAGAAATCTAGGTTATTTCAAAGGAGCCAATGTTAATAAGGTTGGCACCCATGGGTTTTAGGCTCCAAGCTTCCTTCAGCTGTCTTGAAAAGCCCAGCCTAAATGTAGCTGGTTTTGAGAGCACAAACAGCCTCTTTCTGTGAATGTTCTTAGGTAGACCTATCTTTATTAATTTTGGAAGTTTTCTTGGATGCAGGTGGGACATATCCTTAGTGAGCAAACATAATTCCACTGACAACCAACCTCAAGTGACCTTAGTAGCTTTCCTTAAATGTATGCTTACTCTTCCTTCTCCTTTTCTATGATTCCATTAGAATGAAAAGTATTGAAGATTTTTGGTATGTTAATCTCACCCTAGAAATGGAGTCCCAACTCCTTGGGGTTCCTGTTATTGTCTGTTGTTGTAGGGAAGTTATCTCACAAGTCACCTGCTCAGAAGCATCACTTGTTAAAAAGTGAGCATTTCATTTTTATTTCAAAAAGTTGGAAACTAAGTAGAAAAACTTGCTCAGCGTTCATTTTTGTCTGTGTTTTTTTCTTTCACTGGACATGTTTGATGGACATTCTTTCAGAATGTTCTTATTTTTGTAATAAGGACTGTGAAATGATCTGTAAATGTTGCATTCCACATTTATCAACATCTAAAGCATAAAAAAATGGATGAAAAGCTGGATTTCTTACTTTTGACTAGAAGAGGTTGAAAGAGAACTAGTGCCATCAAGACACAAAAGAACCTCCCTTACAAAGACTGTTGTGAATGTGAAGCTGTATACATGGACATTTTGAAAACTAAGCTAATGGCCTTGTTTCAAAAGTCAAAACAACACAGCTAAAATGTGTCTGTTTTTTCTGCTTACCGATGTTACAAAGCATATCAGATGTGCAAAATTTTTTAGAGATGAAAATAAATTTTAGAAAATGCTTTGCTACAAAGGATGAAATGGGATAGTTGTATTAATTGTTTATAAATCCTAAGCTGTACTTCCTGCTTGGAAAGGATGAAAAAGAAACAAATAGAAGATAATCTTTAAAGAACATGTTAGAGGTTCTGTATTTGGTAGAAACATTTCCTTAACCTGAAGAGACCATGAGGTGTTTTAGTAAATCTTTTCATATATACGCTGTGTCCTGGTCTTAGCTGTAATAAGCTTGATGCAAGCCGTGGGGAGAATTGCTTAATTCATACTTCCCTTACTAGTTTAGCCTTATTATTTCAGCCTTAGGGCTCTTGCAGGGGTGGCTTCTAGTTCAACTGGCAGTATCTACCACTGGATCTGACAACATTTTGGGACTTCCCAGTGGGTCATTACTAATAATTTGTGTGTGAGATGAGGGAGAACCAATAGAGAAAACTCTGAACCAATTACTATGCTACTATAACAATAGTAATTTCTGTCATTTTGAGTTCAAAAGGAGACAAGGACCCTTTTGGACATAGATTGCAGTTGCTGGGTATCATTATAAATATATTTCTTGGTGACTATTTCATGCTGAGGCTCCCTGGAGTGTTCAAGCTGATGAAAGGTTGGCGAGTCCTGTTTTGCATCAACTCCAATCAGGCACCAATTCTACAATAAAAGGCCTGGAAATTATTCTGAAAGCTCTATACCACCACATGGTATATGCTTGCTGAGTACATATGTGTGATTATGTGCATTGTCCATTTGAGGGGAAAAAAAACCCCAAATATTTAAAGCTGTGCTTTGTCCTCACTCAATTATGTATTTTTAACAGTGCTTACTTTCCTAGAATTTTGGGGAACCGCTCTTGACTCTCACCATGACATAAAACCATATCTAGTCACCAAAAAGGAGGTCAAGCCTGGAAGATAAAACTAACTTTTAAGTTCTGCTAGTAATGCTGACAGAGAACAGCACTCTGAGAAGTGTGCTTTAAAGTAGCACAGCAAGGTGAGCGTTTCCCAAGGTTATAATATAAGTGGGAACTTTGCAATTATTCCTAGCTATTGTATGGTAATCAGAAGTGCAGAATGCAAATGACTGTGCTACAGCTGTGCTACAGCTATTTTTTCTCTCTCTATTTCTGCCAAGACAAGACCATTAATTAAAGCTTCAACACTCCGGTAACCCGCCACTCCAGTCTCAAAAGTTGTATTTTCTTCTTCTTTTCTTCTTGGGTTATCTCCCAGAATTTATTAGTTTCCATGATTGTATATTTTGCACCTTGGAGTAGTTCAGACTCCAGTAAGAGTGTGATGCTTTTAGGTCCCCACAGAATGGTATTTCAGGAAAAACCTCTGTTCATGTGTCCTGTTGACCTTTAGAGGTAAAACGTTTTCACTACAGTACTTTTTCCACTGTAAAATGACTGGGTGAAGCTTGTGTGCATCAGTGGAGCCATTACAATAATTGTTTTTGTCCTGCTGAGCCTGGGAAATGATGCTGGCTGTTGGAGGTGTGTTTTGGATCCTGTTACAGTGGGAAGGATGGATGTGAATTTTGGGGGTTTTGCACATACAAACAGAAACAAGGAATCTATGGTTTGTCCTGGTTTGCAGGGTCAAGGTGCTGGTCTTGAAAAAGAATGTGTCAAAATGATGTGATGAGGTTTAGCAGCAAATAAGGAAAAAAAAAAAAAAAAGGAACTGTTGTATTTTTAGTCTTAACGCAATTGATTCCATTACACCTTTTCTGTGCAATAATCTCAGTATCTGTGTTGTTTATCAGAATGGAATTTTGTAAGGTAGCACAGGCAAAGAGTGCAGCTTCCATTAGAGCACTGCAGGTGCCATTTGTTTAGCTGTTGTATGTGCTTCTGCAAACAAATAGGTTCAGGGCCGATCACTGTTGGGACTGGGTAACCCTAGGGGGCTGCAGAAACATCAGTGTTACCTAGATCACCAGTGCTATGAACAGCCCTAAGTTTAACTTAAGATCCTGATCTTGAATCTATATTGCAGTACATATTGGCACTCCTTTCCTGTAGTCCTAGCATGAGGCTGAACACAATCAAACTAGAAAAGCCCAATGTGCTCCCCAGTCATCTGCTCTCCTGTTACCATCCAAGAGGGCTGGGATCCAGTCAGGAATCAAGCCCATTTCTCTTTCATACTTTCTATCCAGATCTGCAGGTGTTTGTTTTAGTAACGTTTCCTTCTTGAGGTCTAATTGATTCTGTCATTGCAATTTTCTTCTCTCCTCTCCCTCTCTCCCTCCCTCCCCTCCCCCCCTTCTCTCCCTCCCTCCCTCCCCTCCCCCCTTCTCTCTCTCCCTCCCTCCCCTCCCCCCTTCTCTCCCTCCCTCCCTCCCCTCCCCCCTTCTCTCCCTCCCTCCCCTCCCCCCTTCTCCTCCCAGGTTCAGACTCTGCCTCTTGGAGAGTTTCAGTGTTGCTGGTATTGCAGTCAATGTCCTAGTTTCTTCTGGATTTTTCCTTGCCTCTGAGCAGAGGAGCTTTTGCAGTCCTCATTTGACATCTCTGGCTTCATCTCCCTAGGTCTGTGTCTCCACAGCCCTGGGCATGTGCTTGAAAATCAGTGGTATCTACTGATATGCAGGAGCCTCCCATGGAGACTATTTCTTTGCCATGCCAGGTTGGTAGGCATTTGACTTGGAGGCATCATGGTTGTGGCAGGAGGACATTCTCTGCTAGTCTTGTTTTCTGGCTCAGCTCATGCAACCACTGCTCTCAAATGATACTGATGTTGACTTGGCTCCATCTCCAATGACAATAGCAATCCTATTCTGGAAGGGGATTCAGGCAGATCCTATATTTCATTTTTTTGTTGCTCAGCATTTTTTGTTCGTGCAATAAGTCCTCTTTGGCTTATGAGAAACTCAGTGTCTTGCAATCTGTGGTGCGTTGTACTCCGTTTCCCTCTTTGCGCCCATAGTAGGAAATCTAGATGGATAGCAACAACAGTAAATGTCCCATGTTTGTGCTAGAAAAATACATAGACTGTGAAAGAAATGAAGGGTAACAGACTGGATGGGGGTTGACTAGAATGCCTTTATTGGTAGCTGTTGATGAGCATAGAGGAGGATGTTAGATCTCTATATAAACTTTCATGAATTAGGCTGCCAAGATATAATTTGTCTTGTTGTTTCTTGTGCTAATTGTGAAGTGTGGGGACAGTCAAAGCTACAGGTGACACCGGTACTATGGACAATTTCATTAAGGTGTATGTAGAAAGAGGAACCTGAAGTCTGCAGTGAACAGAGTGTGAGTGCCGGAATATGGGCTGTTGTGCTACACTGCCCCTGCTAAGCTGTCCTTGCTCACAGCTCTGCTGTACGGCATTTCCCAACTTGCTCTTGCTTACAAGTCTTTGAAGGTGTTAAATTGATGCTTCTGTCAGAGCCTAGCAAACAGGTTAACCAAAGCCTTTGTATTACTCAGACTGGCTGTTGCTTGAGCTTGTCTAAACTGCTGTTTATGGTCACAATGGACTCCCAAGTGTAAGCTATTGATTGCATTGACAATAAGTGGCTTCTGAGAAGTCTCGCATCACTGCTCTGCAAGAAGGTTGTGTGATGCTAATTGCTCTGACTCAAGGGCAAAGCAAACTTTAATTTAGAAATTCATTATTGCACTGTAGCTATGGCCTTTATTGGCTTCTCACAAGTAATTGTATTGCTGGAAACTCCTCTGATCAGGAACAAAATTGTTTATAAGATTTAATAGCAACCAGTTTTAAAGAAATGGGGATCATTGTCAAAACCAGTGGACCAAAAACTCTGCACACATTGGTAAGTGGAATAATTCATGCAAACTCCAGAAATACTAATATATTGTCACAGTATCCTGTAACAGCAATAACAGTTGCAGCTATGGGTCCAGAGAGAAACAGATCAGATGCACACCTGGAAATAGGAAATAATGTCCTTTTTGGCAGAAGCTTCCTAGCTCTGTTGTGAACAGAGACCCAGCCCCATTTAGAGGAATCTACCTGCAGATGTTCCAGACATGCAAGGTCCATCCTTCTTTGCTAGTTCTCTGGTTGGAGCTTGGACCACTGAAACATTTCTGTATTGGAACATATGGAGACCTCAATAACTTGATGAGTGTATCAGAACAATTGAGCAGCCTGGGTTGCCATTGCAAAGTCCAGTTGCACAGTTATGCTGCCACAGATGGCCAGCCAAGTTCTCTGGAGTTTTAAATAGGATGCGGTTGAGCTACCTGGGCTACGCTGACACAGAAATAACAATAGCAAAGAGTTTCTGGTTCAGAGAGAAAAATACAGAAATTTGTTCTCCTTTAAAGACTTCAGCTGGCCTTATTTGTAAGATTTTAGGAATGTTTATTTATGCATTTGTGCTCCAGTTGTGCACAGTGCCACAGCTCCTTTAGAGCTGACTTAAGGGGCTTAAGGAACCAGAAGGACACCGTTTCCTTCTGAAAATTTTGTCTGACATAACTTCTCCAAGAATCGCACTTTCCAATGGAAAGCACTTTCATATCCTTTTGACTAGCATTAGTTTTATGATTATATTGTGTGACAGGCACATCTAGAGCCCCTAATTAGGATTTAGGATCCCATTAGTCAAGCTGATCTAATGACAATGAGAAGTCTGATAATGATGAGATAGTGGAAAGGAAGCATTTCTTATTAAATAGCTCATTGATGTTTTCCAAATGTTCAACAAACATTAATGAATAAGTCCTTCCTGGGCCTCCTTTGAGAAAAATAACTATGGGTTAAGTGCTGGGTGTTATTATTTGGCCATTTCTTTTCGTGAGCACTAGAACTAACAGGTTGGCATTACGGTACGTGGTGCACGACACTTGGAACTTTTGCTGTGGTACTTGCGGAGAGACTTTACATGGAAATCTTTAATATTACAAGCAAAAAAATGCAAGAAGCCCATCATGGCTAACAGCTTCTACGTCCTGGAGACAGTCAGCCTTATTGGAGAAAGGAAGTTTTTAGGTTTTTGGATAACACCTTGTGAGAGCTGCAGGGGGAGTAAGCCGAAGCACCAAGCTGAGGCTCCGAGGCTCTTCAGTCAGGGGAGGAGAGCACACATGGGAGTGTTTCCTTGTCGTTGGTTGGGTTGGAAAGAATGGAGTCTTACAGAGAAGCGATGGGGAAATGGATTTGGGAGAAACAAAGTGCGCTGCCAGCCTCTGTCGTGTAATATGCATCAGACAATTAGCAGTGAGCTCGCTAACCAAGTGCCAGATGAGGATGAATCTGGGTGAGGGCTGTGAATTCACTGCTAATTCTTGTGCTTGTTATTCTCCTGGGGAAGGAGTGAGAACTGAGCCTGTGCTCTGATGTCCATGCTGGTCATGCCTCTTTCTGGCAGAGTGATTTTATTTTTCTCTCTTGTGAATATTCTTAAAAGATACAGCTTGAGGCG
Source organism: Astur gentilis (assembly GCF_929443795.1). Taxonomy (NCBI): domain Eukaryota; kingdom Metazoa; phylum Chordata; class Aves; order Accipitriformes; family Accipitridae; genus Astur; species Astur gentilis. The sequence goes on from NC_064889.1 coordinate 31,195,420, forward strand.
AGGGAGGAGAGTTATTTTTCCCAGGAGCTGCTGCCTGTCCTTTCTGCCAAAGGTCTGTTGTGGTACCTTCATGAATTGCTGCATCTTTTCCCATCCACTGGATCTGAACTGCTGTCTAAGCATCACTTCACTGCAGCTGGGGGATGAGCAACAGCCCGGGCAAGAGAAGGTACCAGGTCAGTGCTGCCCAGACAGACCTGGGGAAAGTGCTAGAAATCAGAGGTGGAGAAATTGTGCTGTTCTTGTCACAGGAATAAGCAACTGTATGGCAATCCATAAAAACAGCAATTGCAGGGAAATGGCACAGTTGTCCCAAGGGGCTGGAGGACACGAACCCTAAGCTGTGAATCAAATCTAATATCTCTCAGTATGTGGGAAATTGAGAATTGCCTCCTTTCTTGGAGGAATTTAGAGCTGTTCAGGATCTTTGGAAATTGACATCAAGAATGAAACTGAACTCCAAGAATCACACTTTGAGTATATTTTGGTTAGAAAACAAATCACAGATGATGCAAGCTCCCTTTAATAGTGGCAGTAATAGTCCGTAGTAGCCTATGGCCTCTTTCGAGTTGGGGTCAGCTTGAATCTTGGCTCATCCCATTCTTGCTTTGAACTGTGAAGATCAGCTCTTTGCCCTTTAAACTAAGATCTGACTTGGTCTGCAACAAATATATTAGTTACCTGGGGAAATGCTGGCAATTCTTAATTTTTTCACAGCCATTAATGAATCTGCCTTTCCAAATAAACAGAAGCAAATTTCCTTTCCTTCTGGAATGAATGAATCCCTGGAGGGAAGTGTGGATTCTGCATGTAAATGTGCTTTGCTTAGATCACCTGTTTTTAACTATTGTTTATTTCTCCCTCTCACTTATTGCTCAGTTCAGAGCATAAACACTATGCCTGCTTCCCAAGTCCGAACTCTTCTGTAGCCAGTCTCTCTGTGTGAAATTACCAGCCAAGCACAGGATGCCCCATGGCATTTAAAAGCTGACCAAATAGCCCAGTTAAAAGCAGTTGGCTAGTGTCTGAGCGGAGATCAACCCTGAGCCTTGCTTGTCTGAGGATCCCAACTACAATAAGTCTTGCAGTTGGCTTTCACTGTGGGAATGGGCATATCTGCTCCCAGCAAGGGCACTAACCCATGTTCAGCTTTATTCAGCTCCCGTCTCATTTTTATCTTGCAGGTATCCCCAGGGTGTAAGATGGGGGCAAACCACATAGTGACTTCTGTTGTCTCCTTGTCCCTTAAGGAAAGCAGCACTGGCTGGTGAGTCGGCATGCTAAGGAAGATTGTGAGGAGTATCTTGTGCGGCAACTTGAGCGGTTTCTGATGTGGTTGTGTTTGAGATGTGGGAGGAGGTTTCTTCTGTCTTCCCCTTGCTCAGGTGGTCCTTGCAAGAGGTCCAGGCATGACACTGTCCTTTCTCTGTCCACACCCCCTTACCTACAGTGAAACCCAGGGATGGAGAAGGAGTTGCAGAGAGGGTCTCTGTGCTGGTGTCTGGGCAGTGTTGGTGAGGTCTGGGGAAAATCAGCAGGAAGGATCACATTTTTTTGTGTGTGTTTCCAGAAACAGCTGTGTGTCTTTACACTTGCTTGTTTTGTGGCTATGTTCTGCTGTGGTTTTGGGGACTTGAGATCAGTGGAATGAGATTGGCACAGGATTGATGATACTACTCTGTAGGAGAAATATAGAGTTTGATCCTTATGTGTTTTTTTTATATGCAACTCCTCTAATTTATGCCATAGCTTTCTATTGCTTACAAAATGAGGTTTTCAAACTGGAGGCTTTTAGGTGATTTATGATCTTTCAAAAAAAACCCAACAAAAACTGAAACAAGTTTAGTCAAATTTTGTGAGCATACTGGAGTTTGTTCTTTCTGAGAACAATAAGGTATTGGAGGTGATGTTACATGGGAAAGAGCAGTAAAAAGAACATGCTGCAAGCTGATTTAAGCCCATTGCTTAAACCTGAATGTCCATCAATGATCACTGAAGTGAACTGTGATGCTCTTCCCGGGATCAGCTTTGGGTTGATGTTAGGAGTTCACTGTCACCACCTAATGTGAAAGTTCATACATTTGCTACTGGAAACATGGGTCTGAGGATAGAATGAATAGGTATTGCTTGATGTTTTTAAAAACAGTCATCAGGGCCATATTCTTGTCTTGGCTAAACTGATATACTTCCAGGGCAAATCTACTAACCTCACTACAGTTGCTCCCCATTTCCATTTTAAAATACATATGACAAATATTAAACTGGATATTGACACTTTTAAGGCAAGTTGCTCTGGGGTTTTGTGATAAAATCACACATTCTCTCTCGGATCCAGAAATCGTTTGCTGTGCACTTAAGGGGTAACTTCCCTCAAAGTAGATAGCTGTATCATTAGATAAATCAGTCCTTTATGATTATATATGCTCCTATAAGATACTAATCAGATGATTGCATGTAAAATTACAAGCCAGAAATACTAGCCATGGGGTTTTTTTTATTGCTTGCAGTCATTACTTAACACTTAATGACAGAACTACAGCAAGTCAGATGCTGAGCAGTGGCCAGGTATTTGTTGGGTACCTTGTGTGTGCACACTGATACATGTTATGAGGAGCAAACTTGGTGGTAATATGTGCTATTAACTCTAGGACAGTGATTCAAGTTCACCTCCAGTTATGTGTCAAGGTACTGAGATCTGGATCTGATGTTGGCATCTACCCTCTTCAGTAATTTGAAAAGCTGCATCCTCAAACATACATTCACAAATATATTTTAGGCTGTTGGATCCCAGGCTCTGATCTCTTATTACAGGAGTGAGCTATTTCAGGAGTGAGCTATTTCTTTCACTTGGGTCCAATGGAAATGCTGAATTTCCTAGCTTTCATTTATGCCATTAATGAGGCACATTTTTTTACTAATAGGCACCAACAGACACTTGATCACACAGATTAAGATCATTAAGGTCTAATATATATAACTGCCAAATAATTCAGTTCTTGACAGTGATGGAGGGAGGGAAGCAGAAACGCTGTGTCCCCTTCCAGTCCCAAAGTGTTCTTCCTGAGGGAGAGAGCAGCAGGCCAGGAATGGTGGTGCTCTCCCTGCCCTGAGCCTCTGAGAAGTTTGAAACTGGACCTCACATCTGACCTAGTTTTGTAATGGGGGAAACAAAAGCCCAATTGTGGATAGTCCCAGGCTCGGGAAAATACCGGATTATAGCCAAGTCATGTTTCTTGTCTAATCTTTCTGAAATGCAGCAGTACCTTCTGGCTTCAGCTTCTTTTCACTAAGTTTCGTTGAAAGTCCATCCTTTGCTTGAGGATGGAACCCCCTAGAGAAAACTCGGTGATATCTTCATTTAGTTAAATGTTGAAGAATCATTCCTTATTGTAAAAATTGATGGTTATTGCCAAGGAGTCCCAGCAAATGTTGCACAACTTTATAAGAAACATCCCATTTTCTCGGGTTCAACAGCTTCTGTATGACCAAGCCCTTATGGGTGGCCTGCTACTTCATTAGCACAGTATGAATCATTCCAGCAGCACCTTCCCCACACCATATGGTTCCTTAATGCACTGGCCCTCATAACATGCTGACAAACAGCAGGTGCCACTGGATGGAAAGTGAGAGATTGGCAAAGCTTTCCTCCCACCAGCTGGACACACATACATTTGAGCCATTAAAAGGCTTTTGCAGTGTGGTTTTCTGAGCTGCAAAATGGTTCAGATGGTAGTTTGTGGGACCATCTGGGGTAAGAGATGGGTAGGTTTTTGTTTTCTTTCATTTGAGCTTGAGTCCCTCCTAATCCTTTGCTTAGAAATAATTGGGGATGCAACTCTTCTGTGGTCCTAGATGATAGTGATCCCTCACTTGGGAACTGCCACCACTTGGGATGAGTAGTTGTTTCAGAAAAAGTAGCATCTCATTTGTCATCTGCTATAACGGAGTCAAAGGTTCTGAAGTGCTTCATCCTGATTCCTACATTTCTGCTGTCTGACCTAGGTTAGCAAATGCTGAAGATATGGTCCAGTTTTACACAAACAACACAACCAGCCCCCTTGAGAGATGAAGATTGTTCATACACTACTCGGAACCAGCTGAGCTATAAGCCTTCAAAATGCTGGAGGTTATGTGGGTGTGGAAAACATTCAGCCGTCGTTGATGCTTAGTTGCTGAAAGTTGCCCAAAGGTGCATGCAGAAGAGGGAAATACATGTTGCAGGTGTGCATGTAAGCCCGGTCACTAGAAGGAAAGTAAGAAATAGCAAAGAGTTCAATCTGTTGATAATATTTGGTGAATGTGTCTTGAATATATCTAACCCCAGAATATCATGATGATTGGCACATCAGACAGAGACAAGCATGCATGGGAAGGTGGGCTGGTGTTGAGGCTGGAGTTTTATTGATTTCTTTCTTCTTTAAATGAAATTATGTTGGGGTCTATGTAAGGTACTGTTATGACGGTTAGTTAGCCAAGCAAGGCATAGGCGTTAAAGTCATTCACTGCCCTTTTTATCCAAACAGAGGAGGACTATTGTGCTGATAATGGCTGCGGCTGAGCTGTAGTGGTTTGTTTCCTTAGTCATTTATGGTGCTCATCCATCAACCCAACTAAGGCGATATTAAAGAATAGAGTTTATAAGCCATTTAATTCAGAAAGAGTCAGGAAGTGCATTAATGAGCCTATCATAATGAATGCTTTTATAATGCAGACAAAACATGGTTTAATATTAATCACAAGAGTAAAGAAATCAAAGGCCAGATAGCAACAGTTCTGATGGTACAAATAAGAAATCTTCCAAGTAAGCCTATGTGAGCTCCATAGCCCATGAGCCTGCAGGGAGGGCTGGGGAGGACGTGTTTTATCTCAGGGTGGCACCTTGTGAAGGGGTTTGCCTTGGTGGAGAAGAGCTTGGGATACATCTACAGATAAGGAAGAAAATCAGTGAAATTTAGTGGCTCTTTGGTTTACATGAGAAACACACTGCTCAGAGAGAAAACCTGGCTGCTTGGTTTGAAGGAGCATTTGAGGCCAGTATTTAAAAGAAGTAGAGGGATTTGTGGACTACATTTTCATAATATGTAATAGAAGGTAGATGTTGTTTCTTTTTAGTCATTCAAATCCTTCCTCGTCCTTTTAAGAGCTATGAGATTAAAAATGCATTGGATAATGTTGTCAAGATTGTTGAAATGTTGGGTCTGATATAGGTAGTGGCAGTTGTGCCACACAACTTTCTCCTGTGTGGAAAAAACTGCAGCTAGTTGTCAGTGATGCTGCTAGAAATTTATTCCTCATGGAAGGAATTGTCTATTAGGAATGAGCCCAAATAACTGAGATAACCGGAAGAGAAGACAGCCATAGGAGCTTCTAGAAGAAGTATCTTTAGATGGGCAGAAATTTTGACTCTATATTAAATTGATCAAAATATGGAATCTGAAATTGAAGCAATATTTTTATTTCTGTTCTCTATCTGCTTTTTCTGGATGATAGTTTTCCTATATTATGAGATATCGCTACCTTTGCTGGGCAGTGTGTCCTCAGCTATCCAAATAAGTACTATTGTCCAGGTTTGGGATGCTAGGGAAGCATTAGCTGGGCAGGCGAGACAGTATTATTGCACCTCATTGGCATTTAAGAAATCACTGACAACTGTTGCAGGAAACATGAGCTTGCCAGGTATGTGGTGTAATCTCATGTAACATCCTCTGATCTCAATGCGTTTGAGATGGTGCTGGCTCCTCTTGCCTTTCTGTGTGCTGCTAAGGAGTTGAGATAATGGGGGCTTGGGGTCTAAGCCCTGCAGCAGTCCGGTGTCTCTGACTGTAGGATGTGTTGCACAAGTTGGAGTCTGTGAAATCCTCCACTCGGGACTTCTTTTTCATGGCCAAGTTGATGTTCTTATGTATATACATACACACACAAAATGTGAATCTCCCTCTCTTGGTACTTGACTTTGAGCCTTCTGTCCTTTGAACTGTTTTCACTTATCTGCCTTTTACATACGCAGCAATTCAGTGCATTTCTGTCAGGACTTGTGGCACCATCTCGCTTTGTGTGTGATGCTGTTAATATATAGCTGGGAAGAAATCACATAATAAAAGACCTTGGACTTGAGCAGCAAGTCAGTGTTGCTGGAGATCTGCCTGCAGCAAAAAGCAGAGAAGTGTTTTACATGGTGCTTAGAGCCTGCAGCACCCAGGGATGTTAAATTATAATGTCAAGTGTTTTATGTGTTGTGGTGTGATGTTTTTTGGTGTTTTGTTTGTTTGTTTGGATTTTTTGGTTTTGTTATAGTTTTTTGGGGTTGGTGTTTTTTTGGGGGTGGGTGGGTGTGTGTGTGAGATAATTTTAAACTGGGCATCAGCAGCAGAAAGACAGAAGTGCTGGCCTGAGCTGGATAACACACACACACACACACCCTCCTATGCATTAGAGCTATGAACCAGCCCAAACAGAAATAATGGAAGAAAGGGAGATTGTTGCTGAATTTTGGATTGGGTCTACTTTCAGAAAAGACCTTTGGCATCGGGCATTTCATCTGAGAGCTTGAGGTTGCTGGTCTATGATGAGTTTAATAACTCAGTTCTGCCATATAACTTAACACAGTTTTATCTCCACCTTCTGCTGTGGGCTTGTGCCCATTCATAACTGGTTACATGAAAATTCAGTAAACTATTGTAAGCTGAACTGGCATAAAATCCTGTGTCCAGAGAGTTGGGCCAGTTTGACCAGACTGACATCATATCACATCTCCATATGTCCTTCAAGGAGATGTGCGTATGGACATCTCCGTATGTGCATAAAGAACAGTGTGTGTGTCCCCAGACTGCATGCACGTGGTCTCTGTCCTGTCATCCTTGGCAGTGGGAGGTGACACTTCAGCCCTGCTCCCAGACCTTTCTCAAACCCTTGCTGGGCAGGAGGCCTTCTGGCATCTCTAGATCTCTGTTTCTGCAGTCCTTGCCTGTCACCAGCTCGATTGGTCTCTGGCTTACTTACTGTCCTCTGCAGTTGGCTTTTTGCTAATTTGTTTGGTTATCTCTTGGAATATAAAAAATGAGAAAGATGAAGGTGACTTGGCATAATTATTCTCTGGTGGGTTAATGGGACCCTTCAACAAGCACAGAGTGATTATAAACATTAAGTCCAATTAGGAACATGGATAAGAGTTCTGAGAAGAGATACACTTCTATACTTTCTGAACTGTGATGGATTTTCTTCCTTGCAGAGCTCAGTGTGTTTAGCTTTCTGTATTCGTGCACCTCCTAGGAGGGAAAAAAGCCCATAAATAGTTGGGAAATGTCCCCAGTACTGTATGAAAAAGGGTGTGTTTTGACTTCTTTGACCACTAGCCTTGTGGATTGCAGCAGGATCCTCCAGGAGGAGGGAGAGGAATATATCAACCTCTAGGGAAGTTAAATGGAAAAAATAAAAAGAATGAGGGATACAGGAATTTGCAAGGCCAAAAAAAGCAAAGGCATTAATAATGAAGGGTTCTGGAGGGGAATGTTTAACAAGCAGCTGATTCATGAGCGCAGGAGGCTGAAACTTACTCTGAAGTGACTGAGGTCAGGTCTAGCAGATCAAGAAAGAGATGGTAGCATGGGTTTTGACTGGGGAGATTTTGGAAAAGCCACACACAATACATGAAGAAGAGGGTCAGAATTTTATTTTAAAGGCTGATATAGCATTACAGGTTTTATTAGTCACCTAGACTGCAGGAATTGCATGGGATCTGAGCCATATAATCTATATGGATTTACTGGGGAGCTCTAGAGCAAGGACACTGGGGAGTCACCATGGAAAGCCACACTGTGCACAGAGGTGAGGGCAGAAGGTGGCTTCAGCTGTGTTCCTGTGGTAGCAGACTGGAGTGCTTTGCTTTATAGTCTAGTTATTGTAGCATTTAATAGCAAACCTCTTAATGCAGCATGCAGAAGACTGGACTTTTTCAGACTCTGAAAATCTGCAAGTCACTTTGCCTCTTTTTGTTTTATTGGCCCCAACCATAAAATCGTGCTGACTACTATGTATTGCTGGCTTATAAAGTGCTTGGACATTTATGGGCAAAAAAACACTACATGGGAATAGACTGAAAAATCTTCTCTGTACTTTATTTGCTGTGCTTACCAAGAAATGGGCTATGAAAGTGATTAAGTACTTCAGATGATAGAGCCTGTTATTGATGAAAAGGATACACTGTCAGACATAAAATATGACAGAAAGTATAAATCTAAGTACCATGTGAGTCTTGGATGTAAATGAGATGAAAAGGGCAGGAATGGGAAATGCACAGGGTCATATTCTGATAGTTTTGCACAAAGCAGATGCTGCTGACAGTAAGTGAGGCAAGACAGCTGTAAGGTGGCAACTGACTTGCCTGCTAGGTATTTGCTACCAAGAAAAATACTCTTTTCTATGCCAGGCTGACTGTGCTGAGGACATGGCTGCAGTTACTTGGTTAAATACTCCCCTGCATAGCTGGCTCCTGTCATTTGTGCAGCAAGGAGTGATAAAGTGCTGGGAGCTGTGATGAGTCTGCTCAAGGTCATGATCATAAAATTTGCTAAGTAAACTGTTAAACTTAACAGTGTGTGTGAAGAGAGGTCCCAAGTTGGGCTTTGGGAGGTGAACCAACAGACAGTGGGTCATTTGGGCAGGGAAAATGCCAAGCTCTTAAATAGTCTGCTAGAAATATGCTCATGGGGCAAGGACTCTTGCAAAAATAAGCCTGGGCTCCAAAGAAAATGGCTGCGTGATAGTGCGCCTAAAGCAAAAGGCTGAGGCTGGGATCTGCCTGCCAGCTGCCTGCGGGGAGAAGGCATGAGGCAAGGTGAAGGCTCATGCCAAAGCCCTTTCTGGTTTTCTTGGGAGGGGTGGACATGCTGACTGTGTTGTTGCAAAGAAGGGGCTGAGTCCTGAGTAGGAAAGGGAAAGAGGAGAGAGTCTGTAGATCTAGGGTAGCTGGTGTGGACAGGCTGTAGTCCATACTCTAGGCTGGAGGTGAGCTGCCAAATGCAGTTCCAAGGTGGATGAGCATTGTAAGGTTGTGCTGCTCTAAGACCACCCCTCTGCAGCACAGTTTTAAAGGTCAAAGACATACAAAGATGGAAGGTGTCCCCAGGGTACGTGAAGAAGGGGTACAGGCTCTTGGCTTTCACGCTGAGAATTTAATAGCAGTGTAAGTCTCTCTGGTCAGGGCTCTTCTGTCTGCCATGGCATTGACTTAGAGCAGTGATGCAGGAAGCTATTGCAGAGCAGAAACAACCTAGTTAAATCTGAGTTACGAACTGGAGCAAAACAAACACCTGAAAAGTCACTTAAAGATGAAGGAAGAGCAAGGCAAGGAGTAGAAAGCAGAAAGGGTAGAAAGCCGTAGGTAGAAGATGGGGATTAAAGTAAAATACCCAAGAAATGTTTCTTGTCAGGCTCTGTCCCTGTAAGTTATCTTTGCGTAGCTTGGTCTCTGAAAACTTACTGCTACAGTGAAAATAAAATTCCAACTCCATCAGTTCCTCTTGTAATTAAACAATTTGAAAGATTCCACCTGAAATCCATAAACCACTTTGTTGTACTTTGCCTGCTCTCCTCCTGGACTGGTAACAGGTCAGAAGGGTTCCGGGAGTTGGCTGGCTTTACAATGAGTTGTCTCTGATTCATATTTAATCAGAACTTGGATGGAAAACACTGCTTCTGAGCCCAAACCACTAGTACTCAGTTGAAGATTATGGTTCAGAAGGCTGTGCTTAATCAGAGCTTGGGTACAGGTGGCTATATTTTTGCCAGTTTCCAGAATAATTATCTTTTATTAGTTGTCTTTGGTCTCAATGCCCTGTACCTAGCTGCAGGAATGCAAATACGGTTTAGTTTGGCTCAAGCTTTCTTCTCCCCCTGAAATGTTTTGCGTTAATGCAAGTCACTCCTGTTTTCCTTTTAATTTCCTGGATTACTTTGCAGCTCTGATGCCCTGATTGATGCCTATGCTGCTGTGTCTATCTCGGCCGAGGAATGGCACATGTAGGCTAAAACTGCTCTGCCCATGTCCTGGCTGTGGAAGTGGAGTGTCCTGCAGCGGAGGGAATCAACTGGGTCTGCACAGGCTCCTCCAGCAGCATTACCCTCCATACCTCTGGGCAGTGAGCGGCTGGACCATTTCCATAGGGACAGCCATTTAACTCCATGTCCACACAGGGTATTTACAAACTAATAGGCTGAAATGAAGAGCTCTGTGTCCTGTTTTTGAATCCTTGTGTGGTACAGGAAAGGGAGGAGGCTTTTATTCCCTGGGGAAAACCTATTAACTGATTTCAGATGTGATTCTTTTTCTAGTATGATAAATATTCTATGGGATTTATACTGTAATCACAGAGCTGAGAAGATACCTGGGATCTGGTCCAATATCACATTTTGTCTTTGCATACTATCTCCGCGTTGTCTGGGAACACTCACTCTAGGAGCTATTTTGAGAGAGAGAGAGAGAGAGACTGTAGCTGCCAGCACCCGAGGCTTTGCAATGCTGTGCTCGGCCGAAGGGCTGGCGTGCACAGGCTGCTGCTTTCCCAGCACCTCCAGCCTCTGTCACATCATGGTTTGTTAGAGACGAGGTTTAATTTGAGCTTGTGGTGAGCTAATTATGTACTGTCTGGAGTTTTGGTTATGAGTTATGACACCGTTCCCCCCAACCCCTTCAAAGTGCCACCAAAGTGTTTTTCATCCTTTCCTATTCTTCATCTGGCAAGTCTTAAATTGGTATGTTTTTTTAGGGCACACCACTTCCCAAGCTGGTTTGATTCCTTGGATCTTGGTGATGTTGCATCAGGGCACAGAATAGAAACTGTGTTCACAGTAACCAAAATAAAAGTGACACAGGCCATTAATCAAGAGAAGTCAATTGGGGTCAGAGAAGAGTTTCCAGCCATTTTGCATAAGCAAGATACAAGGTTTAAATCTTGCTGCTAAACAAGATTAAATGTGCCTGTGGCCTCTTCTACTATTCCTGTGTGAAAATGTCAAATGTTTGTTTTCTTACCTTGACGTTGTGATGTGTGGTGCCAAAGTCATCGGCCAGAAAGTGCTTGTTTCATTTTAGCCAGGGTCCAAACACAAATGGCAGCCTGGACTTATCCCATGTAGTTTCAGCATCTCAAACTCGTGCTTCATATCTAGTCAAGGAAGGGAGAGACAAGCACTTCCAGAGGACACTCCAATCACCCTAAGACTTATTTTATCCCTGGTCAGACCTGTCTTTCTTGAGGTGAGTCCCAGTGACTGTGGTCCAAAGCTATGTGCTGTAGCTTGAATCTTGGAGCTGAGCAGGATGAATGCAGACCTACCTATGCTGCTCAGCAGCCCCTTCACAGCACACAGGTGGAAACCAGAACTGAGGTGTATTAGCCAAAAGAGTAGATTAAGATATTTTAGCTGGTCTAGAACTGGAGCTTCAGCCTGGGATATCATGTCCCTTAAGGCAGAAACTCAAGAGGAAAAATATTGAAAGAAATGGAAAAGAACATATGGATTTTTAAAATGTTACATATCATTGTCTCGTGCAGTCAAAAATGTGAGTTTGTCATGTGCATCCACCCAGTTGAAGGTGAAAGTTCTATAGGCTCTTTGACATTGCAAGTTGGATTTTGAAAGTGGTCAGTTATGTCTGCCTGAAGTTGTGCCTTGGTGGCAAAATACCAACAGCATCTGTGCAGTGATATGGTCCTGTGCTGTGTGTGAGAGTGTGTGGCTATGTGTAAAACATATAGGAGAATTAAGTCCTTTCCTTGATGATGTTACAGAGAAGTGTCAAAGAAATAGAGCTGGTAAGAAATGCTGTTAGTCTTTATATGGAGGCGAGGGAAAAAGATGTCAATGGGAAACAAATATCAGTGCAATTTCCTGACTCAGCTATAGAGCTCATGGGAGAGTATCATTCTCTGAAATATATATATATATATACACACATATTATTTTTTAGACAAGCTCTGCTGAGTAATGGCTACAGAGGCTTTGGTGTGTTCCTTCATTGCAGGGGGAGACTGGTTTTCCCATCACTGCTTTTATGGGGTAGCAAGGAAAGAGGAGGCAGGCTGTAATGGAGGAAGCCCCACCAAGGGATGACCAGCCAGAATGGCTTAGGGAAAACAGCAAAAGCAATGAAACTTCCCAAGCCTATGTCTTCTGGAGTCACAGTGATAAAAGACTGCTTTGGGCTGCAGTGACTGTCAGAAGTATGTGGGTCACATCCCCCAAACTGTCATGTTTCTTCCTAGAGGGGTATATTGCAATGTGGCGCTTAAAGCCCTTGGACCGGACCAGGGTAGAAGTTCTCTCTGGATGTGTCTTTGTATCTCTCTCTAGTGCTATCAAAGTAGCACACGTCAGCCCATGTTTTTCAGCAGAGCCCTTTTGAATCTTTCTCCCCTCCTGGAGCACATCCCTCTGCCCTTCTGCTACTGATCGCAGCTCTATCTTGTTTGACCAAGTCATTCCTTGTCTGCTTTCTTTAGCTCTCTTCTCTTAGCCAAGTCATAAATCTGAATTTGTAGCTGATATTGTTCCCCGGGAAGCAGACAGGGAAAGTGCAGACAGGGGGTTATGACTTCCCTGAGGGATGCAGTTGAGAGGAAGAATTGGCCTATCAAGTGGAATAGATGCAAAGTAGTAGTCTGAAAATAATGGACAAGTGAACAGATCTGGAAGGAAATCACCCCTGTTTTGAGTACTGTCTTCATGGGAAAGCCTTTTAATCTCTGCATTTCCCCCCTCTGAGAGCTCAGGCTGTTTTGGGGATTTGAATCATGTCAGCTGTTTCATCATTTTTATTGTTTGGTGGGTTTTTTTCTGAGATCTTTTTCTTTTACCGAGCTGTTTATGAGACTGAATTACAAAAAGTGATTCCCCAGGGACTGTCCCCACCTGGGAGCTAAGTGGCTGCACAAACAGGTCAGAGTGCTTTCAGAAATCCCACAGAGCCAGTGCAACAGCTTGCAAAAAACAAAAGCAAGCAGCATGAATTTCTCATACACCATCTGGGTCTGGCTTGTTTGGGATCAGGGGTCCTATTTAGCTCCCATTTGCTGTGGTGTTGGTGAGGAGTTGGTTAGGGGTTAATGGGGTAGCATTGCTATTTCCAGCTGCTGCAATCTGCTCTAGGGTTATCCCTGCCACTCTGGGTGTTTGTTTCAGATGAAGGTTAGGTAAGGCACTCTGGAGGGGAAATAAGGGTGTTCAATCACAGTAAGAGGCTATTAGTATGCTTTTTAACAGTGAAGAAACCTTCCAATGTAGCTTACTGCAAGGTAGTAATTCCATGTTGCATTTGGCTCTTCATTTGCGTATATGAATGTATTGTATTCTATAGCGAAGGATCTCTAGGCATTGGGAGTATCTTGGTCAGTCATTACAAGGGAGCATGGGAAAGCTTCATCTCTCACCCTGCCACAAGTGTCCTTTGCCACCATGAGCAAGTCGCAGTCCTGCCCTTCCCCACTTGGGCACACACCGGGTTCTTTCTCTTCCTCTCCAATGATGAATTCTCTTAGGGCAGCCGCTGTCACCATCTCAGTCTAAGTGAGCAGTGCCTGAACACAATGATGCCTCATGACTCTATTGTTATACAAATGCCGATAATAAATGCTTTTATGCACATTGTTTGACTCCTATCATCTGTTTGGGGTAGATAAACTGTAGATCAGTGAGACCGTCTTTAGCTAAGATCATATATTGCGCCTGCAGTAAAGCCATGATTAGCACGGACTGGTTCTGCTGTGTAGCCTTGTGCAGTAACTACTGTATCTTCCACTGCAGGAATAAAGTAGTTGGAGGAAGAGGATGGTTAAATCTGCTTGATGAATCCTTCAAAATCGTTGGGCTTGATGCTATTTACTAAAAGGATCTTTTGACGCTTCTTGCAGCTGTGGAAACATTTATACGCTGTATGGGGGCTGTGCTGTCAGCAGCAGAGCGCTCTGACTCTATGAAATGAAACCTGGCAGCAACTTTAAAGATTGTTTAGCATTCAGGATCACAGGGAACAGCCATTGCAAACAGCCTCTGAGCTAGTGTCCCAAAGGAGCAGAGAGAGGAATCGCAGACCTCTCTTCTGAGGAGTGGGCTTTGAATCTTTCCTCCCTGCACATGGTGTGCATGTGCAAAAGGAGTCTATCCTGCAGCTTGATGAAGAATTTAACAGATTTTATGTATAGACTAGATTTACTACAGACAAACAAGTCCATCTCCTTTAGCTCCAGTTGCACGGAGTGATGTCTTTGTCCCTTTTCCTTTAAATAAATGTGAATCATGATTCATGGTCCTCAAGCAGCAAGCTGGCCTCTGGTGTGGCTGCAGGGATTCATTCCATTGCCTCTCCACAGTAGGTGACAGTCTCTTACCTGGAAAAGCCCTGCAAGCCCTGTTTCCTTAAAACTCTAGAGCCTCAGAAATGTTGGAGATGGGAATTTGTTATGCTTCACCAGCTGGGAAGTTGAAGGAGTCTCTGGGTATATGCAAAAAGCAATCAATGCAAATTCAGAAATCTAAGTTGGCAAACTCTTATGGAGTTGCAGATCAAACCCATTACTGAAGGGCTGTTTATTAGCTATCACATTTTGATAATTGTTATAATTATTTATTAAAGCCTTTGGTTAATTCCAATCCGCCCCCCACCCCCCAATTAGGAAAATTTGGTGCATTAAGGTCTGATCTAGTGGCAAACAACAGCTGTACAGAATTTAGATCGAAAATGGGTCCATGTTAGGCAAAGTGCTTGCATAGGCTAGGAGCCCTAGGGACAGAGGAGAGTCAGCAACCCCTTGTACTCTGCAGTGGGGACGAGCACCAAACTTTGTTATCAGCCACTGCAAACTACTGGCTGCTCATCTCACCTTGCTTTCAAGGAAGAAAAGCTTTTCTGGTACAAACAAGTGGTTTCCAAACTGTGGTCTCTGACATCCCAGTAAGAAGACTGCAAATATGCCTGGTGCTTACAGCACGTAGTGATCTGTGACAAGTTCAGTGGGTAGCTCACAGGTCAAAAGTATTTGGGAATTCATTGCTCTCCATATTTATATAAGAGGTTTGCACTGATGTAGCCACAACCAATGCAGTACTATGGGTGAGGCTGGGCCTAATCCAGAGTGCAAATTTGCCCCATATCTGGTAGTTTCATGACTTATGGTATGTTTGCACACCCATGGGAGCAATTACTTTTGCCCAAAAATTTGTATGATGAGTTTTGCTTCATTGTAGTGGATTATCCGTGAGTAATTTAAAATCTGATGACACCTGTATATAATTTAAAGTAGTTTTGACACTTGTATATAATTTAAAGTAGTTCATAAAATAATTTCTGGTTTGTAAATTGGAGCGGACAGTGCAAGAGCATATATGCAAAACCTGAGCTTGGATCCCCATTGGTTAGAGCTGGCTGGCAGTGCAGAGACAGTCTGCTCTTTGTGCAATTTGGAGTGCTACCAGCTCAAGCTTTTCACAGCAAAAAGAGTTTTCTAGAGCAGCTTTAAAATGAATGTCAAAAGATCCTTAGCTGATATGCAAATAAAGGAATTATCTCTAATAGGAAAGACCTCTATTTTTCCTACTGAAGAATTGAAACTTGTTTTGCTGCTTAGAACAGTCCCATCTCCAAAAATTGCATGTGTTATTTGGCAAGTGCTGTCCAAATCTGATAATCTTGGCAATCTGTTGCTTTGAAATTCTCTGTTTTATAAGATGGTGTTTGCAGAGCTGCTGTTGAAATCCCAGCTGAAGGAAGTAACAGTCTCATCATTCCACTGCCCAATAAAACATATCAATGAAAGGAGGAAAACAGCTGGCAGACTGAGTTGAAATCTGCTTACGGCAAGGCTCCTGAGCCCATCCTCCCTGCCTCCTAAGAAGCTTTTCAAAGTATGAGGGATTTTGAATGGGGTTAGCTGGGAGCTGGGAACATGATCTTTAGATCTGCCTAGTAAACCCTTTCATGGCAACTTTTTCCTGGCTGACGGGGACATCTGTGTGATGGCAGTGGCCATGCAAGCTTCAGTGTGATATCTGGAGCCGTAGGACCAGAGCATCAGCAGGGTCTGCATAGTCAGCAGCCTCAGTAAGGCTGGCCTTTACTGCCTCTTCTCAAGCACTGGAGTCCTTTGAGAGCCTGTGGTAGAGGAGAGCGGGACAGTGTCATGCTGCAGAAAGCTGGTGTGTGTTTCTGAGGAGTTTGTCTCTGGACTTGTTTCTGGCTCTCCTGCTCTTCACAGCCATATGATATGAGCCATATCTGCTCTGCTGAGAGCTGGGGTGAGATTCACCCCATTTGATCCAGCCTTGTGAAGCTAGATTGGCAGGTAAATGGGACATCTGGGGCTCCTCCGGAGCCAGTGAAGAGAGGCTGGTGCTCTCCCTCTCTGGATATCCAGCTCAGGGTTGGATGACTTACCTTATACACTGCAGGACCAGTGCAGACTGGACTCTCATTCTGAGGTGGCAGAAAAAAATGCTAGAAATGATACCTTAGAAATGTGGTCATTGCCTCAAAGCTGTTTGGTATATTAGTAGCTAACACTCTTGAAAGACCACCAGACATCAGCACTGAGACCACTGTCTCCTGTTCCTGCTGCCCCCAGTAAATACTCTTCTAGTGACCAAGTGATGTGCACTGATTAACATGAACTTGCTCTTTTCAGGCTTTATTTCTTTATAGACCAGGTAAATACTCAAGCCCCTGGGTTTGTATTTGGATTGAACACCGGACCCAGCACAGGTGAACCTTGGTGCCAGGCTCTCATCCAAAGGCTCCCCCTGCACACAGCAGTGTTTGTGTAGAAGCAGACTTAAGCACTGAGACACCTCGCTGGCTTTTGTGGTTCACTCTCCTGTTTGGTCCCTTGTGTTGGTTCTGCAACCCCATAATGAAAACCAGCCCCCTAAAGTCCCCCATTGCATGGTGCAAGTCTTCATGGTGATGGAGAACCTTTTGTAGGGGAGTGTAGGTGTCTGCTGGGGAAGATTTCACCACCATTTACGATAATCCAAAATCTGCTATGAGCTGTAGAAGAAACTATTGGTAAAGAAATTCTCCAGGCACCCTCTGCTTACGTTACTCTTGCCTGTTGTGTCCCACTGCTCTGACTGTGGCTGCTTAAACTCTGCATCAGTGGAAACCCTGACTCCATTGTATCTGCCTGCTGCTGCTGCATGGCTGTTTATGTCCCCATGGCTGTTACAAACCAAGAACTTGGTTTGTTTAGTCCCTGAGTCTGCCCTCGACTATGATGATGTCAAGGATTTTTCTGCAGTTTGTAAAATTGCCCATTCATATAAATGCATCTGAATTGTTTCCATGGGAACGGGGCACTCAGCTTGCTCCATACTGGGGAATATGATTTGCATTTGTGAATAAATATGAAACTTTGCTACCTTGGAGAGCCTGGGCTGGAAAAGGAGCAACTGCTGGCTAAGAAATAGCATGTGAGAGGCAAGTAAAAGACCTGTGCTGGCGCAGACAGCAGAAAGGCCAATATTTGGGCAAGAAGAGGCTCAGACCTGAGCTTGGTCTGAGCCCTCAGGTGTAGCATGCTCAGAGCAGGACTCCTGACGATTTGAGAAGATTTGGGAAGATTTGGGACTTTTCATTTTCTGTCCATGAGATTCAGAAATGTGTCACAGGTCTTCCTCTCACCAGTGTTAACTGGTGTTATCTGTTGTAAGAGGCTGGTCTTCCATGTTGAGGGCACAAGGGTCTGAGGTGAAGACTTTTCAGTTATCTGGCAGTTCATAAAATGAGTCTGTGACTCAAGAGAAAGCATGCTTTTGCAGCAGGTCTGGAGATGGAGGGGAAAAAGGGCATGATGTCCTTTTAGTATGGAGCGAGGCAGGTGAGGAGCTTCCCTTGGAGCTGGAGCCCATGGTGGCAATAGGAGCAATTTTTCAAGTATTTTGCTTAAGCTTTATGTTAGAGAGAATTAAACGTAGCAGTGAATCCTGCAGGGAAGTCTTGTTTTTTCTTTAGAGGATAGTGTCCATAGGAGGGTACAGAAGCACTTAAATTCAGGTGTCTTCATCCACACACCAACCAGGCAGCTTGACCAGCTGGCTCCTGGTCCCCTTTGCAACCAACCGCATCGGTGACCTGGGGTAGTTGCAACTACTTGGCTAATCTTGTCACAAAGACAAACTGAGAGATGAACTTTGTCAACTCATTTTAGCTTGCAAGTGTTTAATAACCTTAATGGATCACCAAGCAGTCAATAAGAATGGGATTAACCTTGGGTTTTTTTTGTTTGTTTGGGTGGGGTTTTTTTTGGTTCAACTGAATGTTACTATGTCCCAGAGACTTAGCTCAGTTAAGACTGGCAGGTAGGAGATGTTCCTGTGTGGAGCTCTGCAGTGGGAAGTTTAACATACAGCTTAGCTGTGATCTTTAAAGTTGCCTTGGTATTAGTGGAATTAGAAAGATAGGCATAAATATAAATTAAAAGGTAGCTGTAAATGTACGGGACCAACTCTATTCCTTCTGTATCTCTGGGGTTTGATGGAGACACACCAGGGATTAGCTTTCCCTTTCTAGTTTATTTCTGCACTCTCAGAAGATGAGCCTCAGAAACTGCATTGACTGGAAAGCTCACACCTTTTCACTGACAGTTCATGTGGTTTTATCTTCCTAGCAGATGACACACTCCTACAGTTAAAAGTTTTAGTAGCTCCAGGGCACCCTGTTCTGTATGCCAGGGAGAGTTGTAACCCCTTTGTGGCTGTGCTGCAGCTGCCTTGGAAAAATGCCTTGAAGAGTTATTATTGGTCACCTGGCACGAGACCCTTATTTTATGGTAACTTTTTAGGACACAACCTTCCTCATATTGTTAACAATGTCCTCAGCCTCCTTCTCTGACTGTCTCCTGTTTTCTCCATTTTACTCTTGCTCTTTTTCTCTCTCAACTCAAAATCATTTTTTACCATAGCTCTGTCTCAGCCTCACCGCTTGCCCTGCCACTGGGTCTGTCTGAGCCTGTGTCGCACCCGTGGTGCTTGATAATATCTGAGACAAGTCAGCTATCCCTACTCCCAGTTCTCAATCAGACATAAGTGAAGTGATATTTTTTTGGCTTTACTAATTTTAGGGAGTGTTAAACTCAGAGCTGAGGAATAAAGCACACAATAGTACCTTTGTTACCTAGTTTCCATATTAAAACAGGAGAAATGGTTGCATACTGTAACTGTTTGCTGCTTTTAATGAAATCTCTGATTTTTCCAAAGTGGATACTCATTTAAGTGGGAGACACATGTAGAGGAGTACACCATGGTACATTTAAGCAGCAGAGGCCAGCAGAGGGATCCCCTGGTCTGCTGCTTCCCTCCTTTAGGTTATTCTTGCTTTGTTGAGAAATTTCAGGTATGACAGAAGTAAAAATGCAAAGTGATGGGGCAGCATCCATTCTCTACTGCTGCATCTAGGCTATTGGAAGCAATCTGCGGATAATGCTCCCTGTCTGCTCCAACCACTACCCCCTTTGTGCTCGATGTGTTTGTGCCTGCTGACTTTTACTAGCAGGTCAAGCTGGGATTGATTTACCAGGAGGGAAAGGCTTTTGAAGTCAAGAGTGTCTGTATCCTTGAGCCCATTAGAGCTGGTGTGGTGCCCACATGCCATGGATACTGTGCAAGTACAGAGAGTGAGGATCATTTCAGGAAAATGGAGTTTTATTTTCCATCTCTTCTCAACACAGAAGAATTACAGTAACATGAGTCCTTCCGAGTGACAGCATAGCTCTCTTACGTGCTCATGGGCTGGGTACCAAGTTCCTGCTCTGGAGCTGTGTAAGGGCTGGAAATAGCGGGTGAAGGCACAAACTGTTCCCTCAGCTCTTCATTTGCATCACAATTTTTGCAAAGGTCAGTACAGTGGTACCAACCCAATTCCTGTTCTCTCAGCTGTGATCATTGGTGATGACTTAGGGGGTGAAGCAGCACTAAGGCTCCCCAGAGCCACCGGCTCGCATCCTAGCAGGGTTGACTCACCGGTGTTATTTGAAGCTGGATCCTGCTGTTTTCCTTTGAATTGTCTTTCAGATGAGAACTCAGTCATGCTCCTTTCCAGTCGCCTGTTGTTACAGAACAACCAAGCGTGTTGCATGCTGTGCACTGGTGGGGTCATGCTTGCACACGTGGTGACACATGAGCACTGCCCATGTACCATGCGTCACACTTGGGTGATGGCTTTCCTGTTGCGGGCCACCCCAAGTGTGCTGCAGTTTTACGCTCACAAGGGTAAAGAGTTTGCTTTGGTGTAAGGGGTGCCTTGAGGACCAGTTGAAGGTCACCGCTCTGTGATGTTTAATTCCCGCTGTGAGGAGGTCTCCGCTGCGATCCTCAGTGCCACGTGCCCCTGAGTCCTGACCCCGACACCACCTCACTTCTCTGCCTTTCTTGCCCTAGAAGTTGGCTGTCAGCTCAGAGATGCTGAATTTTTAATCCCAGGATGCTATTTTTCACCATTTTTCATAGTTTTCTCCCTCTTTCTTTTTCTTCTGTGTTTTCTCCTGATCTCCCTTGTCCCCATAAGGAGAGGTCTGGGCAGCAGCTGCCAAAGCCAGTGCTGCTGAAGCCAACTTCTGCTGCACGCAGCCTTGCATTTGCCCTCTTTGCCTTTGAGGTGTAACAGCTCTGAATGTTTTACATTGCTTACACCCTTTTCAAGACAGCCATCTTGAAGAGAGTTTTGTAAAATGGCTCCACAAATCATGATCACCATTAACCAAATGCTGTTTTCTTTTTGCAGCAGCATGGCTGTTTCAGGAATGGCATGCAAACCCCTGAAAAATTCCCTTGAAAAGCCATCATCAAACAGTCTGTCTCACCCTGACATCCTGAAGACCACAGGGTGCTTAACATTTGATACATTTTGGCACCCCGACTACTTTGTGGCCATTTTTTGGTGTGTTATTTAAGATACGTTTTGGCAACCTGACTAGTTTGTGGTTGTTTTTCTGTGTGTTATTTGAACTTGCATGAAAATGCATGTAATCTACTACCAGCAAACCCGAGAGACAGACCAATAGCACAATTTATTATCTCCTAGAACTAGAAAACAGCTTCTGTCCCTGTAAAGGCTTATCTGCCATCCAGTATCTTTAATTCTTCCATCTAATAATAATTCAACATATCTTTGAGAGCATCTTTTCTTTTATCTTAAAACTTGTGGGTTTTAAGCCCTGGAGGATAGTTTAGTACTTAAAGCAAAAGCTGCACAGCTCTAAAACCACCAGGTCTGTGTTGCTCAGAAGAGGTAATTTTAAAATATTAGGGCATGTTTTCAGGTTTCTCTGTGATAGAGGCACATTCATTTGGGAGCAGAGAATTGCCTAGCCATCTAAATTATTTTTTAATTAATCTATATAAGGTAAAAAGATAATCTGGGCCATCACTAGATTAGGAGGCATTTAAAATCTTGTAGGACTGGCTAAAGTGCATGTAACTACAGACAGTAAATGATTCGACATGGGTCTTTGCAGCAGCTTCTTAAGATTTCAGAACAGCTGAGGTTTTACTTCATTTTTCTTCTGTAGCTACACAGAGGCTTTGAGTGACTTTATCAATGACTGTTGCAGTAACCTGCTCTTGGTAGCGTGAAAAAAAAAAGCCACAGTGGAATTTCTTAGCTGCTTTTAAAACTGCAGGCTGAATTTTCAAAGGCAAATGCTTTTGTGCTTGCTGAACAGGGGAAAGGCAGGTGGGTTGGCAGGGATGCAGCCCTGTGAGGGGTGCTTTACAGCAGGCCAGGGTGTGGCCCTGCCACTGTGTTTTGGGGGAATTTGGCCTATTTTCCTCTGCTCTGCTGGTGAAGTGCTTTCCTGACAACAGGAATGTTTCTGTTGAGCAATGCAGAGCTGCTGCTAGTG
Organism: Astur gentilis; assembly: GCF_929443795.1. Classification (NCBI taxonomy): domain Eukaryota; kingdom Metazoa; phylum Chordata; class Aves; order Accipitriformes; family Accipitridae; genus Astur; species Astur gentilis. The sequence goes on from NC_064889.1 coordinate 31,217,304, forward strand.
TGAATAATTCATAATCAGCCACGGCAGAAAAACTTTCAACACTCAATCAGATTTTTTTTTTATTTATTTATTTTTTAAATTCAGGCTATTGCTGTCCTAATTTGTCTAGAGGATGAACTTAGCTGGTCTGGACAGACAGGGATTAATTTAATATTAGAAACCGCAGGGAATGATGTGGTAATGAAATATTAAACCCTTTTACTGCTTGATGCTGCTTCCCTTCCCAGCGAGGGTGCGTCCTGTGCTAGCTGTCCCCGCCAGCCCTCTGGCACTGGGTCGAACACGTGGCTTGGTACCTGGAGTGTTGGACCAGGACTTGGGGCTTTGGATCGTGTTTCAGCTTTGCCACTGCCCTGTTGAGTGAATTTGGAAAAGTTGCTTCACTTTTCTGTGCCGATGCCACCGACCACTGCGGATTGCTTTGATGGGTGGAAAACATGACAGCAAAGGTTTGCTCTGCAAGCACATGCAGAGACCTCTGCAGTGAGGTTATGCTCATGTGCTCCAGTTGTGGAGATGTCTTCGGTGTCAGCAGTGTGACACGGCCCTCATTTGAGAAAATATTTATGGTGGTTTTACTATTCTTTGTGCCGCCGCTGGGGTTTTCAGGTATTTGGATTTGTTTTCTGCCCTGGGTAGACTAGAATATGACACAGTGCAGCCTGGTTTTGGGGTGCGAAGAAGGCTCTGAGGAATGAGCATCATGTCAAAGATGACCATGGAAACCTGTGGCCCAGGACAAGAAACCCTGTCCTGTGACAGCCAAGGGAGCCTCACTTTTTTCTGATTATTTTCTGCATTTCCTTCAGTGTAACTTTCACTATGCACTATGTGATTAATAACTTTAATATCAGAGTCATATTTTGTTTAATTCCTAAATTGCTTCTTAATAAAACTACCTTTTGTAAGACATGAAAGAAGACAACATGTATGACTTGAGGGGCTGCTGGACCTTCTCATACTCTAGACAGACTCCTAAGACCATGGAAGGATCAAGCACCAGCAATGAGCACAACAAGCCATGAGAATGGCACAGTCCCCTTTGCTTCCTGGAGCAGTATCAAGCTTTGCCCTCGTTTGTGGCAGGGTGTTAGCCTGGCTGCTGCATGCAGTTTACTTTGAAAATAAACATGTTATTTTGAAGAAATTAGAAGAAGCAGGATTACTGAAAAATTTCTTTTTTCATACAATTGCAACAAGGGTTGAGATAAAATCCCCTGTAGCTGGTAGTGCAATGTCTGCTAAGTATGCTGGTTATTTTTTGATCTCAAATGTTAGTGCTTCTACTGATTGACTGTATCTGTTCTGGGGGTTTCTCTACATGACTTTCAGCCAGTATTGATACTGCCTTTAGCAACTGCTGGTATACATTCTCATTTTGTACTTTATCTGAAGGTACTGTGTGTTTTCTTGCCTACTGCAGATCTCTGCTCTGGCATATCCTCTTACCTCCTGTGATCACTCAGGAGTCTGTGCTGGATGTGGGAATAGCTTCACTGCCACATCCACTCAAAGCAAAGTGGTTTGTGCATGTCCTGCAGGTCAGAGATATTCCTCCTCAAAGCCCACAGTGGGTACCATAAGCTTTATAGACAGACAAAACTTTTGCAGGCTGGCACTAGGTTTTTTTCCAGCTCCAGCAGCAGACCCCAAGGTACCCTGAGTGCTGCCCTACTGCAGCAGCCCCCCCATGGTTCCCATTGACCTGTTCTCTGAGATGGTGCTCAACAAACTCAGCTCTTCTGCCTCAACTCGTTAGGAATTCCAAAATGCAAGATGTGGCTCACAAAAGAACAAGTAAAGATTTTACTAAGATTAAAGGATGAAGAACTTGAGGCTTTCACTGTATACCTGGAAACAATTACAAGTACGATCAATCCTAAATAATTGGGTTTTTCAGTTGTTTTTGTATGCCCTCTCTAATTCAAGGCCTTGCTGCGTTGCACTGTGGGCTGGAGGGGGTTTTGCATGCTGTTTACCCTTGGTGTAGTGCCTGGGAGCTGAGGCACTTTTTCCTCCAGTGCTGTGTCTCATATTAAGGAGAATGGAGTTCACACCTCCTGCTTGTAATTCTCTTCTAAATTGCTTCTGCCCTGATTTGGCTGAGATGGCTTAATATGTGTTCCTGGGCTCTTACTAGAATAACAGTCAATTTTGCATCATACAGCAGGAAAAAAAAAAGAGGTTAATTATAAATGCCTTCTGTGAAGCTTGTGAAATGCAATGTGTTAATTATCAATGCTCTATGAAGAGTGCCAAGGACACCTTTCAGTTCATTATTAACACAGTTAACAAGGTGCTTTGCCTGGATATGTCTGTAAGAGCAAACATATCCATCCCAGAGTTTACGCTAGGATCTTGTGTGCCATTATGTCCCAAATCTGGCAAGAATAGGCGTAAAACCTGAGATGGTGTGTCATGAAGAGTTTGCCGTGGCTAGGGACACAAGGGTTGAGGGATGGCTGGTGTGGCTGTGTCAGGGGAGATGCAGAAGGGAAGACCAGGTGGAGGTGACCCAGGAAGCCCAGTTAGCCCTCCTGGGAAGCCTGGTTAGCCTGCTTTGAGTAGATGGCTGTGAGAAAGCTTCCACTGAGTGAGGGAAGCAGAGATAGCAGATAGGATAGTGAAAAGCAGGAATAGGATGTTCATCCCCACTGAGCTCGGGGACAGGACTGTCTGAGCTGTGTGTATTACCAGGACTTCTTCCTGGAAGTATGATCCCACATGAAGTTATTTTTACAATGGGAACAGTGTACAAAGGGTCACAGGACATTATAGCCACCCTCGCTAAGCCAGTCTTGGTCTAATGATAGCAGTCATTGGACAACTTCAAAAATCATCATCATCATCACAGGGGAATCCCTCACCCCAGACTAACCTTCACAGACCTTTACTTGCAAGGACAAGTGAAACTTAAGGGCCAGGTGAAACCTCTTGCCTTGCTACAGTACCTGCTGTACCCTTAGGGAGTTATCCAAAAGACTGCTATGATATTTAGCTGCCCTGGAGGATGAGGGGCTGGGTCAGAAGTTCTGCCCACTCTGACTTAGCATGGTCCTATCTGCAGAGTAAGACTAGCCATCTGCCTGGAGCTATCACCCAGCAAGGTGAGAGATGGGAGAGGCCCAGGCTGTCCTGGACAGGGACCCTGCTCACGTGGGCAGTGATGAGGAGTTGCAGCCCTGGGTCCTGTTGTGCTGACTCTCCTCCATGGGGTGGTCCGTGGCATAGGGGCATGGTAAGTGATGAGTAGCTGTGGAAAACTCTTGAGCCACCTCATCTGTATAATGAATTTGTTTGAGAGTCCTTTTCCAATTAGAAACCAGAACTAATGGGACATAAAATTTGACTTATGCCATCTCTCAGCCTCATGTCAGAGGAGGAGGAAGATAAATAAATGTGAGAAGATGCCTTGAGCTTTCATTTAAAGTGACTTTGACTGTTCCATTGAGCTAACATCCCACACTCTGATGCATTTCTACACTTGCGCATTTGAGTCACATCATGGTAGTTAATCAAAACTACCTCTGGTACTACTGCTATTCCCCTGAACAGGCTGATAAAATCTAGGAAAAGCTATAAGGCCGCTTAGTTTGCAATGCAAAGTGTAACTGAGCTCAGCTTTTCTGACCTGTGCTGTAATCCTGCTTTATTTTTGTGCTTCTTGCTGCTAAGTGCAACTCAGCTGCCAATTGTACAAGTATGCCCCAAATCATAAGAATTTAACATCAATATGCTTACAGAGAAGTAGGCTGGCTGGATTCTTGGGGTGGAGGGGTGGAGGATCTGCTGAGAGCAAGCTTGAGCCTTGAGTTTGAAGGTCTGTGTACTGCTCCATGAGGAGGTTGCGCTCACCCTGGGTTGCATAGAGCTGGACTGGCTCTGGTACCTCTGCGAGCTCAAGTATCTCAGCATGGCATTGCAGCCTGCTGGTACCCAGCAGGCTCCGCACAGCACTTCACGCTTGCTTTGGGTTCACCATGAATATTCATGTCACTGCGTGTTTTGTGTTGATGGTAAATGAGGTCAGCTGTAGGTTCTGGGGGAAAGGGTAAACTTGGCTTTATTCCCTTTGGAGAAATTTTTGGCATTTCTTATAACTCCTAAATTTCTGTGTGTGGCCTAGATCCTACTTAGCTTTAAGTTGTGTTGTTAGGGTACTAGCCATGCTGTCCCAAAACTTTCTGAAACCAAACTAAACAGCAACCTTCTCTCTTGGCTTTCAATGATGCTGCTACAGTCACATCTGTTCCCACACCTTCAACCCAAGCTCTTTCATGCTGCAGTTCGCAGCTGAGGGCTGTCCAAAGACCAGTAGAATGTGGGGAGAGAAACACTGAGCACATGCTCAAAAACACCATTACATTTTGTAATTCCTCCTCCTTATTGAAAAGGTCTGGGGATATGTTCAGAGTTATGGCCACTCTGAAGTTCTCCTTCGTAGTACGTAGCTGAGCACTTCTGCTTTATGGAAGAGCTCAAGCCTGTCCACAGCTTAATGTAAGACTTTGTTTTTCATGCAGGTGTTACAGGCCAGGCTATGGAGCTGGTTTCAGTGCTCTGGGACTTTATTTCAATGGGGGCTAATAAAAATTAACTCCAGCAGCATCCTGGGAGTGGTAGCTGATCTCTTTTGGAGTGACCATAGCCCAGATAAGACACTGCAGAATCTAAATAAAGGTGTCCCTATATGTGCCAGGTAATTCCTGTAGGTGTTAGGTTTCTAGAGGACATCCACAAGGCTGGTGGCATTCTTCGTCTACCAAACTTTGGCTAATGACCTTATCTGGCACTGCTGTACCTTTTTTAAAAAAATTTTTTTAAAGCATTAGACACCAGAGTCTTGTGAATTGAACAACTTCCTGTATGATCTGGCCTACAAATCTCATAATTTCTTCTGTACCTTCTTATCTTTGTTACAGATCTGTGCATAGATCAATGCAATTATTTATATAGAGGAGATCAAGCTATTATTGCAATTTTCTACAAACAGCTCTGAGCATCTCCTGTGATCTGCTGGTCAGTCAAAAACTTTCTAGCTGAAATCCATGTTTGGTCATATCATTAAAGTCCCTTTTAGTGGGTTACAAACTCCAGCTCAGCTGGAGGCAATTATTATCTGATATGTACCCTGAGTAGAACATAATTATACTTGTCACTAAGTGGCACTGTGTAAATTACTCTTTAATTGCTACACATCAAATCAGCAGCTACCCGGTCATTTTTCTGTGAAGATAAAGAGTCCAGTATTAGCTTTGTCACTCTGGCATCTGCCTTCACCCAATTTCTCATTTGTTCTCTTTAGTGCTTAAGATGTAATTTTATGTGATGAAACCTTTTTAATGTATTTGGCATTTGTCCTGTAAACCCTCTGTTGGCCTTAAATATGGTGGTAGGGAGCTTAATGTTAAAAACATAGGGAGTAATGTAGAAGATATGTCCTTCAAGTACTGCTGTCAAGATAATTACTGCATATCATCTGGGGCTGAAACCTCTTTTCTGGCTGGTATATTGATAAAACAGGGGCCATCACAGGAGCTGAGGAATGCAACCCTTTATCATGATTTAGTTGGGCTGTGCTTTTTTTTTTTTTTTTTTTTTTTTTCCTTAGTATGGGGTAGATAACTGCATTTGAACACTATTAATGTGGATGCACTTTAGCCCTCTTAACCCTTGATAAGTTAGGAGTGAGCAGAGGGGAGGAAAAATCTGATCACTGTGGTGCAAAGCTGTTTATCTTACCTGGGAACATCTGGAGGCCAGGACTTGGACCAGACTGCTTCATTTGGCTGCCTTCCTATACACTGGCCACGTTTGGGATAGATTGACATGTATCCTGCTTGTTCCTGCCACCGAGGCTGGGGCAGGTACACTCGTGGTCCACCCACTGCCCTGCTCTCACCTCCTGGGGAGCCTTCCCCAAACACGCTCTGCAGCAGCAGCTCTGAGCATTTCTCACCCAAAATAGTCTTGCACACTTTCCACCTTGATGCTGATGGATCGAGAAGCCATTTCAAGCGACTCGGTTGTATGGCGTTGTGGCAAAATCTAGATGTGGAGTGGAAATGTGAGGAAAGCATATATTACAGAAGAATTGCTTGTTTTGTCCAAAAGGGGGGCTCTGTCCACCCCTCTTTTGTGGCACAAAGCAGACAGTCCTGGTCAGTAGCATGGATGACTGCTGGAGTGAGGAGTTTGCTTTTTTTTTTTTTTATATGCTTCTGTCCCTTTCTATTGCCGACACAAGATACCCTTTGGCAAAGGGGCTGCAAGAAGCAGCCAGGGCTAGCAGCCAGCCTGCCCCAGTTTTACATTCCAGGGCTGTTATTTCTAAAGCAGTTTATGCCGTGAAGTATGGACAGACTGTTCAGAATAACAGAAGGAACATTTCCAGTCAGAGAAAACTTCAGCAGTGTGCTTACGTGAAGCCTTTTCAGTCTCCTGCCTCAGGGAGCAAGGCCCACAGCTAGAGCACACCTTGCTATCCAGGGAAGGTGCTGCTGCCCTGGCCTGGAGCTCAGGCATTAAATTCAAAAAGTTATTCAAGGCGTGTGTACTTATATGTTATAATCAACATGTAAGTGCAGTTGAAAGCCAACTTTTCAAATTCCTTGCAGTTTGCGAGCCTCCCGTCACAGGGTTTCGATTTGGGTTATTTCTGGTGGTACTTTCTCCAAGAATGTGCTATCTTACTGAGGAGATGTTGTATCGGGAAGACCCAAAAGGGCCTTTTTAGTTTGCTCTTTTTCATTACCTTGTTTCTTTTATTCTGCCCTCATCTTTGGTACAAGGCTTTCTCAAGATTTATGTGCTGAGTCAGGGGTTGAGGGCAGGCAGGGTGCTGGGGAGCAGGAGCATTAGCCTTGAGCTGAGCCAGAAGTCTGGCCTGGGACTGGCTTAGGTATCACAAGATGGTATGAAAAAATAGACCTGGGTTTCTCTTTGTCATGTTTATGAGCTAATGTGTGCAACCTGAGGGGCAAGAAATGTAATGGTTTGGGTTTTTTTTAAAGAAAGATGCGATTTTCCAACAGTCCAGGGATTTCAGGAACTAGAGTGTTTAAAAAAAATCACTCTACTTCTGAGGCTTGGTAGAAAACTGTGGGAGTTGGTGGCACAATGTCCTGTTGTAATCCTGATAGGGCAATGATAGATCTGTTTTTAGAAGTCCTTGATTTACATCTCTATGGATTCATTATTTCTGTCCTGTGTATACCCTAAATAACATAGATGGACTTTGACATTTATTTTCCATATATTTGATTCATTGAAATCTCAGTTGGGATGCTATTTAAATGATGTATTTAATGTTATAAAACACTGGGGAAATTCAGGGCTGTGGCTAGGACTCTTGTGGTTTATAGCTGTAGACATTTCCTCCAGACACCCTACCCCTAAGTGAGACCTCAACGCACTGTTTAATACATTCAAACCATGAAAATCATTGCAGACTAAATGTGCACTGTTAATGAGAAGTCTTGGCAAACTCAATGCCAATAAGCTGCTTCTATCTGTCCTATGGAAATAAAATAAAATGTAGTCACTGGTTCCCAGCTCTGATGGCTTTTTCTGCACACCAGGGTGATTTGCCATGTAGAGGCTCTTCCCGCAGTCTCTACCTTCTCCAAGGGAGGGGTTGCTTTATTCTCACCTAACCAAAAATTGATGCTGGTCACTTTATTTACCTTGTGGGTATGATCATAGAGTCTCCATCCAAAGATGACATTAATTACATTTTTCTTCTGTTGACTCCTCTGTGCCGAGAGCTTGAGGATAGCAGTGAACCTCCTGGAACTGTAAGAGACATAAATCTCTATAATTTCATAAACCAATTTTCTCAGAGTACCCTTTGAAAGGTTTCTCACTGTCATTAGTGACAAGTACAAATCTGTGAGCTCCCTCAGATGGGTGCCTTTCAAGACCTGCCACATTTTGCCTTCAGACTGCTGCCAGGGACTTACTGATGAGTTGACACTTACTCAACATGGACTTCTGTAACCTACAGCTGGTAAAATTGGTCCTTAAGTTCTGCCTGGGAGCTTGGTGGCTGGTTGCATGAGCTAGGTTTTACTCAAGGTAAATTTTGTTCCCCCCCAAAATACTGACGATTTCCTTTCATTCAGGCTTTCTAAATTAGACATGGATGCAAGGAGCATAATTACTGTGGGATGGCTGCCGCGGAGGCTGTTGCCATTTTTTGGTAAATATTTGTCAAATTAAATGTTGCATTTTCTTCAGCTGTTTTTTGTGACCTTCTTTGTGGTCAAATCCCCAAATACTTGAGCTAATGCATTTGCTGGCAGGAATGCCTTTGGGAAAATCTATTGCGAGTGATTATTTGCAGGAAGCAAATGTGTCAATTTGCAAGTGTGAAAATTTTCATCGGAAAGCCAGGTCTGTGAGTGTGTTTCATCCAGTTGGGGACCAGTGGCAATCCCATCTGACACTGGTGTCCAGGCCAAACTGAGCGACAAAAATCAGAGCACATTTTAAAGGAATACCTGCTTGAAATGAATCCAGCTGAGAAAATGATAACTGGGTCTTTGTAAGTCATGAAAGGAGAAGGAGGAAAACACATGGAAAGAATTATTGTCTTTGCTTCACTCTGAGACCTGGCTATGGCCACCTTGCATTTGCTGATTATAGTTATTTTACACTAGTTTGCCCACATATCTCTTCTGGATGCAAAAGAGCCATGTCACAGGATGGAGAATTGGGTTCAGGATCCAGTTAATAGCGTCATGATGGATGCTTTCACAGTCTGTTTTATTACAGCAAATGAGGACTGTCTCCATTGCATGAATTCTTGGAACTTGTCACTTCTAATACACTGTTAATACATCAGTTGCCCAGAGCATGAAGGTGACTGCTATCTCTGTAGTGGTGTCAGTGAACTGTTCCCATACCTGTCCTTTTTTCTCACCCATACTCATTAACTGAGGGGCAAAAAGGGTTGTGGGGCAAATACATTACGCTGGTAGTTTAATGAGTTTGTTGACTTCTGTTTGATAGTGCAGGTGAATTGATTTAGGGAGGGAAAAGTGTGCCTGGTGGCTTTAGTGTGTCAGTGTAAGGTACAATTTCTTTCTTTTCAAGGGAAGTTAATCCTACAGCCAGCCAGCTAAGTTTATGGGAACACAGGTTATGATTTCTCTTTACGTTTTGATCATCTCAAAAGTTACTCATTCCTGTGCAACCATTTGATCTGTTTCAACTGGGAGTAGCAAAAGAAAAGCTGATCTTCAATAAATACTGGATAAAAGAATATAGATGCCGCTGGTTGTATTTGTGTACCATAGCTTGGGGTGTGTGTGTGTGTGTATGTCTGTCTGCCCCTTGTATTTAAAGCTGATATGAGATGCTTATGATAGCTGTGGTATCCAGAAGTACTGGCACAGCCATATAGTATAATAGCATCTTTCTTCCACTCACCTGATGCTTCAGGCTGTATCTGTTGGTGTCTCTGCTCTTCCCTTATCTGCTGTTGTTAATGCTAAGTAGTGCTTACTTTCCAAGTCCTTCGCATACATGAAGCAAAGCACAGGGAATTAACTTTAGGATGACCAGATGTCTGGGTTTTGCTGGGTTAGCTACAAAATATGGGTCCCTGTCTTCCTGCCAAAGGTTTCTCCAGGATACACTCATTCATAATTTTGGTCTTGGCCACAGGGTTTTCCCCGTTTCCACTTTAGCAATTTACCTGTTCCCAACCTGTGGCACTAGACCAGGAGACCAGTGACGTACTCTATTAGAAAACCTGGTATGAGGTGTGTGCCTGTTGAATATCCTGTGCCAGGTCGCATGCAGAATGCATGCTTGGTACAGACCCCTTTGTTCCAGGTTTAATTTGCTACATCATCTTAATGATGGGGAAGCTGAGCTGGTAATGCTTAGGATGGAATGCACTGCTGTGCCTAGATCCATTTTAAAACCTCTGCACTGCTTAAATGCCTGTGCCCAAACCAGTGGTCAGACATTTGTTGGCACCTCATGATGTTTAAGGCTGAAGAGAGTTTTGTGTTGCTGCTGGAGTGCTGGAACTCTTTGCTGAGTGGTGGCACTTGCATCCTGCACTGGCTGCTGGGAGGGCCTGGAGATGAGAGTGTGTGCTGGAGTGGGAGAAGCAGAGGTGGTGGAAGGGCAGGGAAAGGAAAGTGCAGGTAGCAAAGCCTCCCTTTTCTTCTGTTCATGTTGAACCGGCAGGAACTGATGGGCAGCGGCATTGTGTTCAGCCCCTGGGAAGCTCTTGGCCAGGCTGGGGACCTTGCCTAGGTTCCCTCAGGGCTTTCAGGATGCAGCAAAAAGAGACCCTTGTGAACAGGGGGAGCGCTGTGGCTTTCATTTGCTCTTGTGATGCAGCTTTAATTACTTTCCCATTGTGTCCCCCACTGCTGCATGCAGCCAAGCAGCGCTGGGCTCTGGAGAAGACCCATTCCATCACTTGCTGGGTAGTTAGAAGACAGTTGTGCTTGCTGGATGAGTAGAAGGGATGGGAGCAACTGGCTGTCCCCAGCCCGGAGGCAGAAGGGTCCTTTCTGATCTTGAATGATCAGCTTCAAAGTTACTTGCATGATCTTAAATTCAGGGCAGGCTCTGCTTTTCATTTTTCAAACACAAAGGCACTGGATTTCTTAGAATTGCACCTAAGTAGTCTGGACTGTGCTGCTTTTTCAGTTCTAGAGTTTGAATTTTTTTAAAAAAATACAAAATGACAACATGTATTATGCACCAAAAAATCCCCCCCAACAACCTCTATCAGGGAGCAGTGAGTGAGCAAAAGTGTAGGTATCTGGAGAGATGTCCCAGACCACCAGAAAAGACAGTACTGATAGGAAAACTAAAGCCACTGGGAGCTCATTCCTCTGAACAGCTCCTGCTTTGTCACTCAGAATCAAGCGTTCCTCTGTAAATTTGCCAGATCACCTAGGACCTGATTCAAAGTGTCCCACTGGCTTCAAAATGGGCTTAGGATAAGGCCAGGAAGCTGGTGATTCTCAGTCTACCATGTGAGCAGACTGTGCTTTTTTGACTACCCCTGTGACAATTGCTGGAAAGCTCCTGTACAGAAAACAGTAATGGCCAAATAACAAGCCATATTAGATAACTGATGGAAGAAAAAATTATGAATAATTTTTTTTTAATGAATGTGTATCTCAGCATCTGGAAACAGAGAATTTTTGAATGCAAAGTCTATCAGGTAAATAATTAGCTGTAAGTTACTTGAGCCTCTTTTACTGGATGGTGCAGAAGCAGGACATTGTTCAGATGTCTTTTGCCTGCTGTCAGCACAGGTTGAGTTTCACCTGCTGAGAATAGCTTGGTTAATACACTGGTAAAGCTGTGAAATAACAGGAGTAGGAGTGCTCTTACTTATCCTGTAGGATATTTTCTCCCAGCATCCCCAGCCCTGCCAGTGGTCCCACTTCATCCTGAAAGTATGCGTGTTCTCTTTGAGGCAAAGGAGCTAATTAAAACCAGCTCTTGTGGTGGAGAAAACCAATGCCAGCATCTGCAGCATGCCATCATGCTGGCATCAGAAATGCTGACAGTGGCTCATGCAAGTGCAGCGTGGTGCCTATGTGCCCACCGAGTGTGAGCAGCTCTCCCCACCGCTGCTTGTTGCTGCGTTGAGGGACCTGCTACTGCAAACCAGCCCTTCCCACGGCAAGAGCGTCGGGGGTCTCTCTGCCCAGATAGCTCTTGCCCAGCTGCACTGGTCATTGCATAGGCTGGGGCCAGGGCAAGGCACTGGAGGAGGGCGCATGAGAGATGCAATCAGGTCCCTGCTGCCCCAGGGGAACCTGGCTCCATCCCCAATCTCTGCAGCATATCCCTATTTCTGCTCGGGTGGGGTCTGACATATGAAAGATAGAAAGGGGACGGCATCTCCTAGCGTCACTTGCTTCTGCCTTTTCAGAGTTTTCCTTTCTGCTAAGCCTGTAGTATATTCCTGCCCTTTACTTGAAAGCTCAGACTTGCCAGTGGACCATGTCCCTGCAGAGGGAGCAAGGAGGGAGCCTGAGCAAGATGTCCATCTGCAGAGACTCAAGGGGGTCCCATTCAGTGTTACCCCATGAAGTCCTGCCCCTCGATTCAGGTGACTTTCTTAGGAGGGGGATTTTCACATCTGAGCCAGTAAAGATGATCCTTAAATTGCCATAAAACAGTTGGACACCAAAAGTCCAGGAGACTTCAACCCATCCTGTCCCTGCAGCATGAGATACAAACTAGTTTGTTCCACTTCTTGGGCACGTAGAGACCAGAATTCCTGAGTACAAATTGTGCTGGAGTGCTTTGGATAGCTGCTGCTTCTGGGAGTAAATGATACCAAGACACTAAATTCTTTCAAATGTCTATTCAGCGTCACATCAGTGCTGGCACTAGGAAGTCTGTGTTGTTTCTCCCACCACTGTCTGCTTTTTCACTGCTTTTTGCAGTCCAAAAGCCACTAGTGTTGCTGCTGATTGGAATAAAACAAAATGTGGAGTCCCGTCAGAGACTTAGGATCATTTGGGGGGCGTGGGGGAAGAGAAAGAAAACAAAAACCTGGAATAAATTTCACTGCTCGGGGGAGATGAAACCAAGAGCCCTCTCCAGAGCAGGCACTGTGTGAGTATGGGTTTCTCAGTCTCACTGCTGGGCCAAGCCCTCCTCCTCATATTCCACTTGGATTTCAGTCCATGCTCTGTCTTGGATGAAGGGAGAAATTAAAAAGGCTGGTGACTTCATAAGGTGGAAAAGTGTTCATTAGCGAAAAAGTTAAAACTACCAAATCCTTCTGAAAAGGCCCATAGTGAATGCCAAGGTAATGTTTCCATAAAAAGTGACATTCCAGGATGACTCCTAGCTAAAAAAATCAGTAATGATAACATCCATTCCTCTAGGGAAGGATTCAGATTCCTTTCTTGCCTGATGTATGCAGTCTTGGTTTCTAGACATCTGTCTACTTAATATGTTCTCATTGCTGTAGTAGCACCAACAGCCAAAGCACTTGGTATCTGTCTCTTGACACCATGCCTTGAAATGGTAATTTGTTCCTCAGGCCTCAAAAAAAGGCCGGACCTGGATGCTTTCCTCTTCCTAGTGTCCTGGGGCCAGCCTGTCCTGCTGGCAGTAGAGAGGACTTTATCCCCCATGCTTCTGGCCCAGCGCTGCTGGTAAATATCTGAGCCCGATGCAACAGCCCCAGCTTTGCAGGATGGTTGTCCTCAAAGTGCTTACAGGGATTGGACTGATCAGTGACAGCTTTGAAGGTTATTCTTCATATAAATGTGGCTGCCCAAGTAAACAGAAAACACCCCCCTTCCTTTTTCTGTGGGCCATGCTGAAAAAACTTGGAGTTATTTAATAGGTTGTAAAATTAGAGCTCGATCTATATCAGTTTTTGAATTGCTACAGTATGCTTCCCTGACTCTGGTTGAGCTTCCACATGTTAAGTATGGGGAAAATCTTTTTGCTAGCCTGTTAAGGTGATCTTGTGCAGCTAAATGCTTCGGTTTGATGAGAACAGCAAGGGGCCAGGAATTAGGCAGATAAGTGAATATGTGTGTGAGACTGCAAAAAAAAAGGAGCACACTTTTGAGGATATAACCAGCATTTTTGCTCAAACCGCAGTGCTGAGGAAGAGGGAGGACAAAGGAGGAGTTGAGTATATAATTGGAGAAACAGCTCTCTCTGTTTTCTAAGTGCTTTGAGGGTGAATGAGAATCTTCAGAGAAATGCATTTTGCACCCAGCATGGCTATGAGATAAAGCACATATTTCTGTTGTGCCTGTGTGAGCAGAATAGGCACTGTCAGTCCTGCCAGCTGATAATGTGCCATTATCTAAGTAGCTTCAGATACAACATTGTTATCTAATAATTAATTTTAAAGTGCTTATTTTAAACCTTTCCCACCCATGCACACCTGCTGTTTCTCTGTAGTACATTCTTAATTTCTGATGTATTGAATGCCATGGGGATTGCCACAGAAAAAACTAGTAGTCAAGTGAAAAAAAAGAAAATTAAAAAAAGAGATTTGCTCCCTCTGTGTACTGTCTCCTGCTTTCCCTGTCTATATCTCTGCCAAAATGGACAGTATTCATTTCACACCCAAGTGAGCTGGGGCTCTGCGAGATGTACCCATGCGCTGCAAAACGTGGGCAAGGACTCGAGACAGCAGGAATGCACAGTCCTACGCGGGCTGACCCAAAGCCTGCTAAGGTCAGCGGGATGCTCTTCACTGTCTGCAGTGGCCTTTGAACTGGTCCCATATTTATTGTGCTTCAAATAATAGTGATTTGCTGTAGGGCTCCAGTGCACTGAGCTATATCAAGCTCTTTTATTGTGGCTTGGTCCAGCAAGGTACAATTTCCTGTAGAATAACCACATACTGTATGATGCCAATTATGCTGATTTTCTGTTGCTGTCAAGTACTGACTAATAGTATTCAGACTCTGCTAGTTACACAGGGTGCATGCTGTTCCTGCAATACTGGTCTTCAGCACCAGCCACATTTTCTGTAACTCCTGTGCTATCTACAGAATTGTGAATCAAATTGAAGGATCAGACACGTTGATGCTATGGCTCTGGTGTGATGGACGTCTATCCCAGAGCTATGTGTGGAGACCCCCCATTAGGTCTAGCCCCTACAGAGAGGCAAGTCCCTCCCAGGATGGAGAAGAGACATGGGGTGCACTAACAACATAGGCTGTAGGAGGGCATGGACATTGAGGTCACCTGCTTGAAGCTGGGATGGGGTGTCACCTCCATGCCTCTGGCTGTTAATAGACTGAACTTCTGGGCCATGCTGGATCTGGGCAGTCTTCACATCCATTTGTACATTCCCATAATTATAGGTGTAGCAAGGTGCTTGCAAGTGATGCTTTCCCCACCCTTTGCATGCAGAGCTGGGCCCTTGTTCTCTGTTTGCTCTGTATCGTGCGTTGAGCTGGGTTTGCCAGTTGTTACAGTGCTTCTGACATACTGCTGCTGTTGAGGTTTTTCCAATGTAATGGATGCAGAGAACATAGAAGTTACTATAGTCCAGTGTAGCTTTCTGTTACAGGAATGATAAAGGACAAATTATTTCTCCCTGTGGGGGGTTTAGGTGCTGTTATTACAAGGATCTTGTATTCCCCTGGCTCTGCTAAGCTGGTTTGGCATCTTGCAGCAGGAGATGCTTGGAGGCTGTGGGGGTGATGCTAAGCAGATGTGATATAGATCTCTGGGAAAGTCTTGGAAAATTCATTGGATGAAAATCATTGCAAGTGGCTCTTGATTGACTGGCCTGACCCTTTACCCAAAGGATACACTTGCTCATTCCAGGACTGAAAGATGGCTCTGTTATCTTTGCTCCTGATCCACCAGGAATGTTAACAAAGCTGCCTCAGAGCCAGTTAGGAGGAATGTGGTGCTTCTGCTCATGTGCACAGCCATATGTGTGCACTGAACGCTGCACTCATCTGCTTCTGTGATACACAAAAAGACTCAGTCGCTCTCCCAAACACTTTCACACCAACACAACCACATGCATACGCCCACTGATATGCATCCATTCTCCTACATGGTTATTCTGCTGTCCGAAGACAATTTTTGGTTCCCCTGTCAGTGGGCATCACAAGTCCCTTCCACTCTCTGCCACGCAGGCTCTGCACAGCCCTGAAAGAGAGCTACAAATTCACAAGAACTACATAAATAAATAAAATGGAGACAGAGAAACACGCAGAAGAGTGCCGCCTTGGATGGTGCCAGAGCAATCCTGTTCTGCATCCCCTGCCAAACTTCAGTCTTAAAGAAACATCTGCCATTTAACTCAGCCGGGGTATATTTTTCTTTCATTTAAAAGAGCGCCCTTATAAACATCACTTCAGCTCAGGGGAGACATGCCAAAGATAATTCAGCCTTGTCCTGCCTCTGTGTGAGTGGCGGCATGCTGAGAGGTGTTCACATTTCAGCTTGCCTCCCAGGAGGGCAGGCTTTTCCTTAAGTTCACCCAGGTCCTGCAGTGAGGAGATGCTAAATCTCTTGGGGCTGAAGCTGTCTTGCACCATGCCAGGTAGACAGTTTTGGCTCAGCGTGGCTTTGGGCAGAGCTTTCAGGTCTCCCTGCGTGTACCCCAACACTACTTGCTCCCTTTCCCAACCAACCTGGCAGATCCTCTCTGTTGAAAATTATTTCACTCAGATATAAAGAAAACATAGAACTGTGTGTTAGTTTATGCTAAAGAGAAGATCCAAGAGGTCTACAGTGAACTGTTGTTTCAAGCATTGATCTCAAGACTTCAGTAAGGCAAGCAAATATTGTGAGCTTTTCTTTATTGACAGGGATGCAGTGGTACTTGTTCAAGGTCTAGACCTGGGACGGGAGCTCACATTCCTGCAGGAGAGGCAGACACACTGTTAGTCCTGTTCAGAGCTAAGCAGTTTGAGATATATGCTTTTCTGGAGGAGTTTGCTAACCCCCAGGAGACAGATGTCCACAGCCCTTCTCCATCCCTGTCTGTCAGACTGTTACCTAAAGCTGCAAAAGTCCTTTCCTCCATGCACACCCTCTCATCTCTCTGTTTCACAGCTGTGCAGGGAGGTTTGCTCTGGTCTGATGTTCCCAGCTCCTCCCCCAGAGGAGAACTTCTGCAGTTTGCTGAGCTACATTGCGGAGTAACACACACAGATGCTTGCAGGCTTGTGCAGAGAAGCCCCACAAAAGCCAGTTTCTAAACCCTTCAAAGCCGATTTTCAGGTGTAGCTTGTAGGCTCGGATTGGCTATGGCCAGCTGCAGTGGGTGTTAGTGCAGCACTGGGTAGTGCTGTGGATACTTCAGGCTCCCAAAGCTGCAAAATTCAGCTTGCCTCTCTAAGGAGAAACAATTGCATTTAACTAATACTAGGATCATCTGACATTAGCTGGCTTTCCTTAGCCAAGATATGCAAAGAGATAGCTAATCCATTTGGGCAGCATTTTTACATGTCAGTGATAGATTTACCTGACCAGTCAGAGAAGCTCCAAATATGCCAGTGCAGCTCTTCTGTAAGTGCATATCCAGAGATATACATTCTTTTCACAGCAGGGCAGCAAGGCTGCTTTATTATTCATTGGGAAAAAAAAAAGAAGAAAAAAAAAGAGGGTTATTTACTGCAATGACTCTGGAGGCAGCTGTATAACCTGGCTGGGGCAGGGCAGAGCCATCCCATGGAGCTGCTAGGAAGCGGCACGCACAGAGCAAGGTCTTTCTTTCCTCCTGCAGAAGCATCTCCTGCCGCTTCCTCGCTCAGGAACACAGATGATGTGTGCTATCTGTGTATGAACATCTGACACAGCAGCACCAGCTTTGTGCGGGATTAGAGCCTCTCTGTAGTAAATACCTTTGCTTTTAACTTTAGCAGCTCAAATTTGTTGTTTGTATCGCAGCTGCTTTTGAAGTCATCAGTCACCTTTGTGGCCCTGCTGTACTGAACATCTATATAGGCTTTGTAAGAGGTATTCAGTGTCCTGGGGAGTTTATGTCCTAAATAGGCAAGAGGGACAAAGGTTAGGGGAAAGAAAGGGCAAGTTAGTGACAAGAATCTTAAAGACAGAAAAATTGACTCGCCTGGGTTCACACGAAACCCAGTGTTGGAGACAGTTTAACTAAAATTTCTTCAATTTCAGCCAAGTGTCTTCAGCACATTCCCATTGCTCCCCTCTGTTCTTTGGGGACACACTGATTTCCTGGTGTGGGAAGGGTACAGGAACCACCTCCTGTCCTTGGGAAGGGTATTTTGTTGTTCAGGTGTGGCAACATAGGCTGGGCTTTTGCTTTTCACCACCAAGGCTTTGAGGAGGTTTTTTCCTCCAAGGAAAATGTCTAAAGCAGGTATTTGTGATTCTTAAAACATCCAAGATAATCCTCAAGCACTCCAAACCCAGGTATTGAAGCCTATGGGCTTCTCTTTTCAGTCAAGGATTGCAATAGTCTAGTGTTCCCATAGAATGGGAGAAAGATAGCTTTTAAGTCTCTGGTGGCTGAGTACAGCTACTTCATGCTTTACAGTCAAACTTTTTCCTTTAACCTGGACAGAGAGTCTTAGGGTGGCAGCTGCATGGATGGGATGGAGCCCTCTCCCAGCTGGGCATGGGCATACCCCTTACCTCCCAGCCCAACCTCCCTGGGCAAGGGCAACCATAAAGAGCAACTACAATGGGGTCTGCATGAACACTGAGCGTCCAAAATCCCACAGCTGATCCTGCTGCATGGTGCTTTGGTGCTGGTTGTTTTCTCTTAAAGGTTATTTAGGCTTTAGCTCCATCCATTGATCAGGAATCGCATAAATTAAAGCTCCTCTCTTGCTGCGGTGCAGAAGTGTGGCAGCATTAGATGTGTGCTTCAGGGTTTTTTCTGTTGCAGGTTGGGCCAAAAGCAGATCTTTTCAGGCATAGCTCTCAAATCAAGAACTTTTAGACAGCAGAAAGCAAATCAAGGCCCAGCAGCTTACAAAGATGTTTACTTCTTTAATTAGCTAAATTAAATTGTAATCAACCCACTAGCTAGCACCGATTAATGAGGGATTGCTGAATGGAAAACTACTCTTACTATTTTTGGCCTATCAAAGCTGAGGACACAATGATGTGTTAATGAAGCCAGATGGCCAAAGCTGCTGTACTGAAATCCAGGCATGAAGGAGAAGGCTGGAACAGCACAGGAAGTTTCAGCATAGGCTGCCCTTAAAGAAAGGAAACCTACCATTTTCTGATACTCCAAGGACTAGAAAGCTTTGGACGTTCCACCTTATGTTATATTGTTTTGCACTGTTTCTAGCGTGACTTGGGGTAGACCTCACATTTGAATACTGAAAGTCCTAGTAAATGGATTACTTTACCATTCACGTGATCATTTGATATCTTGACTGTTATTAATGTGGACAACTGAAATTCTTGTTTAGTGGAGTGAAAGGGTCAAAAATGGTTTGGGTGGTTTTTGGTTTTGTTTGTTTGTTGGCATAAATTGGTACAACTGCATTGGCTCCAGTGGAAATCAACCTATTTTTATTGTTTAGAGACTTGGCCCTGTAGTTTTTCCCTGGTAAGCACAGTTTGCATGAAATGAGAGATTCATAGCCTCAGTTGAAAACATAGGATAGGCAGACTTTGTGCGAAATTGAACATGTATTTCTTCCAGAGATCTCAACCTGAACCATAATATATATTTGTGTCAGTCCTGGGCTCCCTGCGTGGTTTAGCCCATACCCTTCAGAGTCAGACTTTCTTTTCCACAGGCTACCTGCACACTTCAGCCAACACGAGGTGGGACCCACCTGCTGCTCCACTCCTGCCTTACTCCTCTCCAGGTTTTGCTAAATGTTGCCAAACTACCTGAATATTTTGGCAATACACAAGACAAGTATGAAATCCACAAAATTCTTGTCCTCCCTTGATTTCAATGGAGTCACTTCTCTTATTTGAAGTCAGGTTCAGCATCTCCAAAGTGGACACCCTGGAGTGCTCCCCTGGTACACCTCTGACCCCCCCCAGAGGTTGTCCTGCGAGGGCAGCTGGGTCAGTGGCTGCTGGAGCTACTGGGGCTCGTGGCACATTGTGCCTTGCTGCTGTAGCCTGCTTGTCCTCGGTACTGAACTCTCTCCAGTCCCTGTTCTGGACCTAGAACAAAGATTTGCCTCCAAGGATATCAGAGAGTACTAGTGACTAGTGACTCACCAACTCACATAGACATTTTGGATGCAATAATTCTGTTTGTAAAATGCTTGTACTTAATGAATTAATTATGTTACACTCTCCTTCGAGCAGTAAACTGTAAACTAAACAAGTAATCAGCAGGAGGCTGGCTCGGTGTGTTTCCCTTAGCGTTTTGAATAAACACAAACACAGGAAAAGCCGGAGCGCACTGTTGCTGCCTAGTGTGCTGAGATTTGTGCACCAGATTCAATAATTGAAAGCAATTGAGATTTGTTGGAAAAGAAAACCTTGGAAGGAGTGTTGCTATGTTGGTTCCCAAAGCATGTGGGTACCTGCTGCCACTGTATTATGGATGAAACCTCCCTCCTTATTTTTTTTTTCTTTTTGAGGCATAGTGATTAAGACTTAGAAATCTGGAGTTTGATCTGGGGAAGGAGTAATGGCTGAGTGAGGGTCTCAGGATTTGATCGTACATTTTGAGAAGAAGGAAAAAAAAAAAAGGATAGTCTGAGTGTGTGCTGCTGTAGCAGGGCCTCTGGGTGCTGCATGGGGGGAGGCTCAGGCATGGCTGGGGCAGATAATTTCAGTGGAGTATCCCAGTGTGGCAGTCACGGCAGATGCAAGTGGGACAGCACTGGCAAGAGGAATGTTTTTTTTCTAGGCAGCTCTGCAAGGTGCAGATTTGCTCTCTAAGATCTGTTCAACCTTTGGCCTCTCTTTTTAATGCCCTTAAGCAAACACTAAAATGAGAGGATTCCTAGGAAGAACCTCAGAGAAATGGAAGAAGATCACCTGCCGATCTGGAAATCCCAGCCCTCACAACCTGGCCACGTGCAGAACTGGTAACCTAGAGCTAAAGAGCTATCCCACCTAGTCCTTGCCCATCTTGAGCTCTAAGTGAAACAAAACCGTGCATGTTGATTTATTGCCCAGATCCTCTTCTAGGACCATGTGACAAGGTTTTTCTGTGTGGTTAGAGGTAGGCTGAAGAATTGCTGGCCTGATTATCTCCCAGAGAGCAAGGTGGGATACCTGCACAGGTTAAAAGGGTGGCCCAAAGCAGCTTCATCTTGTGCCCTTGCAATCGCTGGCTTGCAGGAACAAGGAGGGGGCTCAGACTGGACATGGGTTGTCGATCAGCTTGAATCAGGCTCCATCAGTGGTCGGGGAGGAGGGTTTGTGCCTATGATTGCTGCAACTCTGTGAGGGGGAATTGGGCAGAGGATGGGTGCTGCACCACTCTCCACTGTGGGTGCCCACCCCCTCCAGGCAGGTTTCGAACAGAGGGATGCACAGCGCGGTGAGCAGCTGCTCTCTCCTTTGCTACTTGAAATGCGTGACTTTTTGTAAGAGTCCTGTGGTTTGAACAAAACGGACAGAGGATTTTTAAAATTAAGTGTGAGCAAACAGATGAATAAAACTTCATTTTGAAGTGAGAAATTGTGTTGTTTTGCCTCCTAAAGGCTGAAATGAGGCAATTCAGTGTTTGGAAAAAGAAAAAAAAAAAAAAAAAAAAAAAAAAGAATTTCCAGAAGGATTCTTAAATTTCTGGGTGGATTTGCAAATAGTTTGGGTAAACACAAACGTCAGCCTTTTCTGGCAAAGACACTATCCAACTGAAAACACTGCCTGGCCTGAGCTGTAGTTTGCTGCCTGTTTCAGCCACCAGAGAGGGTACCCGGCCTTCCTAGCTGGTAGGAGCATCACAGCATCTCTGTCGTGGCCCTTTTTGGACACCCTACCATGGTGCATTTACAGCTATACTTTCTTTGAATCTTGAGGCATTGCTAAATGCTCCCTGGCTTAAATTAGCAAAAAATTGGAGTTTTGACTTCTGCTACCTGGCATTCAGCTGGTGAAATTCAGTCTGTGGGGCACCGAATGCCCCAGAGACGAGGGGAATTAAGACTTCAGGATGATGAAAGAGCTCCTAGTGTCACCCCACAGAGAATAAAGATCTAGCAAATGGGGTGCAGGTGTAGAGGCATGGTCTGAGGTGTGCAAGAACATGGTCACATGTACACACACATCCCTTTCACACTGATTTCAAATTTTGTTTGTGCAAAAATTGACTCTTGGATCTTTGACTGATGATAGGTTTCTGCAAGGAGGAATAAATAGGATGCAATAATTATTTTATAGCTATCATTAACTAAGCAATTAATCTGTCTTAGAGGAGGGAGCTCCTTCTTTGGACCTCACTGACTGGTCTGGCTCCCCCATTCATATTCAGCAGGCTCTCGTGGTTGAGTTGCTGTTTGGTTTCAGGAAGAGGACAGCTGTGTAATGTTTGGTATCTGAGTGTGGCTGATGCCCTGTAAAGTTAGTTGGGGATGCAGAGTTGGGGCACATGCTGCTTGTGAACTGCTCAGAGCCTTGCTTTTACCTGTAGATTTGGTATAATATTCCCTTATTGTTTCCTGTGCTGAGTGGTGATGGATGCGAGTGTTTGAAGGAGCAAAAAACTGCCAGCCTGGAGTGGAAATTGAAAGGCTTGAATAAAATGTCTCATCATTCAAAGATGACCCAGTATTGACAGAAGTGTCACCTGCAACAGTTCCCTGTTCCCTGACTTGTGGGTGTCTTCTTTTCTCTTGGCTTTGTTGTGCTGATTTGACAAACACTCTGCAAGCCCCTGCTGAGAGCACAGCACAAGCTTCAAACCAGAAAGGAGACTGTGCAGCCCAGGGCTAAGGCTGGTGTCCTCCTGGGGAGGCAGGGAACCCCAGCACCCTGCATTGAGCCTAGCTCACCTCCCAGGGCATGGCAGGACCTCTAGCATGGCCTCACTTCCACAGCATGTTGCTCATGCTGCTTTCAGGGTGCTTGTCGCACCTACAGAGCCATGGCAGGCTTTTTGCAAATATTTTCTGTGAGATGCATTGGTTGTGGTGGTCTTGGAGAAGTTAATCAGAGCAGTACCACTGGGGATAAACGGGTTAGACTGATTAACTCTGGAGACAGATCTGCTCCCATGTATTTTGGTAACTCTTTTGTCCTGTCTGCATTGGTGTGTAAAGCCTGGATTTGCAAACCGCCCTCTCATTTTGAGTTTCTGATTTTAGGAGAGATGGACTGTGCTTTCTAAAGGCTGAACCCGTAGTAGCTCTCTTTCACAACCATGGGAACTGCTCATGCTGAGCTTGTCTTGAGCTTGTCTGGCTATTTCTGAGCAAGCAGAAGTTAAAATTGCAATTACCAAAAAAAAGGAAGCCAAACTTTACCTTCTGACCTGTGATTAACACCTGACTATATAAGTGCAAATGGGTTCATGAATATAGCAAGCCTCTTCACCTACTATCCATGGGCTCCCTTTTCCTTACATTGGGGTGAATGATGCCTTAGTCTCTCGAACAGGCTTTGACTAGTGTGTCTCCAGCCTGAGGAGGGTCTGAAAACTAACAAGTACTGTCAGTGTAGGAAATAGCCAAATATAACGGTATTTCTGCCCCTCTGAAATCAGGAAGGGGCTAATCCTGAAGCAGGACTTGCCAGTCAGCGTGCTGCCCTGCAAGCAGGGTGTAGGTAAGGCGCCCTGACCTGCAGGACCACTGTGGATCATGTGTGTGGAGGCAGTTGGGAACACAAAGTGAGGGGCTTCCAGTTTCTGCAACAGTTCAATGTTAAAACTGCACACACGAGAGTCCTCTTTCAAGACATCTGCAGTCTTCCCCATACATAAAAAACTTTAAGCCTATGCATGAGAGAAGCAATTTCTTTTCCAAGTGCATCACCCAGGGAGGCTGGATGCAGAGCTTTCACTGTCCCCATGAACAATGACCATTTAAATGACTTGAAGGGGTATAGATGGTTAAAACCTAAATTCAGTTTCTGTATAAGCAAATGGAGTTCACTGCCAAATGGTGTATCACACTGCAGTTCTGAATTTACTCCTAAGCATTAATTTGCTTCTAATTCTGTAACTTGGTTAGAGTTGTGTTGGCATTGTATTGTTGTATCCTTGCTAATGAGGTAACGGGGCTAATGCAAGCAGAGGACTCCTATACAGATGCTGGCAGCATCCCAGAGAAGGTACTTTTAGACTCATTGGAGAAGTGCCAGACATCATGGAAGATATATTTATACTAATGATGCTTTATCATCAGTGAAAGCCAGGACAGCCAAAGTGTTTTTGGTGTAGGCAGGTCTATATTAATTTTTTGTAGCAGTAAAGCAAAATCATCTCCTGGGAAGGGAACAAGGGATCTCACTAATAGGGAGCTAGTGCTTTTATAATTGAGAATATTAGGGACTTCAGATAGCATAGCTTTGCCCGTTGGAAATCAGATCTCCTCACCACCCACCACCCCACCCCGCCCCGTCCTTTCCTCCTGGACTTGGTAAGTCTGGTCCTTCAGGCTGGATGTTGCAGTTTGTCTATGGATGCCCTGAGAATAACAATGTCAGAAGTTTCCAATTTCTCCTTGGAGGAGGACAGAGGGAAGATACACTTGTCCAGGACAGATGATGCTCCCCGACATGGGTGCTTATATGTTTGGGGTCGGTGCATTAGGGGATGCTGAGTGTTCCCTGACTGTGGTACTGTCACAGGAAGCCTGTCTTGCTAACACAAACTGTGGTGTAACTCCACTAGAGACACCTGTGTGAATGGAGAATCGAACCCGGTGCATACATGTGAGTGTAGAATAAATGTGAATACGACCAAAACCAGGACAAACACCCCTTATGCCTCATCCATGTTGTCCAGTCCTACCCCAAATTCAAACTGGATTGCATGTCACAAACATGAGCTGCTTTGTCTTTATTTCATTGTTTTCAGTCCTCATACAACTACAAATTTAGCATTACTGCTCAAGAAAAGAAAGAGCAAACTACAGCCATTCACGGGATAACAATTTTAAACTCTGTGAGACAGCTGATACTATTAAAAAACATGGCCTTATTATAGGCTTTCATTATTGATGGCTACTTGAGGAGACATACACTATAAAATATAAAGATAAAAAGCGAAAGGCTATTTAGATAGATGTCAGCTGAATGTTGCTAGCATCAAATCAGTGGCACTGAAGAAAATGAGAACAGACATACGGCACAGCCTCTGGACTAAATGTGCGCACATTATGGATCTGCTAAGGCTTTGCCTTTACAATGTACACTTTAAATCAAAGCAACATTGAAGTCAATATTGATTGTTCTTGGAGATATATTTTACCTTCAGGCACTGCTGTTTCCCAAAGGAGCGTGAGCAAGAACGTATGTCTCTGTGCAGTGCTGACTGCTTGTGGACAGGGACCTCCCTGAAATCCTCTGAAACCGGTTCCTCCTTTGGAAGTACCCACTGCTGCTGCTAAGGGACCGCTGTCTGTTCTTCAGGTACTCCCTGTAGTTTTTGGTGAGCAGGGTATAGAGGAAGGGGTTGATACAGCTGTTGCTGTAGGTCAGACAAGTTGTTAGGTAATTAATGTTCTTCATCACCTTGGGAGATAAAGGGAAAGATTCATAATACTGGAAGAGAAGCTGCCATATCCAGAAAGGCAAGAAGCAAGCCCAGAACACCAGCACTATTGTGAAGATTAAATAGAGCACCTTCTGATTTGGGAGCCGCTTGGTCTGCTTGAAGGATGCTGTTTGTGACACCCAGTAAATCTTAGCTAATCGGATGTAAAGGTAGCCAATGATTACCCCTGGACCCACAATGCTGGTACCAAAAAGGATGGTTAGATAGACTTTGTAGGACAACTTGCTCCAAGTAGGCAGGCAGATGCTTTTGTTGTCCCGTTGCACCAGCTGGATCATGATGAGCATTGGGAGAGTGAGCAACAGTGACACCAGCCAGATAACAACAGCAATGGCCTTTCGGTAACTCTTGGACCTCTTCACTGTGTCCAGGGGCTTCAGCACAGCAAAGTAGCGCTCTGTACTCATGACCGTGAGGGTGAAGATGCTGGCGTGCATAGTGAGGAAGTCCAGACTGAACAGGATGCGACAGCCAATGTCCCCAAAGTACCATTTCTGAATGAAGTAGGTCCCAACGATGAAGGGGATGGTGAGAAGGTAGAGCAGGTCTGCCAGCGCAAGGTTGATGATGTAAATATACATGGAAGCAGATGATCGCAAGTAATGGCACATCACTAGCAAGGTGTAGACATTGCCTGTCACTCCAATCACACACATGAGCGAGAGGATTGTCCCAATGGTGCAGATAGCGATCATGTCCTCCACGGAACCGGTGGCTGATGTGTCGTCCCTGGTGGCATTGGCGGAGGCGTTGGGTCTGATTCTGAACAGGATGCCCTCGCTTGTGTCTGTCACCATGTAGGGGGTTGCAGAAAAGTGGCTCTCCAGCTCATCGGTTAGGGACATCCTCCCAGCCTTTAAATGCCAGAGGCTTTGTTCATGCCACAGGGGTCTGAAGAACTGTTCTTTCTGCTCTGAGAAATGCAACTGCTGGGAGATGGTGAACCATTTCTTAGTGGGGTCTCATCCGAGGAAGATCTGCATTCTCCACTAGAGGAAAGACATCAGAAACCAACATATTAGAAATCTGCTAGAGCAACACAAAATATCATTTAGAAGTTACCTGCCCCTGAGTATGTATCTGCGCTGTCTGCACGTACCAAAGGTCTTGTGCGCTGAGGCCACTCGTGTGAGGTTCATGCTATCATTACAAGAGCACAGCTTTGAGGAGTGACATGTTGTAGTGCATCCATGGTAACGAGACAAGAGAGATTGTGTGGTTCATTGGAACCGTGTGCTGCAATCCTTAAAGTTAGTATGGAGTTGGAGGAAGAAAGTGTCCTTCCTAAATTCATAAAGGACACTTACAGACCTAGCAGCATGATTGGTTAAACCTCTTTGCTAAGCTCTTAACTCTGAAGACATAAAAAAAAACCAAAAAGGGAAAACAAGCTTTAGATTTACCATTTGCAGCTGATTTGTCTATTTTATGTGATACACTCGAAGTCCTGTCCAGCATTTCTGCAGTGTTTTCACAGAGCAACTTCCCTTGAATGAGAAGCTCCTGCTATGTCCTGACCTGCAGTTTCAAATTGTATTTGAGTGAGGGAGAAAAAAGGCATTTTATATCTATAAAGCAAGGTGTAGGTTTTACTGTGGGTTTTATATGTCTATAAATCCAGGGTGGTTTATGCTCTCTGTCAAGTGTGATCCCACAGATTTTCATGTGTCTATGCATGGATATATTTCAGACAGACCTGTCTGTGAGCCGGTCTAAACAGCCTTTTGCAGTGAGGTGTGAGATTGCTCTGCAGCATGTTAGACAGGTAGTCAGTCTTTGTACATGGGAGCTTTTGGTTAGCTCAAGCTCAACGCTATACAAATCATGACTGTGTTGCTTTGAATTTATACTGGCTCTGGGTGTAGGCAAAGGGAGTTCAAACCTACCTGAGAGAAACACTGAAGAAGCAGCTAAAATGCTGAAATTTTAAGCCATACCGAAAGCCTGTGGCAACCTAAAGGTCACTGCACACAGAAGTGTGTTTGCACTATGAATTTTATGGAGCTCAGATTGTCTCTTTGTTTGGAAAATGCTGTGAGAAGAGGTGCTGGACCACCTTGTCCTTGCAGGGCTCAGCAGGCAAAGACTTCCCTCTGCCTCGTTCCACTGGACAGGTTGCGTTTGTTTTATCCTGGGAATTTGCAGCTTTTCCCAGTGAGTTCGGTGTCCCTTTGCCTCCATACCAGCTCCAACTCCTTTGCCTCTTTCCTCCCCCTAGCTCTTTGGCAGCAGGATTACAGCACCAGGCTCTCCTCCACTGCCCTTGTGTCAAAGACCCTGACAGTGACTTCTGGAGCACTTCAGGATGAACAATGTTCATCCTCTTCATGACTTGCCCTCACCTTCTCTTCTTCCCATTACCACCTTCTGTAGGTGATGGGTGCTGCGGAGATATCGTGCAAAAACTTGGTATAAAAGAGGGCAATCCAGTATAGAGGAAGATTCTTCCTCATTTAACAGTTGGGATAGAGGTGCAAAAAAAGAGAAAAAACACAATATGCAGAGACCATCTCCCACCCAAGTCCCTTGGGTAGAGACATCCGAGGGGGAGAAATGAAGCATGGTTCTGCAGTGCTCCTTCAGGACATTGCTTCTCCGGACTGGTCTCCAGAAGCTTTATCAGCATCTTGGCTTTCCTGGACCTTGCAAACCCAAGTCTGCCTCCTCCCTCCCCTGCCATGCTGTGCGATCCCCTCCTGCTTGGCTTTGGGCATGTGTAGCCTGCCTGTCCATGCACCGACTTGCTCCCTTATCATCCACTTTATTGATGTTCATGTACGAGCTGTGCTGGCAGCAAAAGCGTCATGCATGAAGGAGACATGGATGCTCAGGGAGGTCTGCCTGCTCCTCTGCCACACTATCGCCGGCACACTTGGTCGGAAATGAATGGCTCTGCATGGGATGCTCCAGCTAAGCCTGGAGCTGGTCACACATGCAACTATCAAGCTCAGTTGGATTTGTGATCGCTCATTTTCAGGAGCATGTTTCTATGGCTCAGGTTCTGTCTTCTTGCAGCTGCCTCACTTTGTATTCTGGGCACTTGTAGCAGCAGATCCATGCCGTGCCTGTGCAAGTCTGTGCAGTTCCCTGGTGTGACAGCTCCTGCCAGAGACAGCTCAACACACTGCATCTCCCCGCTCTGCTCCTCTTCCACTGAACCTGCGTTTTGCTTCATTCATAAAATTACTACAGCACTAATTCAATTTGGACACTTCACCTGTCTCCAGGCAGAGCCCACAGCTAGGCAAGTTCTCACTCCTAGAGAAGTAAAATTAAGCAACCTGGGGAAACCTTGCATAATTTTAAAGTTACTGTCATTGCTGCACTCGTACATAAATGCACACACTCACACACATGCACACACACACAATAGAGAGCTTGTTATTCCAAGTAGCCATTCAAGTATCTTACGGTCTAAGCAATTTTCTGAGCCAATCCTGCCTTTCCCTCTACATTATCATCACACAGGAGTACCATGCACATTCAGTAGCTGCAAACATAAATTAATTTCTCCTGCTCAAACCTTGCCTTTAAATCCAGCAGATGAAGTTTCCTACAAGAAACAAAATAAAAATGAATCTAGTAGTATTAAAGCTGAAACTTTTAAAAGGAAAAAAAGGGGAAAAAAGAAAAAAGAGAATCCTCCTTCACGGGCAGACAGCGAGAGATCCCCGTGCTCCGTCGCATCTGGAAAGGCAGCGGCAGGAAGGCAGCGTGCTACCTAGCCAAGTATGTTTGAAATCTGCGCTGTTAATACTCTCATTCTCTTCCCTTCACTCATGCCTGCTATTTCTGTTACTCGGTGACGTTAGGCATAGCGTGGTTTTGACTGCAGCCAGTGAAGAGCCTTTTTAAAGAAGCAGCATTTTGATAGCTGTGGCTTATTTAGCTGGCTCCCCCCTGGCTGGCCGTGAGCCAGCTGGGGATGCGAGAGGTCAAGGCTGTTTGCATCCCAGGACCGGTGATACAAAAAGCCATCCTGCCCCTCCTTACATCGCACTGAAGAGCACAAATGCCTAACGTTGCCTGAGCAAAACCATTGTGTCGTGGAGAGCAGTCAGGCCGGGGAGGGTTAAATTCCTGCGGGAGGGTCGGCTGCCCAGGGAAACGGCAGAGCTCCTCGATTCAGAGATCAATGCCAAAGTGAAGCCAAAGTTTATTTGGGTTGGATGGCATATTAACAGAAGAATCTGTGCGGTGGTATCACGCACCACAGCATCTGAGATATTTCAGACTGGTGGTAACAAAATGTTATCCAGGTTGTTTGGGGTTCAGCTGGCTGCCTTTCCCCAGGGATACTTGAGGAGGGTAAAGACAGAACGAGATCAACCAGGTGCCTAGAAAAAAACGCAGTGTGAGGAAGGGGCTGGTGCTGAGAAATGCCAAAGCTAAACTCAGTATTATTTTGATAGAAGCTGAATATTGTGTTGGTTGCTTGCACACAATGGGGTTGCTCTTCCTCCGAGCTCCCTGCTTTAGCTCTGTGGACTACAGGGAATTGCTTCTGATTTATGCCAGTGGGAAGGGAGAAGCACTCATCTCTCCTGGGGTGTCTCCTGCTGGACACGGGTGTGTAGGAGATGCCTGTCAGGCCCATTGCTTGCTTCAGCGGTTTGCATTTGGGCAACCACTGCAATTAGGTGATGCTTCCCAGCTTCCCGGCTCATCCATTCTGCATCGCTGGTATTAACCAAGAGCTGTTTCCTCCTCTAACTCCTTCCCTGGATACTTACGTAGTTTCTTCTTTGTTCTGAACTTTTACATTCTGCTATCTGGGTGCTTTCAGATGCATCTTGTATCTAATCCTGCTGTGTGAACCCACTTTTGCTTGAGCCACATGGGGTGACTGTAATAGCACCTGGAAAGATTGGTGAGCACCAGTTGTGGCTGTCCCTGCAACAGGGCAGTGGGTGTGCAAAGCAAGGCTCTCCTGAGATATGTGCTTTTGAGTGTGGTGAGGACTCGGGTTAGGAGCAAATCCTCATGTGGAGGCCTAATTTTGCAATGAAGATAGATTTTATGTTAGCAGCTCTAACAAGGGCTGGCTGAGCTCTAAAACCCCAACCCAAGCACCCTCAAATATATGTATTTTGCTCTAAAGATTGCTCTAAAACTGCATTTTGTGGCTGGCCCCTGGACATCTTTGGAAAAGTGTGTTCTGGAAGCTGCTTCTCCTGCTGCTCTCTGGGTGAGATGGAGATGCCCATTGACTGCGTGACTCCAGTGAGTGCCAGCGGTCCCTTGGTGAGCACTGATGGTGAAGCTGTTGGCAAAGTGTTGTATTTGGGGGTGGCCCACAGGGAGCAAGAAGGTCATTCATGTGGCAGTCTCCACATACAGAGCAGGGACAATCTGCTGGTGTCCTTGAATCCCCTTGCTACTCTCTGCATGCAACTCAAAGGGCACATTGGCACAAGCCCTGTGTGAATGCAGTGATGCTGACTGGGGACGTGGGTGCTTCTGCTGAGCATGGCTCGGCCATGGTGTTTCAATCTCCAGCATTTGGTAGGTGTGTGCAGGTCTCTCTCCAGGCATCTATGCTGGAACTGTCACACTCCTTTCACTCCTCTGTCACCAAGGTGGTAGTTGGGTTGGTATTGACCCATGCCAGGGAAAGCAAGGGGGAATGGGATGGGGGATAGTTTCTGGCCAATCCATCAGTTTCCTGGACCTTTTGATCTCAGCCTGGTACTTCCTTTTTTTGGTATTTAAACCTTTTGAAAAATGTTATGCCATCGTGTTTGTTTATCAGGAAATCTCAGTGCCTGTGGGGCTGCCATTAGGGGAATCTGGTCTCCCATACAGTCTGTGTCCTGCTGGAGTCATTAGAGGAGGTGTCTGGAGGGGTGTTCCGAGAGCAGTGTGGGCAGTGCCAGGTTCACAGCCCTGGCTCAGAGGGTTGTTTATGGTTGTAGTTTTGCTGTTTCTGTTCCCCTTACTGTCCTCATCAGTAAAACAGAGATCGTTGAGATCACTCATCTCCTGGTGCCCTTAGTTTCAGGGTTTTTCACATTTGTCAGATGCTATTAGAGCTATAGATGGGAGTTCCAGCCTGCATGATTTGTAATAGGACTAGGAACTGCACAGTCAATAATGGATGAAGGTAGGAGCCCTCTGAGATATGAAACAGATCTGTTTAATCATTCAAACACCACCACGGCTACAGGGCTTGTGTTCTGCATAGGGGCCTTCTGAAGTTACTGCAAAGGTAGTAACCATTATTTTTCTATTAAATACAGGGCAAAAAAGACTTCTTTTCCCCTTTGATGTGAGGATTTATGCCAGTGCTATGAGAATTTGATTGTATTTGGTTACTCAAACCTCAACTGAACCAGTCAAATCTCTTGTGTCTCTTGAGCTGAGCTGTGCACCCTACTGTCTGTGCACCCTGCCAGCTGTGCATCCTGCCAGCTGTGCACCCTATTGACTGTCTGCTGCCTCCCCTGGTCTGTGCAGGGCCCCTTCGGCATATGCCACTTTTGCTGGGGCAGTTTTGAAACCAGGTTGGCCAGCAGCCATGGGCTCCCTTCTGCTCCGAGCTGGAAGTATAAGTTTGTCTATGTATCACATTTTAAAAATGTAATAAAGTGCTGCTTCCTCCATGTAGGGAAGAGCGCATACAAAGGAAGCCAAAATTGATGAAAGAAAAGAATCTTATGAATGTGTCTGAATTCTTGATGTGGGTCAGGTCTAGAAATACATGCAAGCTCAGGGTAAGACATGACTCCCATTTACCTGACTTTGGTTTACTTACCTCCATGCACGACCCCCTTTAATACCCAGAAGTAGTCATGATATAGCATATATCTTCTCTCCACTGCAAATGTTATTGTGGCCACATAGAAATTCAGATTAGCTTATGAGAAGCTGCCCTGACTTTCGGATCAGCCCAATGGAGACCAAGCATTTGCAGGATCATGCTGAGCCTGGGTCCTCCCGGAGCCACATTGAAAGCCATGAGCACACACAAATGGCAGCAGCTCCTGAGAAAAAGCATTGATGAGTTGGTTGTGCTGTGAAGGACGTAGCAGTCCCTGGGTCACCTATTGTTCCTCGGAAAGTTGCATTTAAATCCCTCTGTTCCGGCACTCATGGTCTTGGACACATGCAAATGTGATATCCAGATTCCCAGCTGGTCCCCAACTGCTTTTTTCACTCTTCCTGCTATCTGTCCCCACCAGTGAAAGACCCACCCAAACTCGGCCAATGCATTTGGAGACTTCTCTGAGCTTTCTTGGCATTTTGGTTTCCTTTCTTCCTGTTTTTTTGCAATATAAAACTCCAGTTGTCCTTTCTGAGTCAGTATGGCTCTGCTCTTGGCTGCTTTGTGTGAGACTCCGGGGGCTGAAATCACCAGTTTGTTTTCCCTCATCCAAGATCCCTTACACAGATACTGGGTTTATAGCTGCTCTGCTCATGGAGGGTCATCCCTTGCTGAGCTCTCTACCAACCTAGGAGGATTTGTGGGTTGCTATCAGCTTTTCCCCTGCACAGGGGTCAACTGCAGGGACAGTTTGAGGAGTGGTGCTGAAAGGGGACTGAGGTGCTGTCCTGGGTTGTTAGTTACCATGTCTGGTGTTTCTGGCTCAAACCGTGTCACTGTCCAGGGCAGGGGAAGCAATCCAGATGCTCCCTGCTGGTGCCCTGGAGTTTGATTGGGAAAAGGCAGAGGGATGAAGCTCTGACTCCTTGGGATTTGTAGGTAAAACCTGTGCTAGCTCCAGCCCTGGAACAGTGTGAAGGCTGGTCCTGAAGGGGTGGAAGGAGCAGAAGGGGCCAGAGTTTCTCCCAGCTTTCCTCTTGGGACCGCTCTTATGTGTCTAATGAGCTTTTGCTCCTCTGTTTCCTGAATTTCAGCTTGCTATTGCAGGGACCTTTGCAAGATCACAGAGATCACCTCTGTTCTTACACAACAGTTACAATTTTTGGACTCCTATGAGGTCCAAAGCTTTGCTAATATGCTGTTGGGAGACCAACAACCACTGCTCTCCCAGACTGATGTGGTCAGGCGCTGGTTTCCCCAGCGTGGGTTTTCCCGTCAAGGCTCAGGTCCCTGTATTCCCAGGAATGTGCTTGTGATGGGAATGCATTTCATGCCCGCCAGGGATAAGGTGAATTGGAGTGAGTGGGGTCACTTTGTGCAGTGACGATGGGGCAGGAGTGCAGAGTGCAGCAAGGCTGAGTTGCTTTAGTGCTCCCCAAGGCCCTGCACAGCTGGGAGGATGAAGGGGCCACGGCTTGCTCCTGGGGAGTGCAGGGTACACAGTCAGCTCAGGGATTTTTTCCCCTGGTTGCTCTCCTCTGCCCTGGTTATACCATCCCACTAAGGAGACTTTGGGCTGCTCTTAGGTCGGATATAATTTACAGACAAACCATATTAAGAGGAGATGTTATTCCATCTCCACAGCTGATCTCACTCCAACCCTGAGCTCTGGACGGCAGACAGCATGGCATTCATTTTCCTGTGTGACATGCGTGAGTGGGATCACTTGGCCTTCGTTTTGGCAGCCCTCGACATTTACAGACCAGTCTGAGATTCTGCGAGGCATCCTGGCGCCTGCCTTGGGGCTGTGAGTACTCCCACAGCTGTGCCAGGGACCCAAGGCACTGGACAGTCAGATTTAACATCTGGTATTTGTCATATGAATGGGGACAATTTCTCCATGCTGAAGGATTCATCTGTTTGGGGCTAGCATAGGCACTGCTGATCCTTCAGGGGGAATGGAGCTGGGGCTCCTCCATGGCCGCTCAGGATCAGGGGAGCTTCCAAGGGAGAGATCATCACTGCCTCCTGCATGGAGCCTCCTGCTTGATCCCTTTTCCTGTGCACTGAGGTGCAGGCTGTTCTCCAGGAGGAGGTCTGATGCATACAAAAAACCTGCTGAGCATCTAAATCCTGCCTTCTGTCCCAGTCCTCTGGTAGGATGGCAGTGCGCCGCTGGCTGACCCAGCAGGCAGGCAGAATTTGTCCCTTGTCTAACCTGCAAGGCACATTGCAGAGCTGTTAAATAGAGATGACAGTGTCACAGCTCAAAAGCAAGGCTCTGCAAAGGTGGGAGGGGAGCCTCAACTACCAGGTATGACCCAGATCACCTTGATGGTGGGTGATAAGGGGGAGTTACAGCCTCCTTAATTCCTTCTCTTCCTGCCCTCCAGGAAATCCCCATCCACATTCTAAATAACTTTGCAATTCAAAAAATGGTCACTATGTCTGCATCTTCATTCATTCATCCATCCATCCTCCTGTGTGGTTTGCCCTAGTGGGATGTGATGAGCTGGCCGCCTCACATAGGTTCGTTCTCCCTCCTGTTCCAGGGTTGCTGGCATTGAATGACCAAGTACTTCATTAAACTTTCGTGAGCATTTGCAAAGGGCTAGGCTGAGGCTGGATTCATCACAGACTGTCAGTGCTCATTCCAGACTTGGCTTTCTTTGCAAACAACTTAGATCACCCTCAGGTTACAGTCAGGAGAGCCCTGGCTGGGTCAGTCTGTTGCTGGAGCTGTTTTTACAGCAGCTATGACTGTGCAGCTCCTGCTGCTGGCAGGCAGAAGCTGGTGATCTTTCTATACCTGGAGCTAGATGGCCTTGTGTGTCCATCAGACTAAATTAAGTGGTTTGGCTTAGTTGTTATTTGCCATATGCAGGGACTCGATGTTCCTTGAAAAATGAGCGTGATGGTGTATCCCAGCTGGTGCGTATGCATTTCATTGCTCTCTATTGTACCAACACACTTACCTTGCATGTGTGGGCTGGTTAGTCTGGTAAGAAGCTGGCCTGAACCCTGTTTAGTCCCTGATTTTGGTAAATTAAAGGATATCCTTGCTGCACAGCAGCTGGATGTCTGAATGAGGCTGGAAGATGGGACAGCAGTGCACTGCAGCGTGTACAGCTGGGTTGTGCTCAGGTACACTCAAGAACAGCTCCCTCAGGCACTGCCCTCTGTGTGACTTCAGTCTGAAATAAAATGCGGAAAACAACATTAACACACTATTACAGGTGCTTTTTCTAACATAGAAGTCAAGGTGTTCAGTGTTACCGCATCAAACTGGGGCTTAACCAAATAGCACATCTGTGCATAACGGTTTCTGCCAAGAGGGAGGCAGAGCAGCAGCTACACATCTTGGTTGGTTGCGTGTAAAACAAGTTTCTAATGTGCTCATTTATGAGCAGTGTCTAATGCCAAAGGGCCTTGGTACAAATGCAAACAAGAACTTAAATACCTTGATTTACAATATATTTAGGCTTTTCAAGTCTGCTTTGCCAAATCTGTTTTCCCCTCAGTGTATTTCAATGTGCAAACCACAGTAGTAACAATAGCTAGACCTGACCCGTGTACTGTGATTTTCATCAGAGTACCAGTGATATCTCACTAGAGCATGGGTTTTCAGAGGTGTCCTGGTTTCAGCTGGGATAGTTAACTGTCTTCCAAGTAGCTGGTACAGTGCTATGTTTTGAGTTCAGCATGAGAAGAATGTTGATAACACTGATGTTTTCAGTTGTTGCTCAGTAGCGTTTAGACTATAGTCAAGGATTTTTCAGCTTTTCATGCCCAGCCAGGGCACAAGAAGTCGGCACAGGACACAACCAGGGCACCTGACCCAAACTGGCCAGTGGTGTATTCCATACCATGGGATGTCCCATCTACTATAGGAACTGGAAGTGGGGGGTAGGGAATCGCCGCTCGGGGACTGGCGGGGTGTCGGTCGGCGGGTGGTGAGCAATTGCCCTGCGCATAATTTGTACACTCCAATCCTTTTATTACTACTGTTGTCATTTTATTAGTGTTATCATTATCATTATTAGTTTCTTCTTTTTTGTTCTATTAAACCGTTCTTATCTCAACCCAGGAGTTTTACTTTGTTTTTCCCGATTTTCTCCCCCATCCCACTGGATGGGGGGGAGTGAGTGAGCTGCTGCGTGGTGCTTAGTTGCTGGCTGGGGTTAAACCACGACAAGAGGCTTTCCCCCTAACTGATTACATTTCTGTGCAAACTTTATAACTCATTTGTTCTGCTTTTTTTTTTTTCCTGCCCAAACTCTTGGGTCTTCTGCCACCATTAGAAATTCTCACACAACTACTTGTGACCTGGATCTGAGATGTCTGGAAAACACAAAGCACCCAGGACCTGCCGAGGAGAAGTTTTCCTCATTTCTTTTCTACTGCTGCATCAAGAATTGTGCTATTTGAGCTTCTTCATCCTTTGACCTCCCTACCTCCTTTTGAGTTCCTGGAACTGCTGCAGCAAGTTTGATTACCTGGGGGAAGGCAGGCAGGCTGTGGTAGGCAGAAGACGTTATCACTTTCCTTCAAATGCTGAGAAGAGCTTCCCTCTTACAAATGCCTTTTGGGAGAACCTCTTCAGCATGGAAGAGGATTTGGCCTGGGTAATATTTCACATTATCCTTTGCATCAGTTATAATCTGATCATCTTTTTGCCAATATTTTGAGAGTGACTGCAGGGAGGACACAGACACGTCCTACTGAATTCTCTTTATTGCAAGGCACTCAAGATTAACAAACAAAAACATTGCAGCAGAGTGCTCCTGGAAATCCTTCAAATTATCATCGGGAAAGCTGTAGGCAGTACAGCCAAACTGAGAGAAGCACCTTCCATGGGCCAAAACCTGATGCTAGACTAGAGACAAAAGTTTCGTTGCCATCATTTGCTGTTAGGTATATCCTGTGCAGCACCTCCATGTTCTAGTCTGCATGGCTGTGCTGACCACACTGCTCCTTTGCAGGTTGGTTCAATGTCCTCAGTCATGCTCTCCTCCTCTCCAGCTGCCCTGTTCCCTCCTGGGAGGCTATTCTGTATGTCTCAGCCTAGTTCCTCATAGCTGGGAATTAGAGGATTTAGGAAAGTGGTTTGGGGCCGGAAGACTTGTAGGGAAAAAATCAGGCTCCCACCTTGTAGGGAAAAAATCAGGCTCCCACCTTGTAGGGAAAAAATCAGGCTCCCACCATTTCCAGCCAAAGCTCCTGTTGCTGATCCCAGGTGTTTTCTGAGCATGGAGGTCAGCACACGTCCTCAGCTCTTGCTGCATCTGCCTGGCAGCAAAGATTTCCGCTGGAGCTTTCAAAAGACTCTCACAAGATACACAAGATGAAGCGTGAAAGGTTGTCTGGCAGCATGTAAAGAGCAGCAAATGTCACTGCATAGAGTTTATGCCACCGTGGACTCTGTGGTGGCATTTGCCATCCTGCACGCATGGGGGTAGAGCTGGAAGGACCTGGGGATAGAGACAGTCACTGGCAGCTGGTGCTGGTAACGGTCAGCTCTCTGAAGCAGCAGATGCTAATTCAAATTCTCCTTGAAAAGCTGATTTTCTATAATAAATTGTACTCCCACATAATATAAATTTTCTTGCTTACTCTGATGGGCAACTTCTATTCTCACTGGTGATAGCTCAGTGCTTACTTCTAGTGCCTGTCTTCACATTGCTGTGAAGACAGTAAAGTCCTTTTTTTCGCCCTTGTGGCAGCATCACCAAACTCTCAGCTGGAGTCCTCGTGATGCTGTTTCAGCCCCACCTGGGGCTGCTGCCCTCTTTCTGCTACACACCGTGTTCCCTTGAGTCTTTTCAGGGCATCTCTTTACTAGAAACATCCAGCCCCTCCCAGCAGTGCGGTGGCAGAGCAGAAGTTTGGGGGTCACCAAGCAGGGGCAGAGGCTCTGCTCCCCACCATAAGCCATCCCCAGCTGCCGCATGGGCTGTGCAATGCGGATGCCCCAGGCTATGGGCAGCCTCAGCTGAAACGGCTGCCTGGCACGAGGGGTTTGGCCCAGTGGTCCAGTCTGTGTTGTGCAGGGCCATCTCAGGGGATGGAGAAGTGCCCTGCCATCCGGTGGTGGTGGTGGTGGCGGTGGCAGCACTGGGTGCCAACGTGTGGTTAGAGAGGGCTGCAGGACAGGCTGGGTCACCCGCTGACTGGGTAATTTGAGTGAGATAAACCCTTGCTTCTCCTCAAAATCCAGCAGTGGAGCATCTGTCCTTGGGTATGATGAGCTTTGTGCATTTACCTCCTGTGCCTTATGTGCTGCTGTGAGGTCCCTGCCGAGGTGGGTGGGAATGACTGTGTTCAGGGTACTTGAAAGAGAAAGACTTTGAACTAAAAGCACTGCCAGAAATGACAGGTGTTAGTTAAAAGACTCAAAAGCATGTGCCAGTTTTTAAATAAAGCATTTTGCCCTCCATGGGTTGTTTCCTGTGATGAGGAGCAGGTAGCAGTGCTCACTGTGCCGGTGAGACAGTCCCTCTCTGCAGGGACCTCTGTGTCACCAAGACAAGGTCTGGGCAGCAGCGATGGACCCTGCAGAGCACAGGGGAGATGGCTGTGGGGTGTTTGCTCCTCTATTGGCTTTTTTATGTAGGAACTGGCTGGAGGATGTTGGGTCAAGTAAGCAGTGGATGTGGCACTTCACCCTGAGCAGGCACTCGTTCCTCTTGGGCAGTGGTTCCTTCCCTTCTTTTGTTTCCCTTCTCGCAGGCCTCAGCGCTCCTCTGCCTGCTGTCCTTTTCCACTGTTGATTGCTCGTATGTTTCATGAAACCCTACCTGAGAATTGGCATTTTATGTCAGAGGGAAATTCTCCTGGAATCGTCTCTAATGTAGAAAAAGGGGCTTAATTCCCTGGTCTAAAGCAGTAAAAAGACTGAGCAGGCACCTGGTTTCACAATTGGAGAGCACATTTTATTGTTTCAAAATACTTTTCTCTGGCTTGATTTGGTCCAAAGTAACACTTTGCTTAATGGAGGCTTTCTAGTAGCCCAGTGCTGTACCACTCAACGGGAAGGGGCTGCACTCAGCAAACGGTGGGGACTGAGGATGGGGTTGGGGTTGCTGAGGGCTGCACCCCAGCACTGGTCCTGAGTGAGAGGGGGTGGTCTGAGAGTGGGTGTGCAGGGAAGCCCACGGTGGTAATGTGACAGAAAAGGACTTAACTGCAAGGTTCAAGCAAATGACTTGAACTTTACTCGCAGACTTAACTGCAAGGTTCAAGCAAGTGATTTATTTGAACTTCACTTACAAACTTAACACGCCCCTATTGCAGGTTTTACAGATACAATGGAGGAATGTACTATTGCAATTTTTTAAGGCAAGAGTAGTACATTATTACAACCACAAGCACACACGCATTTACAAACTTAAAGCATAAACAATATTCACTTACCCCTCCAGGTAAGGGCTTTCAATCCCAGGGAAGTTATCTCAACGGGCATCCCGATCAAGGCAGGGAAAGGGTTTCCTTCACAAGCCAACTGTATAGTTGGAGAAGTGACTCCCCCATTTCTAACCTGAATCTTAGAGTGTTTATCCCCTGACTTGTGGAATGGTGTGTATGACTATGTCTGAATGGATTATGATATATGCCTAAATGGATTATGTATATCTGAGTGGAGCTTCCCCTTATCTTTCCTTTGTTGGTTTGTGATTGTTTGAATACACAAGGTTGTCATTTGAAACTGAAGCTGAAACCCTCCAGGTTTGGGGGTTTTTTTACCTTGCTTCCTCAG
The DNA here is from genome assembly GCF_929443795.1 of Astur gentilis. NCBI lineage: Eukaryota > Metazoa > Chordata > Aves > Accipitriformes > Accipitridae > Astur > Astur gentilis. Next base: position 31,256,952 of record NC_064889.1, read on the forward strand.
GCAACTGAATAGTGGTTGGGTTGAGACTCAGGGCATACTATTTGTTAAGGGATTTCAAGGCTCAGTTCAGGTTTTGGTTCTTTGAATGGCACAGCCACTGCCCTGTTTAGTTTAGGGTTTATCAGACAACCCAGGGCTAAGCTCTCTACACAGCTCCCCGTGAGTCGTGAGTCGTCTCTGCAGAGACACAGGGCCTCAAGGCGATCCAAGGCTGGGTTGCTTTTTGTAACCCCCCATGAGTCGCCCGTGTGCACTAGACATGGTGAAACTCCTTTGTGAACTATGAGCTGGACAATCCACACAGATGGGAAGGTTAAACTGCCCATTTGCAGCCTGAGCAATGCCTTTCTGCCCTTGGCAGGCTGACTGGTCCAGTGTAACTCAATTTATCGTGTGTTTGCATCACTGTGGTGGCTGAGGCTGCTGGCCACACCAAGGGAAATTCTTGTCCTGCCCCAGCTGCGCTGCTCCCCACCCCTGCATCCCTGCCTGCACTTGGCCGCGCTGAGCCGCTCTGACGGCGCCCTCCTCCACGATCAGATAATTTTCCTCTTATTCCTGGAGTACTCAGTACTCTTCAAATCTACTCTCACCTCACATAAACTCTGCATGTGGACACAGCATCTTTCCCGGATCGGCCTCTCTGCAAATATTTTATTTCATCTCTGCTATTTCCCAGCAGTAGCTGAGCCCAGCTGTGCCATATCACAGAAAAGCTTATGGCAGCAGCCGTGAAAAATCCCCAATGAAGCCACTGCATAAAAGTCTCCATGAAGCTGCAGCATAAAATGCCCTAGTGGCTTCAGAACATTTTTATTGTACCATTGCTGCACATTTGGAGGTCTTGTAAAATCTTTATATTTGAAACACACTGTTCACAGTGGGCTGGGGAACTGCCTTTGAAGTGTGTTGTGGCCTTTTGATACTGCATGCTGCTGAAGGGTTTTTCAGGTTTTGGAAGTGGTGTCAAATCCATAGATGTTTTCTTGGGGAGCCAAAGGAAGCAGCATCCCTTGCACATCCCTTGCTTTCTAGACTGTAAATGCCAAAATATACAACACCTGCATCAGTGAAAAAAAAACCAACCCAAATATAAAAACCCCCACTTGGTGCAGAAATCAGTAGTAGGTTGAAGTGTTCTTTTTCTGTGTCTCCAGACCCTGAGCACATCACTTCTCAATTCCCATCAGGGAGATATGGGATGTAGTTTTCGGCCACAGGATAGAGCTCTTGTCGCTGTGGGTGGCTGTTACAGCTGCATCTGCACTGCCTCCTGTTTCATCCTCCTGTTTTGGATCCTGCCTCACTCTGTTGCATCCCTGGGTTGTACAAATGAAGAGATTTGCAGGGAAATGAAGTGCTTCATTTCACATGCTTACACATCATAGCTGTGCTCAAAGCCACTCTTATTTCTCTGTGAAGGTTGCTCCATCTGTGAATGGGGAGAGAAGATTGCCTCTGATGTGTATGCTCAGAGCTGCAGACGGGTTTCCCACGCACCTTCTGGGATCTGTGTGCTGCAGGCTGGTCGGTGGTGCCTGCCTGGGCACTAGCAGAGGGGAGCACATCAGCACCTTTCCCATCCCCACTACCCAAATCCTCATGATTTCTTGTTAACGCACAACCTAGCTCTTCCCACATTGACCAGCACTCTTTTCATGTCTTTAGCAGGCTATTTTGAATAAATTGATTCTCCAGGCTAAAAAGTTGAAGGTCAGGAATACAGACAGGCTCATGGGGCTGGGTCTGGCAGGATGATTTTAAGCAGTTACCACTTGCAAGTCATCTAACATGAGTGAGATATATTGGGCACCAGCTGCATGGGATGAGTGGTTGTTGCACAGCCCATCATTGCTGTGAGCCTTTAAACCCCTCAAATGTTAACTGCAAGCAAAATGTTCAAGGATCTTAGTGACTTTTAGCTACTTTTGCCAGCCTGCGTTAGTAGCGCATGACTCACTGCAATTAGGTATCCCACAATTTTTTGCAAAGAGGCTCTCAGTGACCTGTGCTGACCCTGTCTGCATCCCAGTGCCCTTGGGACATTACCCAAGTGTTGATCCAGGACTCCATGCCACTGCAACATCTGGCTCTGCCTTCTCCTCACAGCATAGTAAGAGCTCCTTATTTCTCAGCTGTGCACAGAAATCAAGGGGAGCTGACAGCATTTCACTTGATCAGAAGGGAGAGGCATCTTTTTGCCTTTGCTAACTGTGCCAGGTGGCAGCTCTTGCCAGCATTATCAAGCATTTCCCTTTCAAACTCATTTACCTTTCACTGCTAGACCTTCTTATGAGCTGCTCCTTGCAGCTGGCTCAGCTATGGCTGTACCTCTGCAGCAGCACAGCCATGCCCAGGGCACACAGTGCAGGGACCCACTTGACTTGACTGCTTTAATTGCCTCAAATTAATTACATTACAAAGGGCTGTCATGGTCTTTGTAAGTGTAGAGGAGCATTTGGTGCTGGAACCTTGTTATGCATGCAGACCTAGCTGTGCGTCTGAGATATTATTGGGATCAAGAAGCAAACAACTTTAATTTTTCAGTTGGGCTTTACTCTCCAGAATCAGTTTGCATCATCAGCAAACTTTGTCATTTTCCTCTTCACTCCTTTTTTCCAGCTCCTTTATGAAGGCACTGGATAGCTGGACACCACAAGTGACTCTGCCCACTCTGAAAATTGACCATTTACTCCCACACATTGTTTCTTATCTTTTAACCAATTATTTATTTGTATGATGACCTTTGCTCTTGTTTCATGGAAGATTGGTTGTTGAAGGACCTTGCTGAATACTTCTGATAATCCACGCAAACTGCAGTAATTATATTTCCCCTTACTACACCCTCATGAGCTCCTTCAGAGAGCTCCAATCTGTTCCTGAGGCAGAGTTTCTCTTTTGAAAACCCATGCTGCCTTTTCCCCAGTATGCTTATTCACTCTCTTCTTTATTCCAGATTCTCCTAATTCATCGTGCTTATTGCTCTGTAGTCCCTCAGCTTGTCACTGAAACCCTTTTGGAAAACTGGCATCTCATTAACCGCTTTCTAGTCATCTGCTACGCAGAGAGCTTTAAGCAAGAAGTAACATGCCACAGCTAATGCTGAAGCTATTTAATCCCTGGGCTTCTTTATAGCTTTTGGGTGAATACAATTCTAAACCTGGCACCCTTGAAATAAGTTCATACAGGAGGGAAGGTCATAGTCTGGTGTATTTATTTTACTTCATTGATTGTCTGGCCTTTAACTTACTGTATAAAAAGAAATCTATGTTTTAGGACATGTAGTGCATTACACTGACTTAAGAATACTTGGGCTGGGAATGTTGCTTTTAAAAATTCATTTGAAAATATCGTCTGGACTGCTGAGCCCAGGTCCTTTCAGAGGGGATAAAGGAGCTGTTAAACGTGTCAGAGAGCATTCTTCGATATCTGCAGCTCTTAATACGTGACCCCTGGTGTTATCTGGGAGGGCTTTAGAAAGAAAAGGAACAATGAACAGGAAGAAAAATAATAATAATCTTTTTACTATACAGAATATATTCTTTCCTGCTAGGACTGGTTGTGCCCAGGCTCTTGCTGTTCCAGGCTGCCTGCTTCATGGTTCTTTGTTTGCTTTCTGTGATCATAAATCTTGTCATGAATCTGAGTGTTTCTGTGTCTTTACACATTCTTCTTAGAAGCATTTTCTGTAAATTTTGCACACATGAATCTGGAAAATAAATCCCCACAGGGGCTGTTAAGGCAAATTGGCTGTGTTTAAGCTCAGTGAGTGTGAGTAGCTAATACCTGTCAGCTGTGGTAAGAGGTGGGCTGCATATATCTGTTCCAGTTGTAATTAAAAGATTGAACTATGGAGGATTAGCACCAGTTTTAGCTGTGTAAGTCCAGCTTTGGAGGTGGCTGTGGCTTGAGGACCTGCTGAAACCTCGTAGGTCCAGGAGGGCTGAGAGGCAGCAGGAATCATAAAGGAGGAGCATGAGCATGCAAAAGCTGTAAGTTTTGTTATTCCTAATGAAAGGTCTTGCTGTGTTTCATGTTTGTACCCAGTAGCAGTTGGGCAAGGGGGTAGCAGAAGTAACAGAAGAGCCTTATCCTTATAATAAAAACTAGGTCTAATGCTTGAACTACTTATGGGGTACAGGCAGTAACGTTGTAAAAGCTGATTTCCTATTTCATTTCTGCTGCAGAGATGCAGGTGTGTAAGTAGAAGCTGTAATGTAAGGAATGTATGAGGGACCTGTATGTTCTCCTCCACATTCCTTGTGTTCCAGAGAGGGTTAAGTCCCAAATATTTTTCACTATTTATCCTACTGTTACCCCCATTGCACTTTGCTTAAGTTTGAAACTGTAATGACTAAAACCTTTGGATTTTATGAGCTGTCTCAAAGTATTCAACTGCCTTCCTGTAAAAGGAGTTGCTTTCCTTTCCTTCCCATCCCCACCCCTCTTGTGATTGCCTGTCCGTCACACATCTATTCTGACTGAAGGGTTGTCCTTGCTGGGATGGCTGATGAATGGGAGACCACAGGCTGTGAAAAGAACCATTGCATTGCTTTCTCCCCATGTGCAAGCAAGGGAGAGGGGCCTGCCATACCTCCCTGGCAGCTGCTTTTCCACAAGTATGGATGTCCTCAGAGAAGCCAGGTTGCTCTGTACTTGTGTGTATAGAGCTATTTAGTGATGAAGGGGCAGGGAGGCCTCCTAGGGTTTAGGAGGGCACCTGGAGTGGAGAGGAATGAAATGAAATGGGCTCAGATCCTTCCAAACCCTCAGAAGCAGAGTCTGGGCTGTGGCAGAGGAAGGGTCTTCATGTTTGCTCAGACCTAAGAGCATCCAGTGCCCCACCAGGGTGGCAGACCTGCCCCTTCTCATTTGTTTAGCATCACCCACCTGGGTGGGAGGCAGGTGTCTGTTGCCAGCTCCAGTCTGGCCCTTCAGCAAGTCCCTGTGCTGGGAAATACTTTCTTCTTTGTCTCTCTGCAGGGGAGCCCTTTGTTTCCTCTCAGGGTCTTGGTTTTGCACAAAGCAGCAATCTTTTTTTTTCCTTGCACTGTCCCTACCTGTTTCCAGGTGATTACCCTGTGGCACATGCAGTCTCCTGAATGCTAAAGCACTTCAGCCCTTTCCTTTTTGACTCATCCTTCTGCCTTGGATTTTCTGCGTTTGTAATTTCTGCTCATCACTATTTTCTCATTCTGTTCTTCCTAGGGTAAGAAAAAGTTGACCCTGTGGCTCTTCTCTTTATATGTCTCATGTAAAAGTGCAACCCTCCATCTCCTGCTATCATGGCTCAGACTGTGATAAAGCAGATCAAAACGCAGGTGATGTTGGTTTTGTCAGGGGTGTCTGAGAATTGGAATTTAAAGCTGGCATGCTGTTCATGCACTTGATCTGACAGCAAACCTGCTGATTCAGCTTCCTCTGCATCTGGGAAATGCCAAGAGGGGGAAGGCTTCTGTGACTCTTGCTGAGGATGGCTGCATCATTTCACAACAATCTCTAAACGGACAGCATTTAAGTTACTGGTGCTCACTCTTCTTTGCTGCAGGTCCATGATACCAAACACTAGAGCTCACTCAGCTGCAGTTCATTACTAAGTAGAGTTGGTGAAAGAGCTTGATGAAAACCCATGCCCTCCTAAACTAGAGCTAATACTCTCCCTTCCTTCCCAGCCAGATGAGGCTGGAACAAGAGACATCCAAAGACTTGTGTCTCTTTCCCATGAGAGCATCCCATGTGAATAGTTTTGTCAAAGGAACAAGTAAACTTGCAGTTAATTTGGGTACAGGTCTGCACTGATGTGATTATTCTGCTTCTGGTCCCCAGGCAGGCTCGTGTGGTCTGTGTAGCATCACAGTGATTTTGTGGGGCTAAAGAGCATTGAGCAAGGAGGGGTCTGGGGGCTTTATGTAAAGAAATGAGAAGGAAACCACAGGAGTGATGAGAATGAAAGGAAAGGAGCCCCTGGGAGCAGCCACCCGGGGTGAGGAGCTGTTGGATTTGGTTATGTGTGTGGTTTTTGTGGAGTGATGAAATAGCTTTGAGGCAGACTGGAGCAGCATGGACATCTCCCTGAGCTGCCCTAGGCCTGCTTGGCAGCTTGCGCTGTGCTGCTGTGATGGGCAGGCTTCCAATGGGGAAAAAATAGACAAGCTGAACAATGTGACACTTTGGCAATAACAGCTTGTGCATTATAAATGAGGAGATGACCTGCCCTTTTGACCCACAGTTCAGTCTTGCTCCTCTGATACTCAGCGTTATCAGCCCAAGCTCCCAGCTGCGGGAAGCATAATCTGCCCAAATCCTCCTGCCACCTCTCCTTTGGCTACATCGTGGCAGCAGCTGGGCTGTGCCGACATGTCTCATAACCTTCTTGTGCTGTTCAGGTAGATGAGCCCAGGTCTCAGATGTGTGTGCACCAAATAACCATGGGCTAATTCTTTGCAGACAGCTATGTTGCATTATTTATAGGTATGAAGTAATGTACTGTCCATGAGGAGAACATATGGGTGCTTGGCTGTCAGCATGTGGTAGAACTTCCCTTCTGTTTGTCTTGCAGCAGCCTGTATGCAGGTATCTCTCTCTCCCCCCGCCCCCCGCTCTTTCCAGCAAAGTTGGCTAAAAAATAGCAAAAGTTAATGAGCCAAAATTGTAGCTAATAAGACTTTGAATTCAGAAAGAGAAGCGTCTGTCCCACTGGTACTGACTTACCAACTCGCAGCTACCAGCCATGCTATCAATGTTACCTCTTAGTCTGAAATCCTTCCTGTAGTTACACTTAAATTCCTTAAGCAGAGCAGTCCCCACATGTCTCATATTTGTTGTCTTGCCATACCCCTACCTATGGCTGATGTAAAGATGACACAATTGCCCTGTTCAAATGCTGCTTTCCAGCTCTGAGATTCACAGCTCGCAGCCCTCCTGCCAACTTAATCATCAATTCATATACCTCCTCCAAAATCTCGGCCTTTTCCAAATCCCCTTAATAAAACAGATGAGAAATGTCAGAGTAAAGAGGCTTTTTTAGTTGAAAAATGTGGTTCCACTGATACTTTCCATGGTAAAGATTCATTGAGACAAGCTGTTCTTCCTATTGCTTCATCTGAAGCTAAAGGGTGTTTGGATTTAACAAAATGCTGTGTTTCTATTGAAAAGAAACTTTCAATTTCAAACTTTCTCATCCAGGACTCCTTAATGTCTCACTTTTCAGTTCATGAGATCTCAGCAGTCTAGCTTTCCATTCTAGTTTGGGGTAGAAAGCAATTTCGAATGTCTTAACTTTTATGAGGAAAATCATCACTTAGCCCCAAAAAGGAATTAAAACCAGGAAGAAAATGTCTTGGTTATCTACTCTCTCTTCTGCTCAGTTTTAACTGATTAATGTGTGTAAGCATTTCCCTAATCTAAAGAAAATCAGTATCTACGAGAAAATTTGCGTTCTTCCTTTTAACCTGTGCAGTGCAGTGATGCTTTGATTTCACCTGGCACCAGCTTCTGCCTTGTGCTTCCCAGCGTGAACTGTATTGGTGAGTCTAGTGGTTTCCTCAGCATTAGCTCTAACCAGGGGACTGCTATAAGGATAAATTGGTTTATTTAATAGCCTTAATCGTATTTTTATGTGTATAGAGCCAAATACAAATGCTATCAAATCTTGCTTTCCTCTTTCCCCTATGCCTGGAGCCTGACTAATTGATTGTATTTGAAATGCTGGAGCTATGAGCTGCCTGTTCTGATGGTGGGAGGTAAAATATCTGGGATGGCACATTTGGGAGTAGGTCAATGTACAGGGCAGCTTTTCTGTCTGGAACCTGATCAGACAGTGTTGCAGAGACCCCACATTAGTAACCTATGGTAATGTCCGTCTTGCACTTGACGGAAACTGGTTTAATGGATGTGGAGGTTGTGGCTGCAGATATCGCCTGTTGCTGGAGTGAGGGAATGGAGCAGTGAACTCTGCAACTGGAGGAATTTGGGTGGGATGCCTTTCGCATGGCTCCCCCCATTCTCGTACCTGGGGGCAGCAGCACTGCGGTTGGATCCCCGGTCGGACCTTCGTAGGAGGAAATCATCATCCAGGGCAGCTCATGACCAAATGGAGCCACCTCCATGCAAGGAGCACAGCTCTTCTGCACCTCCTTGTATTTTGAGGACTGGGTTGTGTATCTCAGTCCTGCTGGGCAAAGCCCCCAAACGCCTGAGCTCTGTGTGCTCTCTGGAAGCAGCCTGGCAGGGTGGGATGGGGAGGGGGGCAACTGGTACATTTGAATATACTGCAGCTGGGTCTACCAGAGGACCGTGAGATGGGATTAAAATAGCTGTAGCCTGTGGTCAGAGCCTTTCTACAGCAGCAGCTACAGCAATCCAGTCCCCTGGTCTTGAATTCAGATCTGCAGGCATGCTCCCTTTTCCCATGAGGAATTCTCTCTTTTCCAATTCTCATAGCCAATTTTCAGTGTGTGTGGCTGCCCTGGTTTCAGCAGGGATAGAGTTAATTTTCTTTCTAGTAGCTGGTATAGTGTTATGTTTTGGGTTCAATATGAGAAGAATGTTGATAACATGCTGATGTTTTCAGTTGTTACTAAGTAGTGTTTATACTAAGCCAAGGATTTTTCAGCTTCTGATGCCCAGCCAGCGAGAAGGCTGGAGGGGCACAAGAAGTTGGGAGGGGACATGGCCAGGACACCTGACCCAAACTGACAAAAGCAGTATTCTATACCATGTGATGTCATGTCCAGTATATAAACTGGGGGGAGTTGGCCTGGGGCATGGGGGCTCGGGAACTAACTGGGCACCGGTTGGCAGGTGGTGAGCCATTGCACCGTGCATCACTTGTTTTGTATTTTCCAATCCTTTTATTAGTATTGTCATTTTATTATTGTTGTTATTATCATTATTAGTTTCTTCCTTTCTGTTCTACTAAACTGTTCTTATCTCAACCCACGAGTTTTACTTTTTTTTTTTTTTTCTCCCTCCCCTGATTCTCTCCCCCATCCCACTGGGTGGGGGTGAGTGAGCAGCTGTGTGGTATTTAGTTGCTGACTGGGGTTAAACCACAACAGCTGCATTCAATTGCCCGAGGTGTCATGTGTCCCAGTGAAGCAGAAAGCTGTGAGGGCCTCACTTCTGGGACCAACTCCCCAAATCCAGGTTCTCCTGTCCAAGTCCAGGTCTCTAGTCTGCTCTGTGTATCTGTCGGGATGACTTTTGTGATGGCATTTGAATGGGCTCTCTGCCTGCTCCTCTGCATTAGGCTGCATTCTGTCTGGCTGTGTTCCATCCAGTTGCCTTTCTCTTTGAAGCACAGATGAGACAGTGATCAAGTGAGGTTTTGGCTGGCTCTTATAGGGAATGCGTCTCAGCACTGAGCCGCATCCATGGGGATGTGGACAGACTACAAAAGTTTGTGCTCTTCAGGCTCCTACCAGCAGAGAAAGAAGTAAGAAAATGGGATTAAAAATATTTTCCCCCTGTATTTCTAGTTTTAGGGCATTAACACCTGTTGGACCCTGCCATTGCTCAGAGCAGCAATTTATGAAGAATTGTTGCCTGTCAAAAGTTTTAAGCTGTCTGGGTTGCTTGGCTCATCCAAACGTACCTCCTGTCTCTGCTTTGTGTTTATATTTTGAAAACTGCAGCTGCATTGGACAGCAAAGACTTTTTATCTCCTTCTGGCAGCCAGCTCCGAGCCTGTGTTTGCACCCTGTCGTTGAAGCAGTTTGCATTTTCAGGGGAGAAGTTCAGCACGGTGCGGGGCAGATGTTCCTGCTGCTGAGATGGATGCAGGGCTGGCTCAGGAGCCAGGCTCGGGTGAGGATGCTTGGACTCCTTGCTTTCCAATTTCATAGTTCATTTAGATGTACAGACAGGAGAGGAAGATTACTGCAAAGCCAGCCCTCATCTCTCCCGATTGCAGAATTGGGATAGGAAATGGAAATCTCTGAAGTCTGAGCTGTCTCTCCCTGAAACCTTCTCAGGGTGAAGGACCTGGAGATGTTTCCTGTTCTGCCTCTTGTGAGGGTGAGCCCTTGAAGAGGGGATGTCTCATTTTGAGAAGATAAAGATTTTGAATATTATGCTGGGGATTTAGCTGCAGGCTACAGCTGGATCTTCGGTGTTTTGGGGAATAAGAGCTGACTTTATTTAGAGCGAGAATCTGGAATTTGCGCAGGTGCAGGAAGGGTGAAGTGTGGCCATCTCCTCAGAGGGGATTAGGGGAGATTTGCTGGGTTTATTCCACCTAGTAGAGCAGAGACAGGGAGGAGGGCTGGGAGCTGCCTATGCATGACACAGGGAGGTGAAAGTGAGGTAAGGAAAAAGCTGCTTAAACTGAAAGACTGTGTTAGTTCGTAAATGGGTGGGTAGGTGACAGTTTAGGGGTCCCTGGGGCATTCCTGCCTGCCAGAGCAGCTGCTCAGAGGAGGTTGTAGGGACCAAGCCTGAGCCATACTCAGGACTGAGGTTGATGTATTACAAAAGCAGTTGTGTGGCGTGGTGTCTGCACTGTAGTAGTCCCTCTAAAAAACCTCCTTGGGGGAGATGGCATTGATGTCCCCTGAGTGAGTGGGCTTTATCTTGGCCAGAGACTGTGCAGCATCCCCTGGCCTCTGCCAGCTCCTTGTAGGTGTGTGTCAAGCGCTGCTTCCTAGCTGGCCTGCAGCCTCCGTGGGTCAGTGCTGGGCTTAACCTGAGCAGGAGTTTGCTCAGAGGCTGTGAAATCCTTATCTCCACAGGCAGAAGCTGTGCTATAATGCTTCAGTCCATGAGTAACTGTCCTAGTTTCAGCTGGGATAGAGTTAACTGTCTTCCAAGTAGCTGGTAGGGTGCTGTGTTTTGAGCAGTATGAGAAGAATGTTGATAACACTGATGTTTTCAGTTGTTGCTAAGTAGTGTTTAGTCTAAAGTCCAGGATTTTTCAGCTTCTCATCCCCAGCCAGCGAGAAAGCTGGAGGGGCACAAGAAGTTGGCACAGGACACAGCCAGGGCACCTGACCCAAACTGGCCAACGGTGTATTCCATACCATGGGATGTCACATCCAGTATAGGAACTGGGAAGTGGGGCTGGGGAATCGCCGCTCGGGGACTAACTGGGTGTTGATCAGTGGGTGGTGAGTAATTGCACTGCGCATCATTTGTACATTCCAATCCTTTTATTATTGCTGTCATTTTATTAGTGTTATCATTATTAGTTTCTTCTTTTCTGTTCTATTAAACCATTCGTATCTCAACCCACGAGTTTTACTTCTTTTCCCAATTTTCTCCCCTATCCCACTGGATGGGGGGAGTGAGTGAGCGGCTGCGTGATGCTTAGTTGCTGGCTGGGGTTAAAACTCGACAGTAACTTTCAGAGAAGATGCTGTCTCTTCCTATTGCAGATCAGGCACAGGTTTTAGATCAGTGCCTAATTTTTGCTCTGAAGAACCACGTGGCTGCAAATGAGAGCAGGTATCTGGGTGCTGTGTGGTTTGTAGCCTCTGTCCTGTATCACCTCATGCATCACTCCCCAGCCCTGTACTTACCAGCCCAAGGCCATTGGCAGTACCCAGACCTAGAGATCTCCCTGGGTGTAACTTCCATGGAGAAAGGAGCAATTGCAGCCATTCTTATCTCTCCAAAACATAGAGCTTGGAAAGCTCTCCTCATCTGGAGCTCATCTCTGGCTCTGTGAATCTTGGTGTGTTTGGCTGAGTAATTCCCTTCCTAAGCTGGCAAACCTTAATCCATTGGGGTGGTAGAGTGTAGTAGGGAGTGGAATGTTTTTTCTTTAAGGCTTTTCTGTTATCAGCACATGCCCAGCAGTGGTACTTGGTTGGTCAGCTCTGATTTTCTCATTGCTTCCAGCGTAAACCTGCCTGGCATCTCAATGCTTCCATTAGCTGTTTCTTCTAAAGTATGAGAGGCAGCAGCTGTGAGGCATCCCATGGCTTTCGAGGAAGATGGGGAGCTGTGAGTTGTTTCAGCTGCCAGTTTTCCAGGATGATTTCTGATTTCCATCCTGCTGGGTGGATAGAGCAAAATGATGGAGCTGCTTCTTGCTGGCATGAGATGCACAAATTAATGCTGCTCCTTGATCACCATCCAAGGGCTGGAGGGGGCGATTTGGATGTTCCTTTAGGCTTGCTACCCTGGACAACTGATCCTCCCAGTCTCTTTGGTGATGATCTTGTGTCAAAGCAGGTCTCATCCTGTGAGTCCCACATAACTGCAGCTGAGGCACAGGGCAGAAGCTGATGAGGGTGGTGTTTGTGAACAGCCACCCCTCTGCCACTGCTGGCATGGAGCTGGTGGGGACAAGAACCAGTGGCCTCATCCAGCCCTGCTCGTACAGTGATGGAAATGTGGGTGTCTGCTCTCCAGCAGCCTCAACACAACTGTGGGAAACTTCAGACCAGACAAGACAAAATTTTTGGCAGGAGGAAAAGTTTTTTGGCAGTGTTTAAACAAATATCCACATTGTTATTTTCCCACAGCTTGTTCAACCCTTGTTCTTGTCTAGCTTGTGTCTCCTTGTGTCTATTGTATTGTGCTATACTAATTTCCTAAACTGTTATCTGTGTGAGAAAATAATTTAAAAAAAAGAAAATCACCCCCCCCAAAACCCACAAAACAAACAAAAACCACCCCCCCCCCAACCCTAAAGCCATGGTGTTTTTTTCTTTTTCTGTTATTAAATAGTCTTAAGATTTTAATTCAAAGGGTAGAAGCAGAGGATAGAACAGGCAGAAAGGCTTGCTAGAAGTCTCAGTTTGCTATAGCAAATGGTTCCAAGTGCAGTGAAAATCATCCTGTATCTTGGTGGACCTTTTGGTCAGGCCTGTGACTCAATCAAATTCTTTATTCATCACTGCCACCTCTTCCAAGGTCAGGATTTACACTGATTTTATTTTTTTCTTTTCTTTTTTTTCCCTGTTGGTAGATCTGCCTCTGTTTTAAAAAGTCTTGCTAGCATGTTATAGCCAGTTTCACTTTGGAAGGCAGTGAATTTGAAGCAGCAGACCGAAAGCACTAAGATAGTCCCCATTTCTATGCAACTGTGTGTTGGTTGTCAGCAACCGCAACAAATATAACTCAGGCTGCTCCTCTTAAAGCCTGTGAGTGTCATGATGCAAAGACACCCTGGTGCCAGCCTCAAACCATCAAGCAGCCATCCCAGGGATTAGGCTGTGGTACCTCCTTCTTATTCATCTGGGCAAACAGGTATGTGGAAGAATGCAAAAGACCCCATGGGGCTGTTTGTGTTACAACTGCCCTTGGGATGTTGTGCTGCGGGCCAGGACTCTGTTGACTTTGACTAGCAAAGGGTTGTAAGGAGGGATTGAAATTACTCGCCTAGGTTTTTGAGGACGTACTTTATTTTTATATTTTTGTAATGCTTTGCAATGGCTGCTGCCCACCAAGCTTGGTAGTACCTCTGCAATGGAAATGCATGTGTGGTGGTGGTAGGAACAAGGGCCAGGAGGAGCTGGCTGGAGGGACCGAGCAGGTTTTAACACTGGGGGATACGAAGGCTGTAGGGGAAGAGCAAGGCTGTCACTGCCTCCTGCACGTCCATCTCCTGGGGGGTGTGCTGTGCTGGCAGGCAGGGGATTTGTGTGTCACTGTTTATATTGGATCTTATCTACCTAGTCAAAGCAGCTGGCATCTGAAGGTAATGGCACTTAATCTTTCTAAGTTTCTATGTGAATACAGATTGAATCACAAGTAAGCAACTCTTTCTCTTGGGTAACTTGAAGTTATCTCAACAGCGACTCTAGATGCTATAACAATGTTGTTAGTCCTGGTCTGAAATGTGTTCTGAGATATCCCTAAATAGGCAGAGATGAAGATGACTGATTTGATTAATGCCTCTCTCAATTTTGGTTTAGTCCAGCCAGCAGCCCTACCTTGCCTGACCTCAATTTCAGTGCTTCTGATATGAATGGCTCTCTGTCTAACCCTGCCTCTCTTGCAGTCTCTTCTATTAAATAATCCAGCATCAGGGAGGGGAAATTTTAAAACTGATTTTTTTATTATTATTTTTTTTTAGGAAACACTTGTTCACAAGGGTCTATTTTTTTCTCTCTTGCAGTAGAGGGCAATTTGTGTGGCCCTGTGCAGTGGTGAAATAAAGCCTCAATTTCAGTGTTTCCCATGCAACATTGCCAATGCTTCTATCTGCTAAAATAGGTTTGACTCAACTGATGAAAATCTCATAACTGTTGTTGGCGAGTGAGCTGACAATGGCAAGGGAGTAATCCATAATCAAATCCTTGGGGATTAGTTCCACGTTCAGGGTGTGTGCACTCTTTTTATTACTACTATTACTTCTTTATTTTTATGACGACTTTTCTTACTGTGTCTGCAGAGAAGGTGAGAGGCTAATGTGGATGAGGCACCGAGTTGAGACTCGAGAGGTCTGTGTTCAGCTCCCAGCTCTGTTAATCCTTTTGTACATGGCCCTGCACAAGCCATATTGGAAGGGATTCAGCTCCTTTAAATTACCTGGGTGAAAGCTACAGGTCTAGTTGGAGCCAGTCCTTCAGGCTTCATCTGTGCGCTGATGTGGAGAGAGAGGAAAGCTTAAACACCTAACTGGGGAATTAATAAGCAATGTGGTTTAAAAACCTCAAGTCAGCCATACGTGGCTTGGAGGCAGCCAAGCACACCATGGGCAATGGTGGGACTTGCATCTCCCTGGGAATAGGATCGCCCTGACCCTGGGGTAGTGATTCATGCCTCAACCCTGACGTACCTGTTCCCATATCTACAGCCCTCCACAAGCTCTGTCCCTGACTCTTTGACCCATACAGTTGATGATTTCTGTGAGGGGGGCATTACTTGAGGGATGGCTGCCTTGTCTGACAGCTAAGCTGGAGAAGAGTCACTTGGGAGCAAAGTGGGTGCCGTAAAGGGGTTTAAGTTGTGAGATTCAATATGAAAGTTGCAGCAATAAATAAAAGCCAGTGAAAAATAAAGTGACCTTCCCAGCAAGAAGAATCCAATCCGCTCTGTGAATAAACTTTACAGGTTTGCATTTCTCTTTCCCAGGAAAGGTGAGGGCTGCTTAGATTCATCTGCCTTGTCCTCCCTGGCACAAGTCCTTGGCTGTTGACCAGGGGTATGCAGGAGCCTTTTGCGTACAGAAGTCTTGAGGTCTTCCCCCAGCTGAGGAGAAATCCCCATAGCAGCACCATTCATCCCAAGAGGGAAGGAGGAACAAACTGGGATGTCCTCTCTGCAGCCCTCCCTGTGATGAAAGGACAAGACCTTTCAGCCAAAGGCTGCAGCAAGCCAAATGGGCAGTGAATCTTCCTGAGAGCTGCCAAAGGGAAAAGCAAAAAGCTCCAGATTATATGAAGAGGCTGTCTGAGGCTCTTCCTGTATCTGCTGGTTCCTGGAGAAAGGAACTGGGTCTCTGCCAGGTTTTGAGTCCTCTCCCCATCTTGGCTGTGGTGGCATCCCCTCTGGGCTGCACCCTGCTCTTGGACGACTCCTCCATGAGATGGATAGACCTGGAGTTCTCTACCAGTGGGAGTCTTGGGACTCTTAACAACCATATCTGCCATGTGGACCTGAGATGGTCAGGGCCAAGAACAGAAAGCAGAAGGCACTCTCTGCAATGCAGAGACAGTAATGGGAACTGGAAATAGGGTGTCTCTTCTTCTTAGAAACTAATAAGGCTACAAATAAATCTCTCCTGTCCTTGCTCTCTATAGAGCAACTAGAGCTTGCTCCCACACAGGCCTGTTCCTCAAACCCAATGTCCTTTTTCCTTTTGGTTTCTCTGGTAGTGCAAGGGCACGATGGCTCATCTGGGGGGATGTCCTGATGGAGGTATATTTGTCCACACTCCTTGTGCAGCAGATGAGTGCCTTTGCTCCTGATGCTGTGTTAATGATGAACTGGACTGTGGGGATAGGTCTGGAATCACTGGTGACTCAACATCCCACTGAGTCATGGAATTAGTATTCAAGAGTGAATTAACATGCAGGTAGGAGCACGTGTACCAGCCAGGAGAAAGCCATTCAATAGCGATATTGTAAAACAAGTGGTCTCATTAGCAGAGTGATGCAAGCATCACTTTCAAATTCTGGGAACTACTTAAGAATTTCTATATGCCTGAAGGAAAAGGCTGCTGGGGAGTAAAGATACAAAAATATTTGCATGGCTTTTGGGTATTCTATTGGTAAAGTACAGCAATTCTTATCTGAGTTGGTTATTGATGATAATGATTATAACAGTGAGTGTCATTTATTGAAATAGTTTTAAAATAGAAGTAAATTGCATTTATCAAGGAGAATGCTATACTTGGCTTGAGAAGATAAAGATGCTTATGTTCAATATACACCAAATGCAATTGTTAAAGCAGTTTTGAGGACCACTCGAGATTTAGGGTGCTTGAAATGTTCCTCCTCCATCACAAGTATTTCTAAGAAGGTGTGTTCAGTTCTGTGTTTGCATGTATGTAAAATCCTTGGTGGTTTCACGCCCTTGATGACTTATGTTTGAGTCATCAACCTGGGCAGCTGCTTAAGTTTTGAGGAGAGATCAAATACATTCTCGTCTCTTATAGAAATCCTGGTGGCCAGATTAAGTAGGGTGATCAGCAAGAAAGATCAATCCCGAGCGCATGGGATGCGTTATACTTTTGGATTCATGACTGTCCTCTGAGCACATCATCCCATTTTTCCTGATCTCCTGAATGTTCTTTCTTTTCATTGTAATCTCTCTTAAAGCATTTGTTTTGTATTCCTGCCCCTCATGAGGGTGTTGCATTGTGCCATTTGTGCTTTTGATAATTTGCTACCTGGTTCTTCATCTTTTTTCCTCGAGCCTCTGAATTCTGGATGAAACAAATCTTTCAAACATTTTGTGGTTAAGAAAAAGAGTCCATCTCCACAGATTCATCTATTTTTTCCAAAGCCTCAGCTTTGGTCCAGAGGAAACATGCTGCTGATAAACAATTGCCTATTGCAAACCAGACATAGGCAGTCACCTCTTCATCTGCTGTGATTTTGATTTGTGTAACTTTGGGGCACCTGTCACCTGCGTTTACGTCCTTCATGTTGTTTGTGTCCCTGCTGGTGTATTGATGGAGCTGGCCCGTCCCTCACTTCATGATTACAGCCATCCAGTCTTAGGGACTGGTTTGAACTTGGACATGGCACGAAAAAGGATACATGACTAAAGAAAGTTGGTGGCTGGCTGTAAGGGCCTAAGCAGGGGAAATCTGCTGGAAGAAGTCTTTCCTCCTGTGATTGGACATGATCAAACTAAAACCAAGCAGAAAATGGAAACAGGTTCTGGGAAGTGAGCGTTGTTATTCTGCCTTCCTTGCCTGCATTTGCTGTTGTCGTGACTCTTTGCGTATGTTTACTTGCTAAGGACTGCAGTTGTGATTTTTTTAATTATTTTTTTAAAATGGTCTGATAGAGCAGTTCTTAATCTTTCTTTGGGGTAATAATTACCTTGTTTCTTGCAGAAGATTTGCAGATTAATGTTTACAAAGTCATGATGTAAGGCAGTAGTTTTGATCTCTTGTGACTTATGTGCTGAATTCTTTTTTTTTTTTTTCCCCTTTTGCATGATTCAGTATAGACATGGTGATGCTACACGACAAAGAATTGCAAAGACAGGTGCCTCCCTTGCATCTTGGGGTGATGGTGATGATGTCAGATACAGAAAATCCTATGGTAGATTAGAAAGTCCTGGTTTAAATTAAGTTAGTTAGCCAAGATCATTCTGATCTTTTCTATTCTTCCTGTTTAATGGTGCCTCACCTGGAGCACCAATTCTGATCTGTTCTTCCTGATTGATGGTGCAACCCTCTTGGCAGGAAAATGAACCACTGACCTCATACAGAGCAACTTAGCGATCAAAGTGAGGAGGGGATACCTCCTCAAATGACCACCAAAGACCACCAGAGACATCCGTGCATGCGGAGAAGGCAGCTGATGCATCATGGTTATGTGATCCTATGCATATGCATTAGATAGTTTGACTATGTATTAGGTAGGAGTAGTTTAATAAACTAGATGCAATTGTTACTGTATAAAAGGGACACACCTGATGAATCTGGTGTGCTTGATTTGTGGAAAGTCCACTGAACACCCTGTGCAGAATAAAGCAATATCTTTCATGACTGTGTGAGATTGGTCTGTTGCACACCGGGCTTTTAGGATAAGAGTGAGGTTAATGTTGCATCTTCTGTCTGTGCCTCTTCTAGCAGCACCGGCTTTGCTCCCTGGCCATTGTGGTGCCATTTTTTGTGGCATTGAGATTGAACTGTAATCAGACCTCTGGTTTCTGAGGGGATGTGGGGAGCAGCTTTCAGTGCTTCCAGAGCAAGGAAATGACGGAAGTTAATTTTGTTTGGTTGTGGGAGGAGGGACAGTACAGCAAGGCAAATGGTGTTCTGAATCAAGCCTTTTTGCTGAAGGACATATAACCTCTATAAGGAAAACAAAAAAACTCTAATGAAATTTCTAAATCAAATTGAGCATAACTGCAGTGCCAGTTTCTAGGCTGATTTCTCTTCCTGGTGTCCTCTGTCTGCTGGTGAAGCCTATACAACTCTTTCTCCTCTTCTGCACCGTTTACAACTCATGCAGTTGTGCATCTTGCTTTTACCTTGTTGCTGTGGAAGAGGTTGGGGCTGTAATGGGGTAGCTGAAGAACAAGCTGGGATCAGGTTTTGCCCTTCTGCATCAGGCACTGCGGGTCTGCTTGCTGCTGAGCTTGTCTGTTAGCCAAATGTCATTAATGGCTTTGGGTCTCAGAGCAGCATTGCTCCAGTTTCCCCTGATGGGTCTTGGCAGGTCCCTCTTTGTAGTATTGACCATGTCCTGCCTTGGTGTAGAAGAACAGCGTGTTCTTTCACCAGTGTTTCTGTGTGCTGTGCCCAGCAGAGCAGCTATTTGCAGACATGAAGGCTGCCTTCTGGTCAACTTACCAGGAATGCACTGTGACTTTGAAGCGCTGTATTTGGGAATTGGCAGCATGGATTTCTCTGTTCCTTCTTGACTCAAAGTAGTCATGGCTGGTGCCTCCATACAGGGCACATGGTCTGCTGTGGTGACAGTTACTGTAAAACTTCTTTGCTTGCAAACACTGCTTGGTAGGTCTTTGGCTTAGCCTGCCTCAAGGGATTTAGAGGATGGCAAAGTCAATCTGCTGAACTCCAGTGTCCCACACGACGAGTTTTCCTTCTGGCACATTGAAGAGGGACAGTATTGTTGACAGTGGCTTTCCTTTTTCCACGTGCTTTGAAAAAATCAATGCTTGTAGCAGGGAACATCTCTGCCCTGTGCCCACCCATGCTTGGGCATTGTTCAGAGATGGTAACACAGCCTATTTCTCTTTTTTATCTGCCTGGGTCGTTGTCAAAGGCATCTTGGAACAGGGGAAGTGGCAGCACTTTAGCTCATGTGGAACAGTCTCTCCTTTGCTTGTCATCTTTTCTCCCCTTTAATTTACCTCCGTAAATCAGGAATATTCCCTTGCACTTGTTCAAGGTCAGACTGCATAATTTGATGATAATGTTATGCTCAAAAATAACCTGAAGTTGGAAAAGTTTCAACAAAAGAACTGTGGTATTTTGGGGGCAACCAGCCTGAGGCTATGTTTTTCCTAAAAACCTAAGCAAAAGAAGTCCAACATCAAGAGTAGTTGTACAATAGTATACGTTAATAATGTCAATGTAAAACGAACCACCAGTGATCATCTCTGCTTCTGTGGCGTTCTTCTCTGAAAGGTCTCCAGGCTTCTATAACAAAGGTTAAATTTCTTTAACAGATGAGAATTTTAATCTGATTCTGACACAACTTCCTTTAGTGACTGAAGGGGGAAAAAAAAAAAGTCATTTAAACCTATCTGACAGCAGCTGCCAGGAGGAGTTTGGGCTGGGTGAGAAGTTCCCTTGAGCTGCCATGGGGAGGACCCCTCCCCAGGGAGGGAGGAGAAGGCTCTTGAGGCTGATGGCCTTTGTGCTGAGCTGACACATGATACTGAGATGTTTTTAGTGCATTGAAGTTGTACTGCTTCTCCAGAAGCCAAGTAGTGTACTATGGTCTTGAGCGTAGTCTCCAGGGACCTCATTTAATAACTGTTTAACACACGCAATCCTCATAACAAGGTCGGGAGTTACAACTGTCAACAAACACGTTACCTGGTATTTTGCTGATGAAAGGGAGCAGAGGCTGCGATAAATGCTGGAAGAGACTGCCAAGGTCAAGAAACCTCTCTGAAGCCCCAGCCAGGATCGTCACAGCCAAGCCCGGCTCCTTTGTGAGCTGGAGATGCTCACTGTGAGCTTTGCTGGAAAGGCTCTGTGGTCCCAACTGCCAGCAGTGCTACCACAGAAACGAGTGGCATCTTCTTTGGCTGAGCCAGAAAGCTGTTTAATTGAGACAAGCATTAGTTTTATGTTACATCCCTGCTCTCAGACTGTGGATTTTCTACCTATGACTGCCAAAACGTCAGTCTTTGAGGGGAACAGGAGAAGCAAGGAAAATGGCTCAAGTTTTAAAAAACAAAGCAGCAAATACAGAATCCCATTCAGCCTGGCTCGGGAAGTGTTTACCTTTAAAGCCAGGGGGAAAACATTTAGAAAGCACAACAAGGCAACAAAACAAGTGCACAACCAAAAACTGTCTTCTCCCCAGCAATAATCTAACCACCAAAAAAGGAATTGTCCAGTTCAAAGTGCAACTCCTCAGGCTGGGGAGGTGCAGATAAAACCAAAGTTGGTTAGAATGGTGCAACTCGCGTTTCCTCTAACAGTTGCTTCTGATTTCACCTCCTGTTTTCCCTGGAAAGCAAGCAGAGTCTTGTTTCTTTTGGATATAATAAGTTTGGGGGATGCCAAAATATTTTTTTATTTCACAGTTTTCTTTGGTGTTTAAATGTGCAAGAGTGCTGTTGCTCAGTAGGAGAAGCTTCGCCATCGCAGTTGGTGACTTGACGCATGTGGGACTGGATGTGCTTTGGCAGCATTTTTGACTCTTCCGTTGACTTGCTGCCTGCGGTGGACTTGTGCATTGGGAAGAAATCTTGGATCGAGAGTGAGCGGTAATGCTGGAGGGAGACCCAGGCTATGTGAGCACTGAGGTGATGTGGACCGAGAACCAAAGTGTCACGGGCTGCGGTTTCACAGATGTTGGCATGCTCCACATTGAGTGTGGGCTCACGGGTGTGTTCCTCCTGAACCATGACAAGTGATGCTCTACTGAGCCAAAAGCCTGCTGGTTTAAAGATAACCCCTCAAAATTGTCATACCAGGCAAGCTGTCTGCATTTTAGGACCATGGTGTTTGTAAGTGGTTCTGGGGTTTTCTGTGTGGTCAAAGCTGCAGTCTTTCTCACCCACCCAGTCTGTCCTACTGGCATCTCTGCAGGTCACTAAATGGGGACAAGGGCAGAAAGAAGCACAAGGCAAACTCTGTAACTGAAGGAGCTGGAAGGCTTCTTGGACCTGTCCTTTGCAGGAAAGCTGTCGGAAGTGGAGGTGAGGCCTGTGAGCCAGATGCCCCCATTGCCCTTGCTGGAGACCAGAGTCCCTGGGGAAGTGGGGTGGTGTTCAGCAGAGGCGGCAGCTCCTTCCTGAAGCCCATTGATTTGGAAGCATGCTACTATTTTAAAATTACTGCTTCCTGTGGAAATATTCCTCCTGAGCTGCCAAAGGAGTGATTGCATTACTGTGAACCTCGCTGTAGCCAGTGGAGTGATAAAATGATCTGGTTCTCTCCTTGGCCTTCTTGTATTCACTCTACAATGAGCAAAGTGGAGCAAGAGTAGCTTTAGCTGTGTGGTCTTGACTGCTGTTAGTGCCTTATACTGATGCTAGATACGTCTGCTAGATGAGGTGCTTTAAACAAACATCAGTGGTACTGCGAGAAGCCTGACAAATCTGTGCTGCTGAGGTTTTTGCTTTATTGACACTGGGATAAAAATGAAAGCTAAACAGAAGAAAACAGATGTATCTGGAATTCCCAAATAGCTTATTTGCAGCCCAGTTAGCTGGAGCTTTGTGGAAAGTGGGTTGTGCAGCAGAAAGCCGGGAGATGAAGTACTGTGGTTTTAAGAGCATGTTGCAGAAAGTCTTCAAGCAGATGAAGCTGCTTCAATGGTGCTTCTCCAGGAGAGAGATGTTCTCCACTATACAGCAGAGCTTACAACCCTTATCCCTTCTTCATGCTGGTCACCACAATCCTGCCTGTTAGCACAGATCCTGCAGGTATGCAACAATTCTCTTAGCACCTTTCCATCTCCAAAGCAGCACAGTTTTGGGGGGATACTGCAATGCATCACATCGCTAGGACTTTGGTATCCCCAGCTGGAACTGAAATGGAAGTAGCTCTGGACTGAGCATCTGCTTTGGAATTAAATGGTAATTTTGCCTGCCTCGAGTCATACATGTAATGCTTGTTGTGGTTTATGGCTTGGCGATAGATATATTACAATATCATGTAGGGTGCCTGGCTGTGACCAGGATCCCACTAGGAAGGCCCTGTAGCGAGATTAAGTGAGAGATAATCCTTCATTTGAGGCCACGTGGGACTTGCTGTGATTGAGACTTCTTGAGCAGAGCATTTTGAGAGTGTGAATCACTTGGGAAAGGCTTCTGGGGGAAAAAGTCAAACCAGGTAGATGTAATGCCAAACTCCTGGAAGATGGCATGAGTATGATGGCATCTCATTTAAAGACATTCGTGAAATGGCATCTCTCTGCATGCACTGTCATCTGTTTGGTGTACTTCTTAAGCAAAAACTGGTCCTTTGGAAAGCTTACCAAAAGAATGTCAGAATAAATTACTGGCCTTTTTTTTTTTTAAAAGAAGTTGTCTCACCCTGCTGTATGCATAGGGGTGAAAGCATGGCTGGGCTTTATTAAATATTGTAGCTGGTTCCTGAGAAACATGAGAAAGATTCATGAAAACATGAGAATCTTGGAAACCATGAACCATTTAGTGAGTAGTTAATAAACTTAAACTGTGAAGCAAATCTCTATTTTTCCTTTTTTTTTTTTCTTTTTAGTGCTACAGCTTATGCTTGTAAGAATGAGAACTTCTGTCCCCTCCAAAATTCAGGGCTTTTAAAAGATCCTTATTTTCATGAACTATGGATGTTTTTCATAATGTGTATGAATATTTCACCTTGACTCCTTGGCGTGCTGTTGGCAGGCACTCACCCTGAGTGCCCTCTGGTTCATCCCCCCTGCAGACATCTCTCTGGGTGTTGCACACTAAAAGCAAGGGGAACAACCATTGCTATTAAAAGAGCTCTTAGGAGTCTATGATCTCTGATGTGCTGTAGCACTCAACATGCTGCACAGGTTTTTTAATTACCTTATGGTGATTAGCAGTCCAGAAAATCCCATCAAACCAATTAAATAATGTGCACCTGACTGCAGGATGCTGCAGGCTCCAGGGCTTGTTTCATTGCAAAGCCCCATCGGTCCCTGCAGGCTGAGGATTTACCCTGGCATGGGCAGGTGTCAGGTCTTACGGATGGTTTAGTTGGTTTCAGTTGTTGAATGCATTTGCATTACATTTGGCCATATTAAAGTTTCATTTAAAGGAGAGCTCTTGGGCTAGTAGGGGACAAGCAGTGTGGAAAGGACAATCTGCTGATTTTTGCAGCCACCCTGGCACACTCATCTTTTGTCACTGTTCTCCCCTGGAAGACAGTTAATAAGAAGAAACCTTCACTGCTCTAGTTCATATGACTGCAAGCACAGGGAAGACAAGGGTTTGGGGTCTCAGCAGAGCCTTGTTCAGGAGCATCCACCAGTGCTTGTATGGGAGGTGGCACCTGGTGTTTTCTGTAATGACTCATCTCATCTGGGTTGAATGGATGGTGCAAAAATTAAGTGCTGAGTTATCTGAACTCTTGCAGCTGGATTGAAAGAGCAGTCACAGTTGACAGGATTTTAAACAGGTACTTCCCCACTCTTTATTTTTGCAGGCACCCTGTAAATGATTTTACTACTTCATTATTTTTCAACTTGAACAGTAATGGCTTTGTATGGGTTTAGTAAAGCTGCTATTATTAGCAATAGCAGTAATATTTTCTCCTGTAAGTGCTCCCCCATCTTTTAAGTCGAGGCCCTAAAATGTGTGTGTCATGGCTTTTCTGACCCCTGAATGTGCTTCTAATGCTCTTACACAGGTGTATGACTAGTTACATTGCCCAACCTCCTCTGGAATAAATCAGCCGTACAGCCCGATCTGGCCATGTGCAATGGAGCAGCAATTGATGCTGCAGTTGAGGTCATTACTAATAAGTATCCAAACTCATTAAATCTGACTGCCTTCCTAAAAATGTTCTTGTTTCCTGCCTGTAGTAAGATTTTTCAGAAAAGGGCCTAACAGTGGAGCTTGGCTGTTATCTTCCTATGTGAGTGCTGTGGGTGCCTCAGTGACCTTGTGATCAACTGGAAGGAACTCAGCACTTTCGAAGTATTACTTTAACTTGGTGTAGGGTCACCTACTTTTTAGGCACCTTGTTTTGAAGGATCTGAGCTTTGCTTTCTAGGTAGGTCACTTGGGGAGCTTGTCAGTTTGGGATCGCAAAGATGGGGAATCAGCTGGGCAAGGAAAAAGCTGTTTCCTTCCCCTGGGCTTCTTAGAACAACTTTTAACTTTGTGACTTTTGTTAACAGTAATTTTCTTTTCATGCCAGAAGAGATGTGGTAGAATGATCTTGACTGAGAAGGCTCTTTCTAAAGTTTTGATCCTCCGGGGAAATTAAAGCAAAACCGTGAAGGTGGGGCTTTGCTCCTATGTTTTTTGTAAGCCAGGAAGTTCAGAAGAAATAGCTCTTAAAAACGCACCCGCTCTTTTCCATTTGATTTGCTTTGGTTTTGGCTTGTTTGTTTGTTTTCCTGCCTGCCTGAGAGGAACCTACATGGGCACCATAAGTCCAGTTCCTCTGCATCTACTTGCAGTATACATTGGGGATTGACCAGAGCATTGGCTGTAACCAGAATTGATGGGCATCCCCAAACAGTGCTGGAGGACCTTGGCAGTGGTGTGTCCCACTCTGGGTTTGGTACCTGTGCGCCCTGTTACTCCCATGTTTCTCTGTTTGTCGTTGGTGTCAGCAAGAAGCTGTGCAAAAGCCACTGACGCCAATGCACCCTGACAAGCCCTGTTTAAGCAGTTGCTTTGATGCAGTCAAGTGACTTGTCAGGATTATGCCTGTGGAAATAAAAAGTGATTTGGGGGTTGCTTCAGTGTTGTACAGATGCACATGGCTGTTGGGCTCCTCACCAACCACGGAGGCAGGAGCTCTACAGGCTCCTTCATTCTGGAGATCAGACTGGTCTGAACCAGAGCATCCAGAGATGGTTGGTATTTAGTGCTCCCATGTTTCTAGTGTCCCTGTATTGTACCCTTAGAGCACACTGTCCTCGGTGTATTCACCTCCTCAGAACCGTGTCCACAGGAATGGATGCAGAGAGAAGCATTCCCAGGTAAAATGGGAAATATCAGGAAGTTTAATTGCTGGTTTAAGAAGTTCCTTCCCTGAGCCTCCTGGCCGTGTTATCTACCTGATCAGAGCAGGGACCTGGAGCTTGGGTGGTTCCTGTAAACACACTGACTTCTAAAATACCTTGGGGTGATCGTGGTGGTGTGAGGGGACTATGTAGGTGTTCCCTGCTGCGGTGGTCTTTGGGGGAAGGAGAAGCAGAGTTTTGACCCGATGACTGGCTTTGGCAGACCTGTAACCTCTCCATCTCTGATGTAGTCTCCAGAACAAACCTGCCTGTTCCCAGTAAGGTGGACAAAAGCTGTGAGGTTACTTCCTTGCTTGGGATTTCTGCAGCTGTTGTGTACGCGCTGTAATGGCAGGACTTGGGCAGCGAGCTGGGGCTTGAGCGGCAGCTCACCTGGTGCTCTGTCTGGGGTTGTTCCTCAACCTTTTCTACCCTCGCTTCTGCTTCCAGTGCCATAGCAGACCGTGAAGAGTGAGGGGGGTGGAATCCGCACAAAGGGGAGCCGGGGGGGTTGTGCTGCACGGTGCTCCCCGAGGAGCCCCGGGGGAGGGTGGGCACAGGGGAGCAGTTGCTGAGCCCTGCTCGGGGGGGCTTGGGGGGCCCTTTGCTCGCTCCTGGCTAGCTCGGGGGTCCCTGGCAAGTCCCCCGGCCTTGGGGCCTCACTCTGGCCTGGGTGCTGCTCTTCTGTGAAGCAGGATGGCCATCAAGTGGCTGATGCTGGGACTGGCACAGGCGCTTTTTTTTTTTTTTTTTTTTTTTAATCCCAAACTGTTCCAGGAGAGGATGCAAAATCCCAGTCCTGTTCTGCAATGAGAGGCAGAAGTGTCAGGCCAGCTAAGGACTATTTCTGTTCCAGTCACTGGGTCAAACTCAAATTATCAGCTTAGTGTTAGTCTGGTTGTGCTTGTCCAGGAAAGCTGTTGCTTCTGAGTGTAAAGCAAAGGGAGCACAATCCCTGAGAAGATATTTCTTGGTCTGGTGGTGGATCAGTTTTGTTGGAGTTGAGCTGGTATGGGTTTCCATCAGGTCAAACAATTGATTAATATATCTTTATAATTTTTTTTTTTTAAATCTTTGCTTGATTCCCTTTAGCTTCTTTGAATGCCCTGTCCTGTGTCCCAGTGTTAGGATCTGTGCTTTGGTGTCCTGTTTGGGGCCAGCCCCAGCAAGCAGAGGTGTGTCCAGGGCCCAGTGACAACCAGGAGGAGGCTGGAGGATACAACCAATGTGTGCCCGTCCATGGGATCCCTGCTCTGGAAAGGAGGCTGGCTGATGTGGGCACTGCTAAAATAACTGCAGGCTGAGGTCATGCCACGTTTACCTTTGGGTCACAGCAGCGACCTGATCGGTGAGTCTTGTTGTTCTCCTGTGTTTGCACGCAAAAGGGGTTTTAATTTTGATGAATTTTTTGATAAAGTTGAGCCTTGCCCACCATCCTCTGCAACAAGAGGTAAATGACTTGTGTAAAGCTCTTATGCTGGGTGGGCTTATTCTCTAGTGAATATTTTCACTAGAACAATTAGTGCATTTATTACTGGTTGTTGGAGAACCAGCCTGGCACAACCCCTTGAGTATTTCAGCAAGATGATCTGAAGTTCTTTGGCAGCAATACCAGTGCTGCTGGAATAAATGGTTTGTGGCTTGGGAGATGCTGCCTGACTTTGGGAAGGAACTGGATGTGGTTGACGTGGGCTGCAGCAGTACTGATGCCTTGCGGTGTGGAAAAAATAGGGTGGGAGGGTTTGGAAGTGAGTTGCTAAAAAAGGCTGAAGTCCAAAGCCACAGCTTTGCTCCTGCTCTGCCTGAATTAGGTGTTTGGACCTGGTACAGGTGCATGCTATGATTCTTAGCAGAAATACCCTGGGCTCTGGGCTGTCTTTACAAAGACTAGAAATGCTCCCGTCTGGACGGGCTTGGTCAGCAGCTTTGATGACTTGAAAGGGAGAGGTTTTATCTCCCCTTTCAGCAGTCCTTCTGCTAACTGGTTTCCCAGCATTTGAATTGTTTCTTCTTCTATTTAGATAAAAAAACCCTCTGTCATATTAAAAGCATTGTGAAGGGCAGTTGCTCACTAGGAAGGAAAACACAAGCTTTGCATTTCCTTTCTCCAAAATAATCAATTTATGGGGTCTTTCTGTGAATGTCAGGCATTGTACAGACACCCTAGGCTCTTGTGGAAAGCTAATGTTGTTTTTTATGAATTATATTATCTTACCCTGCAGGCAACAGACATTAACCTATTTAATTTTGCTCAAGCTGAAAAAAAAAAAGTCATCCAAGGAAACAGTAACAGCTAAACGTAATCCCTGTTTGTTTCTCTGCTAGATGGTGTTATCTGCTCTGCCCTTTCCTTTTCCTTCATTCACCAGGTCTTATCCAATCATTAGGGCAAATCTGACTTGTGTCCCACACCTGGTGACTGTCTCACTCCTGTGGTCTGGCTGGGGATGAGGGTACCTAAATGTTGCAGACAGCTGCAGGCATCTGCAAAGTCTGCTGGACCCCCCTGAAAGAAGCGTCTGCTCCATATTAGTACTAATGACACCTTTCGGTGCTAATTGGTTCTCGGAAGAAGCATCGTTTCCTGGCAGGGTGAGAAAGACTGAGCCATAGGCTGCAATGTTTGAGCTCTGAAGGCATTATAAGACTGCAGATGGTTCTAGTTGAGGCAAATGTTGTAATATGTGAATTTATTTCCTTGCCAGCCCCTGGGGATATACATGTCCTGACCCTCTGCAAAACGGTGTGTGACTGAGTAAGCAATCTGTAAGATGGCAGAGTGCCCAGGAATGGATTTGCCAGGCAGAGGAGTGCCCAGCAGCCCTGCCGTGGCTCCCTCTGCCACCCTGGTGCCGCTCATGCCTGGCCATGCCATTTGCCAGTACACACATGCCTGGCAGTGGCCTGCATGGAGCTGTGTGCTGAGTTTGCTCCATTTAATTGTTTTCTATGAAAAAAGAGACCAGTTTTTAATCTCAAAAAAAAACCCAAACCAACCACCAAAACCAAACCAAAGCAAAAAAAACCCCAAACAAATGGAGCCTGATCACTTTGTTCTCTAGCCTTTTCCAGCCTTACAGGAAAACAGCTATTAGTGAACAATACTAAAAAAAAAATAATCCTGCAGGTAGGAACACAGACGTTTTCCAATGAACACCCATGTATCTGGCTGCTAGGAGAGTCGTGCTGACCTCTTTGATGAACCACATAGATATAGGAGTAGTCACTCCAGTCCCCCTTTTTTCCTTACCTGTCTATTAAACATCTTAATGTAAGTTAGCAGCTCCTCTCACCATGTAATGATTTTGCCCATGATAAACAAGACCTGTACTCTAGACTTTTTCCCTTTCGCATCATCTCATGTTAATCTAATCATAAACTCTTTGAGATCAAGGTTTTATGGCATGTGTTTGTAAAAGACTTTCATCCTTGGACAGCGGGTCAGACTTTAATGGTATTGCACTCCAGGAGTATGCAATACATTTAGAAAACACTGCTTACAGGAAATACAGATCTGGAATGGACCCGTTACTTCAACTATTCTACAGCAGTTGTGGCTGTGGCTGCATGTGGCTCTGACTGCTGACGTGAGGTCCTTTGTCAGACTCAGCTTTGCCAAAAATTTAGAAAGATAGAAAGTTGATGAAAATCACTGTGTTACTTAACAGGCCAGAAAACTGTTAGAGGAAATAACGACTTTCTAAGTGTAAAAGCTTCGCCTCTGAAGAAGGCTTCAGGAGGATGTTCCTACGTGGCGGTAGTGATTTGTGATGTGACTTTTTGGGTGGTGTGACTGATGCCTGAGTGCAAACTGCTTGTCCTTCACCTCTAGCAGTGGGACCTGCAGCTTTGTCCTCCTATCACCTCCCTGGGCACAGGGTGACATGTCTGGGCTTTGAAGCAGTTTTTAAAATACAAAGATGTGGGAAGGCCAGTTTGAATCACAATGGTCTTAAATGACCCTGGGACAGTGGATCTTGCTGAAGGAGAACCACCAGGGTGGTGGAGCCTGTGCCTCACTGACCCATATTGTTTGCAGGGGTGTCTTGGCTCAGCTGGAGCAGAGAGGTGATTTGTTACCTAAAATACTGGAGCTGGGGTGGCAATCTCCATCCTCTGTCCAGCGGGACTGTGTGCAGCTCCCAACAACGTCCTACTGAGCGGATGTGGAGGGGTCTCAGCCACTGATCCATTTTCCCAGAGGGGAACTGGTGACAGATAGTATTGGGTTTGTGTGGCAAAGTTTTGGTAGCTGGGGGGCTACAGGGGTGGCTTCGGTGAGGAGCTGCTAGAAACTTCCTGTGTCCAATGGAGCCAATGCCAGCCGGCTCCAAGGCAGACCCACCTCTGGCCAAGGCTGAGCCCATCAGTGATGGTGGTAGCGCCTCTGGGAGAACGTATTTAAAAAGGGGGGAAAACCCCCAGCTGTGCAACAGCAAGTTCAGCAGAGAGAGGAGTGAGAATATGTGAGAGAAACAGCCCTGCAGACCCCAAGGTCAGTGAAGAAGGAGGGGGAGGAGATGCTCCAGGCGCCAGAGCAGAGATTTCCCTGCAGCCAGTGGGGAAGACCATGGTGAGGCAGGCTGTCCCCGTGCAGCCCATGGAGGTCCATAGTGGAGCAGATCTCCACCTGCAGAGTGGGGAAGGACCCCGTGCCAGAGCAGGTGGATGCCCCTGAAGAAGGCCATGACTCCAGTCTGTGCTGGAGCAGTCTGTGCCTGAAGGACTTCACCCCATGGAAGGGACCCACACTGGAGCAGTCTGTGAAGAACTGTAACCTGTGGGAAGGAATCACATTGGAGAAGTTCGTGGAGGACTGTCTCCCATGGGAGGGACCCCACAGTGGAGCAGGGGAATAGTGTGAGGAGTCCTGCCCCTGAGAAGGATGGAGCGGCAGAGACAACGTGTGATGAACTGACCCCAGCCCCCATTCCCCATCCCCCTGTGCTGCTGGGAAAGGAGGAGGTAGAGAAATTGGGAGTGAAGTTGAGCCCGGGAAGAATGGAGGGGTGAGCGGAAGGTGTTTTAAGATTTTAGTTTTTATTTCTCATTACCCTACTCTGGTGTGACTGCTTATACATTAAACTAATTTCCCCCAAGTCAAGTCTGTTCTGACCTTGATGGTAATTGGTTGAGTGATCTCATCCTGTCCTTATCTTGACTCACGAGCCTTTTGCTATATTTTCTCTCCCCTGTCCATCTGAGGAGGGTGAGTGATAGAATGGCTTTGGTGGGCACGTGGCGTCCAGCCAGTGTCAACCTACTGTACAGATGTGACACAATCATATGATCCGCCATAACCTGTCAATGAGGCTGAGGCAGATAAAGATCCATAATGTTTTCCAAAGTGCCTATCATGTCTCTTGTCTGCCCAATGTGCTGGGATCTGTTGGTGCAGCTTTCTCTCTGGGGCATCCTGGAGCAGGCCTATCTCTGCTACCATCATGCTGTCATCCGTGCTGGGGCTGTGACTTGCACGGCCCCAGGTTCATCCTCCCTCCTCTGTGACAGCAAGACGTGGGCTCACACCAGGCCAGGATCCCAAGAGGGCTTCAGCACATGTAGGGAGTTGAGCTCCTGAAATTTTCCAGCTTTGCTGTAATTGCTGCCAGAGGTTTGGGACAGAGGTGCCCAGATTGGGGTTTGCTTTTAGGCTTCCAAAATATTTGGTATGATGGTTATAAACATAACAAACTTTAAAATAGCAAACAACAATTGTGCAATAAATTAGAGAGTTTTGAAGGATGTCACTTCCCTGCACCGGGATGGGTAATTTTGGACTGAGAATAGTAGCATCCACTGTACAGCTGACATCTACCCAGGAGCCAGAGCAACAGAGGAAGGAAAAGGAGGTTTAGGTAACTGTTTGAACTGGCTGGAAATGGAGTTGTAGCAAGGGGAATATCCTAAACGTGTACGACAGAAAGTTGAGATTCATCTCTGCTTTGAGCAGCAATGTGGCTTCTTCCTCAGCTGCCCTGGGCACTTCATTTTGCACAATCAACCTCTTCCTTCCGTTCCTCTTCTTATCTATGGGCTCAAGCTGTGGGAGACCACCGAAAGCAGCTCCAGCCCTGCAGCTTTCACCCCAGTTTCTCCTCCTGGAGCTGCAGTGGAGGGAGGATCAATACTTTGCTTCTGGCTTTCCATGGGAAGTGAGTGTGACTCCCTGGAATAATAGAACAGAGAAAGTTGTATGTCGGAGATTCAGCAAGTTGCATTCTCCCATGTAATTTTGGAGACCTTGTCACATCAGAAAATGTTTTCTCACTACTTCATCATGCCAAAATGTTTGTTTTCTCCCTGCTTTTATTGTGTTAAAATGAACTGAAACAATAAGCTGTGTTGAGGCTGAGGTCATTGTGTTTGTTATTTATTCTGGTAAGTGAATGCATGAAGTCATTCTGGAAAGTGAAAGGATGAAGTCATCCAGCAGACTGTGCTCCAGAGCTCCTTGTCAGCTTGCACTGGGGCTGAAACAGAGCACTTCGCCATTGCAACTGCGTGCTTTATTATGAAATTTTGGGTTTGTTGCTAGAACCTCAACTCAGCTCCCTCTGGAGGGTAGAGAGCTCTGCAGGATGAATTTACTTGCCTGGAAACTGGCATCACTCGATCCTTTTGGAGTTGGAGATATTGGGGGATGGTGTTTTGTTTTTTTGTGGGTTTTGTTTGTTTGTTTTTCCTCCCCCAACCCTATAGTAATGATGGAGATCTTTCAGAAAAAGAATACAATGATATTTATTTGTTGCAATGGCCAGGCCCTACAAACATTTATTGTCATTTATGCCTGTGGCAGGTCTAGACTTGGTTGGGCCCTAAATATTATGAGTCTGCCAGCTCCTGCAAGGGATGTTCTTGGAGAAGCAGTGCCAGCAGGACCACAGGAAGGAAGGTCCCTAACTGAGTGTTGCCAAATAGATGTGTGGATAGCCGTATTCACATGTAACCCACTTGAGAAGCAGAGGCTTGGGAGCCAGACTGGTGGTTGAGACAGAGTGCTTTCCAACCTGGAGGCTTGTGGTACTCGTATCTCGATTTGTTCTTAGCAACTGTAAAGGGATTATTTCGTGATCACCTGAAGGCAATGCTTGGTGCCACTATACATCTCTTCAGGACTTTGTAAGTTCATTTATCTTTGCCAAGGGACAGTAGGTCAGATGCCAGTGAGAACAAAGTGGTATTTATTCCTGGATTGAGTATAGGAGTATTAAGCATAGAGAAGGATGACATTCTGTTATGAAATGATTTCCCAGATCTTTCCCGTTTTGGAAGCCTCTGTGGAAGACAGATCTTATCTGGGTAACATCTACAGTAAATCTGAGTTGTGAGAGTAGAAGGGATGGTCCAAAGAAGCCCTCTGAAGATCTGGGCATGGTCTGACATAAAAGTGCATACCCTTTTTTTGGAATGAATGTAAAGGAAATGTGGGGTTTGGGGTCCTGGTGTAGCTCCTGATTGAAGGTTTATGTTGCCAATGTTTTGCTGCAGTTTTGTAGTGTGAATTTCCATGACTTTGGGATTTGAGCCAACTTTGTGTTGGACTAAATGAACTCTACATGTAGTTTGGATGTTTTGCAAGTGTGTTTAATTATGTGTACTAAATAGTATAATTATTTGTATGTATGTTTACATATGGAAAATCCAAATACAATGCCTCTTGGCTAACCCCATTCCCTCCCACCCCTAATCCTTCAAAACCTCAGGGATGCTTGAATTCAGCACCTGCTGCTTCATCCACTTCATTCATTTTCCCCCCATGCTCTTCTGATCAGAAAAAGTAACCAAGTTAAAACTCTAAGCCCATTTATGCCTCTGTTTACTTCAGAGACAAAGAACATCTTGACTTGGCACCTGGTAAGACCAGACCAGCTCTGCTGGCTTGGGCTGGATCCCAACATCCCATCTATAAGAGTGACCATCTATCTGCAAGCGCCTTGGCCAACAGTGTACCTATGGGGTTTATCTTCTTAGCAGGCAGCAGTTAGACTCTGTGAGCTGGAGTTCAAGTTGAAGCCATAGTGTTTAAGAGCCTCTGTTGCTGCACCTTTCTTCCATAGATCTGTCTAATGCCAAATGCACTAATAGTTCCTGGGCTGGCACTTTGTCCCGTAGCAAAGGGCACTCTTCTGTTGATTGTTTTAAGCACGCAACACAATGATGGTTTTTGTGAACTCCACTTTCTTGCCCTGCAGGGACAGGGGAGGTGACATTCCTTATTTTGTTTCTCAGGGTCATTCACAGCTTCATGGACATCTCTTGCAGATCTTAGTGGCTTTTCTGGGCCTTTCCAACTGCAGCCCATGTTTCGTCTGTTGCCCATGTTTGCATCTTTTGGGGTTCTATTTTGTCCTTCTGGAGCATGAGCTAATACGCACACAAATGTGGATACACTGTGGGGTTTATTATTTTGTTCTGTATTTCCTTTCTAATAATACCTGATGTTCTGTTTCACTTTATAACTGAAGGTAGCACTGAGCTATGCTTTTGGTCTATGTACCATAATCCTGATGTCTCTGTCTTGAAGGGTTGATAGCTGATTGGGAGCTCCCTGCTGTGAGTCAATTGCCCATTCTTCCTCCCTTCAATTCCCTTAAGGCAAAACTCCTCTCCTGCTTGTGCCTTCATGTATGTGTATCTGGATAATGGATCTATTGCTATATTAATAGAGGGAAAAAAAGCAGTAAAGAGTGTTATAGGTCTATGTCTATTTCTAGAGCAAGAATGAAAATTTGAAAGGCTTCAATTTGTCCTCCAGTTTCATTTGTATGGTCCCTGCTTGGTAAGCAGTCTTAGGGAATAATGAAGCTGTGAGTTGCTGGGCTTGTACTGCCTGAAGTCATGTTTTTCTCTGAAACTCAGATCTCTTCTGTGTTGCACGATTGACAAGACTTCAGCTAAAAAATGTTTGCAAGAATGACAGCAATGAGGAAAACACCTGGTGTGTCAATAAGTGAGTGTCCTGAGGGACTGGCCTGTAGTGTGCCAGCATCTGACTATGCCTTATGGAAAAAAGACATTTCTGTGGAGAGAAACATTCAGGAGGGAGAAAGTCAGTATTGGAGGAACTGGTGTGAGTCCTCAGAGAGCCCCAGTTATGGCAGTTGGAGTCAGAAAGGAAATCTGTGCCCTCTGCAAGAGTTGGATTTTAGTATGAAAAGATCAGTTGAGAATAACTAGAATTTGTTTGGATAAATAGGTCAAAGTCATCTTTGTGTTGGGCAGGAAAGAGAAGCTATACTCAAATGAGGAAGCCTTTGCTTGCAAACCAAAACCACAGCATTATGTGGCTGTTGAATTTTACACAAGAGGTCTACCATAAGCCACTAAATCACCAGGAGGTTGCATTGTGCTTCCAACCCCCCAGGGCATGGACTTGTGAAGAGCTAAAGCTCAGACCTCTCCTGTGGCCTTAGAGTCAGGCAGTGGCTCCTGTGGGGTGCAGCCCTGCTGCTTCTAGTCTATGATCCTTTTTGCCTTCTGCTGATGGGCTCTGGACGGTGGCACCATGAGCAGGGCGAGCTCCTGCAAGGCAAAGGAATCCCGTGGGAGCCCCACTGCCCAGCATCAGCCTGGATTTTGCATCCTTCTCCTGTCCTATTTGGATACCAGAAAGACATCCCACTGCAAGCAAGGGCTTAGTGTCCCTTGCTGGGAAAATGGAAACTGTAGGGTGGGTACTTTGGGGTGCACTAGCTACAAGGTTTTGCCTGTAGCTAGCCCCCAAATGAAGGATGGGGTGATTTGCCTAGTGTTTACTCTGGGGTAGAACAAAGATAGTCTTGCTATAAAATAGGTGTTCTCCTGCAGGTTTTATGCTTCAGCTGAGCCTGAAGTGGTTTGTGCTGCCAAGTGTCTCATGCTCAGACAGATTATGTCAATAAAAATCTTGTTTAAATATTTCCTCTGAATGCTTAGAAAAACTCAACAATCCCTTTGTCTGAACTTGATCATCTTTCCAAATGAAACATATCCTTCATTCAGCTCCTGCGCATGATGCTTCAACCAGATTCCGAATACAATCAAACAAGTAATGGGGAATGAAATCTCATTTTACTGAATGGAATACATTCAGTTTAATTGCAGAGAGAATGGTTTTATCCATGTTGTGTACAAAATCAAACTCTTCTGATGTTTAATCATTTCCTTTTACTATGGGAAAGTTGGACTCAGAGGTGATTCCCCTTTGTGTCAAATGCTTACGTACACACCAGCACTTGGGAGCCTGGCCTAAAAGCAGAAAGTCAAAATGCCTTTTATTTTGGGATCCCTTCCCCTACAGTTAATCAAGGCAGAAGGATGTTTTCTGAGAAGGAAATGTTCTGTAGGGATTTTTACTGCCTTTTTGAGTCAAGACTCTCTTGACTGATGGCATAAGCCAGCTGCTATTGACCAGGAAATGTTGCTTTGTTCATCGCTTGTTCCCTTATAAAAAATGTCCTTATATTTTTAGCAATAAAAAAACCAAACGAGAATAGCTTTCCTGTCATCTGTGCAAGAACGTTGTTCAAATATAAAGACTGATCTTCCATGTAAGAAGTGTAAACAAATACTACTAAATGTGAAAAAGCTGATGATGTCATCCTGTTGTCTTGAAACAAGATGGGAGAAGCAGAATCCTTAAATCTTACAAACTTCTATTTAGATGATGTTCCCAATACTTTTACTGACAAGTTCATGATTAAATAGGCAATGAATTCCCCTCACTGGGTGGAAGGTCCCTAAGGTCTGGGCAGCGGCACCTTTGAACCCCACGGCATGTGTTAGCTTGGAACCCACCTCGCTTTGGATGTTCTCTGGTATACCTGGTCCAAGAGGTGGAGGTGGCTACGTAGTTACCTCACAGTCTGCCTGGAATTTGTGGGTACAGTCCTGTGTCTGTCAGCAGCATTCGAATAAGGAACGGTGCCATTTCAGGTTGGGGAATGACTTGCTGGTGGCAGTTCTGCAAGAATTGGGTAAGAGATCCCAAGCTGAACATCACTGTAATAAATTGAGTGGTTACTCCAGGCAGTGGGACCTCAGCTGGAGCACAGTGTCCTGTTCCATGAGCTTTCTTTGATAAAGACCTCCATGCTCCCCTTCGTCTAAGTCAGTCATGGCCTTGCTGCACTTGTGGAGCTTGCTGGCAGGGGGATGGTGGCTGAGCACAGGCTGTCTGTTAACACTTTGTAGAAATAATATCTCAAGACCTAACTGTTTGGAGAACTATCTTCCACATCAGATAAACAGCATGGCTTTTTCTTTAGATGAGAAAAGATGATACCACCCACAGCTGCCTCACTTTTGAAACACGGGCAATCTTTTGCTGAGATTCCCACCTCTCAGCCTGATGACACTGAGATCTGCTCTGATGCTTCAAAAACAGTGTTGGCACCTACATAGCCATTACAAGATCCTTTTACACTGTGAGCTGAAGTTGCTCCATAGCAGGAAGGGAGACCCTAACACCAGCTCAGTCCAGGTGGGAGAGCAGGGGGTGACCATAGCCCAGCGTGCACCAGAGGGGGAAACACAGTGCTGCAAAGGGAATTTCTTAGTTTTTCTGCCTTGCCTGAAGTAGTGGACCAACGAGCCTTGCTGCAGATAGTGTCTGTGGGGGAACTGTATTGGAGAGGTTGTGCAAGTCCCTTGCAGTGTCAGGGGTGTTCCCCACTTGACTGCCCATCTGCAACAGCCATCAAGGGGTTTGGGCTGCAGTGGAATTGACAGCTTCTATCTCCTCAGTGTGGAGTAAATATAATAAAGTCGCAGGCTTGTGATTAAACATCCCTTTTAAAGGGAAATAAAAAGGGTTAAAAATCTCCAGATTCCTGGTATCAATACAATCTGTATAGTAGGGGAGCAGAAAACAGGCCAATGATGTCAAAAGGTCAGATGTCTGTATCATTAAACCCTATGTATATTTATCCTCTGGAACATAGGTATGAAAAGGGAAATATTAATTAGTTCTTCACTGCTTCCAGCAAGAAATTATGTTATCTCAGGGAAGTGTGATTGTTCCCTGGATCACTGGACTCCAGTGTGAGATGGGACGTCAAGGAAGTAGTGTAAAATCCCCAGTCTTTTATGCCAGGGCTGAAGTAATTTCCTCTGGGAATGAAATCCACATCACAGATAAAGCCTACTTGGAAATGGCCAAATTAGGAGAGTAGTGTCAGTTCTGAAGTGTGAATCATACAAGGAAGAGTCCCAGAGGATGTAGCGTGTCCCCAGATGTTTTTTGCTAGCGGTGATTGAGGAAGATGGGTTCTGTCCAGGGACCTCTGTAGAGATACTTCAGGGCAGAACAAGACATCAGGAGGCAACAGCCCCTCTCAAACCCCATTCCCCCCCACCCGGCCCCCCGAAATTGGCTGTATTGGAATGGGCAAATCTTAATCCCTGGTCAGAGTTGATGGATCTAGAAGTCATGTCTTGTTCATGGGAGGGTCTTTTGTCTTAGCCACCTCCTGTGTTTTGCCATGCACTTTTCGCAGTTACTAGTTTAATTTCTTTTCCTTCTACACGGACCTATCTCTGTGTTCTCTTTTCTGGTTTTGCCTGGGAGAGTAGATGGTAGCATGTGAACAGTCTATTCCAGCCTTACAAGGTCTTGTGAACTTCTCCTTTGCTGTCTGTGGTGCTGGTGATTGCCTTTTGCTGCCCTTGCTTAATTTTGAAGACTTTAATTCCCATTGGGAGGTTTGGTTAGTGCTGCTGAGCAACAAAGTTGGCTTTTTGCTAGCGCACAGTAGGACACCTACAAGAAAGTAGGCGTCTAAAAACCTGCAGTTCTTGTGTTGAATTATGTTGTGAGAAATCATTTAACTTATTTTCATACTGAGCTCCTGGGGTTGTGGCTTTGGTTTATGAGCTGTTGCCCAAGCTGGCCTGAGAGGTCAGTGGTGCTGGGACTAGGACTGAAACTCAGCGACAACAGGCATAAAACTCTGTACATGGTCTTGGGGTGGTTTCGCTGGCTTTGCTCTTTGAGGAGTGCTTCCTACCCTTAGGGACCAATCTGCTCCCCAATGTAGTTTGTATCAGATATATCTGGGAAAGGTTTTGCCTGCAATGTTAGTTGCCTTTTGGATTTTTTTATTCTCTGGGCAATATCTAGATTTAAACCCTTTGGAAGGTATATGAGCTGCACTGAGATGCTAAGGAATGTGTCAGCTAGGTCACTTCCCTTTAAATATTCAGTTGTGTTCTTCACTTTAGAGCAGTAACACAACTGTTTGTGTAAGTAGACTTGTTTTGCAATTCCATCATTTTAGTTTTGAGACAGAAATGTCCAAAGCTATGGGATCTGCATTCTATAAATGGAGACATAAATGTGAACAAGTTGCTTGGTTTCTAGAAAGAAGGTGGCCAAGTAGGCTATGAAGTACTTGTCAAGCATGCAGACCTAGAAGCAAGTTGTGGCACTCAGTATTTATCTTGGGGGCAACTTTCTTGGGCTCCCCTCTGAAGCCCAGAGGTGTTCGTGCTTTTACAGGGGATAAACTGGAATACAGGAGGGATAGGTTGCTCCAGATGACACTGTGTGACCACCTAGGAGTTGGGATGTGCTGTTTGGTGGTCTTAGCTTTTAAGCTTGCAGGCTTGTCACGTAGTGTATATTTGCTTATGGAATTATGTTCATATCTTGACCCTACAAATTCTCCAGGCTGTCCCCACTGTCCAATAAATGCTCCCAAGGGAATTTATAGTTTGTTACTTCCACCTTCTGTTCTGGCCGAAGAAAACAAAAACAAAACATGTGGCCAGGGCCAGTGTTGCCAAGCCTGGAGCATAGCAGAGCTGTTGCTGCAGTTCATCCTCCCAAATGTACTCTTTGTCTGCCGGAAAACAGATAAGGAATGTTTGACAGTAGCATAAAATTAATTTTGCTCTACTTGAGCATTTCCTCTCACAAAAGGGAAATCTCATCCCGCTGCTGTAGGCAGCGCTGTATTTGCTTGGCCTTTGATGGAGCAGGCTGATATCCAGACAAGCAGTGATTTTTAGCTGGCGAAGGAGAATGAATCCTCTTGTGCTGGGGTCGAAAGGATTGCACCGCTATTTTTTCAGACCTGTAAATCTATTGGTGAGATCCAGTCTCCTATGGATACCAGATGATGTGGTTTATAAAAAAAAAATAAAAATCTGTAGTTGGAGAATCGGTTGTTAGGAGCTGCCTTCTACCATGTCCTCATCTTGTCTCACACTGTATAAGCCTTTCTTTTGGAGAACCAAACTCTTAAGAGAGTCCCTTTGATACCAAAAAAGCCGGTCAAGGAAACTCGATTTTGGAGTTTTAGAAAGCAGGCATTCTTTATTGCAGCGCTGGGTGCACAGGGGATCACTCCACCTATCGTGCACACCGTCAGGCCTAATTGTGCAGGTTAAGTACATGTTCTACATACATATTCACTAGATTTCCGAGAAATGTTATTCATTAATTTTCTGGGAAAGTATTAGCATATGCAAATGTTCTTTATGCAGGTGCATTGAAGGTCTCTGGTGGTCTTCAGGAGTCCTCTGGTGGTCCTCCATAGTCTTCCTCACTTGTCTGCTGCTTGACCCTTCTTGGATGATTCTGTGCAGTGTGATCTTCTGCATGTTTGATACATCTTATCCTAAAGAATGCTCGTTAGTGCTTCTATTATCTATGCTTACATTTTGACGTAATCCATATGGATACTTTTAAGCTAAGTTACCTAAGAGGGCTAAAGTCCTTATTTTCTTCACAAACTGTAAGGCCACCCAAAAGCAATTTCTCCTACATTTTGCAACGTACAGAACCCCCATCCACCACTGATCAGCAAACAATCGGGCAAAGAAACACCAAGGCCATTGTACTCAGAAAAACATCCTGCATCACCTTTCTCCCACAGACTGCTTGTGACTCGTGCTGGAAGTGCCTTCAGTTATGGTCCAAAATGCTTGAGTTCAACTTTCCCAGAGAATGAAAAGTAATCTCTCAGCTGCTTTTGTATGCTGTCACCATGTCATCAGTTCTTATGAGCTGCTGTAGCTCATGGCAGCAATACACTTGTATTTAGATCCCTCCTTGTATTAGTTAGTTGGGATTCAACTTTATTTTGGCTGCACGTATCACATCCAGTTGTGGGGCAGTGGTCAAGCAAAGAGAACAACTCAGGCGCTTAATTAAACCTTGTCTATACAGTTCAGAATACAATAAATAGATGAAGGACGATGGGGCTGGTTGCAAATATTCCTCACTAGTGACTTTTCAAAGAAGTGGTCAAATAAGGCTGTTGAGTTGTCATAGGCTACAAGAAAAAGCAGAGAGATTATATTTTCCTCTTGGCAAGGTGAAGAAAGGGTGGGCTTGTGGAGATCATGCTGTCCTGAGCAGGAGCAAGACTTGGCATGGAAATAACCTCCTTGAAGTTGAGGGGGCCGGGGTGCAGCCTTTGGGCTCGTGAGGGAGCAAGTCTGGATGGCTGAGATGTTTACAGCCTCTGTGGCAATACCAGGCGGTGGTCCTGGGCACGAGGGGAGAGCTCGCCTTCCCTGCACCCAGACACTGTGGCAATAACCCAGCTGGTAAATCTCTGCTGCAACCATTAACTTGAAAATAAGCTTGAGTGTTAGCTAAATGCTTGTGTTGCAACAGAAAGCAAATATTGAGAAGAAAAATCATCTAGGCAGGAGAAAGAGAAAGAAAATTCAGCGGGTTTTTCTGATGCACTCTGTGTCCCAGCAAGTTGGACCTTTCGGTTGGTGGGTCATGGGATGGAAATAGGGACAAAGTACAAACACCAGCCTGAATGAAAGAATGGGCTGCGGACTGGGAGGCAGCATTGCTCTTCTGAGATACAGCCAAAGCCTGTAGAAGTGTGGAGCTGGAACTGCTGATTGTGATCAGCTGCAGGTCCCACTGCATGGGGTGGTTGTGTGCTGCGTGGCAATGATGAGGGACCAGAAAAGGTCAGTGCGTGTGCCAAAAACAAAACTGAGGAAGAAAGCAAGCAGCGTATTTTATCCTCATCTGTACCTTGAGCTTACAGGCCCTGAAGTTTTCCTCCCCCTGTTCCATGGTGTCAGCGGCAGCAGAGTTTTCCATAAAATTGCTCCTTTTATTGGCATGCCAAACTGCGACTTGCCACTGTTGTGCAAGAAATAATAAAGATTTTAAAAAACAAACAAAAAAACCCCGAAAACCAAAAAAAACCCCACTACAAAGCCAAAAAGAACCCCAAAACTGCCTGAATCTGCTAGTGAAACTGGAGCCTTTTCCCATCTGAGAACAGAAAGATCTCAAAACTGTCCTTAGCAATGGGTTTTTCCACAGCTCCTGGGGAAGGGGAAAGGCTGGTAAGGAAAGAAATTACCAGCTGCAGCGAGATGCAGCAAGTGAGGAGGAAAGGCACTGTGTTGGAGTGTTGTGGATTCCTTGGCACATATGTTAGCCCTCAAAACTTGCTCTTCACAGGTAGGAATCCAAGCAGTAGCAGCCAAATTGCTGAGCTGGTCTCGGCAGGAAGATACGTGGTGAGTCTTTGAAATAGGGAAACAGTGCCTTCTAAGCTGGTAAAAAATGGAGCAGTGCAGTGGTTGGGTTTGCTTTCATCTGCTTCCTGGCAGTTAGAGGATCTCCACGAAAGCAAAAAAGAGCAGCTCCTTTGAAAAAAATGTAGGCGGGTGGAAGATGTACTAACTTCTGCTCATTTCCTACATGCCTGGATTCATTAAGGAAAGGCTAGGAGGTAGGATGTGACTATATAAGCTCCCTCTTTTAAGCACACAGCGGTGGACCCAGGCACCTCTCCTGGTTATGCATCAGGGTCTCCAAACACAGGTGTGTTAGAGCAGTGTCACCTGCCTGGGGGGAAGCTGAGATCTTCTCTTGTGTTCATGCTAGGACTCAAAATGGTAAACAAGGAGAGCAGGCTGGCGTGGCACCCAGGAGCCACAAAAAGGTTGATATGATTGCTGATGATAAGATCATAGTGGCCATATGGCAGGAAATAAAACTCAAGAGTTCGCTATATAGTTAAAGGGAGGGAGACACGAAGAGGGAGCCTGTCGTTAACACCTTTTTGTCTCAGAGAGAGTGAGCTGGTTTGTAGAGGAATCCAAAAGCAAACCGATGCATGGATTATGGATGATCAGGAGATGGTACCTTTTTTATTGACTTAGAGCCTTCCTCTTCAGGCTGTTTCTCTCTTTGCAGGGTGGGGACCTTGGTGTGCCCACACTGCTCAGAGCTGCCTTCAAAAACCTTGAAATCTCTTTTCTGAAAGTGGTGCTTGTAACTGCTGTGGGGAGCTTTGCCCCATGGGAAGGGCTTGCTGCTGGAGCGAAGCTTAATATTAAAATTTTAATTTTTTTTAAATGTTGCCTTTATTCATCTTTTAAATTCTGATTTCACCATAATTACAGATCTGTGCTCCAAAAGGGTAAGCCTGAACTTCAGTAATCACCAAATATTATCCTTAATTTTATAACCATGAAGATGAGACTGGAGAAGCGTGTCAACTCCTGCTTCAGGAACACTGATGTTCCTTCCATCTATTTTCTCTTTTTAGTCTGTGAAAAGCTGTGCTTTTTGGTGTATCTAAAAATTTGAAGGAAAAGTAACTTTTGTGCTTTGGCTCATGGTCTCAGACATTTTTCAGGGAAGGAGAGATTTCCTTATGTCCTGTTTAACAGTGCAGAAAAAGGAGTAGGTGGGGCCACCACAGTGTGTTTTCAGGAGGAAATCAAAGTAAACACAGTCCAAATCCT
This sequence comes from Astur gentilis, assembly GCF_929443795.1. Lineage (NCBI taxonomy): Eukaryota > Metazoa > Chordata > Aves > Accipitriformes > Accipitridae > Astur > Astur gentilis. The sequence continues at coordinate 31,300,145 of NC_064889.1, forward strand.
GGATTTCAGTTGCAGTTTCTCTTTTATAGTCCTTGTTCTCTATATTATTAAAAGGGAAATTGTAATAGCTAGCTTTGGTATTATGCAATAATAATTGTGCTAAGTTATTTTGGTTTCTTTTCACGGAAAGCTTTGGATCCTGTTTTAGCTTATTAATTGGCTGTGGCCAAACTGCTTTGCCTATAGTGTTGTTGGCTGTGAGTGTGTCTGCAAAGCTGTAAATGTGTTGGATCTCTGCTCCTTTTTACTCTGATGTCTGAGATGCTGTTGGGTATTAATTGTGCTATAGCTGTGTCCCCAGTCAAAACCAGACCCTTGGACACTCAGGATGTACAGATGCTTAGAAAAGGGTGGTGTTTCTCCTGAAAAGCCAACAAAACACTTCTAGGTTAAAGGTTCACAACTGCAGTTATAGTTCCTGTTTGACACCCTTGGAGGGCATAGTGCTGTTATAGGAAACAATCTGCCTTTTAGGGGAAGCTTGGCTGTGGGTGTTGCAGAGGCTTTTGGGCATTTCCAAGAACACTGGTGTTGCTAACATTTATTTCTTCCAAGAGAAGAGCCTGTTTGCACCCCTTCCAAGAATTGAATTTTCCAAATGCTGGTATTGGCCAGTTCAAACAAGACTCTGCTATGGAAGAGAGCTGCTTTATTCAGACTTGCTCTCTCTCCAGATACGGCAAGATTACTGTTTCAACCTGATTCAGCCAACATCTGCAGCTCCAAACAGGTTGACAGTGAAAGAAAGCAGAAGCACAAGTAGCACGTGAGCTTGGGTTGTAGGGCAAGCAGCTTTATGCAGGCTTCAGAATAACTCTCCCATCACTCTTCTTAAACAAAAAAATCATAACAGAAGCTGCCTGGTACTAGGGAAGGCCAAAAAGGTGATTGCATCATTCTGCAGTGAATTTGAATGCTAGTAAGATTTTGATTCAGAACTGTAAAAATACATGAAGAATATGAACATATTCCAGGCTGCCACTAGTCCCTGGAGTTTCTCCAGGGCTCCTGGTGGAAGAGACCTTGTGCAGTCAGGCGAGGGTGATTTGGTAGCGCCTCTGCATGGCTGCACACATGCTGGGCATGGTGCAAGCTCCTGGCAGCAGTGGATGCTCAGCATTCCATGACATGGCACAGTCCTGGTAAGCAAATCCTGGTTTGGTCCTTGCTGCCTTGTGATGTTCAAGATCGCCTTAATTTGCACCTTCCAGCAGCTTTCTGATGTTAGGTAATTTTGTTAAAGGAAGTTTGATAGTATCAAGATGAAGCCTCACTGACTCATCCAGCACCCTGTGGTTTTCTGGAGTGGGAGACTCACACCATTTCTGTGCTTGCTCACAGCATCTTGCATCAAAAGTAGCAAAGCTGGTGAAATGCTTGTGTCCTGGCAGCGGAGTCCTGCTCAGCTGGTATGCAGCTTCTCTGCATGGCCCATGAGCCCTGGCTAGTCTGGGAACTACCAAGGCTGAGGATTTATATGGCATCCAGATCCCTGTTCTGCGCTACCCTGTGCAGCAGTGGAGAGTAGCTCCTCTGGTAGAGGAGGTTCATTCCCATGGCTGCAGCATGCATCTCTGTTACTGACTGTGGCCTTGAAGTCAAAGAAGTAAAGGATCAAAATTGTGGCTACAATCGATCTATCTGTGGGGTTAAGAAGATAATTGCTCCTTATTCTTGCCTTGGTCTATATTCTGCTTCAAGGGCAGCACCCTTGAGGAAGGGGCTGCCTCATGGCATGTCTGCAGGGGCTTAGCACAAGGGGGTCTCCAAGCACAGATGTTGCTTAAGTGCTCAAGAATGCAACATCTCTGGGATACAGAGTTGGAGGGGCAGAAATTGCTAATATGGTGATATGGAGACGTCAGGGAATTTAATCTGGTGAACCTTTGCTCAGTTGTCCACTTGGTGAAGAAGCAAGCACTGTATTTCTTTTCAAAGTAGTGGACTCTCATCAGGGATGAATTCTGGACCAGGTTTTAAAGACTCAGTATATTAACTAAAATTAATAGCTGTCTAAAGTTCACCATGTGGTTCTTAGACTAACCTACAGAAGCTCTTTTTGCTAGCAATATTTTAGATATTTTCATTGGTTTCTGTTGCAGTAAGTCACCAGTGCCAAGAGATATGAGACTGCTGGTTCTCATAGTAGCATTTCTTACTGTTCTTCTGAACGAAGCTTGCTGTCTATACTCAATTTTGTAAGGCAGCTTTTCCAGAAAAAGCTTTATCTTTCCTTATGTTCGCAGCTGTATATGATGCCCAACTGGTGAATTATTTAGCAATAAAGATCACTTTTATGATACTACATTCACTGTCATAAACAATTATCATTCTCATTTTTATGTTTCAGCCATAAATTACCTCATGTGCTATTTTCCTGGCATACCAGTCCCTCACAAACATGAAAGTGGACCAATGATATAATGGGACAATAACTGTTAATGCTGAGACTTGGTAGAGATCCTTGGACCTTGTTATTACTCTCTCAGTTTCCAAGAACATGAAATAAGACATAGAAAAAACGCCAGGTCATAGTTCTCTGAAGCAAAAAGGAATAGAAGCCCAAAACACTACTTGTATTCATGCACATGCCTAAGAAAAACTCTAAGTTCTTCTGTGTTCATAGTATTTGATTTTCATCTCTTGTCTTCTGGTTCACTTCTCATGTTGAGTTTCTGGGTGAAGTTAACATTACTATTCTGAGCTGGTATTTCTGGATTAAAGGAAAGGGGTTTTGTGCTGTCAGGGTGGATCAAAGTACAAGATCCTTGGCCATAAGAGAAAGTTCATGTTGGAGGTTACCTCTCTTGGAAGTAAAAATGAAGCCTCATTCAGGAGTAGAATTTCTAGGATTATTGCAGTATAAATACAGTCTAATAAGGATCCTGATAGTCGTGACATCAATAAACCAGAATACAACTGTCTGTCCCTCATCCATCAAGTTAATTGTCTGTAAGCTGGTTGGGCTTCTAGGATAAAATTGTGTAAGGAACTGGAAAATTTTGCCTTAAACAGAAATTGGTGCATATGCAGGAGTAGGCTGATGGTCAGCTGTTACAGGTACTTAAGAGATTTTACGAATGGTTTAGCAGATACACGGCATATTGTTTGTGATCTTATTTCCAGACAGTGTCTTGTCATGTAATGCAAAACAAGAAGGTTCTGCAGCCCACAAAGAAAAATAAATTCCTAAAGCATATTTCTGGGTAAGTAAGAGAAGGGGAAATTCCTCAGTGAAGACATAAATTAATAATTTTTAATTTCTATTTACCAGCTACTTAATTTATCGTCAAAGGATGCAGTGCAAGCTCTATCTATATAAACTGAAATAAACTTCTCAAAACAGTTCTTGGATACTGAAGTTCTTTGCCTGTTATTGGAAATTTTAGGTTAGGCAACATATGTTTTCCCCAGATTTCTGTTCTGTGCTTGTAGAAAGCAGGCATTTGAGGAACTGGATATCACTCACAGGGAACACTGAAAACGGAAATGAAGAACCACATGAAAACAGTGCCAGGGGAACTCAATACTGTGGCCCTTAGGAAGAGGCTAATCTGAAACACTTCTTGTGTGGCTGGGTATTACAAAATTTTTGTACTTGGAAACTAACTTTTTCTGTGAAAAAATGAATCAAGGCAAAAGAAAAATTAAAATTTTGAGTCAGATTCTCAGAATATTGATATCTTTTTCACTGACAGCTTGCACTAGAACTTGAACACAGCTGCTATTTAGACGGGCTGGATTTGAGAGGAGTGTAGTCCCATTAGCAATTCCTCAAACCATTCAATCCTCCAGAGGTCCAAAAACCCCCAATGTGCATCTTTGCTGCTATGTTCCTTAGCTACAACTTGTTCCCTTGTGCTATTTGTGTCAAATGTTAAAACAGTCCTAGCCAACTGGTTTTCTCAGTGGCCCATTTGGTGAAGATAAGTTTTGAAATAACCGTTACTGTTCCCCACGCAAAAAAAGAAAATTTGATTCTTGTCTAGTGAGTAGAAGGGTTCATCCTGAGTGCCATGCAGCTGAGGGATGCTGGTGGACTGCTCTTGCTCAGAGCAGCCAAAGGATTGGGAAAGCTCTGAAGTGCTCTCCACCCAGCACTGGCTCATGCACTTGTCTTCCAGTTTCCTTAAGGTCATACCTGAGATGGGCAGTGGAGTGCAATAGTGCACGTGGCTGCAAACTTGTTCTTGAAATGTGAAGGGGATTCAGCTCAGAGGTGGGGAGCTCTTTCCCTTGTTTCTGGCTGTTCTTTGAGACCACTTGCAACCTGGAAACAGGATCAACAGATGATATACCAGAGAGAGAGGGTAGGTATGGATTCATGGCGGGGCAAAAGGGCTGTTGTCTCCTAATGGAGGTGCTGTGTGGTGCGGTACGTGGGACTGAGGCTGTGTGTGGCAATAGCAGCAGCTCAAACTCCTAGTGAAAGGTGTTTTCTCCCTTATCTGTATGTCAGAGTACATCTGGTGCCATGCACTGAGGGAGAACATCACACACAGGGCTTCTTTCAGTTTCTTTATTAACTGGTTAACTTGAAGGCAGCCCTGTCACACCTGTTTTTCTTCCACGATGGCAAGCTATTTTTCGAGGAGGTATACCACGTAGTTTCAGGTGTCAGGGAAAGGTGCAATGTGTGATGGGTCAGGTCAGGGTGAGCTGAGCAATTCAACCCTGCCAGCAGCAGCCGGTGAGTGTTAGAGATGTCTGCTGCCAGGGGTCTTAAGAGAGCTCTAACGATACCCCATAATATGTGCACATGTAATCCTACCCGTGGTAAATTCTGGAGCCTTTGCCATAGAGATATGTTCTGACCACAGATTGAGCAGAGAAGATGCTTAGCCCTGTTTTGGAAGGGCAACGAGGGGATTATGCCATCTCTCCCGGCCATGCCAGGAGCACTAGAATGTAGAGCAGAGCAGCCCCTGCTATTGCCTTGCACTGCCCCTTGCTCCAGATGCTTTCTGACTATGGGTCTCACTTTCTCAGAAATATTTTGACAGGAACCATATCGGAGGAAGTGCAGAAATGAGAACCCTTTTCTGCATTCCAGACTTAGAAAGAATGAAGTGATTATTTGATTGTTCATTATGAAAATGGTCTTAAAAGCATGTCCTCTTTTTGTCCAGGCCTGTTTATATGGACGTTGGGAAAAAAAGACAAGAATGACTCTTCCTGTAGTACTTCTTAGTAGCAGGTTGCGGAGTGGGATTTTGGTCTGTCTGCTGACTGTTCCCTGGTTTTGAGAGGAGACTTGCCACTTTTTTTATCTACTGAGAGGTGCTGTTTACCCTTGATAGTGTTTGCATGGCAAGGTTTTGGTAGCTGGGGGGCTACAGGGGTGGCTTCTGTGAGAAGCTGCTAGAAGCTTCCTGTGTCCAATGGAGCCAATGCCAGCCGGCTTCAAGGCAGACCCACCTCTGGCCAAGGCTGAGCCCATCAGTGATGGTGGTAGCGCCTCTGGGAGAACGTATTTAAAAAGGGGGAAAAACCCCCAGCTGTGCAACAGCAAGTTCAGCAGAGAGAGGAGTGAGAATATGTGAGAGAAACAGCCCTGCAGACCCCAAGGTCAGTGAAGAAGAAGGGGAGGAGATGCTCCAGGCGCCGGAGCAGAGATTCCCCTGCAGCCAGTGGGGAAGACCATGGTGAGGCAGGCTGTCCCCGTGCAGCCCATGGAGGTCCATAGTGGAGCAGATCTCCTCCTGCAGCCCATGGAGGACCCCGTGCCAGAGCAGGTGGATGCCCGAAAAAGCCTGTGACCCTGTGGGAAGCCCACGCTGGAGCAGGGTCCTGGCAGGACCTGTGGCCTCATGGAGAGAGGAGGCGAGGCTGGAGCAGGCTTTCTGGCAGGACTTGTGACCCTATGGGGGATGCACACAGCAGCAGTCTGTGCCTGAAGGACTGCAGCCTGTGGAAGGGACACACACCGGAGCAGTCTGTGAAGAACTGTAGCCTGTGGGAAGGAATTATGTCGGAGATGCTTGTGAAGGACTGTCTCCTGTGGGTGGGACCCCACGCTGGAGCAGGGGAAGAGTGTGAGGAGTCCTGCCCCTGAGGAGGATGGAGCAGCAGAGACAACGTGTGATGCACTGACCCCAACACCCACTCCCTGACCCCCTCTGCTGCTGGGCAGCGGGTAGGTAGAGAAATTGGGAGTGAAGCTGTGCCCAGGAAGAAGGGAGGGGTGTGAGGAAGGTATTTTAAGGTTTTGTTTTATTTCTCATTACCCTACTCTGGTTTGACTGCTTATACATTAAACTAATTTCCCCCAAGTCAAGTCTGTTTTGCCCTTGACGGTAATTGGTTGAGTGATCTCATCCTGTCCTTATCTTGACCCCTGAGATTTTTGCTACATTTTCTCTCCCCTGTCTAGCTGAGGACGGGGAGTGACAGAGCGGCTTTGGCGGGCACCTGGGGTCCAGCCAGGGTCAACCCACACAATCCTTGAGTACTGTGCAGCTCTTCCATCTCAGCCACCTACACTGACCCAGCAGTAGGTTTTGGCTATCAATTCCCAAATGAGCTCTATGGGGTTTTCCTGCACTGTCAGTTCTGCCACATACCCTGAAAGTCACACCACTTCTTTGGCTTCCCCTGGGATTTTGTGACAAAAACTGATTTGCCACAGGCAAAATCTCAGCTTCCAGGACAAGTTATATGACAGCAGGTGGATATTGTGTGTGTGCTAAAAGCTCTTTGGTACTGGTTGTGCATCCTATGGTATATAATTTCATCACTTCAGCGCTTTTATAGCCCTGCAAATCTCTGCCCCCCACTTTCATTTCTAGTAGCCGCATCTAGCTCTGCTATGCAGGGCAGGGTGGATGGCATCCCTCCTAAAGACTGTCATAGCAGCTTACTTTGAGTTGCTTATGGATGAGTAGCACTGCTACCCAGAAGCCAGACATGCAGACTGCTAGCTTCAACATGTGGGAACCATATTGCACAACTGGTGTTGCATGCTTTCCTCAGAGAGCAACATATTTTAGGAGGAACATGGAGGGCCTTATCCTTGATGGAATGAAAGAAGAAAGATCTCCAAGAGAGGCTGTGCAGCTGGGCTGGGACTGGCTTATAACAATATTGGAACAACTCCCTGATAGCTTGTTATCACTTACTGTTTCTAGAGAGCTGCTGGCTTAACATACAGGCTTTTTTTCTCCGCTGAACATGGTACGAGCTGCTCAGAAGGAGCAGAAAAGTCTTTGCTCTTTTTCCTAGTGGTGTTTTCTGACTACTTCAATGCAATCATGGGTGTGGGAAGCAAATATTGATCTGAGAGAGATTTCTTTCTGAGTAGGAAGTCATATACAACATGATCTCTCATGCCACTGCAAGACCTTAAGTTCTGCCTGGAAAATTAACTCTTTCAGAATGGTTAATTATGCTTTTTCCCAGTCTCTCTTATTCTGTAGTTGTTTGAACCAGTCAGAAAGCTACTGGTGCAGAAGGATGCGCAAACTTAGGCCTCCTAACAAAGCTGATGGAAGGCACAGCACCTGTTGTCCTTTACTGTCATTCAGATTTACTTCTCATCTCTCATTTGTGGAGTATCGGTCACTTTGTTGATTTATTCTCACAGCTACATTAAAAAATCTCTTTGTCCATGGTTAGTTCTCAAAATGCTTGTTTCAATATTATTATGGATAAAGCTTTTTGGGTCTTAATGTTGCATTGGAGTACTTTGTTTTGCTGATTGGGATTGCATGATTTAAAGGCGCTGAATGGTCAGTCTTCATGCACGAGTGTATCATCCTCTTCCCTCCTTTTCTCCTGTCTATGATACAGTTCCTCAGAAGACTGAATGTAAACCTGAATAGAGAACTGTTTGAAGCCTACAAGGGTAGAACAACTGTATCCCTTCCTGGAGTAATCTGTGGAGGACATTGTCATAATTCTCCTTACTTCTTTTTGGAAAGACTTTCACAGCAGAGGCATAGGGATTATACTGGAGTCAATGTCTTTCCACTTCTCTAATACACAGCAAATCTTATTTACTGGTCTGTTCACAGCTTTTGAATAACTCTATTGCATATTCAATGATATATTTATCATTGAGCAATTTGAGTATTGAAATCCTCCTTTTTTCCTGTGAGCAATTTGAGTGTTGAAATCCTCCTTTTTTCCCCTCAGAAAAATCCCACCTATGAACTTACACTTTTCTCCCATCTTTAATATGTCTGAGAAAGAATAATATGTTTTGCCAAGTGTCTTGGCACATGGCGTAAAACATCGTGAATGGCCTTGGTGTAAATGCTTGTCATGTCAGAAAGGGAAAGGCTTTATGGAAGAACTGAATTGAGCCTGTGCAGACACAAAATGTGAGAGGTCAGGTAGGTGCATCTCTGATGAAGGAAAACTATGAAAATGAATCAGATGAGAGGAAGTCTGGGCAAGGTGCTTGTCCTGAAATTTGGGAGCAGGTAGGTGAAAAGGAACATGGAAAGGAAATCTTGCAGCTGCCATGATAATGCTGCTTTGAGGATGCTCCTGTGTAATATCTGTGCTGAGCCGTGGTGAACTGGGACCTTCCTTTGCTCTTCCTGAGCCTAATTACTAGAGGCTGTGCTCCCAGCTGCAGCCTCCAGGCAAACAGTATGGGGGTTGAGAATGTTCCCTCTCCTCGCCCTCATCTTCACTGGGAATAGGGTACTCCCTGCTGAGCGTACAGATGTCTTCCAGCATTGCAAAGAAACCCAAACAAGCATAAATAAGAAGACAGGCAACAAGTGGCTGTGGCTAGCTTCAGATAGTGGTTTTTTTAATCCTGTTTTCTTTTAGTATCTGTGAATTTGGCAGTCTGGGCTATTTGTGAATGGCACAAACATTTGTTTTTAACATAAGCTCGCTGTGAAGTCACTGTTAAACACACTATGCTGAGAGCCAGCGTGGCAGACTGTAATGAAAACACTGCAGTCCTGGGACCTACTGAGAGAGTGGCCACATCACCTTGTGTTTCACTCCAGGCAACTGATGCATCCACGTCTTTACTTGCTAATGTCAACATTTAAATTCTCCTCCAGAGATCTAGAAGCCTTGTGTACATGCTGGAGGTGATCCTTCCAGGCTAGCGTGGGCCCTATCTGAAGGAAAGGTACAAGATAAGGGAAATAAGGAAGGCACTATTCAAAGAAGTTTCTCACCAGCCCTATTAGTTCCTGCAGAGAAGATAAGCTGAAGTACAGCACACCACAGAGCGTGTGAAATACTGCAGAAGGGGTCTCTGAAGCCTTCGTTCCATGGTCAGAGTGAATAAATAACATTTTCACTATTAAAGAGCGAATGTAAAAGTGGCCCATTGAAAAATGAATACCTGTAGCATTAATCTCAAAGTGCTTTGCCAAGGCCAATGAGCATTATTTTACCTGAGTTGCAAAGAGTCTGGGAATTGGAGGAGGTTTCTTTGATTTACCAAGGGCTATGTAGACTCTCTGCCTTCCCTCCGGTCCTGACTGTTCATGCCAGGTTATGTGTTGGGCACAAATTCAGTCAAGCAGCAGAAGCGCTCCTGAAGAGTGCACATTTTGGCAGGGTATCTTTCAACATTGATCCCTGCTAGGGAATAAGCTGAGCTCAGCTCGGTGCTGCAGGGTCTCCTGCATTGGGACCCCTTGCATGGCAAGTTAGTAGCAGAGCCAGAAGCAGATCTCAAATCCAGTCCATTCACATCACTGTTGCAATACAGAAAGATTTACTACCCAGACACCCATAAGCAGGTTCCTGGGAGGTTTTTCTGGGTGTGTGGGTTTTTTCCATGCTTTTCAGCTGCAGAGTCCTGTGCAGCAGTGTGGACTTACCTTGTTTATCTTAATCAGTGACACTGCTGCCCTGTGCTCCAGAAGTGAAAGTGAAAATCCAGTTGCTTTTTAAATGAAGGGAGAAGCCCACAGTGTGCCTTTTTCTCTGGGATCCAAGAGACTTCTTCATCTCCTGTGCAGGGCTCTGGAAGAGGAACTGAATGAACTAGGAGCTGGGAAGGCTTCTCGGGCTCATGGAATAGGCTTGGACACAAACAACTTTTGAGGTACTCACGCTGTCATCTTCTTTAAAGGCTCCTGCCTTACAGCCAGTCTTTTCTCTTAGAAATTGTTGCCGTTTCCTGTTTTTAAGTAGGCATTTAGGAACAGGCACTAAAAAAGTCTGCAGCAGAAGGGAAATGATTAGCATTTCACATTTTCTCCATAGGGAAGAATGTGCATTCCTTGTGTGCATGATCTTGCTAAATAAATAACACTGCTTTTTACATGGCTGACTGCCACCCTTCATGCAGTTCTCCACTGCTTTCATGTTGCTTGTGTGAATGCAAAAACCCAACAGCTTCATGAAATGGTGCACTTTTATATAAGTGTGAGTGACCACAGAAGTAATGGAATAAATCTATTAGAGCATTCTCACCTTCATGTAATTCCCAGCTGATTTTTCCCACATCCAATTAACCTTTATCTTTTTCTCATAGCTCCTTGGCATGTTTTGCTAATATCTCCTTTTCCAAAACTGCCATCCTGTTATATGTGCAAATAAAGGATAATTTGCCAGGAGGGTTGCAGAATAAATCTTTGCAACTCTCCTCCTTTTCAGGGAGAAGCTGTCACCCAAGCTGGAGCTGATTGTTCATTGTTTTCCCTGTGGCTACTGCTCCACTCCCAAAAGGGACCTATGGGGACCCTGGTGGCTCTGGGTTCAGAACAAAACAAAACATAAAGCGTCACTCAGCAAGGATATTGTTTTTAAAACAAAAGAAATGAAACCAGTGAAACTGTTCATTCTACTTGCCTTAATGTGCTGCAAGCAGAAAATAAAACGTTAGTAGAGTTTCTAACAGTTACTGTGGAAAATTCTTTTAAGAGCAGTTGCTGGGAAGCTTTATACTTTGCTCTCAGGATTTTTGCAGCTTTTTCTTAGCTCAAGCACAGTGTCCTGCTAAGTGCTTTCCACACTGGCTTGTTGGAACTGTGGAAACAAACTGCACTCACAGGCTCACTTGGGAAATAGCTGTTTTATCTCTTCATGTGATTTTGTTGTTCTTTCTTTTTGATTGCAAAAGCTTGTTGAGAGTGGTATTCAGCAGACCAATAAAGTGAAACAGCTACTGAAAGTAATACAAAAATTAGCTCTTACGTAAAGTTTACTCCTTTTCTGGGAAAGAACTTAAGAGTGGAAACTAAAATCTGTAGGATCTTCTGAAGTTCTTTGGTTTTTACTTTGTTGCTTCCCTTACTTCCTTCAACAGTATTATTTTCTTCAAAACGTTTGAAACTTAAGTCCTCTCTCTGGGATACTTGGGGTACCAGATAAATCTTTTCTAAAAATGTGTTGCATTATTCCACCAAGATGGTTCTGCCTGACCATATAACCATATACTAAAACGCTCATAAAGCTATAGACTCCCATGCTGTGTGGCTGGAAGAGAGAGAAGGGGCAGGGAAATGCAGTGTTCACAGCTGGAGTGTAGCACTGGATCTCCTGGGTCCGTGACTGCACTTCACAGCTGGTTGGAGACGAAAGCACATCTAAACCCTGGGGCAGCAGCCCTGCTCTGCCATCTCCTATGGCTGGGACTTTGGGTGACCCGCCGCCACAGCTCTGCGCTTGTCACCATGGGGGTCCCCAATGAAGTGGCAGCCTCAGCTAAGCTGTGCCAGAGGCAGAGGTCAGTAAGTCTGAGGATGCACGCTGGAAAGGCAGTGAGCTGCCTTTGTTTCACTTGTGCTGGAGTAGGGAAATGCGGGTGTCTAACTAGAATGTTCCAGGTCATTATCTTTTAACTTTGAGCTCAGATGACCTTGTTTCTAGTGGAAATGATGCTATCGTGTTAATGATTGATGTTCTTGTCTTGGTGAACATTGGAGTTGTTTATTGTTTTGTGTTTGCTATGAAGTTATGGGAGAAAGAGAAGCAGGAGAGTTTTGGGTAGTGATTGTTACTCAAATAGATCCTTTCAAAAACAAACCCCGAAGACCTTGTTAGGGCTCTACAACTTTCAATTTGTGGTTAAATTCACTTTCTCCTGCCAGTGATTTCAGGTTGGCTTGTTTGTGGGGACAGGTCTGACCTGGGGAAAAGTCCGTCAGCTGGGTGTCGGTGGTTCGTGTTTGGTGAAGGAGCTCCAGATCCTTGTGGTTGTTACTTTACTCATCTATTGCTTGCAGCTGATCCACTTTTAGGGTCTGGCATTGCTTTGTTAGAGCTCTGTAGACAACTTAAGTACCTCTGAAAAGTGAAAGTTTGTATTGCCTTGGAAAGAAAGTCAAGCAGACAAAAAACTTGATAAAAAATATTTTCTATCTAAAGACTGCGTTTCATTTTAGATTTGAGTGTTTTATTTTTAAAGTAAGTTTAAAACTGATGGCAGGAGGTGGCCAAGACAGCTGAAGACTGTCAGAAACCTGCCAAAAAAGAGCATTAGAAGACAGACCAGTAGGAGAGGGCAGAGATCTAGTGGACAGTGTTCTGGCTTTTGAAAATGAAAAGGGGGAGTAGGAAGGAATGTCACCCAAGAGAAGAGGAAGGGAGATCTCATTTGAGCAGAATGAGAGGAGGGACAAGGATGAGGCAAGACCACAAAAGAGAATAGAAAACAGAACGAATAGGACAGAAGATAGACATCAGGCTGAAAACTACTGAGGAAAAAAACCCACTTATTGTCCTTAACCTCTGGGCAAATAAATCTGCCAGATGAACTGCAGCTGGTCTGTGACGACTGCATCAGGCTGCTGAACATGCTCCGAGGAGGACAAGGAGGTATTTAAAAGATGTGTCGGTGTGGCACTTAGGGACATGGTTTAGTGGCGGACTTGGCAGTGCTCGGTTAGCAGTTGGACTCAATGATCTTAAGGGTCTTTTTGAACCTAAATGATGCTGTGATTCTAAGGTTGATGACAGTCCCTTGGCACTCTGCTCGCCCACAGGGGAGGAGGGTCAGGCATTGTTAACTGGTGCTTTGCAAAGCAGAAACAGGATGAAGGGGGTAATGGGTGAAATGGTATTGATTGATCTGTTTGTGAAAAAAATTCCACCCAAAATCAAAAAGATAGGAACTATTTTTGGATGTATGGAAAGAGGATGAGAAAAGTTGCTGTGCTCATTTGATGCTCTGAGTGTTTTTAATACTCGGTGAGGCAAGAAGAAATTCTTGCAAGATTGTATAGGTGAGAAGGATCACTGTGCATAAAATAGAAGAATTGGTCCCTCATGTGGCATGAGGTGAAGTGGATTGACTTTGTGGGTGCGCGTGGAGCAGCACCAGGACCTCGGCTCCATCCAGTATCTCCTGGGATTAGGCCCTGCGTGGGGGTGTCGAGAGCTTGGGGAGGGGGAGGTTTTATTCCACAGGAAAGTTTGCAGACAGTCTTGAAGATTCCCTCCTGTGTCTGGAAAGGGCTTGTTTTGGAGGTCCTGTTCCTCCTGTCTCATCTGTTTCTGGGAATCGGGGTGGGACTTGCAGCAGCTCTAGACTAGCACAGATCAGGAGAGATAAGCAATTATTAACTTTTGCTGAACAATTAATGTATAATTAGGAATTAATGCATAATTCTTTTGGAAACTGCCTCTAGGTACTTCTCAGGTAGCAACATACCAAAGAAAGTTGTTTTAATGAAAGCTTCTAATGAAAAACTCTTAGGGGCAAAGCAGTTTGTGTTTTCCAGAGCTAGGCTAGTGAGGAAAGTGAATTTTCCAGATATTTTTTTTTCTCCTTTGGAAAGTGAAACTTGTGTTTTACTGAAACATATTTCACAAATTCATGACAGTTTCATTGAAATGATTGAGGATTAATTTCTGACTAAATCCAAGACATTTTTTTAAAAGAAATACTAAGTTTTTGTTTGTTTGTTCATTTATTTTGAACAGATATTTCCCACCAGGTCTTCTAAATTAAAAATAAAATTCAGTTTGACAATAAATATTTCATCTTAGGTCAAGCAAAAGACTCATTCAGCACAAAGCATCTTCCTTGTCTAATGTTTTTTTGTGTGTTGTGGAAGCAATAGCAAGTCAAGTTGTTATTTGTTGCATGTATTACTGAGTGATGGGTGCAGGGCCACTTTCTTGAGGAGTCTGGAGGACCTGGACATGGAGCCTCCTGCCCAGTAGGCTCAGGAGGGATTTCCCTTTCCCTGCAGAATGACCATGTGTCTTATACTGCTGTGATTGACCCAGAGATGGAAAGGGGCGCAAGTTTGGCATTTGCAAAAGCCATCTCAGAGTGCAGTAGCAGCTGAGCAGCATGAGCATTTCTTTGCCTGCATTCCAGCTCTCTGGGCTAAAAGAAGCTTTACAGACTTGGCCTGGAAGTTGTTTTCTTTTTGATTGGAGAAAGATAGTAAGAAAGATAATGGATGCTAAACACTGTATTTAATGTCCAAACAGGGACATGACTGTGGGAGGAGCCTGGTGAGCTTGCCCTGGGTTCGTGGGGCATCTAGGAGAGCATCCAGCACTGCTGGAGCTGAGGACCCAGGACAGCCTGATGGACTCTCCCCGCTTGGCATGGTTATGTTTCCTGCTTCTGACGGTTGTAGCTCCCTGTCCAAGTGAGTCTCCTTGTTTGATTTCATTGCTTTTTCACTGCATGTTAGTAGCTACAAACTTTTAAACTGTTATTAGAAAGCTCAGGCGTGTCCAGTTAAAACTAAGACCACAAAACCACTAAGGTGAGAGAAGAAATTAAGAAGGTGAAGGTTGATTCATTCCACCTGTCACAATCACCTATCTTGGGAATGGTAACTTTTTGGATCTGTCTGAAGTCAGATGAGGTGAGTCCTCTCTCAAAGGACTGGCTCTTTACTAGGGCAGTCTGAATGAGTAAAACCCCTTTGTCAGCTCTCAGCACCCAGCCCCAGCATACCCCAGCACTTCAGCCAGACTTCTGGTGCATTTTGGCTTGGCTGTAAAACTGTTGCCTGCAAGGATATTGAACTGAATCAGTGGCAGTGACCTGGGACACTGCATCCAGCTGTGTGTAGTATGTGAACTTCATTTGTCCCGAGATCTGGATGTCTGCTGGAGATATACCTGACAGGATTTTGCCAAGGACTTTTGGAAGGAAAGAAAATAAGAACAGATGATTCATCTGAGCCTGTCTGGGCAGAGGACCTCTTAGCTCAGCAAGAGAAATGTCTTTCAACTTACTTCCCAAGCTGCCAGATTCCTAGTTAAAACCCCAGTGGCAGCAGTGGGGGAATGCTGTTGTATTTCTACCCCAAAAATTATTTGGGGGACTGGGCTCAGTACCGTATAAAAATTGCCCAATGGCAGACAGTGTCTCCTAAGCCATGACTGGGTTTGTGTACAAAACTCATCTCATTCTCTAACACTAGAAGTCTGGGGAGGAAACTGGTAGAAAATAACTTTCCTTTGTTTTCTCATTTAGATATTGCCATGCCTTGTGATGACCGCACTGGGGGTACACAAGGCTCTTCCTTCGGCAAAACACATGTGACAGTCTACCACTGTAACGACTGTGAGAGCAACACATGCGAATCATCCAATTATGAAGACTTTGTAAAAATTGGTGAAACACAATGTGAGAAGTTTTCAAATGAAACAATTCAGTTGGTGACTAGTGAAACATACATCATTATGTGCTTTCAGCAAGAAAATACTTTTCCTGAAGGACTTTACGCCATTGTCTGGGAGAGAGCCATGGGAGTAGGAGATTCATGTGGCATCCTGAATTATGGAGGTATGCTCTACTGGGAGCCTGGCTATCAACATATGGAAAACATATTTCTGGTTATGAAACCAAGCTGTTACATATTTGGGCAGACAGTGAGGTTAGTGAGTAAACTAACTTGTCAAAATGAGTTTCTTTTGTGAAAAAAGTCATTAAGTCAATCACAAAAATAAATTAAATTCTCTCAGGTCAAACACTGCTTAAAACTACACTAGCAGAGATTCAGATAAATTCATGTTACCCTGATTTATAAAGATAGTTTTTGGGGGCTTTTTTTGGCAACAGCAATTCTCATGGTCAAAATCTGTGCCAGTTTGCAATGTATGAATCCCTTCTACTTCAGTCAGTACACACTGAAATCCAGGTCTAGCCTAAAGAGCCATTCTGTGTTGCTCTTCTGTACAATTCAGTAAGTAACCAGGAAGTATTCTTCCAGCTTTCTCATAAAACTGTCAAATTCAGAGATAAAAATGCCTGTCAGTACATGTAGCAAATGGCTTCAAGAGGGTGAAACTTCATGGTGGATCAGGTTGCACAGGTGTAATTTAGTTGAACTCCATCCAAGTCAATGACATTTCACCAGTCAACATCCGATTGAATATATATTTGGCTTTGCCCTCCTGGCTGTAGATGAAAGCAGCTTTCATCACCTCTCGTTAGATGTAGAGCATCCTTTCTAATCTTATTGCTGACAGAAGAAAACAAGAAAAAATTCTCAACCTACATATGCTTTTGTTCAGCCTAACAATTCCTCTTGTATTTAATTTCTGTAAACCATTTCTCTTCTGGATTTATGCTTACCGCTGCAAAATCTACATGCTGTTACCACTGTGTAAAGCTTGGATGACACTAAAACATCCAGAGTGATAACTGGAAATTGCTGTAGACATAGATGCCTATATTTTTTGAAATGGTAACAGGTGGATGTGCTGAGTGTGGGATGCGTAGGTAGGAAGGAGTTTTCAAGATAATGGCCTTTACATTTCCCATGTCTTAGAAGATGAATAAGTTGTATAATGGCACAGTGGCATGCAGGCTAGGCAGGAGATGCATTCTGTGGTCTCCGACAGAGACAGCTGCTGGTCGTGTTTGTTCATCTTCTTTGGTTCCTGTGGGTAACTGGAAGGTGCAAAATTTTGTCACAATTACTATTTGAATATGTAATGATCAGCTTTTTACAAATTTTTTGGTGTTCTTAATTGCATGTGAAAACTTTTTTGCCACCTTCATATCTGAAGATTTCCGTTATAGGTTCACAGAACAGTTCATCAGCTTCAGTGAGAAGAAAATCTAAATGATGACTGGTTGATTTGAACAGTTGGTGAATTAAATATGATTGTAGCAATCTCCAATTTTTTGTGGCACATGAAGGATCCACTTTTTTAACCTATTAACCTCTTTGACCATTTTAACCCTTGATTGAAGATCTTATAAATTATCCATATTTATAAGTAAAACTTCTTTTATCTTTCAGCTTCCTCAAAAAATGGGAGGGGTAACATGGTTAGAGTTTGCTGTGAAGTAGAGACAGACCCTTCAGTGCCCAAACCTCCCCTGAAGTGCTACACTAAAATAACAGATGAGAAAATCAGAGAAACAGACGACATCACTGGTGAGGGAAATCTAGGTTAATCTTTTCACATGTTTGTTTGCCCTTTGCTTTGAGAGAGTTTTGCTCAGACAGCTTGATGTGAACAGAGTTTTACATGGGGCGGGGGGGTGGTGGTGGATGTACTGTACATACCTTGGACCCACACATGCTGTAGCCATCCAAACTCAGAGACTTTCCCCTAGCCCATGTAGGTGCCCAGTCCTGGAAATATATATCCATAGGTATAGGTTTCTGTAACTGTAGCTATATAGCTATAGATACAGGGACACCGAGGGAAGGCGGTACATGATAAGTGTGTTTCCAAAAATTCTACTTACCAGTATATGATAAATGCGACTTTACCTCCAGACTGAGAGGACATTTGTGACACATAGTTATTTTTATATCCCAATTTCTTTCACTGTAGAAATCCTTGTCATCTTCCTTAGGTTATGGACAAACAGGGAGTCCTTGCTTGAGACAAGTAAACACTATTTATCCATTTCTGGAGAGTGTCCTTGGTAGGGGTATAGGTCTTTGCTTTTTGCTGTGTTGTATGGGGATTTTTTTTTTTGGGGGGGGGGGGGGGGGCGGGGATGGTGGTTTCTTTGGTAAGTTTTGAATGTGTGCAGGATGATTCTATTATTTTTCTTCTAAATTAGACAAGTATTAAAATAACATTTCTAGATACTTATGTGTTTAAATTCCTCTGCATTGTGGTCTTTAAAAAATGGTCAAAATGGATTTTCTTAGTGGCCTTTGAACCCATCATTAAGGATGTGTTACCTAGCTGAACGCCTTGTCCTTACCAGATCCTTGTTTCTGACATACACATTATCCAGACACCATCCAGAATGATGCTGCCCTGAAAAATATTCTTCCAGCTTTTGTTTTCTACTTATTGCATGTCTTGTTTTAGCAGAAAGACTGGCTAAAAATAGTAAGATCACTAAATGACTTCACAGAGCTATTGACCTTCTTCCATTTTCAGGATACAAGGTCTCACACCTCTTGGTTTTGGTTATTTCAAATGAGATATTCAAAGGTATCTGTTGTGGTGGGGAGTCAAGGATTAGCTTCAAATGTTGACAGAGTTATTTTTTGGTTACAGGTATCTTCATTAAGATATCCTAAGCCAGAGGCTCTTTGTTCTCTCATTCATCAGTTCTTTCTCTCATTATGAGCTTTGATGGGGTACATTGCAGAAGCACCAGGCCTAATTCTTTCTAGCTGGTGCTTATGAGGCAGGTTTTTTTCTTGGCACACCTGTTTGATTCACCTGGACTCTTTGTTTCTTCTACTCTGCAGGTAATCCTCAATTTTCAATTGGTGAAAAGAGCAGCATTGGCATCATTGCCCCACTACTGATTCTTGTTTGTGGAACAGCAATGGCAGTGTATTGTGTTCAACAGAACCGAAATGGCCAAGGTACAGTCTGACAAAATGTTGTGTTTCCTATGGGTAACATGCCTTACAGGCTGTGCTGCTAGTGGAAAAATGCATACAGGGTTTTCTTGCTGTATCTCATTTCCATAACATTGTTTAGGAGGTTGCTAAATGATATTCACTGTGAGGGGGAGTCTGGGCTAACAGCTGGTATGAACTCCACCTCTGTCTTTGGTGCCATGGCATAGTTCCCAGTCAGCTGGGTTTATTATGAAAAATAAGCACTGAATGAATTTCCTCACTGCTACAGTAATACAGCCAAGCAATTGCACTGCTCAGCCTTACCTCAAGGGGATGCAGTTCCTTGGAGCAGTCTCAGACCGCAACATTGCTGTGCAAGTTCCCCTGCAGAGACCTATCCCAGCCCAGGAGACTGCTGAACATCCAGATGTGGGCTGACAGGTCCTTTAGGTGGATGGTTCCCACTCACAGCTCTGCCCACTAAAGAGCCAATTTTAATTTAAGAAAGAATATTTTCCTAAATACGTCCAAGGGGGGAGTTGGTTTTGCAAACTAACATGCATGGAAAGGGCTAGGATAGGCTCTATGGAGTAAATTGGGAGTCATGTGAATAAAATCTTCTGGAAATATCTGCCTTCCTCTGTATTGCCCTCTGCTCTTCCCTCCTCCCTCACCACACAGAATACTGCAGTATTCTTAAAGTGAGATAATATTAAACTACCTCTTACTTCAGAAGTAATTGTGCTACAACAGAGTATAGAACTTAGGATGCACCTGTGCTGTCACATGGCAAAGTATCACACCTGCCATACATGGTGGGGTTTTGTGGAGAAAACACAAGGCCTGTGGATCTGTTTGAGATGGATACCAGTGAGTTGCTCAGGAATTCCAGATAAATATGAATTAGGAAAAAACAACTGCAGGTCTGTTCATTTTAATTTGTCCAAGTAAATCCTTGCTAGTTCTGGTACTTTTTTGCTGTTGTTTTCCTAGGACCTGTCATAGTGCTCCATCAGATTTTTAATGGTAAGATTTGACTTTTGGGGGTTAATTATGGTAAATGATGAAATCACAATACTACAATGGCAGGAGGGTGTTCAGTGGAGGACTAGATGTGTTTACCAGGACCATGTTCAGTCGATGCCCATTTCCTCCCTGCATCAGGTCTGAGTCAATAGAATTTAGCCCCTATGTGACTTTGCAGTGGTTCCAGTACTTGTGTGTTGCTCATTTACACACTTCTGCAGACACCTTTTGACCCTGACATACAGCTTCCCCCCTATATCCTGTAGCCAACTTGGCTCCAGGGTTTATGGGACCTTGTGTAATGCCAGAAGCTGACACATCTCCTCTAAGTTACTGAACTAGTCCATCCTTTAGAAGCAAACATTAGTTGTTTCTTTCTAAGAGTCTAAGAATTATATTTCTAAGTCTGAATTTGTTTAACGTTAACTTGTTGGTTAGAAGTTAGTTAAAGCCTAAGATTTTTATCTTGTGCTCCATTTCTAGTGCATGGAGAGAAATAGTCTTGAGGAGGTGATTCATCTCACCTTAAAATGGTTCTAAGATGAAACAGATGAATTACCTTGTGAAGGTGCCTATTCCTCTCTGGTGACTCTAAAGGAAACCAATGGGAACAAGTGGAGATGTCTGAACATTGAAAGTTAGATAAAATGCAAGGCTATCTGTGAAAAATATGAGTTGCACAGGTGCTTGCAAAACCCAGTAAAGATAACACAATGCTAGCCTCACTGCAGTTATATTAAGACATATTAATAGATATATTGGTATGATAGGTAAAAAATGTGCTGCTAGTGGCTCCTCTGAGGTCCTGCCCTGTGGTGTAACACTCAGTGATGTTTTAGGCCTGTCCTAGAGCCCTTCTAAGGCAAAGGCTGATGGGCCACAGCAACCAGGGTAGCGTTTCAGCAGAGACACCATGAACTCGTTGGGCAATGAAGCTCCAATCCTTTCACCTTTCAGAGCAAGAGGTGGTCCAGTAGAAGGAGGGACAGGATAGCTGCCATGAGGACTTCACGCTCCAGATTTCCAAGCCCAAATACAGGCAAATGGTTTATAATTCTTACTGAATTCAACCTGTGCCTTTGGTGGCCTCACAGATATTTTTCCTTCAATTCTGCAGCTGTTAGAGAAAACAGATGGGGTCCTGACACAGAAGACACCACACGTCCTTGGAAAACATCTGCTAAGGAGAAAATCAGGCCTCTATATCAGCAGCATACTCCTCAGTAATGATGTACAGCATTCAGCTGAAGAAACAGAGCATGTTTTATATGAGACCTCATGGTAGTTCTCACAAATCTACCTTCACAAAATCCATGTGTTCACTGAGGTCTGTGACTGCCACAGTCGTCCAGCTTCCAGACCTTTGTGAGCCACATGAGAAGCTCCCTGGATCTCCTATCCTTTCCTGGTGCTGCATTGACGGCAGCAGTCATCGCAAGATGTGTGGCTCGCTCAGCAGCACAGGTTTAAAACAGCTGAATTCTCTCAATGGTTTTCATGATTGAAACTATCTGTTCATCTGAAATTCTTCAGAGAACTGTATCTGTGCTCAGGAAGGATGTGTTGAACCCTGAGACAGATGGTCTCTGCATGTCTTCCATTTCCTAACGCGATAGCATGCCCATAGGTCTTTATTTTTTTAACTCTCAGGTGGTCTCTAGATCAAAGAAAGGATTTTGTACAGGTGACTGATTTGTTGAATTAGAGGGCTTTGGCCTTTTGAACGGACATGTGATTTTGCAACCACCTGCAGGTTGAGGACATCTCCTCTGTGTGCTCATTCCTGTGCAAGGGTGAAAAGGAGGGCTATATCCAGCTCCCTCAGAAATGGCATTGGGTCATGGAGGCCATAGCACCTTCCCAGGCTGAACAGAAGTATGACATCAATCTCCCTGACAAGTCAGGTCATAATATTGGCAATTTTAGTGTAGGACAGTTTCAACAGTAACTCCAGTGGATAGGAAAGCATATTGATGCACCTGCTCTGTTTCCATATCAGAAAAGACTACAATATTTCTGCGTCTGAAGATAGATTTGGGTATCCTGCATGCAGACAGATGTGATGAATACTGCACTTCAGGGATCCACATTTGGTAGTTCACAGGTGGTATGTCATCTTCAAATGATTTCTCATTCACGCTTGATTTGAATAAATCCTCAAAAGTTTGCTTTAGACCTAATCTAGTATCAGGCTTTTGAGCAAAAATCATCAGCAGCACAATTGGAAAAGCAGATCCATGAAACAGTATGAATACTTGCTGAATCATTTTTACATGGTTTAATTACCCATAAACCTGTAGCTGAAACTTCCAGCAGGAAATCTCAATGGATGTAGGATGTCGTGTAACTCTTGAAATTTGCTACAAACAAATTTAAAGAGAAAAGTTCATAATGAAAGACAACCAAAAAAATGTTATTAATTAATTTTAGAAACACAGAAAAGCCTCTGTGTTTAAATTTGTCTCTTGTTTGGCACATGAGAGTAGTGCTGTTACAGGTTTGGGTTTTTTCCCCTCCCCAGTGGGGGCTTTACACTCATGCTGATCTAAGATACCCTTTTAATTAAATTCTCAGCTTATTTGTTGGACTTTGTCTTTTCAATTTTAATGTGGTGGAATGCAGTCAAAACTACATGAAGAGATGTCAATCCCCAGATATTCAGAGGCTTTTAAATATTTACCAAGTGTGTTATTTTGACTGATCCAGTTGTGAACTCTGTTATACCATGATGAATGTTACAATATGTTTATTCAATAAGCCAAAGCTAAGGCTACCTGTAAAGAGTCCAGGCTGTGCAAGGATTTAAAGATAGAAGGAAAAAGACTTCTCCCCTTTATATAGCACCTTAGCACAACTGCAGTTCCTGGTTTTTCCCAGAACAGGACTTCTGTAAGCTTTCAACAGAGTACAATCGTGTCTGAAAGGAGTGAGGAAGAGCTTTGTTTGGGATAAAAAACATCTTTTTTTGAGGAAATAATACATCTGCCGCTATAGCCTGGGAAAGGAGCACTCAAATCGGGTAGGGGTCTTTCACTTTTTGACCCCACTGCAGCTATCACAGATACTGCTTTTGCTTCTGTTCCCCTCTGCTGTAAGTCACTGCTCTGGGCGCCTTTGAGGAAGTGCCAAGTCTTCCAGCTTACACAGTCAAGCTATATACTGTGCTTCTGGAGATTTCCAGGGATGTATACATTATTTTCCTATACCTAGAAAAATGCAGTCTTAAAATTGAAAGCTATAGCAGTTCTTTTATATGGTCTTCTGATGAGAAAAACAAATGTGTCTATGTATAAATGTGGAAAAATCTGTGTGTATGTGTATATATGGTGTTTAAATTGATGTCTGACAGTGGGTGGTTTTGGTATAAACTTGGATTTTAAGTTCTTTGAAAAGGGACAAAGTGATATTTGAGAATTCGCATTGTATTAACTTGAGGGATTCAGGTTTCATGATGTGCAGTTTTGATTTCTACTCTTTAACACCAGTTGGGGCCAGAGAGCTGGACATGTTTTGAGAAGAAAGGTTGTATGGACACCTCTGTCCAGTGACAGTTGTTTAGCTAAATTAGTCACAAGATGCACGTCACAGACCAATCTTTATGGCTCACTCAGGCACACTTTCCTTTATATCTCTTCTTTCTACTGATGATTATGCAGATTGTGATATTCAGAGGCATCACTACCAGCTGTTTCATTTTGCCCCTCCTGAGTTCTGTTGTGCTGGTAGACACGAATCATCCCACATCTCAGGAAAAACTGAAGATCTACAGCTTTAAAGCTCTACTGTGTTTGTTCTAAGCAACTGCATTGTGTTGTTTTGCAATATACAAATATAGGCAAATATTTGTTTATGAAGTAAAAAATTACTAAAGATACTAAGCGGTCTGACTCACCAAATGCCATAATTTTATAGTTGTAACTTCATTTTAATGATTTTTATTTTGTTTTGTGTTATTATACTCATCACAATAAAATGTCAGCTTAAAAACTTGGTAACCCTATGTTGATCGTATTGTTATTTGGTATGTTAATCTCCTTTACAAAGCATCACCATCCCATGATACCCAAACTCAAGAGCCACTTCTTAAATAGTGCAAAAGCAAAACCAGAGAGTCTTGGCATCTGCTTTTGTATCCAGTAGTGAGCATTTATAGGGCTAATTGAAAGCTCATTTCAGAACCTGCCTGAATTCTGTTTTCTTTACAATAATGGATGAAATTTCTAAGCTTTCAAGCATTCAAGAAACTCTTTGGGAACAGCCCCTTTCCCTCTGTATTCAAACAGAGAGCAGTGCCTGCAAGAAGAGGTTTTCATCATATTGGGGAGGGAGCAGGAGCTACATGCTAACTATAGCTGTGATTCCTTTTTGCTGGTTAGCAGCTCTCGTGTACTGCAGACGCTACAGAATGCGTTATTAAATGTGAAGCCAGGAGGCACGCAGGAGGTACGTACCATGCTGTTGCTTGGAAATTATGCATATGGTCATTGCCAAGATGCAGATCAAACCTGTAGTTTTATGAGCAGGGTTTGTATAATAATTTAAGGTTTAGCTGAAGTAATGGACTCTCTCTCATCTACTTGCTGCTTATGTAGCCAAGACTTTTGCATTTGCAGCCACCAATGAAGCAGCCTGCTAAACCAGTGGGAACACTGACAGACTGAATTGATTGTACCAAGCACCTACATTTCCAGTAAGGCCACAACAGGTAGATAATTGCCTAATTTTGGCACTGTGAAGAGCAACTTTGAGCCTACCTTTTCTCAGTTGACTGTACAGGGAAAGTAGGTGCTCACCATAGACACTTTAATTCTGCCCTCAGGGTTGGGGGTTGTTCAGTAGTAGGAAACCGTGGGTGTTTTAAGTGTGAAGTCAAAACCAAGATGCACCTCTGGAGAGAAATCTCTCTTCCCCCTCTCTGTCACATTCACTGCGATACTAAGGCCAAAGCAGCATGTTGCTAACTTTTAGTAGACAGCTGATGTAGCTAGAAGAAAACAGGACAACTTTTGGCATACAGTCCTCTCTTCAGGTCTTTAATTCGTCAGTCGGATAATAGAGAACAACTAAAAAGACCTTTGAAAATGCTGTGGATATCATGTTTCCCAACTGCATCTCTCTTTCTTCTGCTGTTCATGTGCTTCTCTGGCCAGAATGGTACGTACAACATAGAGACTCTTACATTTCCGAATTTTCAATATTTTCTTTCCTTCCCCCCCTCCCCCCCTTCTTAGTCTATTGTCTCAAACAGGTTCCTGGCAAATTCACCATTAGCAAACCCAGGTGGAACTTTGAAAAACATTCTTTGAAATTATAGAATGAATTTTTAGAAAAAAATGAAAAATTATTGTTATGAGAACTTTTCTACATGGAAATTAGTCTCTGTAGAGAGTGGAAGTTGTTTTCCTAGTAATTCAACGTGAACTGTATCTATATTGGTAAGGTTGACGGGGGAACCCACTACTGGATAGAAATGAATATTGATATTTTCTGGGGACATAATTATTGAAGGTGTAATAAAACCTTACTAGAAATATCTGTTGCTGAATATTATTGTAGCTATTGAGAGTGCAAGCTGGACGCACACTTGGGGAAAACACTGTCAACCGCTAAGGAGAACAGGCTGAGGAAAAAGATGTCTCCAGTCAGCCCTTTTTCCCCCTATGACCATTGACAATAACTGGAAAGGATGGTAATTTGAGAAAAAAAAGTTATCCATAAATCAGCATGTCTGAAAGGAAGATGCAGTGAAACTGGTGAGAATATTTGAGTGTCTTTGCCATTCTTTAGCCAGTGGTTGTTAAGGAGTCAATACTGATTTCTGCAAATATAATTTAACTCTTGAACTTCTTCCCCGATCTTTTGAAGAGAATTGATGGGCTGCAGCTGCTTATCATTAGCTATGTGGTTTCTTAGATCACCTAAGTGTGGGTCAGCTTAGCAGTACTGATTTTAGGCTGATGGAGATGAGTTTCTTGGGCTTTCCTTCCCTGCTTGTAAAGGCTGAGTGCTCTGTGCTTCTCCAGCCTTCTCGTTCACCCCATTTCTCTGCTGCTTTGGAAGGTAGTTGCTGACAACTCCTGGGTTGCCTTAATTCCTACTCTAAGTGTTGTAGGAGGAATGTCCTCATGTCTGGTCAGGTTGGATTGACCTACTGTATCTAAATTCCCATCATCTGGTCTTTCCGTGTTTGATTTCTGTGTTTGTTCCCTTATTAAAACAAATTGTTTTAAGTTTGTAGGGATCTTTAATTTGCTTGCCAACACTGAATAATTCTACCCTTTCTATACTATGTTTGTCCTAGATATGCAATAACTCTATAATTTTTCTTCCCTTGCTTTTAATGTAATTTCTTTTAGATGTTTCCCATTTGATCCCTCTGTTCCTCACTATTCATTGTACAAGTACTTACTGTTCAGGTTTTTTTGATACTGAGGTCATTAGAGAACTCAAAGGGTTTCATTGTATGTTTTTATACCTTTGTTTCTTAGTATAGGCTGGAGTTATACCTTCTGAAGTTCTCTTCCTAAGTGGCTACATTCTCCAGTTTCCTGACATTGCTAAAGCCTTCCTTCTAAAAAATAAATACATAATTTTTATTTTTTTTTAAAAAAAAGGTAATTTTCTTCCATTCTCTACCATTTTTTGAAACCTTTGAATTTCAGATTTAGATCCTCAACCAGCTTCGATTATTGGGCTCAGTTCAATGAAGCTTGTCTTTTGAGAACTAATAAGATCATACCGGGAATCTACAGAACAGACTAAATTTTTTGCATGAGTGACAGAAGCCACTTTTTTGCCAAGGCCTTTTAAGCTATGGGGAGACATTGAGTTGCACAGGTCAATGGGCGTGAAAGGCACTATAGGTTTCAGGACAGCCAAGAGATGATATATATAGGGTAGCAAGACTAAGGTCCAGTCTTACAGAGTGGTTCTGTTGACAGAGTAGTTGTTTTTGAAAACTACTTTGATATCAATAGATCAAGAAGAACTCTGATATTATAATTTCAATTGCATTTCTTATTTTTAGGTGGAGAAAATGATCAGTCAACAGACATTATCAGTGTTTGGGAAGGAGACTCCATCAGCATAACTTGCTCAATGAAAGGTTCAGAAAATGAAGTGGGAACATACTTGACAACTATCATACAGCCGGTCAATGTGATATATGTTTCCAAGCAGAATACTTCATATATCCTTCCTGCTTTGGCTAATCGCACCAAGTATTCAAAGGACGGAAGGAATCTCAGAGTAACTCTGCACAATGTACAGGAATCCGATTCCAATATCTACCTATGCACTAAGTTTATTAAAAGCAAAGGCCATCACAAAAAGCTGACTGGGAAGACAACCATAGTAGTGGTGAAAGGTATTGCAATTCTACCTTTTATGTCATGAATTAATAAATACAGATATATATTTTAAATCAAAGATTGGAAGAAAGCGTAATGGGAGGGAGAGTCTAACAGAACTTTTCCCATGTCTGCTCAGGTAATGTACTGATTTGAAGGAAAGTGTGAGTCTGTTCCCTGAAAAGATGAAGAAAACACATTAGATAGAACAGTACCAAGAAAACCCCTAGAACATCAATTCATGACTAATTTAATCCTAGCTACAGGTTTTCACATGAGTCATAGCTTGCTGCAGCAGTTTGGAAACAGTGAGGGCCCATAGCTCTTTCCAAAACAGTCAGTCAAATCTTTATAAATAACCAGCAAAGCAATGAGCCTTTTTTTTTGGTAGTGTTTTTTTGCTGATCTCTTTTGTTTTTACTATTTCATCTTAATTGACAAATTGATAATAATTGAGAAGCTGGTGCTAGGCAGGGTTTGCAAGTTGGGCATCAGTGGGTAAAGGGTTGTGGGTCTTTTTTCTCTTCTTAACAAACAGTTGATGAATGGGCACGAGTGCTCCTTTTGGCAGACATTTCCAGTTAGGGGAAGAATTTTTCTTTTTGTTTTCTTTTTCTTTTTTCTTTTTTCTTTTTTTTTTCATTAGAAGAGGGTTGAGTCCACAATATTCTTTGGCAGTTTATTCCTCTACGTACCTACTCTTTTGATGAGACCATCTAACCTGAAACGTCTTTACCAAAAATTACAGGGTTTTCTTCTTTTCCTGTCCCCAAGGCATGCAAGCCCTAATTTATTGCTGTGCCAGTAATAGTAATCTATATCTATCAAGATTTATCATGTCCTTCCTTAGGGTTCTCTTCTCAAACTCTTGACTGTGTTTTCTCAAATGAATTCCATCTTTCTGATTATGTACTGTTTCTCCCAATTATTTCATTAAATTACCTTATATCTCTTTTTGATTCTGATCCTCTTCTCTAAAATGCTTGCAACCTTCCCAGAATTATCTTTTGTATAAATGTGACAAACTCTATCTTCATTCCCTCCTCCACGTTAATGATAATGTCAAAAGAAACAGGGCCTGTCCTGTTGGGAACTCAGTGAAATGTCTTCCCAGCTGGACAGCAAGCCATTAACAACTGCTTTTTGAAGACCATTTCTACATTGATGGCAACCACATTGTATGATTTCATCCAGACTGGTAGTCCCCAGATCTTTCTATGGCTTAATCTCACTTGAGAAAGCAGGCAATGATCCATGTCTCAAGGGCAAGCCGATGAAGCTGTATTCCCTTAGAAGAGTTCAGTATATGTATTTTTAGGTATGTGGACAGCCTTTACAACTAGGTAAACCTGTTTGGTCAGTCCTACTTTCAGATCCTGGGGCAGGAAAACATGCCAGGTGTACTGAAATATATCTTTCTTCTCAAGGCATGTGTAAAGGTAGTCTTTTAAATAAAATAATTTTATCTAAATTTCTGTGGTCTGTTCTTTCTGTCTTTGACCTCTGTATTTGCTTCTTAGTTAAAAAGCACTGTGTTAAGTATGTGGTAGCCATTAATCTCTCTTTTTTTTAGCTAAAACCAGTGAAGTTGTTGAGCAATCACCGCTGTATGTCAATCCTCAGCAAGGCCAGTCTATCAGCATTACCTGTGCACTGAAAAGCTCACATGAAGATGAAGGGTTCTACTTGCTCAAGACTCAAATGCAACCTGAGAGAGTGCTATATGTTTCAAGTCAAAATGGTTCAACTATTTCTCCTGCTTTTGCTAATCGCTTGGAGTATTCAAAGGAAGAAAAGAAAATATTGATAACTCTACACAACCTACAGAAAAATGACAGTGATATATATGTATGTGCTGGGATGTTGAAAAATTCTACTTTCCTCTCAGTGAACAGAAGCGGCACCATGGTGCTGATTAAAGGTACTATCCTTTTCCTTGTTGAATCATCAATAACCATAGGCATGTTGTAATACAAAAGGTGGACTAAAAGCTTGCAGAACTTTAGTCAGGACAGGTAAAGCACTAATCCATGGCTAGACTTCTTCCAGTACCTGGGAAAGTTTGGAGAGTGTGCTCAGACTCTTCTGCGCCCTGTTGTACTAGGACACAGAAACAGGCACTATGTTTCTACCTGCCTTGTACAACCAGAGGGGAATTATAATAGAGAAAACTTGCTATAAGCCTGCATCTTAAAAAAAAACAAAAAAAAGGTCAAAATCCAACAACAAGCACTTCAGTGTGTCTGTGAATAATCTGTCAGTTTTAGGAAATGAGTCAGTATTTTTAGCATCAGTTCTTTGACCTTAATGTGACATAAATGTCTTTTAGAAACCATTCCCTATAGCAAGTCTTTGTGTTTAAAAATAGGTCACACTAGGGAGTACAGAACAAGTCCTCAGGCATTTACTTAAAGTACTACAGATAATAGCAGAGATGATCTCACACACTCTTATTATACACTGAGCACGCCGCCGTGAGCATCTGTTCCAAAGACAGGGGTTTTTCTTTTTCTGCAGGATGGTGGTGTAACCATTTCCAAAGTTGAAGACAAAACCAGCAATACAGTGCTTGATTTTGATCTCGCTGGTGCAATTTAACGCTGTGCATTGGGCTTTGATGAGATCTTTGGGTAATAAAATAAGGTTTACATAGAGCCCTAAGAGTTGCAAAGGATCTATCTGCAGCCTGCAAAAAAGTCTGTGGTCTCATTCTGTGCCACTAGCCATAACTGGTGCAAGAACTCAGTAACATGAGTTGGGGAAAACGACAGCTGCACATCAAACAAGTGGGGTGATTACCAAATATTATGTTATTCAGTTATGGATTAATTGAGGTTTTAGAGAACTGTAACCCTTCCCACTGGCACTATTCTTCTCAGTGTGTATACTTCAGATCACAGTAGCCTCCTACTTCTGTCTGTACTGCTTGCAAACCTAGCCATTACATAATTCCTATATACTCCTGGTCAGGCCCTCGGTGTTGATGTAATACTGTAGTAAAACATTTTCTGTTTTGATTATGAGTGTGTGGTCCTACTTCTGATCAGTGGTGTGGAAGCTATCGCCTTTGTACGCTTCTCACTGACCCTTCACATGCCACCTGCAGTCATCACCAGCCTCTAGAAGAGCACAGGGAATGCCAGTGAAAATACTAATGGGATGGCAAATGTGGCTGTGTAGCATGCTGTTGATATCTGATTTCTTGCTGACCAGTAAATCATTTTTGTCTTAATAAAAATGGGTTTCTACCTCTTCTTATTTATAATAATAATATAATTTTACATGCAGAAGTGGAGCAGACACACTGCAGTAATAAGTCCTGGGGCATCTATGGTCTTATCATCATGGTAGCGCTACTGTTTTTTGCACTGATATGCTGCACCCTGTACCGTGTTGATGTAAGTATGCTTTCACGATGCCAAAGCAAAATGGAATCTGGGTTGAGTGAATAGGTGCCTCTGATACTATTTGTAAATAGTGACTGAGTCAAGCAAACATTTGATAAACCTAAGGAATCATGGCTTTCTATTGTCTCCTCTTTGCCCTTGTTTAACATCTCCCAGCTGTAAACTCTTGGCAGTAAAGACTGTGTCTTCTCATGTTTCTGTAACTCTTAGTAAACGGAGATATTGTTTGCTTTTTGATAACAACCCTTAAGTAAGCCTCACAGTCAACAACAGAGCCATGTGTTGTATGTATTTCCCTGAACAGAGCACCTCGCTATTCTGTTCTGTTTTTTTTTTGTGTTTTTTTTTTTTACCGTCAATTGGAAATGGAGCTGTATATACAAATCTTGTAACAGATGTAAGAGAGTGTTTGGAGGGGGACACAAGGACAAGAAAAAGTCATGAAATAGCCTAATGTCTGAAAGTAGCTGTAGAAGAATAATTTTGCCCTGTCCTAGAAAAAAAGGCGACCAAGAAATTTTTCCTTTACTGGGATTATTTACATTCATATTCTGCAGAAAGTGCCCAGAAATTATTTGTCTCTTATAGATCCTTCTGCTCCATAAAGATTACTTAAAATTAAGAGAGTACAATCCACAGGTCAGGCTCCTATCTTGTCCCTCCACATATGGCTTCAGTACTGCTAAAAAACAGTAGTATAACATAATTCTGGCAAAGCCAGCTGGCCCTGTAGGAACTGGTCTCTTGTGTTATCATAACAAAATAAGGATAAGCTTTATTTATGTTGGGGCCACAGTTACATCCAATTCTTGAAGGAACTTTTAGTGAAATGACATCAGACTGACAATAGAAAGTTAAATAAATATGTTGACAATTTCTACCTAATACTCTAAGACCTCATTGGGTTATGAAAGGAATTTTAAAAGTACATTTCCACTTCAAAAAGATGGACTCCTAAGATGTAAATTGACTTCTTGGTTGGGATATTTTCAAGCTCTGTTCCGAACAGCTGTTTGCTTTGTTTTGCAGATGAAGAAATATTTCCAGAAAAGAAAACCAAATGCAGTGTATGAAGATATGTCTTACAGTTCTAGACGCAACACCTTGATCAGAGCCAACACTTATGTCACTGACAATTAAGCTTCTGCCAGCTGGGACTGTGTGTGGATTGACCATTCCTTTGCAGGTCTCTCTGAGAGATGCCTCAGCAACCTAATGCGGTAGCTGAACTGAAAATGCTATCACCTACCTTCTTCAGTGGAAAGAAAACCCTGCCTCATTTCCAAAGCTGTTTATGCTTTTTTGTTCACTTGTAAATTTTTATTTTTTTTTTTTAATGTAGAGAAAATGTAGAGAAATGTAGCTACCCTGCACATGTGTTTGCAGTTTAGTATGGAAAGCAATAGTTTTGGACTATGCATTTGGCTACATGCAACACATGGTCTCATTTCTTTGATTGATAAATAACCCTTTCAGGTAAGATGGGATAGATGGAGAGGTCTGATTCTGAGCTTCGGTAAGTGATCAGGAAGACAATAACAGGCCTGTTTAATAATATGCAATGGATCCACATATGCATGGATTACAGTTCTCTTATGAATCCTCATGGGTCTGCCCAAGAGCTCAGGTAGCTAAAACTACTCAAGAGTTACAGCGAAAAAATCTATGCTGAAGAGACTTCAGAAATGTTGTGGCAAAGCGCATTACAAGTGAAGTGCTGGATATGTGTGGGCTTACCTATTCAAAGATCGTAACGGTCCCACAAAAATGCAATGAAGTCTAGATTTTAAATTACTGCCTTTGTCAGAGATATTGGCATGATTGCTGTGGGTCTTGACATGGATGACATGCAAAATTACTAATCTTGGGGCATGATGGCTTTTTGGGACAGCAGAAATATTTCTGATATGCTGGTGTTGTCTCAAACTCCAGATGATTTAGGACTACACAGCAGAATGCATTTGTCCAGGTCAATGACTTTACACTTTACAGTACAAGGTTAAGTTATCTGGGATAAAGCCAATGCCTGCATTCCAATCTGGGCACAGGTGAGTCTGATCCAAAATCACTCTTAACAAGGGAATTTATCAAAACCTCACATTGGACAAGTAGAAACTAAATTTGGTTTAGTAATGGCTTAGAACAGGTTGCTACGATGAACTTAACTCTCCTCTAGCTAAGGAAGAGGTACAACTTCCTCCAGATGTGTTTTGGTTTTGCAGAGCCAGGTCCACTGTGGAAAGACAACATTCTTGCTTGCCCAGAGGAATATCAAATTGCCTTGTTACAAGGCAGGATTGATGGGGTTGGCTTGTGGTTTCTGGGGACAGGCTGAGACCAGAATTTTTCTTTGTTGATGTATTTGTTTAGGTTTTTGAGGGATTAGGGCTGGTGTGCCGTTGATGAGGGTGCGTAGCTGGAGCAGAGCCAAGCACAAGGGATCATCCTTCTCTGGAGGTGAGCTCTGCTGAGGTCTCAGCTTGCTGAACTAAGCCTGCCACTTAGGAGAGCCCATTTCCCTCCAAATGTTGCTTGTAAAATGCTGTGCACCAGACCCGAGGGAAAAAACTGCTCGCTCGGGTGGCTGGTGGAGGGATGGGTTAACCTGGTAAGCAAAGAGGTGTCTGTTGACTGCAGACCCTGCAATCTTCACATAGCTGTACCTGAATAAAATTATGTTTGTGATCTGGGCTTTGTACAGTGCTTGATATTTTTATACATGTATTAAAGTCTATTTCATACATCTTGCAAAGGAATGCTAGTTATTGAATGGGCTGTTTCTTTAGTTTTGGTTTGGTTTTGGTTTTGGGTTTTTTTGTTGTTTTTTTTTTTTTTAAATAGAGCAATTCAAAGGTGTCTTGCAAAACATGGTATAACTTTCTCCTAACAGCACCTCAGTAGACAGCATAATAACTATTTTCCACTTTATTTACATAATCTACATGTGGGTTTTTTTCATTTTAAAACTCATCACTGAAGAAAATACCAAAGAACACTTCAGGTGATGTATATTCATGCAGTCCTTTCATAGCGGGCAAGATAAAACTCCTGAAGAGCTAAAAATGTCAAATGGAGGTGGGTAAGAAACAGGCAGCACCGGGGAAGCTTGGCCCGTCCTTCGAACAGCACCTGGTCACAACAACCAGGTCGGGCCGTGGGGTTTGCTAAATCTGGAGCAGGAGATGGCCCCTCACCACTGTTTGACCCCGTTTAACGTCCCCACCAGCACAGCCCCGGCGGGGTCCTGTGTCCCCTCATGGGGGTCCCCCATCCCCTCTCACATCCCCTTGCCACTTGCAGCAGGCTCCGTTGCCGTGGTAACAGGAGGCCCTGTGGTGCCCGTGGCGCGGGCAGGCCACGGGCCGGGTGCCCTGGGAGCACCGCCGGCCCCTCGGCCCCCTTCGCCGTGCAGGCCTCCTCCCCAGGAGATGCCTGCGGGGACACAATGCAGTCTGCGTCGGGGTCAGGTGAAGGCCCTGACTCGGAGGGGACCGGACCAGAGCAGACCCTGAGGGACAATGGAGGCCCTGCGGCCCCTTGTTAGGAGAGGTGCACCTCAGCACCCTCTCCACATGCCACATGGGGGACCATCAGGGTCCTCCCAGGGCTGCTGTTGGGGAGGAACAGCTTTTCTCACAAGGGGAGGCAGGGAGGCCCTCCCACCAGTGCCTGCAGGGTGCCTGAAGGCCTGGGGCTGCGTTGAGCCACTGCAGGAGGGGCCGACAGGGGCAGCCCGCTGCCACGTTGAAACCGCAGCGTCCTCTCCCGCCAGGGCAGGCCCCGGCGTGAAGCTACGGCCGTGCCCGTCCCTGCCCGGGCAAGGCAGTGCCGCCACTTTGCCGAGCTCAGGGACAGCAGCAAGACCAAGCAGACCAAGCCTAAACGTCCCTCACAGCATTTAGACCATTTCTGTCTTTGTCACTGGACAAGCCCAGCTCAGGGGTGGATGTAGAGCCAGGGAAGATGATCTAACAAATTAGATACCGATCTAGGACCTGAAGTGTCCGTAGTCAATCACTTCTCGTCACATTTTCATTTTTGGAAAAAGGTGCAGGTTTAGTCGGAAAGGACAATACTCCCAGAGAGACAATGTACCGAGGTTTGAGATAAGTAAACGGGCATTTGAGATCAGCTTTCTGTAGCAGTACTACTGTGCAAACATGACCACAACTGTGAAAAAAACAAGCTGTGAAAGGAAACAGTAGTGGAGGTGGTTTCTTTGGTTTGGTGTAAATAAATAAATAAAAAAAGGTAAACTCTAGCCAAGTAAAATGAAATACAGTGAGACATTTCATGAGTTGTACCTGTGTAGAGGGGTAGAGAATCAACCCCACAATTAACCCAAGCAGTGGTGAATCAACTGATTGAAGAAAACTGCTGGGGAAATTAGCTTAAGAGTGTCAGAGTAAGGTGTTGTGTATTTGGCTGTTCAAGAGGGTTGGACAGGTCCCAAGATGCAGGGTGGTCTCAGACCTTCCCTGGAAGGCATGTATACTGAATTTTTCATCTCCAGACAGAATTGCTCTGGGCTTATCCTTTTGCCTTTGCTCTTTTTCTGTCTCCTGTCCCTGCATTGGGGAGGGAAGTGATTTTCAAGGGGAGGTGGGAAGTGCACTATAAGGCTCTGAGACTGGGCCAGGACCCACAGCAGTGAGAATGCTATCAGGGTACTAGCGAGGTCCCCAGCCCCATTTCATGGGATAAATGACAGAAACTGCAGCTGGGAGCAAAGCAGCCTCGGGTTGGGGAGCAGAACTGCAGCTCTAGTATCAGAGTTTACTGAACAGGGGTGGAGAAAGCCGAGGCAGCTGAACAAGGACAGTATGTTAGAATCAGAGAAAACATAGCAGGCAAGGTACGAGCCATGTCAGAAGTGACTCAAGGGGCCAGGTCTATATGGAGTGGCCTGGGCTGAGCTCTTGGAAAGGGGAGGGCTCATCAGAAATAATTTTTGGTTATTTGCAAGACTGGAGAAACCAGCCAGCGCATGTGGATTACTGTGGATGGAGCCCATAGAGTCAGTAAAATTTAACTGAGGAAAGCATTTTAACCCTTTGACTAAGGCATGTGCGACAAGTACATGCTTGAATTCAGATACCAAGGAGGTTGATATGCCAAGCTGAAGCACAAAACATTTTCCAGGAGGACTGTATACAGGATAGAAGTAGGTTCTCCTCTTGTGGCTTGTGTAGGACACTGGATTATTTCCAGTGGCTATCCTGCAAACAAATGTTTATATACTTCTAGCAGTTTTAAATGCTACATGACATATTTCTGAAGCCTACATTGGTAGAGTTGCCTCGAGTTAGTTTCTTCCACTCATCTGTCACTGTTTGCTGCTGGTGATCATTATTCCATTCAATACCTCACATAGGAGACATTCTGTTATTATTTGGAGGATACGACCAAAATATGTATAGCACTGCTGGTTCTGGTGAAGACCAGCTACTGACTGGTGATTTCTCAAGGTCTCTGTGTTAGTGAAAAAAATATTTCTATTCATGGCACACAATCTTTTGTAAGCACTTGTTTTTCAAGCCATTTAGTTTCTTTTTGAATGTTTTGTTAACACTCAGCTTGCAATCATGCAGTAGCAGTCAGCTTATACTCAAGTTGAAAACATGCAGTTTTTTCTGGTAGTTCACAGATTTGGTTTTCACACGGCTTAGAGCTCTGAGGATGAAAATGCTTTCTTGGTGCCATTTTTTTAATCTGACATCTTTGGTTAATAGGCTTCTGCTCTAGTTAATGAATTCTTCTACTGCTTGACATCTAATTTTAAGAGTATTTGTGCTGTCATGCATGGTTTTTGACACTATTTCAAATGCTTCAGTAATGACTGGATACTGGCTATGTGCGGCATGCAAGAAATCTTCCAAATTCCACTCGAAATCTCAACAGATTTTAACTTACTTTTTGATAAATCACCGATAGTACTTTACTGAACTCTCTCATATAGCCAGAGCATCCTACCTTGTCTACAATATCCTCACATGCAGAGGATTTAGGCTTAATAGTAAGAGATCATACTTTTTTCATTCAAGAAAGTGAAATAAAGCAACTAGCCTAAATAGTGATCAGAGTGAATAAAACACCGTGTCCTAACAATAAAATTTTACAGTATTGTCATCATCTATCTTGTACAAGTAGATTATCTGTCCAGCTTAAGGACAGGAAGGGACTCCACTATGTACAAATTAACTGCTAGTAGGGCTGAATGAACTCTGGATGGTGCTAATTCCTTCTTGTGTAACTACTTCACATAAAAAATTATTTTGCTTTTGGGTGGTATTTGACTGCAACGATGACTGGCATATTTCTGAAACTGTCTCCAGAGAACATGTCCATGTCCCCAGAGAAAATATCCACCTGAAGTATTAGAAATGGCCTGCTATATTCTCGTGCTTCCGATTATAATGAGAATAATATCTAAACATTGCAGATGCCAAGTGGAAGTTGCTCTCTCATTCTTTCTGTGAATTAGTAACAGTAATTAGTATCTCTCTGGGAAAGCCTTTAAGTTCATTTCTCTTAGCAGTTTATGCCACCCTGGGACACTTGGTCCATCTGCTCTTAACACAGCAGAAAACTATGTGTATTTTTCTTCAAGGAATATGACTGACCTCTGGGGTTCAGGACCCAGTATTAAATCCACAAATCTGTGAAGACACAGAGGGCTAAATTATGCAGCCATTTCTCACACAGGTTGTAAAAGCTTACTCTGGGGCTACTTGTACAAGTAATGCTTTACCAATGGGAGTAATCATTTTATCCTCAGATGGCAGAATTTATTACTCTGCTCTGATATGACAGTAATAAAGAGAGCTTTGTTTTTTGGGGTGCTCTTTTTCTATGCATATTGCCTTACATCTCTTAGACAAGCTTTCTGAGAAACCACAAAGGCCAGTTTACTGCTCATGGTTTGCACCTGCATTATATTATCTTTGATCAGAAACATAATTGACAGCAAGCTTGTGGGTAAATGACATTTAAGGTATGTAGCTATGTTCTCATCTGATTTTTAGGGGTGGATGATGTTGTGGTTTAACCCCAGTCAGCAACAGAGTGCCACGCAACAGCTCACTCACTTCCCCACCCCCCCAGTGGGATAGGGGAGAAAATTGGGAAAAGAAAGAAAAGTCTTGGGTTGAGATAAGAACGGTTTCATAGAACAGAAAAGAAGAAATTAATAATTTTAATGATAACACTAATAAAATGGCAATAGTAATAATAAAGGTGTTAGAATATACAAGTGATGCACAATGCAATTGCGCACCACCCGCTGATCAATGCCCAGTTACTCCCTGAGCAGCGATTCCCCCTGCCCCCACTCCCCCAGTTTATATACTAGATGTGACGTCACACGGTATGGAATACCCCGTCGGCCACTTTGGGTCAGCTGCCCTGGCTGTGTCCCCTCCCAACTTCTTGTGCCCCTCCAGCCTTCTTGCTGGATGGCCATCAGAAGCTGAAAAATCCTTGACTTTAGACTAAACATTACCTAGCAACAACTGAAAACATTGGTGTGTTGTCAACATTCTTCTCATACCGAACTCAAAAACATAGCACTATACCAGCTACTAGGAAGACAATTAACTCTATCCCAGCTGAAACCAGGACAGATAGCGAGATTACATTTTGCCCAAATGTCCATGACTTCTGGGAAAGAAACTTATTTGAGAAACACTCCGTAACATCCCTGTGGATTTCTCAGCTACTGTCATTCTTATACACTATAATGCTCATAGTGCAAGCTTTTGTAGAGAGTCTCCTGAAAGTGGTGGCAGTCAGTGACTAAACTCTAACAGATTTTTGACTCAAAACTCTTTCTTTCAAAAAAGAAAACCAGTTCAAAGTTTCAAAAAAGCTATTAACAAGAAACCGTGCTTGTATTAGTGTACACACTGTGGGTGAAGAAGCTACAGTTCGTAATGACTGTCAAGCCTAAAATTAAAAACAGGCCTTCCTCAGGGAGCTGTATACTCCTCCCTTGCAAAGGCTGTTTTGGAAATAAAGTTGTTGCATGCAGAAATAGCTAATTATATTTCTGTCTTAGCCAAAACAGGAAATAGAGGAGAGTTTCTAGGAGGTTTTCAGCTCACAGAGAAACTCAAATGAACAGTCTGAACTGAGGCTTTGCAACTTTTAGACTTGTTCAGAAATTAGATGAACCAGGAGGGATCCATCCTTGAAAGGATGTCTGTTGTCCTGGTTCTTTTGTTGGTAAATCTCACCATTATGTTCATGGCAAGTTAGCAAATAGTCAGTGCACTTGGCTGCAGGCAGAGATGGGCTGTTCTTTCAGTGCTATTCAATGGCAAGATCTAACACTTGGACCTGAGGGCACCACTTTGGTGGAACAAAAAGAGAGGCAGAAATAATCGTAATAAAAATAATTACATTCATTAATAACATGCTTTCTTCAGCTAGCTTCTCCTAGGCTGCTCTCATGCCTCAAGAGAAAAATTGTGGTCTTTGTGGTAAAGATACAGAAGCCTGGCTGCTGCAGGGATGCTTGAGGTGTTGTTTCTATCTGCCGCTCAGCACTGCTACGGAGTGGGCTGCTCAGTGGTCTGGTTTATCACCACCCTGAGAGATGGACTTGTGACAACGTTCTGGCAGAAGATCATGGTTCCTGTGTGCTAGGAAGGGCTGTGACGCTGCTTCTACAGAGCAGAAAAACTCAGGTGCATAAGGTCACCGAACACAGCCTCGCTAGTCCTTCTCTGAACTGTCATCAGCAAGTGACCTGGCCTGCGGTCCCTCGCTGTCACTCTCCCACATTATACTCTGTATTACAGCTGTCTGTAGCCATTAGGTTAGTCAGTGGAAACAGTTCTTTGCTGGCCCAAGACCAGCCTACGTCGACAATGTTCACCTTGTTGTTTACTAACACGCATATGTCAGGCACAGGGTTCAGATCATAATAAAGAACTGTGTGAACACATGAACATGACTTGCAGGCTTACCATGGCCACATTCAGCTCTGATAGCTCCTGCAATCTGGGCAGAGTTGCAGTCCTACTGGCAATGGCCAGTATTTGAACAGGGCTTGATCTGCTCAGAGCATTATGCATTCACTAATTAACTCAATCTTCCTCTTTTTCTGTTTTAAAGAGGAGAAGCTGAGGCACTAGATAGCTGATGCCACTGGACCAAGGCCACACAGCAAGATAGAGACTGAGTCAGGCTATAAAGCAGTTTTCATTCCTGCATATCATGCAAGCCCACCAACAGAAATATGTCCTTATTTCTATTCTGTTATTATATGGAATGAAGGAGAGGATGTGACAATCAAACCTCTTCAGCCATCAGCTGGCATCACTTTCATTGCTTCACATTGAAGGGATTTGATTTTTAATCTTTGATCTCATCTACTTCCTAGCAAAAAGACCTAAGAGAAAGCACCTCCTGATTTTACACCATGCCTGCCTTTTTTGCAGCAGAACTTTTGGCATGTGCACATTGTAAGTGGCTGGTCTCTGTGGCTGGTGACTGTAACATCTCTGTCGCCAAAATATATTATCAGGCGGTGACCTTGCTCTGTCAGTAACAAATAATATGATCTGAGATTTTTCTCTTTTGGTGTGGTTTATTTATCTCAGATAGCACCTCTGACATTAGAGTGGAGATTCGGCATATGATATTTATGACAACTACATATCCTGTCGAGAGAAAGAGCCTTTCAGCTCACACATTGAATCACTTTATTTGGGCATTTCTACATTGTACTTGTACATCTCTCCTCTCTGTATTGCTAGTTCAGGTATTAGCAGCAGTCTGGCTCTTGCAGCCCTAACTTCTTTTTGGGCTCAGATACTCTGCCCACAATTAGACCACTTCCACTATAGTATTGTGCATATGGTTTGTCTGGGTATCGCAGGCAAGGTATTGCACGGTATCTTGGTATGTCAGTGTAGAATTAATGTAGACGTATCAGTTAACAATGCTCAACTACTGATGCAGCAGTGCTGCCTTTCACAAGGCTTGGCATTTGTATAGATCCTGAATAAATCCACTGGCATCTGGATGCATTGAGCTCCAGCATTCCCCAGCTATGTCATTATCAGTGCCTGAGCTTGCTAGGTTAAAGCCATGTATCTCAACTGCTGTGTAGATGCACCCTGCATGATGTAAAATCATGAGCTCCCAGTCTGACAAAGTGCAGAGAAGGAACCGCCACATTCTTGAGTACTAACAAAGAAGCTGCTTAAGAGGCAGCAAATAAACAAGATTTTTTTGGTGGTTTTTGTGTGTGTGTGGGGGGGGTGTTGTTTTGTTTTTTTGGTTTTGTTTGTTTGTTTTTTTAACTTAAGCAGAGCTATTTTAGTGATTGAAAACTGGGGAAAACCATGCTCCTACATATTTGTCTTCTAGGTTCAAAGACTTTCAACAATTACATTTGA
Source organism: Astur gentilis (assembly GCF_929443795.1). Lineage (NCBI taxonomy): Eukaryota > Metazoa > Chordata > Aves > Accipitriformes > Accipitridae > Astur > Astur gentilis. The sequence goes on from NC_064889.1 coordinate 31,341,004, forward strand.
AGGGTTATAGGGAAAGTAGGGATATTCACTGCAGTACTGGGTACTTTCAGGTATGAGCCCAAGACTCAATAGATCAATAATTCGAGATGGAAAATGTTATCTAATACTCAGTTAATTTAAAAGCTGTGCAATTACTTTTCTGCAGCTACACTTGTGCATTGCTCCGCTGTGCTTTCTGCCTGCCAGCCATGGACTTCACTTGACCACAGACTGTAGCAGTCACTCTGACCCATGACATGACACTCGCGATCTGCTGTTGAATTCTGTTTAGCTGTTAAGTGGCCCAGCTGGTTGCTCATCCCAAGTTTCATGCTAATATGCCCATATGAAATTGCTTCTTGGAATGCTTTTCAGCCTGAGACATCTATGGACCAGCCTGCAGATTATTTGTATCTGCTTGGACAATACATTATCAGTTCTGAAAGGTCCTTTGCTGGTTGAAAGATTCTTTGCTGTTTGAAGTAACTTTTTCATAGTAAATTTTAAGTGTGCTCAGCTATACCTATATTCTCCTTTAAGTGACTCTGATTTCCTTCCATTACACAGTTGGGTATAGCAGCCATTTCAGATCAGCAAGAGGCAGGAAACTAATTCCCCACTTAAGATTCCCTGCAGTTTAAATGGACAGGTCATGAGGTGCAGCTGAGGCTTCCTTGGGTGCAGGAGATTTACAATATAAAACAGAGGAGCGGAAGGAGAGGAGGCTGGTTTGTCTGACCTATCAGCTGGATTTTTTGAGTAGGTACTACATTATGAAATTATTATAGATATGGAATTCTAATAGACAATAGCTGACTTCTTTTTTTCCTTAGGGCAGGCTGTGGTGGTTATGGGGAAGAAGCTGAATAGAAGGGTGTGTGAAGTACCATTGCTGTATTCCAGCAGAAGCTTAGTCTTGGAAAAGCAGCCCAGCTCTGTGTGCTAACCTGCTGTGTTAAGTGTGTGAAACATGAACTTGTGTGGGCAGGTATACAATGAATTTTTGAAGCTGAATTAATTGTGATAATTGTCAGTGCAAAAACATCCTGCAAAGAGTGACAGAAGTTCATAGATACAGTCCCTGAGGTGTTTGGAGAAGGCACGGAGTGAAGGTGCTATCCTGCTCTGAGGAAGGTGTACTGGAGTAGTGTTGGTTGGAGTAAGGTGCTGTATGTTCCTGTAGCCTCCAGCAAACCCTAGCAGCCATTGTGAGTATGCATTGTGCTTAGTCTGGAAGTGGTCTCAACCAAGATAGCAAGTGAATGAGGTGACATTATAACCTTTTGCAGTTCTGCTATGTCTTAGTTGCTGTCTTAGATACAGTAACTTGCATCTTGCATATCAGCTGTCATCCCCTCCCCCGTACAATGCTTCCTCTGTGGCTGTCCTTTGTTGAACAAAGGTCTAAATTAGCCCTTAAGATAATTTCACCCTTTTCAACTATGCTGCAAACCTGTGATCAAAAAGGCAGGTGCATGCAGTGCCTGAGCAGCTAGACACTGTGTTATGAATTTTTCCATAATATTTGTGTTGGCAACATATTTCCTCAGCAACAAGTTTATTTTGTAAGAGTTGGAGGCTGCATTTTTATTCTTTAGTCTTTCTCTCCTCACTTTTGTGTGTTACTCGTTTCCTTTGCAACAAAACAGGACATGTCTTCAAGAACCACAAGAACAAGTATTAGCTCTGAGGTGCTTCAGTTTACTACATCAAATTGCAGTTAAAGCTACCTTTAACACTGTCAAAAAGCCTGGCCAGTTGAGGAGAAAGGAGCAGACTTGTTACTATGAGATTCTTCACAGCTGGATGAAAAGGAAATACTAGAGGCTATTAGAAGGAAACCTGTACTTAATACTCTGTGGTCTCAATATAGTTTTACATTTTGCTTTTTTTATATCTGTGAAAGGATGTTTAAAAGTCATTAAATGGTGGATATTATAGTAGGAGTTGGCATCAATACTTAACAGGAAACCCCTTGATCACTTATTGGTATTTAATGGTATTATAGTATAAAGGTTTTTGTTAATTCCTGTTCCCGTGCTTGGCTTGAGACACCACTTGCCACCCTCTGGGCATCCCCATTAATGAGGGAGGGAGCCCTCTGGCTTGTTAAAAATATGTCCTTTTAAGAGAATGGAAAAAGACATAGGGTGTTACTAAAGCATGGGAGAGGCATCCTGAAGAATGCTAAGGCAGAAGTAATGGGTTAGGGCCAGCAAAGAAGATCAGAGCTGATAGAAGTGTAGGGCTAGAAAGGACTCTGAGAGGTCATCTGGTCCATGCCTCTACTACAAAAAATAATTAGCTGTATCTAGGTCTAGACCATCCCAGGAGTTAAGTGCTTGCCTAACCTGTTCCTGAAGGCTCCTGTTGGTAGCATAATTCATAAAGTCTGTACGAGAGTTTAATTTCCTTGTAACATGTCTGACCTGATACTGAGCTGTGCTCAAAATACAGCATGTAACTGGCATTGTCAGGCAAACAAAACTACTCTGTTCTTTGAGTAGTATCAGTGGAAGGGTTTGGACCAGAACAGGGGACCTTGAAAGTACTGCTGCCTGAGGAGAAAGACTCGTAACAAATCTTGTGTAGAGCTGGTAGCAACACAAAATAGTTATTATGAGAGATATTATTGATGTGCAATTTGCACTTAATAAGAAAATGTCATTCCTAAAGCAGTTTAAGACAGCAGGTAAATGTATGGTGTGGAGGGGCTTGATATGCAAACAGGCTCAAGGCACAGACTGATTCACCTACCAGTGAACATTATTGTGGGGAGAAGGATGTGCTCCCTGGCTGGGCAATAAAAACAGAAGCTGACAGTTGTGCTCTTGCATGTCAGTGGCAGTCTAGAGCTTTCTGCATGTACATACAGACACATGTGGGTGTGAAGGCATGCTCCCCGCCTTCCATCCTGAGCCTATTCCTATCGAGTATTTGTAAGAGGAAGATTTTCCTCTGCATGTTTTGCATTATTCAGGCTTAGAAGTATTTCAGTGACTTTCATGTTGCCTACAGAATTTAGATACCAGGGACAAAACAGAAGCCTCCTTAATTTTCTACATTTAGGAATTCTGCTTCATTAAAATTGTTTTGAAGACTAGCCTTAATGATAGACCTTTAACTTGAAGTCTTCCTCCCAGGAAAAATAAGCTTGCAACTGAAAGTGGATGAACCTGCTCTAGAGAAATCTCTGCAATTTGACCATCAGCTATAGATGGATAATGCAGGTGGCTGTATTTCTTTTCAACACTTGCCATGCCCCAAAGGGCCTACATTTAACCCCAGTGTGTATATAGATTGCTGCTGCTTCCACACACTCTGCCAGAATAAAAATATGAGAGTACTCTCCTTTGAGTAATTCTTTCTGAAACACTGTAACAAAGCAGACAACATTGAGCCAGTTCAAACTAGGTTTTAAACTATTAGTATCCAGTACTTGTTTTTACATACAAACCTTTGTTTTGTTATGTTACAGTGCCTGATTTTTTTCAGAGAGTGTGAAGCACCTGCCTAGAGAGATTAAGGATGCTTCCTCTGAAAGGCAGGTGTGCTATTTACTACCATAAAACTTTGATTTAGGGGCAGTCAACAGATGGCCACAAACTTATAAAGAATGAGAGGATACTATTATTTTTGGTACTTTATAAATGGGCATACATAGTGTCTGAAGATGTTAACTTGCCTATTGATTACTCGTTAGCAAACAAACCAGGATGTTTGACATGAAGAGAAACATAGCATCCATATATACAAGCTGCTCAGATTGTTTGTTACCTCTCTTGTGTTCTTGTTTGTGGCTCAAAAGAGAACAAGAGGCACCAATGTGGTCAGAACAGTATCTTTGTGTGAGTGATGTGTAGACTTGTGCACAGCTTCCTCTGTACTGAATTTGGTAGGATAAAACTGCATTATATTAGGGTTGCCAGTGCTTGTTACCTAAAACTTCAAATGAGAAAAACAGCCTCTGTTCTGAATGCAGCCTGGGTAGGCTGGTTCCAGAGAACATGCACAGTCTTTGTCTGGGTCTGGGGATGGTGCTTGACATCCTCCTTTTCAGATGTTTTTTCCAAACATTAGGAATTTCTTGCTTCAAAGGGGGGAAAAAAACCTGAAGCATATCAGTCTCTGATAGGAAACAGATGGATAATTAAATGATGGTATTTTCAAAGATCACTTGCTATGAGGAACCCCCTTGGGAAAGGCAGGCAGACTTGCTTTGCAGATTGCTCTGAGGAGCTCTTGTGTTGTTTCCTTAGTTCTTAGCAAAAACATTTCTAACTCTTTGTTGGAGTCTGCTGCAATTGTGTCCCACTGGTTTTGAATTAGCAAATCTTACTTCAGTTTAGCAAATGCATTAAAAGTATATGAGTTACTCAAGTGCTTTCAACATTGGGTAGTCAGAGCAGGTTGAATGTCTTGATCTGAAGTAAATGAAAGCTGCTAGAGCAATGTTTATTTTAAACCATAAGCAAAAGAGAGCAGCTTAGTAGACTAAACTACAAATCTTCAAACCTTACAGGCAAGCACCAGAGAGTCAAAGAGTTGCTGAGCTTCAGCAGCTGTCATTAAATTTCTCCTTATAATGTGCCTACCCTATGTGTATATTTGGGAGCTGGTGTTGTGGGTATGTGCATATATGTAGGAAGAGTTTGTCCACATTCTTTCCTTTCCATTTTCTATGACTGTGGTAGTTTTTCTGGTACAAGGATCTCAGCAAGGAGGAAGAGTTAAATTCTCATAGTTGGAGGAAAACAATTAAAATTTGGGCATGCTGCAGAGGTCTTCATTTTTGAGCAACATTTCAAGTTGCTGTACTGAGCGCTGAAACTAACCTTAAGACACTTGATGTGGTGATGTCCAAAAACTGCCAAAGCTTCTGCATGCAAATGGGCTCCTGTCATGGAAGAGCTACAGAAGCTTCTTGCTTTTGTCTCTTGATCTATGCTACCTGGAGGTGGGGAACAGCACACAGCTGCCTCTTATGCCATGGGTCAATTAGTGACTAGAAATAGCTTGACCTAGAATGTTTTGTCAACACATCAAGAAATGGGTGAGAAACTATAGAGTTCAAAAACCATAATTAAACAAATGATATAAATATACTCTAGGCAGTCTTCATCTTGCTGACCTTCAGTTGTCTACAATGGAGAAGTGTACTTCTGAGGCCACTTTTAAAGTCTGCAGAAGCAGCAGGATACTTGCAGCAAAAGGTCCTGAGGAGCTGGATGTCTCCTACAGAAGAAAACACAGCACACCTCTGCTACAGTCTACTCCTCTCCATGGACTAAACAGACAATCAGTTCAGATGTAGATGTTGGCACTGCAGATAAGTTTGGACTGGCAGATCCCAGCCCATGCAGTGGAGCCTCTTTTCAAAGCATTGGCAGTGGAGCTGGGAGCATTCCAGCAACACTGGCATGTGGGGGAGAGGGGTGAATACAATGAAGCAGCTTCTGGTGGTTTTGTTCCTATTAGGGCTTTCATGAAAGTACTTCAGTATGCTTTTCACTGAGATTGGAAGAGACTGTTGTTAATTATCTAATTAGCTGTTTAAAATGTATTTATTAGGGCTTAACAGCCAGGCCACAGATATGCATCAATTACAGAGCCACAATATCTGCAATAAATGTTTTTCACCCCATAATCAAATATGGCTTAATTAGGCAATGCTGGGAGAACAGTCATAATAAATAGAGTGGGTAAGACTTGCCTTTATAATTGAGATTTAATCAGTGACTCTTGTATGTTCATTGAATAATTGATTATTCTACACATTTATCAAGGATTTAAAAACTCTGTGGTAGATATGCAAATCCCCTTGTATTAAATACATCTGAAATTCTCAAATACCGTTTAATGCATATTAACATTCTGATTAAGTCTAAATGACCTACATACTGTAGATCTCACTTCTGCAGTAGGCTATTTTATTGCTATTTATCTTTTTTTTGTCAAGCTAAACTGGTTGTCTGTGTTGCTTTGTAAGTAGTTGTAGGAGATGGACAGAAATAGGCAAAGGGGAAGTGAAATAGAGATGGCATCTTGTGCATTCCTGGAATGAGCAAGCTATCCTGGATGGGATAGCAGGAAATATATTTACACTGGCTGCTAGTGAGCAGACTAAACCAAAAAAAAGCAGCCAAACACATCAGATGTGGTAACTCTCCCTGAAGAGTTACTATCATACTTAGTGCTATGTGTGATAGAACAAACATGTAGAAATGTCCATGGACAAAAAGAAAATAAAAACCCAAACCAAAGAATAAAAGCCACATGCAGAAGCCTTAATGATTGTGTGAGATGTGGCTGAACAGTGCCAGTGTTGTCTAAGAACCAGCACAAGGTGTGTCCTGCTGGCTGCAGTTGTTGCTGGAGATACCCCTCCCTCCCCTTGCACAAAGCCCATAGAAACAGCCCTGGACCTGCTGGGGGAACACTTTCTCCAAGGAAAACAGGTTTACCTCACTCAACTCATGCTTGCAGACAGTTTTTTGCTAAGGGTTAAGGATGGAGTAAGAATGCAAAGGAACATGAAATTGTGGTTAGTGATGACAGCTCATGTCTGAAGTGAGAGATGACTGGCAGATTAACATCCCAATTAAAAGTGAAAGTACAATTTAAACCAAGGATAGGTTATAGGACTGCACCTTGGCAAACCCCCCTTCACATTTGTATCTTGCACAGCTCGTACCCTGTCACATGCAGTGCTAGGAGTACAGAAAGTGTCTGGGGTTCTTGGAAACAAAGCACGTGTCACAGGTGGGAGACACACCAAGCTAATAGATTTTGGTAAAAGTGTAACTGTTAGTACCAGAACACTGGTAACAACAGAGCTATTAGTACTTATTTCCTCTGTACTGATCCCTTCCTGCATCCATGATTCATGCTGGGCAACCTGATGGTGGGAGTAATTGTCAACCATGAAGATCTCTCAGTGCTAGGCTAGTATGCAAGGTTAATTAATTTCCATGTTATTTGACTTGTGTTTTCATGGAATCAGTGCTTTTCGCCTTTTACAACTTGTAGACTCCTAAATATTTTCAAGTGGGGCTGAGACTTTTGATTATTGAATTTAAACCAGTAACAGTAGCGTACATTCCTTTGCTGTCTTTTGCAGATGGTCTGGAGGGCAGGTTTTCTACCCTTCCCCTCTCAGCCCCTTGTCCACAGCCTGAGGACCATTTCTCTAAATTCAGGAATAATGAGCCAAACAGCCAGCGTGCAGCGTTTGCGATATGGATGACTTGCTTTATTTTCCACTTTAGGAAGCGTTTCTTGCTAGCTTCGACTTGGGCACAAGAGGGTGATATTTCCTCAGGAATTTGCCTACCAGTGTGTTGTAAAGTGAACAGGCTTGCACAGGAATGTGCTCCAGAAAGAAAATAACCATGTTTCGTTTTCTGCTAACATGGTAGGGTTAGCCTTGTTCCTGCTTGACATTGTGGTCCAGTGCTGGAGGGTGCTCTGGAGCTGGATGGACACTAGGACACACTGCCTCTGAGCTACTGCTCATGTCTGAGCAGACCTTCTGCCTGGGAAACTGCAGAATGGTTTAATCTGACCAACAACAATTATTCCAAGTTTTCCTCACATGACCAAGACCCTTGTGAAGGCCCCTTCCCTTATGTGTTTTCAGAGGTGCAAGCTGTTGGTGTGTCTCTGGGTCCTAGTCATTTCTACAGCATACGTCTTTCACCTGTGGTGCACAAATGCCTGAATTCCCATTGCTGACTGCACCACCTTTAAATGCTTGACAGGCACAAAGCAAAAGAAACTGTTTCTGCCCCAGGCAGGGATTATGATTCCTGTTAGTGTATGGAGTAGTGTTGAGAGAAGAGCTATCTTCAGGATAAGCACATTCTGTCCCTGCACATCAGATCTTGCTTTCCCCAAGCCAGTCTCACCTGCAGTGTGCTGGTTCAGGGATGTAAATCTTAGGGCTCAGTGGGCAGTGATGGCTCTGCTTCTGAATTCCAGCCCGTCTGTATCTCCAACTTGGAGAGAGGACACAGGTCAGTCTAAACAGCCTCTGAATCACCGCTTCTTGGGAAGTGACTTATGCTCTGCTTTGGCAGTGTTTGTTAAATCCTGTCTGCTGCCATGAAGTCTGTGGGAAGTGAGTGCCAAATGCTGCTGTTCCAACACCACCCTGGACTGTCATCCTGTCACCTCGCCCTGGCCTGGTCTCCAGCCTTGGTGCACATCTACTCTGTGCTGGGTCACTGCAGGTGATTCTTCAAGACTTGTTCTACTTTGGTCTAAGAAGTTTAGCTCCATGCTTAGATTGGAGGCACTGGTTGGCCTAGGAGTAGAATAAGAGTCTTTTGGAAATAATTGTCCAATGTTCAGTTACAGACAAGCTTTGGCTCTTTTATAGGTGAACAAATGAAAAAGGTTGGATTCCTTAGGAGAAGGTGTCCAACATCAGTGACAGCCATTTGCCTCCAACCGTCTTCTGTCTAAACATGTACCCCAACCCAATCTTTCTTTATAAACTAAAGGCAGTGAAGGACCCTGAGTTGGAAATGTATTTTTTTCTGGCACTCTTTTTTTTGCCACTTTAAGTACTTTCTGGTGACTAACATGCCTGACACCCTATGCCACAAAGTGCCCATGACTGCGCCCTCTTCAGATTATTCATTTTGGAGGCAGCAAGTAGAACTGCCAAGGGCCCTCAGCGTGCCCACAGCATTGATCCCCTCCTTGAAAAATTTTAATGGTAACTCTTACCCTATTCCGTACACTTTGTCAGTACAGACAGACGTGGATTTGGGACTGTATCCCTCAGTTGCCATTGGGCTCCTCTGACTTGCAGTGGTGCCCTGAACCATGTGGTCTCTCAACCTCTGGCAGCAGCAGTGTGATGAGTCAAATCTCCAAAACTCCAGGCTTTTACAGAGTGCCGGATGCCTCACTGGATATGTAATCCCTGTGCTTGGAACCCACATGAGACAATGCAAAGCAAATTACTGCAGACTAAATATATGGTCAGGATGTGTTGGAAGTTGGCAGTGGAGCTGGCTGGGGTAGCCAGGGAGGGAGGAGAGAAATGGTCAGCTTGCTTTCTTCATGTTGAACTGGATAATGCTTGAGATCCTTTAAAAGACTTTAACATAGTTTTGGAAGTGAAGAGCTGGAGGAGATTCAGCTATAAAAAGCTGGATGAAGGCCGAAGGGTGCAATGTGCCTGGGAATTGTGAGAAGGGATCAAGCAGCCAGCTTTGAGAGAGAGGATGAATCTGGGAGCAGATAATCTTTCACAGCAGTTCAGAACAGGGCTTTGGCACCTCCCTGTGAATCAGGAGATGGACTTCTGCTCTGATCTGTTCCATGATCCATGGCTCCTTTTTGATCCTTTGTATGAGTTACGCTACATGTTGGCAGTGGTTTCTCTGAGGCACTGTTTGTATCCTTCTTAAAAGAACACAACCAAAATAAAGATCAGTTGTCTCGCTTGTTTTACTGTAACTAATTGCTAATGCTGTTACAGTGGAAAGAATGCTATAAAACTGAATTAGAGCTTTGTGTTTTAATTGACTTATTTTTGTATTTCACCTGGTTTGCTTAGTGAAATTAGAATGGACTTTGCTTACTTTTTCTGTTCAGAGACACTTTCTGGCCGTTTGCCCAGACCAGAAGAGCCCCAAGCTCTCCAGTACTGAATGCTGATTAGAAGTGGGGCCAAACTCTACTGTAAAGCACTCTGCTTTGAGTAAGAAGACGGCTGTAATGACTGTGACTTCTACTTTTACTCTCCTACAAACTGGAAAATCGAACTTGATGGTGCTTGGGAATCTTAAAGTTTTTGTCATTGGGCAGTGCTTGTTGTCGTGAGTAATGATAAAAAGAGAAATTAAGAATTCTTGTTAGTAATCTGAAGGCAAATACCCACCTGAACATTTTGGTTCTGTAACATTTGAGAAGGGGCAACATGACATGTTGGATGGGGTCTAAAGGTTGAAATGGCCTCTTTAGCTAAGCATTCTGCCTGTGGGCAGTGCATTACCAAAACAACTCTTCCATGAGTCACACTGATTGTACTCATCTTTTCCCTCTTAAGTGAAGAGTGTGCTTCAGCTCAGAGCTTATTCATGAAAGAAACCTGTGTTTGATCACCTTTGTCCTCACCCTGCAGGTAGAGATATGTCAATAGATCTTATTTTAGGGCTTCAAAGGCAACATGCAGCTTCTGGAGTGCTGCTCAGGCTGCCTAATAAATTCACTGTAAAGATCACTTGCTAGGCATTCATCTATCCTGAGAAAAGGCATGGGGGACTCCCCACCCACTCAAATCCAGACTATCCGTAGCCACAGCAACTCCTCTAATAAGCACTTTCTAGAAAGAGAGAATAGGCAGCTCAATCACCCTCTACCTAGTGCAGCAAGGACACGGGAACAGCTGTGTGTGTTCAACAGACAAACCTCAGTAACAGGCTTGAAATACCATGGGTCAGCTGCCTAAATCTCTTAATGTCACTAGAGCTGTACAGGTTTCCATTACCTGAGGCCCGAGTTCTGTATTTATTTGAAAAGTTCCCCAAGGATGACCCTGCTCTGGCTCTGCTGCCAGCTGACGGAGATTTGCTTCTCAGCAGAGCTATGCTATCTCAAAATCAGTAGGCACATAATGCTTCCTTCTGCTGGTGTTTGAGGGCATGGTCCCCTTCTGTGCTATCAGCACTTCTGAAGCCTCTCCTGCACCTTTGCAGAGTGCAATGCAGATGGGACCTGGGGCATAGAGGAACTTGTGTGCTGGTTAGCTGCTAATGAGATGGGGTTTGCATTGTGCTGGGAGGCACATGGCTCAGCAAACAAGCAACCCGGAGTAGGCTGGGTAAAGTGTGCTGTAGGTGAGGTGGTAATAGTACAGAGATTGCAATGTTCCTTATGTTACAGCTTTCATTAGGCTATCAGCTGGTTTATCTACAGCTCTATGCATCTGCTTGCTGGAACATATTGAGTAACTAGTTATAAGAGATAGTCTTTGCTGTTGTTGGCATTTCTGCTGTTGAAATCTTATGCTAGTGCTATTATTTTGCACATGTTGATGCATGTTTGCATGTACATGGTTTGGTCTCCCTCATACACATAAGTTAAACTTCTGAAGGAGGGACACCTCCTGTATGTAAATATACACTGTTCTTAAAATGAATGTGTTTTTACAAGGTTATTTCCTTTTCAAATGTGAACAGGACCATACCTGCAGCCATAAATAATTTTACACCTTACTTTCTTGTTTGCAGTCTCCCTGTGTAGGACAGAAATAGTAAGTAGATATCAGGTCTTATGTCCCCAAATGGCTAAGGGGACAGCAAGAAGGCTTCAAAACCATTAAAAAAATATAATGCTCTGTTTCTATGATTTACAAAATTTAATTCTGCCTAATGAGAAAGGGCACAGGTGTGGGACTGACTACCCAGAGGACAATTCAGAGCTGGAAAAAGCATAAGAGCTCTCCCAGGATAAAGGACAGTGAAATCTGCAGCTTCCAGCAATTCTTAACTGGCCTTATAAAGCTGCTAAGTAGCAAGAGTCACCCTTGCCCCAAGTGGTATTGTACCTAGACACACCATAAAGCAGTTCCAGCTGTAGCCAACAGTTTGGGGTATATAACAGGCAGTTTACTGATTTCTTTGCTGTTTCAGCTGACAGTGATGGATCAAATCAGGAAAACTACAAGGGTAGGAGGAAAGGGATTAAGATCTTAGACTCACCAGCCCGCCCCCGTTTGTTCCCATGGGCAAGTGCTGATGAGCATTCCCCATTTTGTTTCTTCACTGATTAAACTAAGAAACCAAACCAAAGGACACAGGAGAAAAGGGTTAAAGGATTAGGAGATGGTCTTTGAACTGCCATGTGGCAAGGTAATGAGGCATGAATTATTAAAATGATTTCAATTATAACTGTCAGCCACATGCACTGCTTTTGCATTGGCTTTCTTCCTCTCTGTAAAAAGATGGGTTTGCAAGTGCTCATGGTTTCTTGGAAGAGATATGCTCTTCCAGAAATGTTAGTTGTATAAATAGTGTAATTTGTCATTGGCCAAGCTGCTTTCGTGGTTAGATAAGTTGAAGTGTCAAGGAAATGGGCATGGCTCAGCAGCAAGACAAATTTGTTCCTTGAAAACCTATAGGAATGGATTACTACCATGTTCCTGAAAGGACATGGGTATTAGTGGCCTCTAATAATTGAATCAGAATGGTGAGCTATGAGGTACTGGTCATTTGCTGCTAGTAATAATTATAAAAAAAAAAAAAAAATGCTTTAGCTTTAATGGAAGAAGCAATATATTTATACCATGTATTCTTTTGCTTGTGCATAGCTTGAAAGTAGTGGCTCGAGAATTACTCTGTTCAGAGATTTGTAGACAGTGATCAGACTGATTTATGCTCAACCTCTGTAAAGACAGGCACCACACTGCTAGCTGACTTTCCCATATTTCTTCATGATCTAAATGCCTATAGAAATGGAAATAACATCAGGAATAGCTCCATCTAGTGACTGCTAAAAATTTTGCACAAAAGGTTGTACTTTGGGTCAGAATCAACGACCTTAGGTCTGACTCCTTGGGAAAACTCATATGCCACAAAGACTGACCAGCACAAGTAAGACTTGCAGTGTTTGCTACAGTAGATGGCTGAAGGTATATCCTGGTGAGATCAGAATTTGATGAATGCTTCAGGAAGAATTATTTACCTAATGGTTGGGTTGCCTTTTTTTTTGTTACTCATGAATTGCCTGAAGGAGGGGAGAAAGGAGAACTGAATCCATTTGGGCTCAGATCAGTGAGTAAATATTGAAATGTGAGGTATCCTAAAGCTGTGTCTCTGAGCAGTTTAGTTAAACTGTTGGTTTCTACTACTTTTCTCCACACCAAGATAGTGTTCATCCTCAGAATTCAGATGTACTCTGTTCAGAAAGGCGATGGCTTAAGGCCATTGCCAGGTGAATGCATCTCTAGTTACTTTGTGTTATTTTTGTCTTAATAGGGAAAGAAAAACAAAGGCAAAAAAGTAACATTCGTAGTTGAGTTCAATACGCACAGAATGACCTCATCGGAAAAGGAGCAGTGTACAATACTGGCTGCAAAAGTTAAACAGCTTAAAGCTCTCACCCTGTTGTGGACAGTGACCACAATGACTAGCAGGGACTGCATTCGTGCATCCATCCGTGGGGGAGCGTCTGATCTGTGGGCCAGCCACGAGAGGGCAAGACAGTAACAAAAAAACCTGAGCAAAAATTAATCTGTCGGTCAGGAAAACAATTGCATGAAGGCGGAGGCTGTGCCAGACTGCGGAGCCTGGGAGGACAGCGGGGCCGTGGGCCAGGCTGGGAGCTCGCTGGGCGAGCGATGAATGAGAAACCTCCGCGGGGTCTGGCTGGTGCCATTGTTCGCAGTCACGGCAGGCAGCGCTCGGCCCCGCTCCTCTCGGAAATATGAGTTATTAAAATGTAACAACAGCAGGAAGGCTTTTGCACTAGGGCTTATACAATATCGCTTTTATAGTTCCTGGGTTTTCCTCCTCCTTGGAGGAGAGCTGTTTTCCTTTGGCCACGGGTGAGATGAGGGTTTGTTTGTGCCGTGACCCTGCCAGCAGGTGACCGTTTCTCCAGCTACTCTGCAGAGTTTCCCTTTGCAGCCTGGATGGAAATGGAGGCCAGATCCCCCCTGGGGTTTCTGGATGACAACGGACTTTTTCCGACTCGTTCAGTGCAGCCTCGTCTCAGGAGCAGCCGAGAGGCGCAGGGGGATGAGGAGGGAGAAAGCATTCCTTGCTGCTACATTCACATAGTTCCTGGCACCAGCCAGCTCAGCAAGCTCCTCCTGAAACCGCTCCAGACTCTGAAATCATTTCTATTAGGAAACCATTCATGCTCTAGCTAGAGCCCTAGCTGACTCTTTAAAGCCCCAAAAAACACTAAAACACTGACAGCGGTCAGGAGCCTCTGATGCTGCCTGGCTTGTTTTGGCAGAGCTGAGGGTCTGGGCTGCAACGAGACCAGAGTCCTCTTGTTCTCGGGCAATAGTTTCCCCACATAATTCTGCACTTCCTGCCAGTTTGTACAGAACTGGAATCAAACTCCAGCTCTATTTTCTTAGTTGGCCTTAATGCTATCCTTGTCCCTTTCCCAGTAAGAAGAAAGGCAGCTTTGCACAGCTCGCCTATATTTACTTATTTTATCACGAGTGCTGCCATTACAGGAACTGCCTGCAAAGTGTGGATGTCGGTGCTAAAAAATTGCCACAGTTTGTAAAGCTTATGACATTTGCAAGAAATGTGTAAGGTGAAAATACATATTCAGGCACTAAGGTGTTTCCCTAGCAGCAAGACTGGGACTGTCTGTTGTGGGGACTCGGAGGATCTGGGCAGGACAAGCCTCTTGGTAACCATGGCTGTGAGGCATGCTCCCTCTGCCCTCCCTCCTAAGCCTGTTTTTAAGTCCCTCTGAGGTGGGTATGTTAGCCCAATCATGCTGATACCTGCTGAACTGCAGCAGGCTTGTTTCAGTGTTTAAATTGCCTCTTTGCTTGTCTCTCAAGCAATGATTCAATTTGATTGATCAGCTTTGAGCTGGGCGTGAAGGCAGCCCTTGCTGCTTCATTACTGACACTGCTGAGCTTTGGATGAGGCTGATTTTTACCTTTTAAAGCCACTGCTTGTTGCAGCTCCTCTGTCTGTTAGATTTGCTCCTTTTGCTATCAATGGGAAAATCCCCTGGGCCTTTCTGGAGCTTTCCAAAGGTATTTGTACCCAACTAATCTGGAAATCTTGGACTTCTAGGCTTAGGGCTTGTTCATGTGTGAGTTAATTGGGAATGAGTGTATTGGTTTGGAGAGGCTGGTCTGTCCACTGCTCTAAGTCTTGTGCAAGTATTTTAGCTGCTGCTAGTTGATGGAACAAATCATCCTTTTAAATTCTGGAGTAAATGATATAGATGGAAGATAAAGAACAATGAGAAATGAAGCTGTGTCAGTGTAAGAAAAGAGAAAGTAACTGTGGAATTATGGCCTTAGCAAGCAAGGAAGAGATGTAAGTGATGGCTAATGGATGACAGTATATCACAGATAAACCTGCACCAGTTTCCAGGAATACTGAGAGTTATATGTATAATAATAGTCCAGGACTATAACTCTAGATCTGGGTTAAACCAGCTGCTTTCTGTAGCCCTTTTGTGTCTCAGTTTCCCCACCTGTAAAGTTGGATAATAGCAATTTCCTCCCAGAAGAGCTGCCAGTGCTGGCTAGAAGCTGGACTGTGTTATAGCATTAAGGAAACGGTGGCTATTATTAATCACTCCTCATATTTTTTCAACATTCTGCATAAATAAATTTTGTTTGTTTTGGTTTTTAAAACTTGGAATCGATGGCTCGACCAAATTATAGCTGGAAGCTGAGAGGTACAAGAAAAGACATCCAAATGCTGCTCAGTTTGCTCTGTATAGGACAGAACTGCTGAGGCTGCATCACTTGCGGCTCCTGAGCCTGGTGCCAGCATACAGAATTCCCTCCTTACAGCTTTTCCATTTCACATGCCAAGTATCAGCTCTTCAGTCTGTTATAAATCTTCCCTGATTCTGTAATTGCTTTGGTAGTGATTATAGGCAGACTCTTGTTGATCCTTCTGTGGTTTTCCTTCATCCACATTTTCTGTGGGCTCTTTTGTTGTTGTTGATTCTCTTTTCCAGTTCCTTGCTCCCCTTTTCCAGTTCTAGCAGGCCCCATGGCTCCAGTCCAGTGTCTTCCCTCCAAGTGACAGGCAGAGCCCCCTCTGCATCTGGGTCTGCCTTTCCATTAAGAACTGTCAGGGGGAAGAGGCACCTCGTGCCTCTTACATGCTTGCGAATATGGGAAGCAAACATGTAAGTTCATGCATTTAAGAATATGCTCTGAATTACACTTGCAGAACTGGGAGTTGCATTCAGAGATGGATTTAGAAAGCATGGCAGACAGACAGTTAAGCATAGCTTTAAGCATGATTGTACTGTTCCCTAAGTACCCACGGATGTCTAAACATAAGGAGTTACAACAGCAGCAGAACAATTGTGCCTGGCTGTTTGCTTGGCATATGTTCAAGTCTGCAGACAGACTGGTTGCTGCTGCTGAGGAGGGGTTGCAATAGGTGGTGTGCGGTCCCTCTTCCCTGCAGCAGTTTAGTCCCACGCTTTCTGTGCCTCCCTCCAGTGCAGCAGGACCAGTAAGCCTGTTTTCTCGGAGCTCCAGCACTCTGCCTCCGTTCCACCTTTTCTCTCTCCCCAGGGATGTATGTTCACTTCTCGGAATTGCACTTGTGAAAATGTACCTGATAATCCAGCTTGACCAAGGGCAGGCACTGGAGTAAGCCCCTGCCCTGGGTTATGCATGATGCTTGGATAAAAACCAGTGATATTCTTACCTGGTAGCAAGTAAGATCCAGATCTCTTCTGTACTACTCTGGAAGGACGATTGATGCAAAGCTATGGTTATTGCTTCATTCCTGTAGTTTCAACTAAAACTCAGACCATAAAAGCCATAAAAGAGGGTTGTGTATTTGTAAAAAATGGATTAAGCTTTGAGGAGTTTGAGAGTTTGACTTTGACCTGTTTTTGTTTTTCAAACTTGCAGCTACTTTCAGAAGTGTTCAGCTGGCGTTTCTGAAAGCAGCCCAAGGATTTTACAATGATTCTTAAGGGGGGGTGTTCATGTGGGTCAGCTCTTGAAGCACCTTGAAGAGTTTTGTTTTCAGAGACTGGGGCTATTCAAAATGGAAAACAGTTATGACCTTTCCCTGACTTCCCTTACATTCAGGGATTTTCCTTCTATTGAATGGACATTGACTACTGCCTTTAATTTTTATTTTATTGTCTGTTCACACACTCTTCAACTTTAATTTCATGTTGAAGTATTCCCTTCCCTAATCATGGGAGAGGCTGTTCTATGAAAATGGCCATCTGATGTGCCTTGTGGTTGAGCAGATGTTATCTTGTTTGGTCATGAAATTCTGCCTTGAGTAATTGGACATTCTTCCTGGTTCCTCATAATTAAGGCAGAAGAAAAGAACAAAACCTGCTGATTTGATATGAGTAATTGCTTCATTAAGTTATTTGCTTCTTCACCATAACCATCAGTCCGAAGAAGAGAACAGCATGAACATCAGACCATATATGATGATACTGTAATGCTGTGGGCTTTTGGTGCTTCATTGTCAGATGGAATCACAGGGAAAGGAGTTAGGAAATGCACTGCTAAATTATTTACCTCTTAACCATATGCGCTTAAGACCACAGAGAGAGTCTGGCTGTTGCTAGCTGTGCTGTGTCCTAACCAAGTGAATCAGTCCCCGGAAAAAGCAGAGAGCTAATGTATGAAGCTTTAGATCAACACAGCTGCCTGGCCTCCTGTATCTGAGCATTGTGAATTGATGCTGAGAGGCTGAACATCTGTGTTTTCCTACTGTGGAGCAGGGAAGGAGAGAGCTACATTAAATCCCGGCCACTGGCAAGAGGAAAGTGGCTCAGAACTGGAGTATGGCAAATCTTAGCTGTGGTGATAGCTTATGTCACTGCTGTTCTTTGTGTTTAGTCTTCCTGGGTTTGGCAAGCAGGCTTGCGTGTGCATTTGGCTAAACAAGGACTTATTGGTGAACACGCTGTCCCCGATGACACTGAGGACAGGTAAATGGGCCTTGTTCACTTGTTAAGTTGCATGGATTTAACTGAGATCTCAGACATAATTTCAAGTAGGAGATTTTCCATCTATGTGGACCCAAGCTCCTTTCATGCACATCTGACTGCCCCACCTCCATGATTCAGTGGTTTTGTGGCTCATGAATAACAGGTCATACCAAATGCATTTCATAAAGCTATCTTATTTCCTCATTGCAAGCTTGAGAGCCAGGCTGCTGCATCAGAGCAGCTGCAGGATTTATAGGTGCCTACTGACAAAGTCAGTGCTTGGAGGCTCCTTGGATGTGCATTCTGCTGAATTATCCCCAAGTGCTGGGGGAAGTAGTTCCAGGTTACTATTGATCCTCCAGACCTCTGCAGGCTATTCTCTGCAAAGCCTGTGTTAGCCAGGAATGCTATCAGAAACTTTGATTGTCAAACTGATTTCTACCTCCCTCTCCAAGATCGGGGCAGGAATGTTTTTATAAGGCAGACTCCACCGAGCTCAGAGCGGGCAGACCCAACATTCCTGCAGCTGTAAAGTTAGGCAGCAACAAGTTAGCCCTGATTTTTAATCCCAGCTTGGGCAATCCTTTCTCAAAGCCATTAAAAATAAAATTCTGTGTTTACTTTTTTTTATAACTAAATGAGGATAATGATGAACTTAAGTAACCAGGGCATTGTAAGGATTAACTAACTGTGGCACAACCAGTGCATTGTGTGAGCAAACTCCGTTAGGGCTGCAGGGGAATGGGAGAATGATCAGAGGTGCTGTAATATTTTAATTTCCTCAAGAAAGTGGCAGAAAGGAGAGCAGATTCTGCCAGTGTCACAAGTGTCCAGTGCTGGTTGATTGGCTTTTGTACTTTCTCACAAGCATCTTGCTGTCCTGGGCACCACCAACAGGAATTGTGCACTGTGAAGGGCACAGAGCATGGATTGAGCTCTGCCTTGAACTGGGCTGCCAGCAGCCAGCCCACTGGCATAGAACTCTTCCAGCTGCAGTGAATGGGTTCAGTGGGCTGACTGAACTACCTGGCCCTTTCCCGCTGAGTTAGTGCATCCGAGCTGTTGGACTTAGCAAAGTACGCAGGGTGAGTCAGGCTCCGTTGTACATGCAGCAGTGCCAAAAGCCACCCTTCATGCCTGCCAGGGCAATTGCAGGCTCATGGGCAGTGAAGGTAGTCCTTTCTTGGCCAAAAGCCACAAGGTCTCATCTGTGTGGTCTCCTTCCCCTCCTGCTTCCTTTCCCTTGAATCCAGGGGCTCTCCGAGCTGAGTTTTGCAGGACTTTTGCAATGATCTCTCTGGCCCGGGGTGCAGTGCCACCACTCGCCCCAGCTGCAGTTTGGCAGCTGCCTCCTCGTGCTGGGCAGGATGGATTGCTGGTGCAGAGCAGGGTGGAAAACTTTGCATCCTCTCTCCAGCCTTGCAGCCACAAAAGTGGAGCTTGGAGGATCATATGTAAAACAGAGCTGGAGGGGGAGATGTGGGTGGTTTATAGTCCTGACACCCGAGTTCCTACCTCTAAATCAGTCAGAGATACTGTTCCCCAAAGAGGAGGCTCAGGCCTGATCTGCTGCTCACTAGCAGGTCTTTGCAGTGTAAATTCGTGCTTATCCTTGTTGCTGGTTACCTGGGGACCTCTACGCTCTCCTCCCAGGCAATGTCTTCAAGCCCCAGGGCAGCACTGAGTAATGTGCAGCCTCCCCACACCTCTCCCTGGGAAAACTCAACCTTCCTCCCCTTTTGCAATATGAGAAACCTGGTCTGAGAGATTGAATGAATCAGTTGGAGAGATGCAATTACACAGTGCAGCATACTCTAATGTCTAGCTTCATGCTAGTCCATGAGACTGTAGTTTTTTCCCCGGGGGCTCACACCTTATTTCTATATTTTCCTCCTCACTACAGTATACATTACTTGGTGCTGTTGCCTCTGCCAGTCTCTCCCTCAACTTCACCCTGTCCTGGGCCTCTGGCTCCCTGCCCCAGCCCACCATACATAGCTGCTGGTGCTCATCTCTCGCTCCTCTGATCGCTGTCTTATGTTTAGTTTGGGAGACTGTGTATCTCGGTGCAGGACCCCCACATGCTGGGGAACGTACTTGCCTGGCAGATACCGCTGGGGGAGAGATAGCATGTACCACTTGCAAAAAGTGCCTTTCATGCCTGCCATGAAACTAGAACACAGACGTTGCAGACTAAGCCATGAAGAACCAGCTGCAGAGGGCATCACAGCTGGGTCAGGCCCAGCAGCTGCTGCAGGAGGTGCAGCATCTGCAGCCTTGGTGGGTGCAGGTGCCAGTGGGCTCAGAAGGAGCCTGCCCACGCTCATCCCTTGAAAAAGATCACTGCTGTATGTGTGGAGCTGGGCATCACCAGACCAAAACAAGTAAGGTTGACACAGCCTCTCTGAAAAGAGGCCAGCTCTGCACCTCTGCCAGCACCGTGCTGGCATAGGAGTGCCAGGGTGGGATGCATTCAGCAGAGGGGATGTCCAGGGCTGGTGCAGGACGGGTGCATATGCCAGGCCAGATCTGAGCTGTTTTGGCAGGGCTGGATGCATGAGGCTCACATGGTGCCTGCCTGTGCTGTGGCTGGGCTGAGCCAGTAGTCTGAATTGCTCACTTTCAGGAACAATAAATTCCCTCACTAATCTTATGAAAGAGGAAAAAAGCTATAAATGACTTACCTATTTGAGGCCTGTGGTCTCTGCATTGTATTAAACATTAACCTGCCCTTCTGAGCCAAGCGACTGATTCTCTTGGTAATTCTGAGGCCAGGCAGCCAAAGAAAAGGATTCTTTGTCAGACAGTATTTCAGAAAAAAAATCCCTTCAGCCATTTTCTTTCTCATCGTGTTTGTTTGGCCCTGCGGTAGAAAGCCTGCTCCACAATTTGCTGTTTGTATTTGTGCAGTCAAGCTGATCAGATGGCTGTACCCCAGCCATGGCTCTGAAAATGCTGCTCACCAGCAGCCCCGCAAAGGCGCAGGCACACTTTGCACACGTAATCACGCACACATGCGGAACCACACACTTAATCGCACACATGTGCACATGTAATCACACACTTAATCAGGCACATGTGCACATATACCCATATATGAGAACAGAAAGTTGTCTTTTGATCTTCTGTAGCGTGTATCCCTGTGAGTGTTGAGTATTAAAAGTAGTCGTGCCCATCAGAGAGATGCAGGCAAGAGCAGAGAGGGGGAATTAGCATTCAGGAGTGGGTTCTGCTCCTGACTTTGCACTTACTTGGTGTACAAGGTGGGGCAAGTCATTGTGCTATTGTTTCACCTCCATAAACTGTGACTAATGATTTCAAAAGCACCAGTGGAAAGAGTAATATATTGTTACTATGGGCTTAGATACATGTTTACTTAAGCAACAAAGCTTTGGCGGTTCAAAAGTTTTCTTGATGACGGAGTTTTTTGCTAACATCTCCCTGCTGGAGACCACAGTGTAGCAGTAATGCAGCATAGTCATCCAGCAGCGGGTAGAGCTGTTGCTGCTACGAACCTGGGAATGTGTGAGTGCTCCTGAGCTGTTCCAGTGCAAAGTCTGGCTGCTTAGCACCAAATCCCCCAGTGACTTCAGCTAGCTCTTCAAGTTTTGCACTAAAGCCTGAGAGAGGGTCAGACGATCCTTTTTTTTCATATCTGTTACAGAGGTGATAATCTATGGCTGAGAAATGATAGCAAATACTGATGGGACTGTATCATCTTAGTCCAGTTTATCTACTCTCTTCCTCTGTCCCTGTGCAATGCCAGGGTTAGGGGGTAGAACAGTTTTTTTCCTACTGCGGAAAAGTCTAAAACCAAACAGAAAGCCCTTCCTACTGAAATCTTGCCTTTGAGCTGATGGAATTTTCTCATGTGGATGGGACTTGTGCTCCGAACCTTTGCGTGGGTGACTCACCCGAGCAGGCTGTGGAAATCTTTCCAGTGATCAGCCCAGTCCTTCCTCCAGCAGTTCAGACTCCTGCACTTCACTGTGCCTTTAGTCATAGCTAGTCTTCATTTGCTCTTTCCTCCTGTCTGTGTTCATAATGCCCCCAGCTTATTGCATTTGCGTAACTAATTGTCCAATGTATGTTTCACAAGAGAGTGATCAGGAGCATGTCTGCTCTCCTGGCAGACCCACATGCTGAGGCACATAAGGAATAGCAGAACGGAGCCTCCTCTTCTCCAGTAACCTGGGGGACATGCCGGATCCCAGTGTTCTGGGGAGCTGGTTATGGGGTAGGTGGCTCTCTGCATCCCCCCCAAGCTGTGAGTGACCGCTCGCACGTACCTCTCCCTGTGCCGTAAGCCTGCGTGAGCCTTTTGCTCGATTTACAGCCTTGAATGCGTCCTTTAAGTGTGGGTTTGAAGAGGGAAGAGGTGTTTACACCACAAGGTGCTGACAGGCCGGTAATGCACTTTGAACTAGAAACTGTCTGACTTGAGAGCGGGGCTGACCTGAGCCGCTGCAGCAGCAAAGGACTGAATCAAAGCCGTGGGGTGCACCGGGCTGGAGGCATGAAATTCCCTCCCTTCCCTTTGCTGCACCAGCTAAATACACCGGGATTTCCAGGGCTGGGAGCTGGCAGGAGTAATCCCTGGGGATCATTTGTTTTCCGAGGGGATAACGTGCGGCCGTCGGGCAGGCTGAGCCCTGCTCTACCCCTGCCGGTGCCAGGAGAGTTGGAACAGCCCATAACCGTGTGTGAGATTAGGAAAGGTGTGTGCTAATTAATTGGAGCGCTGGGCTGCCCCTCGGCTGGAGCCGCGCGTGGATGCGGTGGTGGAGGGCACGTCCCCTCCCTGGCCCTGCCCGCGCCAACACGAGGATCGTGCCCGCGGCGCGGCACCCCGAGGACCGCTCGCCCCAACGCCTCGCCCGGCCTCGCTCCCGCTCCTATGTCACAGCTCGAAGCGACGGCATGAAGAAATCTTCGTATTCAGGTGAGCAAGCGGCCGTCCCGCTGCCTCTCTCTCCTCCCGACTCTCTCCCTTTGTGTCTGTACTGGGAAATGAAAATGGTTAAAAGACCCCAAAAGTACAACTTGCACGAGCCCTTCTCCCTCCAAGTGGCTCTGTAGTGGAGTGAGCAGCTGTTTCACTGTGTATAAACAAACCCAGTCAATTAGTGGAAAAGGCTTAAAAGGAAAAACAAATCCAGGGAGGCAGCTTGTTCAGGCAGAACTCGGTGTTGGTGGCATGGCATGGAGCTTCTTATTAAGAAGGCACCTGTGCCAGCATGGGGTGAGCTGCAGTGCCGCGCAGCAGCTTGAAATGAGAACAGGACGGTGGCACTGTGTGTGACACCAGCTGCCTTTGGGGCTGGAGTGGTTTCCAAATCAGGGGTGGAAGAGCCGGGATCCGCTCATGCTATGGGACTCGACTCTCCCTGCTCCCCATCCTGGCTGTTCCAGTTTTGCCCCATGGGACGAGGGGTTTGCACCTTCTGCTCTCGCAGGTTCACACAGGCTCCTTCTTCCCCAGCTAACACAGGAGCAAGCAACCATGACTGATGTAATTTCTTTGAGCTTTCTGTGAAATCCTGCCAGCGGTCCCAAGAAGTGGCTGGCACACGACAGAGTGGATGCGTCCTACAAAAGGTCCGTTGCTCTGTGAAGCTCAGGTGCCTCTGGCAGCTCCTCCAGACTTTGCTCTGTAGCTGACTTCTGCTTGGCTCCAACTACCAGCTCATGACCCTGTGCTTTGTAAGCCCAGTTCTGCCCTGGCTTTGCTCTGGCTGCTATGGGGATGCGGTGTCATTGTGCTGGCTTCCTCCTAATGTCCTGACCCCTGTCACGGGTCTGGCCACATTGCAGGGGTGCTGGGGTAGGTGCCATGATGTGAGTCACTCAAGCCCCATCGTGGCCAACAGGACTCTGCCTCAGCTCATAAGCCACAGGAGCTGGGGGTTTGTCTTCACTTGGAAAATTCCATGTGATGCTGCTGCCTGCTTATTGTTAAAATTAATCAGTAACGTTTCTGTCTTGCACATTTCTCTTCTCTCATTAGTGTCGCTAAATGCACTGCCAGGGAGGTTTTATTAGGGCTTGTATGCCGGGAACCTGAGAAAGCATAAGCATGATTCTTAGCACGTTGTAACGGATTAAAGTGGGTATTAATGGTTGTGCATTGTGCGTAGGGAAACGTGTTATTTGTACAGGCCTCCTGAGGTGCAGGCGGTGGCTAAAGCAGCCCTGGAGCAGACAGGAGCAGTGCAAGAACAGGTCTGGAGATAACTGGCTGTCATAAGAAAAAGCTGTCAGTATTGTGTGACCTGTTATTATGACTTCTTGCAGATGAGGCCGAGTGGTCCATAATTGCTTTGCTTGCTTTGGGCTGATTGCGCTGGAGTGGAGCTGTGGCACTGCAAAGCCCCTGACACGACCGATGTGTCTCTGGGCAGTGTCCAAATCTACTTTCAGTTGATGTTGCAATGAGGTTGGTTGACATCTGGTCAGTACCTTTAATTCGAAAGGGACTGCAGTTGTATTTTGGAAACACTCTGCTTTGAGGTTTCCCTTGGTAGGGTTGCAGCTATTTAAGGAAAAAGAACAAGAATTACACTAGCCAGGATGCACTACACTGAAGCAACAGGATAACTGCACTATGACCGCCACTATCTTACAAAAAGCACAGGCAGGTCTTCTGAGCAGCTCTCGTTTGCACGTTGCAAAGGCTTCGCTTTCGGCATTGCAGCTCCTGGCCATGCTGTGCTGGGGCCTTGCCTCTCGCTGATTCATCGGGCAGAAAGGCACTCGATGAATCACCCGCTGCGCTGGAGAGACCGCCTTTGGAGAGCTGCCACCTCTGTGCGGGGCAGAGCCAGCCCTCCTTGTCCCATAAATCTGATGGTTTTACAAACCGGGGAAGAGCGATAGCAACTTGCTTTGGGGAATTTCACTGGGAATCCAAATTGCTTCTCCAGGACACGAGTAAGATGTACAGAGTGCTGCAGAGCCTCTGAGCTTTCTACTGCCAGAGAAACTGGTGAGGTGACAAAGTGACTTCTAAGCTGCAAAGACTGTGCTTCCCAAGCATGTTGCTGACAACCCCTGACAGGCTGGAAAGGCACAGTGCCTGGCTGAGAAACTCCTGAAAATGATGGCAAAAGGAAACAATAAGCATCTTTAAAACACTTTTTGAGGTTAGGGATCATCCCTCGCTGGCCTTGTTTGCTCCTCTCCAGTATATTCTGGATCTGCTCTGTGGACTGGGTCCCACTGAACCCAGCTGGTGGGGTCTCACTTGACTTCACAGGGCTGAAGCTCCAGCTCCATCCTGCTCTGTGAACACAGTGATGCTGCTGTAGTGCTCTCCTGTTAGCAGGCTGCTCCCCACCCTAGGCAAGATTTAATTTTTCTGAAGTACTTCAGGGGAAATCATTACCCATCTGCTATGACTTCTGAGCACAGGCCACATAGGTGCGGTCAGGATAAAGTGTCTGCCTTCGGATGCTTTACCTCTTACTGGCAGAGAGAGGCTCAGACCTTTGTGCCATAGCTGCGGGCACGTGTGGCTCAGCCCGGGAACAATTTTCTCCTGGAACTTCCCGGCAGCAGTAGGAGGAGGGGAGAGGGTGAAAAGGGAATATTACACAGCAAGTTAAAAATGAGCAATAACCGCTATTGAAGCCAGCCTTTACATGTTTGCTTTAGGGATGTCTATTATTTCAGATGCTTAAGGCAAGGATAGTTTTTTCTGAGATGTTATACTTGTCCTGGAATACTATTTTTTTAAGGATTTTTCAATACTCATTTTCCATTACTCAAGCACAGTTGCGTTGCCAAAGAAGCAACAGACAGGTTTGACACGATGATTTATAGGTATTTTCAAGGATGGTGCAAATTGTTTTGGCCAAGGACTGTTTGCAGTTTCAAGTTTATGTAAGATGTTGGCATGCACTGAAATAAGGATTGCCTTAATTACAGTACCTCCAGAATTATCCATAGTGGTTTTGTGTGACCCACCCTTACCTAAACTATGGACTCCTAATTTATTGTTTAGGCACTTAGGGAGAAATAACTCCTCATATATGAGCGAAGACTATAGGGAAAACTGCAGGAGTAACAGAGAGAACTGTGATATGATCCTCATACTAGGATTTGGGAACAGTTTTTTTCCCATATCATGACTCGCAAAATGATTCCCTATAAAACACGGGCAATAGAATATAAGTCAAATTGGAATTGTTGGCATTATCTAGACTGGGAAGCTTTGGGGAAAGAGCTCTGTCCTCTGATGGGTTGGTTTGTAGCGTCCCAGGATCTTTTTCAGGCTGATACTGTGGGAGAGAGGCCCAGTGCAGTTCCTTCGATGGCTTTTAATGTCACTGTCATAAAAGTTGCTGGGTGGGGCAGAGATGACCTGGTGTTTGCAGAGCCCCATTGTTCTCTCCTGAACCAGACCCCATCTCCTGTCAGCTAACTGGTTTTGTGTTTGTCTAAGCCATGGAAAAATGAACAGAGTTGTTCAGACTTTTTTTTTTTAGTTCACTGGGCAAACTGCAGTATCAAGGAAAAAATATCACTTCGATCCAACAAAAACATTAATTTAATTTTAGACTCATTTTGAAGAGAAATTAAAAACAGTTTGTTTTGAAATACATAAAAATAAAAAAGCCATTTTTTTCAGCTCGAGCTCACAGCTAGCTCTTACTCCCCAAAACCTGTATTGCTGGGCCAACAAGCTATCATTAAAAAAAAAAAATTAAAAAAATTGTACCGAGGATTTGCAATCAACCACAAGAAGCTGGATCCTCAGTCTGTGGCTGTTCAAAGCTATTGCTCAGAACCTGAATTCAGTGCAAGCAATGCCTCAGATGAATGAACTAGCCTGTCACCCATTTCCACTTGCTCTCTCTATGTGAAACAGCCCTGCTTGCGCCTCGTGTGCTGAAGCATGTCCGTGGTGCGTCTGTTGCAAGTAAGTTGTTTAGCTGCTGTGGATCGAGAGCAAAGCACTTTGCAGTTTTTTAGTTTTGCAACTGGTAACAAACTGGTTAAGGAAAAGGCACAACAGCCACTGGCATGGCTATGTAGTGCTTGTGCAAACAGGTGGTGTAGTAAGTAAATGCATCAGCCTTCAGAAGGGCTTCTGCAAAATAGCAGGAGCAGAAAAAATGCCAGGGTTTCTGGTTCATCCTGTGTCCTCACGGCTTGGTGGGAGAGCTACCCCTGGAGCCACGCAGGTGGTGGAGCAGCACCCTGCAGATCTTAGCATGCTGGTTATTGAGCTGTGTCCCTCTGCTTTTATTTAAGGCAAAAGTTTCTGTGCTGCGTTGTCGTGTTGCTTACAATTGAGTTCTGTCGCTTACCTTGCTCAGAGGATGCCATTTTGGCTCTGCCACGTCCCTGCCTTCTCCCTCTTCCAGGTCTCTGTACTTGAGCAGAGCAGTGAAGCCTGGTCTGGGCTTCCTTCCTTTCCCATCGGTGGCACAGCAAAGCTGAAGAATTTGTAAAGTCAATGCAAGTGTGGGGGATGTGAAGGGAAAGGAAAAGGGTTAGGAGAGAGTCTTGGAGCCCAGGAGTAGAGGGAAGAAGAGGGATGGTGGTGCTGGCAGTGCCCTCATGGGGCGAACTGCTCCAGGAACACTGGTCCCTTGCCTGAGGTTGTGGAAGTTTTGCACGACGTGGTTTTGCGTTGCATTGCGATACCTTGTGTTATTGAAATAGCAGGAAGGAAAATAACAAGGACTACAAAATGAACTTGTTTCTTGATAATCCAAGAATAGCAGGAGGCTGGTGCACAGACAAAAGGCTTTGCGTATTTTCAGGATGCTGAAAGCTCTGCAGGTTGCCTTGGCCAGCTGTGTGGATGATCTGCATCATTCAGATCCATGTGAAAGCTGGTAGATACCAAACATCCATGGCCCCCTGTCCTTGCTTTAAACCCCCAAAGAAAAGAGAAAATGAACATGATGCGCTTTCTGCATGGTGAACACTTGCTCGCTGTTTCAGACAACCGCGAGTAGTGCGTGCCTCACACTCACACTTCCCCAACAGCGATCAGCAGCCACGGTGCCTCCTCGCATTCACACGTTCCGCCGGGTGGGTTTTCTTCCCCAAGCCCCATCATTTATTTTTTTACCACTCCATTTATCGTATCACACTGTTTGTTCCTTGCTCCATCCCTGCCTGTGTCACTTCATCTCTGCATGCACAGTTGGATGTGGGCTTTGATGTTCCCACTGGCTCCTCACCCCGGGTTTGTTGTTTGAGCTATAGCAACGTTTAGAGATGCCCAGGTGGAATGGGTACCATTGCCCTGAGCACTGCAGGAATGAAGGGTAAAAATATGCATGGCCTTCTGTCCCTACACCTCTGAATTTCTCAATGACTGGTGTATGATGTGCTGCAGAGGCCAAGGCTGTGTGAGCAGGGCAGTGTCGCAGAATGTGCTCCCAAGCCAATGCTGTGGCTGAGAGGCAGCATTGCCCAGGTCTGCACTGTGTGGCTAAGAGCTGAAAACCTTTAACAATTCTTTTGATTACTTTTAAAATGAAAAACGTGTGTGCTTTAGAGAACCGGGTTTCTAACATGCATGTCCTCTCTTGTGGTAGGTAGCAAAGACTGTAATTTTCCTAGAGTGCTACAAATTATTGGAGTCTCGATTGGGTGAAATTACCCTGATCCTCGGACAGACCGTTCTCAGCTGCCTTCAGGGCCTCACAGTCTGTTTCTGTGGCTTAGCAGATATCAAGAGCTGTTGATGGCAGCTGGCCTCAGTCCTGGCAGACTTACCTCTGTGCTTCCTTGCTGCAAAAAATGAGGTGGGACCGTGAGATGTCCAAATAAAAAGCACAATTGTTGTATTTTACTCGCATGAGGACAGAATATATTGCCATAAACGTCAACACAATCTGCTGTCACATGTTTCTGATGGCTCATGATGATTGATGTAATTTTGTTATGAAAAAATTCTCCTATAGCAGTGTCATGTTGTGCTGGGGTGGTAGGATTAGTATGATGGGTTTGGGTGGGTTCTCCGCCATTACCAGATTTGGCTGGCGTGAGTGGGCAGTGGTAGGGCTTTGCTTCAGGTAGCAAAACTTCCCAACATCTGTTAGGAAATAGTTTGGAGAAGCAAGGGAATTCAGCCTGTGGAGAAAGCCAAATAAGAAACCGTAACAGGCAGACAATATGCAGAAAATAACAAAAAAGCCACGTGGGGCTCAAAGGGGTGATTATCGGCTTCCCCAAAACACCGATCATCTTCCCATGCCCAGCTGGGGTGAGGAAGGAGAAGTGGTGCCATGTGGAACAGGGAAATGTTGCTGCAGAGAGCATCTCCCTGCCTGCAGGGAAATCCCTCCCAAAAACAGTGCTGCTGGTTACCAGATAGCGAGTGGAGCTTTTTGTGTGAGGCTAACCTGTCCCCTCTTCGACAAGAAATGTCTTGGGTTTTGCAACATAAGGTAGGATCCAAATCCAGGGCAAAGTCTGTGGAAGAGGAGAGGACTTTGTATTGCAGCAATTTGTTGTGATTTAACTGGTCGGATAGATGTGTTGAGTCCCTGCTTGCTTTTTGTAAGCTCCCTGGTGCCACGCAGGTGGGATCACCTGTCCCTTGGGGTGATGCTAACTGGCCATGCCAGTGTGTTTAACAACACACCAGGGAGTTTCCCTTCCTGCCCGCTCCCGGTGTCCTCAGGAAGAGCAGCCGTGTTCGGCAGCCCTGCCTGTGCAGCCTTCGTTCCCTGTGGAAATCGCACGCTGCGAGCAGTGGTGCAGGGGGAGAGAAGCGGCACAGTCACTGGTGAGTCAGCCTGCTCCCATACTGGCCTGCAATGACTTACCAGTGACAAGGATGGCTCAAAGCACCCTTTAAAGGGTTTATGTTTAAGAGGGGAGGTTCATGGCTGCCTGGGAAGCTGCTTCCTTCTGTGTAACTCATTGCTCAGATGACAGCACAGGCTTGCAAAGGCCTTTCTTGAAGCTGCTGTGAGATGGGACGCTTGGTCCATCACTGTAGAAGCCTGAAAGGGAATCCTGGCTTTGTGCTTGTAAGGTAACTTCCACTGTCATGTGCACAAATTAGCCTCTTGCAGGGCTCAGTAGGATTCAGACATCTCTAGAGCAGAGGCCAGCATCAGTGTGGGATGGCACCAGGAAGATGGGAAAGGAAAATTTTTGTCCAGTGCTGCTACATTTGTGAAAAAAGCTGGCTGTGCTGGGCAGAAGAGGACTCCTTGTGAAGTTCTTGTTCAGGCTTTAGCATTGATCATAGCACTGCAGAAGTCTGAAGCACAATATAAGGTACGTCCATGGCCTGAACTTTTCATTTCAGGTAGGGCAGGCTCAAATCTGATGCACAGAGCATGTAACTGTCCCCTCCATTTCCCTCAAAAACCATGCTGCCTTCGAGGCTCCCAGGTCAAGCAGATGGAATTTTAACTGGAGGGATGACTGCAAGCTGGAACTAGCAGCAAAAAGGTTTTTTCTTTTCCTTTTTTTTTTTCCTTTGTCCATGCCAGATGAGTATTATTTACAGGAAACACTTTGTGCAGCTCTGAGATTTGTTTAGAGAAGGAGTGTAGGGGTAGGAGACAGCTAAAGGCATAATGGAAATTAAAAAGGTCATGGTAGTGCTCAAGAAAGTCCATAATTTCCTGGTGTGGGAGTATTACTATTCTGGGGACCGAGGGAATAATGAAGCTCGAGGATCTGGTTTCCTGGGGAGAGAGTGCTTGCCGAGGGACAATCTGCAGAGGAACCAGCTCCTTTTGGGAAGAGCTCAGCACCCAGCAGCTCTCCCCAAGGGCTCACAGGGCTAAACCCGAAGCAGCTGCTGGGGACACAGAAGGTCCCTGATGCTCAGCACATCTGGAGTCACGTCCCTTTGCAGGCTGCGGCAGTGATGCCAGAGAAACTTGGAGTGCACGTACTTAGGGAGCAAGTTGGACTCCTGATCCTCAAGAGCAGCCCCTGGGTTGCAAGTTTGCTTTGGTTTTTGATGTTATCAAGGGAAATGGGGATTGCCTATAGCTTTATATAAAGGACAGAATAAACAAAGGAAACGAGGACAAGATGCCCTCAGCAATTACTGCTGAGAGCTGTTGTTAAATGACTCAGTGGCTGAGTTGTAAGTGCCTGGACACGTACAAATAAAAGTTGCTGAGAAGAATAACAGATCTTGGCGCGTTACAAGTCAGGACAGAGGACTTGCACATGATAGACCATGGGAGGTGGCAGGAGTTTGTTCGAGTGAGTTTAAGGTTGATGAAAAGCTGTGAGTTAAGGAGGCTGGAGCTTTGTTTTGCCTGCAGGAAAGGTACAGCTTTGGGCTGCAGAAGAGCAAGTGTCGCCCACCAGCTTGGCTGGTGGGGGGCTCCCAGTCTGCCCAGGTCTCATCTGGGGGTGTCAGCCACTGGCACTCTACAACTGCTTTGCTCTCCTAATGTTCAGTTTCCATCTTCCATCCAATGTGACTTACAGTTAATTTTTTTAATTAAAAGCAATATATCTATTTTTAAATCAGTAGGAATGAGGATGAAACCTAATTCACTGCCTGCATGGAATTTAATTTGAAGCGCTGAAAGTTGATGTTGTTGCCAGTCCAGTCCTAACTGGTGTAATCCTCCTCGTCCTCTGGTTTGCTTTGGGGAACATTTTTGACCTCACTGACTTTCAGTGTTCTAGTGATAAAAGGAGTCACTTGTGCTGTATCGCTTTTATCTAAGGTCAGTTGCTAGAAACACCAGGAAATCCTTAAATTCAGAACTTTATTATGTGCTCTGGCAGCCCTATGTGCTGCATGAAGGGTTTTTTCCCCTTGGGTGTCCTGCCTTCGTGTGTTTGAGAGTATGTTTTATCAAATTGGGCATAATACTGAGAAATTTGAGTTTGAGTTGTGCCCGAGTTGTACCAAAACCACCACATCCTACCATGGCATTTCAAATGCCTCTTTTTAATCTTCTTTTTTTTTTTTTTTAGCAGATAGGTTATGACTCTCAGAGCTGTTGAGTATTTACTGAACAGTTCAGACTTACGCAGCCTGAAGGACTAACATTACTGTAGCTAATTGCCCTTCGACGTTAATTGTCATTCAACTACATCTGCATCTGTAAACGCTTTCCCAAATTGCTGTACTGACAAGTGAGATGCTTCAGTTGGCGAGTCCCACATCTGAGCACAGAAAGGCTGTCAGTGCTGAGGGTTGTCGGGGGATGTCATGGCTTGGGTGGTCTCCCCCGTCCTGCTTGGCAGCTGCAGCACAAGGCTGTGATTTATTTCCCGGAGTGGGTTTTTGTCAGATAAACCTCCCAACAGTGATGTGAAATAATCCAACAGCTGATTCCTGCATTTAACGTTGGGAAGGATGAGCTCAGGCCCTTGTGAGTTTGATCCATCTGTGGAGGTTTCAAACCTGCCTCCATGGCAGAGCTCTCTGCTCCGTGTGCTCCTTCACGGACCAGCCGCTCTCTAGGAAATCAGTATCAGGCCTCGATGTTTTAAAATGCATGTCAGGCTTTTCGGACAGTGTATGTGGTGGGGAGAGGGGAGGAGGATGTCTGTGGCTGTGGGGTTTTTTTGTGTGTGTTTGGCTTTGCTAAGTTTTTTAAGATCATCATGGGAAAAGTAAGAGCCCTGTGCTTGAGCCGTGGTGGAGAGGGAATAGTAAAAACTTGTTTCATAATATGTGTCTGGATTAATATTCAGATCTTACTGAGCCTTTTATGTCCTTTGGGCTGTGAATGTAAGTATGGGAGCCCCTGGGAATGGATACAAGCCAGAAAAGCCTCCCATGTCAATGTACTGGGTGCTTATTATGGCAGGCATCTGCATTAAACCCTTTTATAGACTGTTCCTTGGCGGACAGTTTGTGGACTGCTGTTGGCAGAGTTTGTAACACAGAAGAAGGGTTAGTGGCTCTGGACACTGGGAAGCAAGGAGCTGGAAGGTTGGTCCAGGGCATAGTCACACAACCTCTGGCAAGCAAAACCTGACCTCAGTCCTGGGTAAAAATAAACAGTGTCCTTATTCCTAGACTTGTGGAGATATTTCTGTGTCTGGAGCCCCTCCATCCGATGGACAGACTGCTACTGAGAGGCATAGCAGGGGTGAGAAGTGTTTCCTGCAGATCAGGTGTACTCGGGAGCATGGGTCAGCAGATGGGGAAGACAGAAGCTGTGCTGGCAGAATGTGTACACCAGTGGAGATTGATGGGGGAAGACCAGTACAGGAATGGGGGGAGGCAGGAGCAAGGGCTGGGCCTGGAAGAGCAGGAGAGGAGGATGCAGATCCAGTGCACGGCACAGCCCGCAGTGCTGCTGGACTCGGGGAGGGAGCAGAGATGCAACAAAGGAAGCGACTTCACTGGTGAACTCAGTGTGTTTTCTTCTCAGACACGCCAGGAGATATTTTGAGCATTTCTGCAGCTTTTTTCCAATGTTCTCTGAAGGTGGGGAAGATGGGGACAGGAGGTGAACCAGGTTCCACGTGCTTCTGGGCTGAAGCTGGTCAGCTCTGGGGGAGGAAGAGTAGAAAGCATCAAATCTTGTAAGAATGCAAGAGAAAACATCAAGACAGGAAACAGTTTCTTCAGAGAGTTATGTGCTAGGATGAATTAGAATAGCCAGAATTTGTATTGGGGCATACTGGGAGGGATGCTGGAAGAGAGCTGTGGTAGCTTCTGAGAAGGTAAGAGCTATACAAGTCAACCTTGAATTATTTTACAATTGCATTTCTTTGTTATAGATGTTGTTATAAATAGTCTGATGAGGTAGTATGAGTTCTCATGACTTCAGAAAGAAATTCTTATTGATAATTTCCACTCTGTGAACACTTCGCAGCGAGGTTGGTCATCTGCATAGGAATTCACCTTTCTCATGAATAGCACAGGAGCCATAGACAGTTTGTAGCCTTGTCTTCAGAGCTTCCCTTGTATAATCACAGCACAGGTAGAGGGCACAGGGCTCTCTTTGAACTTGTCAGACAGACCTCAGGCCCCTACATGTGGGAATGGTGCCTTCTTTAGCACACCTTAGTATGTGTGGGGTTTTAACTCTTCTCAGCTGGACAGCAGGAATGATAACCAGAGGGAAAAACCACACTGGTTTCTTAGGTCAGGAACATTCAGGACCAGAAGTTGCATATTATTTTTAAATCTATGTGGTTTGTTGCAAAAGGTGTCACTGGTGGAGAACAGTGGGTCAGAAAAGGAGAAGACGTGGTGTTAAAGATACTCATCTTGTGCTCAATATGGCAATAAACTGTGAGTGCATATGAAGAATAGGCTGCTCGGATATCCTGCTGGTGCGTTGTGGCTTTGCTCCTTCCTCCTTGCCACCTTCTCTCTGCTGACTGTGGGCTGCTGGGGCTGCCTGAGTAGGCACCAGAGCAGTTGCTTTACCCAGGACTGTTCCACGCTCTCCTGCTTTCTGTCTGGAGATGACCTTGTTTGAATTTCTAGGAGAGTGCGAAGCTTGCCAGGGTGGGTTTGTTTGTGTTTCTCTCTAAGCAAATACCTGGCTGTCACGTGGAGCTGAAGCAGGTGGTGTGCAGTACCTTGTCCAATTCCAAGGTACTCGCAGTTTCAAGGCAAAATCATGGCTTATTAACACAGCCTGGAGGACCTCTTGTTAACCCTGTTGAGTGGAGGATGTCTGGGCATTTCCATGAAGCTCTGCTGCTCCCTTGGCACTCACAGGGCTGCAGGGATGGGGCAGGCTGAAGCAGGCAGCTGTGCAGATATGATGGGAGCAGTCTGCTAGCTGCAAGGCAGACCATGCGTGGTCAGGCTTTCTGGCTTTTTCCATGTAGTTGATCTGTCCTGGCTTCTTACACAGGAGGAAAACTCAAGGGCATGGTAGAACTCCAGATAGACAAGTTGGTTAAGTGCAAACAAACTCTTGAACCAGGGCTGTTCTGCCTGGCACCTGGTAGCTTTTCACATTGAGGATTCAGTGCACAATGTTAGAGGTTTGCAAAGGGAATGGCTCTAATTCTTATCTTCTGCGAGGTGAACTTCTGGGGCTGAGCCTGGATGCTGCTGGCTGTCTCATTTACATGGCACTGACAGTCTGCCTTCCACACCACAACTTGTAGTCAGCTCCATCCCACCTTCCTGTAAGCACCAGCCTGGAGCACTTGTCACCTGAAGCTATTTCTGTAGTTGATGATGATAAAATCTGACAATTCAGCCCATGTAGGATATGAATCTTTCTTAGGAACCTCCTGCAACCACTGACTTGAGGGAGTCTAGTGTGTAGATTAGACCTTTGCACTGGTCCTTGCTGAATCACGTTGCATCCTATTCGGGTTTGTTGTTTGTTTGTTGTCCATTTCCAGTGTATCAGGATTAATGTGAATTCTAATATTCTGTAACATACTAGCATTTCATCCCCATTTGGGATCATCTTCATCTTTTATAACCTCTCTATTTCCCATTTCTGATGGTTAATGAATGATGTATCCTTAGGTCAAAACACAGCTGGGAAATCAGACTGTGGATTAAAAACTGCCTTGGCATAGCCTCTTAGAACATCCTGGAAGCATCCAAGCCCTGTTGCCTATAGATTATGGGCAAAATAAGACTATAAACCAAGTAGAGACCTCTGCTTTGGGGGCTTAACAGCCTCCTCTGCTTTTCAAACCATGTAATCATAATCTTTGCAGGATTAAACACTGTTTCAGCTGTGGGTTTGTTTTTTTTTAATTTCACTTTTTTATGGAATAGACTGATGGTGACAGATGCCCAAGAGCCCTGGAGGTCAATGCTTTGTTTACACACAGGAAATTTAAGGCATGAGGGATGTCAATTCCCTCTAGAGAGGGACATGGCTGTTTCTCACCTTCTCCTGGAACATGAGTCTACCTGGCAGTGGCCTCACTCTGTGCCTGTATCACCAGGGCAGAACCCTACAGAGGTGCTTTGGGCTCTTCCAGGGGATGTACTTTGTTGATAAACATGGCCTTTTCTCCTGTGCTCCCAAAGCCTTTCCAAGTGTCCGTGGGAAATTCTCTGTGAAAGACCTATGCTTATGCCACTTGATTGCCAAGGAAGCTGAGCTGCAGAGAAACAAGCTGCTTCATTTGGTTTGTGTGGCCAGGTTGGGACATAATCAGATATCCTGCCTCCTGCTTCTTATGTAATGACTGTGCAGATAACCAAAGTGCTTCCTATTCTTTTAAGTGTCTTCAGCCTTTCAGACATTGATCTTAAAGCTAGGAGAGAGCTAATATCCTGTATTACAGAGGACCGAGGCCCAGAAAAAAACAAGGTAGAATTTAATTTTGCCTGAGTTGAGCCATCTAAAAGCATCTCTGAATCAGAGCTGGTCCCTGCAGCCTTTCTCCAGCCAGGGGCTGTCAGATGAATCTCCCTATCTTCCACCTTCATCTTGGGATGGGGGTGACTCACTGGCTGCAGAGCCCATCTCATCTGTTGACTATGGAGGGCATCTGGGGTTCCTGTGCAGATGTTTAATATGCGAATGCTCAGGCTGGTACTGCCCTGAGGCTCCCAGGTATCTGTGGGTGAGTGAGGAGTCAAGCCTAAGCCGTTGGAGACCTCTGCTTATGATCCTAAGTAGTGGGCATCCTTCCTTCACAGACATTAAAGCATGTGGCCACCAGCTTGCAGCAGTGAGCAGCGGTGCAGCGAGTGACTGCTTTGTGTACCAGCAGTTTTCGAAAGAAGCGCCAGCATCCCTCCATGCATCCCCTGATCTGCTCAGGAGAGACCTGATTGAGGAACAACTGGGTCATGCTAAGGACAGGCACTATTACAGATCTGATGTCTCAGAAATGGTAAATACCTTTAGTCTGTACCAGTGAACATTGTTCTCGGGCTCCAAAACTGTTCACAAAGAGGTGGTTTCGTGGAGACGAAGAGGGGTGCCAGCAGGAAGCTTGCTGAGAACACAGAAACATTTTCCACCCATGATCTCAGCCTCTGGAGATAAGGTTGGAATTTTGACACCCCCCAGAGCATCCTCCCTTGGCCCCTTGTCAATCCTGCAGCTCTGGACAGGGGAGGGAGGTTCCTGCCTGGATGATGACCCCACAGGGGATACAAAAGGTTGGGGCAGATTTGGGCTAGAGGAACGTGGCAGTGCCATGGGTCTTCTCTGGACATGAGGGCTTGGAGTCCTCCGACTGCCAAAGATGCCTTTTGTGAAAGGTCAGCTTGTGTAATGAACTCTGACCATGGTGTAGAGGTCATCAGAAAGGACCTCAGCCTCCAGACAGAGAAAAACCTTTCAGGTTTGGCTCGCAGCAGCTTGTGCATACCCTGTGGCAGGTCGCACGCACTGCGGTTCATCACTTATGGCATAAGGTGCAAGTCCATAAGCTTCACTGTGTTGGGAATACTCGCTTAGCACAGCACAAGGTCTTGGTGGTGCCAGGGTCCGTGCATGGAGGTTTGGGTTACTCAATAGTTGCAGGCTGAGCTTTCCAGGGAGAATCCATGCTGGCACAAAGCAGATCTCAGTCCTGTGCATACGGGTGTATTTGTTACAGAAATAGCAGCAATTGCCTTTTTGTTGCAATGGTTTTCATAGTGGAAGCTGAACCTTTGTATCATTGGGGTGAGTGACTCGAGGGAGCGGTTCTGGATGGGGCCCAGACCTCTGCTGCCCGGCTGCGTTACACCGAGCGTGCCATGTTCCACGTACAATGCTGCCTTTCAGCCAGACCTACAGAATAGGCTTTGTGTCTCCTTGTGTGAGCCCTCTTTGAAGAGAGAAAAGCTTCCTTAGAGGCTGCAGGCAGTGCTCCGTGACTTGAAATGGTTTTCACCTGTGCCAGGAGTGATTTCACTCTGTCTTTTGCCAGGGCTGAGCTGCTTGGTGGTGCCAGGTGCTTTACCTTTCCCTTGCTGTCAGCTGCAGAAACCCATTAGAGGAACGAGTTGCATTGGGACCGGTTGGTACCTGGGGAGAAGAGTATGTAATCATGGAGTAGTATCAAGTAGAGGTGGTTCCTACAGCTGGGGTTTATTTAAATGAACCTATTCTTAATTTTCCTGCTGTGGTCCTCTGTAGAGCTGACTGTGGGAGAGTATGGCTTGGCAGAAAGGTAGGTGTTGGGTCTAGAATGATTTTGTCCCTTACAAAGATTTAAAAAGATAAGCCAATCAGATATTGGCATTTATGTATTGATTCTACGTCTTGTTTTTAAGTTAATTTAGTGCTTTTGTGCTGTGTACCTTACTTCTCTGATGTCCAGCAGCAGGACACAACAGACATATTCTGGGGATTGGCATGGGCAACGGGTATTTCTGAGGACCTGCTCCTCCATTAAATGCCTTTAAATGCTTCACATGAGAGAGACTGGGGGGGAACCCACAGGAAATTTAATCTCGGTGTTGGCTGCTGACCCCTCACAGTTACAGTCTTAAGCCACTCATGTAGCTGACTTTGGGACTGTGGTTGGTCTTTCTGTGGGTGTCTGACTTGGAGGAGAGAACTATAAGTGCAGCATCTCTTAAGATAGAGATGGAGTTATACTACAGTTTGTAAAGGCACTTTTGCAAACTGTAGCGTAAGCTGATCTGCAACATTAGGCACTCAAGTCCTAAAAATTGGCTGAAGTTCTCTTCTCTTCCAATTTCCCCGCTGCAGCCTCTATTAAATATAATTGTAAGATACAAGGAAAAACATTCAAAGAATGTTACTAGCTTATGAAACTGGATTGCCTTGGCTACTTCTGGGGCAGACTTAATAGGAGAAAACTCTCAGTTGTATGGGTCCAGGGCTTCATTGTAGTCTCAAATTGTAACTTCCCTTCTTCCCTGACAGTGGACATTATCTCAGTAATTTATAGATAGTGCCTGAATCGTTCTTTACAGTACAGCTAAAATGTAAAAACATTAAATTATATATCCCTCCTGCTCCTATAAGCAGGGGAAGTGTTTGACACCTCCTTTTACAGGCAGAGAAAAGGGTACGTGGAGAAGGAAAGTTATGAGCAGCAAGTCGTGGTAGAGCCGTGGTGGCAGCTGAGCGGTTCCTGACTCTTCTGTCTGCAGACGGCTTTCCCCCTGCACCCGAGCTGGTCCTCCCTGGCTGCCTCCCTCAGCATCTTCCTAGGGCAGGTTAGCCTCAAATGAGCAGAGAATCAAGATGTGACTGGTGTTGGGTTTAAAGATAAATGTTAGAATGTGGATGTTTGTTCCAAGGGAGCAGCTGTGATTCTGAGCTTAAATTTCTTGTGTAAGGTTATCCAGGGAGCTGGTTTCTGAACCACAGCTTGGATCTTGGGCTTTCTGACTCTCAGGCAATTCTGCATAATATCAGAGTATCGCAGGGGACCTACCAAAGTGATCCAGACTCATTGTTGCTTGAACACATGACTGCAAAGTGTGCGTGTTTTGGCTGCTACTACACTAGGGATGCTCGGGTGAAAGGGCTCCAGGTAGCATTTGTACCCCAGAGTACATTTGTGCGGGTGTTCGATGCAGAGAGAAAAGTGACCATTGTCTGCTTGAGCTTAATGCTTTTTCAAGGTTACCTGTTCTCAATTAAGTGGTCAGTTTGCGAATCTTGACCCTGTGTATTTGACTGAGTTTCTGGCTAGGGAGGGACTGGGATTTAGTGATCGTGGTGCCTTGGCTGCTGCTTTACCTGTCACTGGTTCCTTTGTCCAGATGTTACATGGCTGCAGTGGAGCATCTCTTGTACTGCGTGGAGGAAAAGGGCACTTTGTCACAAGTTGGGAGTGACACTTGGACTTGCATGTTAGCATCCAAGTAAAATCCCTGGCGGAGTTTTTCCCTTTGCAGTGTCTTCAGAGTCAGACAAGTGGTCTCAAAACCAAAGGCTGCCCCTTATCTCCTCCAGCTGTGAATGAGGAGTTGCTCACTAAGGTTGGGGAGTCCAAAGTGGCCGGGTCTGCTCTGGGTGTCCTGTTAGCTACAGGTGCTGGCATGCCTCTGCCAGGCAGCCTGGTGGGTCATCCCAGTGGGTCATCCTGGTGGGTCACCCAGGCTCATGAGAACCCTTAACCTCTGCCCTTTGTCGTCTGCAGCCCTTTGGCGAGGGAGCCGCTGCCTCTTTGTTCTCAGCTTTTCTCCTTTATACACCCCCATCCCTCTCTGGGAAAAATCAACATTTGCCTTTCAGAGCCTGGCAAACAGAAGGGGTCTGTATTACATCCTGATGGCAGCCCCAGGCTTGCAGGGCTCCAATGATAAATCCAGTAATGTTTGTTGTGGGGGGACCCTCTGAAACACAAGTTTGGGAGTTCTGTGTGTCTGAAACAAGAGCAGGGAAGTAGTGAGTGGTCACTGAGCAAATGCTGTGGCTGAAAAGTAAAATTTGGATTGCACTGAGGTTGCAAGAAGGTGTCAAGAAATTGATTTAAAATCTAAGTGAGGATGATTTGATTTTTTTGTTGTTGTTTTTAATCTGAAGTAACATATTGCTGCTTAGTGCGCTAAAGCTGTGTACAGTATCAGAGTGCAGCAGAGAGCCAGATGCTGGGCTGGGAATTTTGCACCAGGAGTTCTCCTGTGTGGTCAGAGCCAGAGCGTTATGGGCCTGTGGGGAGTGGGGAGGAGAGCTGTGGGGTGGCTTGGGAGTATTTGATCCATATGGAAATACCACATTGCAGTTTTAAAATTCCTTTCCCCTCCTTCAAATCTGACAATGATTTTCTCCAACTAATCCATGGCCATTGCCAGACAAACCTGAGAAAAGTAGGTACACTCATGAGTCTGGATGCTGTAAATGTTTGGGTTGGTTTTTTTGGTTGTTTTTTTTTTTTTTTTTTGAAGGCAAAGGATGAGCAGTGATCATTTGGTTTGTTCTTTGTTTGCATAGTGCTCTGCGTGTTAAGCCTTATCTCTTGTCCATTCAGGCTTCTGGTGACTCTTGTGCTATTAATGTTAAGGATTAACTAACATGTTTCTAGCTTGCTGAAGCTCTTGCAGCAGCTGGTTAATGTAAGAGCTTGATTATTTCCTTCTTTGAGCAAGGCTGCAGCTTTGAGTTCAGATGCCTTTCCTCCTTCCCATCTCTGTTGGGGTGCTGCAGGTTCTGCAGAAACAAATGGGACCAGATCCAAGCTGCTCTCGGCGATGGCTTTGCGAGCTCTGGGACATATTCTTGCAAACCTCCCTCATTTAGTGAAAATGCCATGAGGACACTGTTGTAGTTCTTGGGTCCTGCTTCTCTCTTGTTGATTTCAGAAGCTAAGGAGTGTGAGCAAATGAGTGTGGTGAAGACGGTAAATTTAGAGGGACAAGATTTCTTTGGAAATCTGGTTAGCTTCAACAGTGAACTGGAAGTGATTTTAGACTTGACAGTAGTTACCAGGTCCGTTCCCAATTGGTACAGCTTCACAAGAACAGTTTTCTGTTCCTTTATAAATCCTTTCCCCTTCCCTCCTGCTGCTAAGTAAAAGAATCACATAAACCAGCAACACTGACAATACATACAAAAGACCCATTTTTCCAGTCCCTTCCAATTTGTGTGGATACTTGCATTATAAATATGCATTTGTACAAGTCATCTGATGTGTCAGTGTGGTGACGTGGCATCCCTTCTGCTGTCCGGCCAGATTACTGAAACACTCTAACCAGAAGGATCACAGATG
Source organism: Astur gentilis (assembly GCF_929443795.1). Classification (NCBI taxonomy): domain Eukaryota; kingdom Metazoa; phylum Chordata; class Aves; order Accipitriformes; family Accipitridae; genus Astur; species Astur gentilis. The sequence goes on from NC_064889.1 coordinate 31,382,176, forward strand.
ATGACTAACATGCTTTTTCATATGAAAAACTGCTTGTGCTATTTATTTTTTTTTTGGTGCTTTCATGATTGTCCAGCGTATCTCAATGACTATCGGCTGTGAGGAATTTGTGGGCAGTAAAGAACAGATTGTCACAAAGAGCAGTGAAATGATCTTGTTATTTCTTTCAAGTGAATATCTGAGGATTGAGTTTGCTCACCTCAGAATAAACACACAGGGAAGACGCATGGTCTCTGTGCTGTTTGAAGGCCATTTTAACTATTGAGCAACTTGTCAAAGCACTTGGGGTCACTCTAATGTTTTAATCTTGACGTTGAGACTGTATATCTCTGAAAAGCCAAAACTTCATTCAAGTATGAGCTTGAATTCACCAAGACTGGATAAAAACGTGTGTGGGCTTTGCAGGTCAGTCAAGGCAATTTTCTGGCCGTGAGCTCTATGGATGCATCAACTGATTTCCTGAGAATTACTGCAGTTTAATTAGAGTTAAAATCTTGAATGAAAGCCTGAACTTGAGACAAGGTTGAAGTGCTGGGTCCCTGTCATCTTCTACCACCACGTGCAGGCTTGGCCCTTCTACCTAACTTAGCCCAGGAACTCTGGGCAGGCCACTACTGGTCTTGGGGAAGCCTTTCTAATGCTGCAAAAATTGAGGCTTATTTCTTACTGCCTCTTATCGTTAGCAGAAGCTTTTGGAGCATTTTTTTAGTCTTAGAATGTATTTGGCACCTGCCAGAAGTATAACATTGTGGTAGGAATATATGCATCTTGCTAATGCCAATTTTCCTGTGGTTTCCTTGAGGGTTATCTGTAATCCAGCCTCGGGCTGGATTCTTTCTATGTGTGAACTCATGGCTCCACTTGTATTAGTAGTGCTGTGCTGATTAGCAGTGTTGTCTGGTCCCAGCTGATGATATCCAGCTCCCACGAGGGAAACGGTTGGTGGTATTTTAAGCTGCATGGTCTCTGCTCTAGGCTTTGACCTAGACACATCCAGCTTGTTGGCGTACCCACGTGGTGGTAGCTGTGTTGGAGAAGGTAGTGGTCCGCTCCTGAGTCTGTAATCGGTGCCCCATGGGAACAGCATCCCTCCATTCCATCAGCATCCCTCCATCCCAGTGAAAGCTCGGTTTGCTGCCAGAGTTATTTGATCCAGAATGAAACCATGCACATGGGTTGAAGGTTTTTCTTCTAGCTGTGCTCAGCTTCTTTGTAAAGAGTCTCTATTACACAGAATCTGGAAAAGTGTCTTTTATTCTTCAGCGCATGTTTCTGATTAGTGCTGGAAATGAACATGAATATTTTCTTTTTTTTAAAATATTCCTTTTGAGGTTAATGTTGCAAGTGGATTTCAAGTTAATGGAAGTGAAGTTGTAATTGTGTGGTTCATTGGACTTGGGGTTGAAGCAATAGAGATTCTTCTTCCTTTGCTACTCTGCAAACAGATGTCTCTTCCTTACAGTCCTCAGCTCCCCCTGAGCCCTTCTGTCCCCAGCTGTCTCCAGGGACACCCACAGCTCCATGTGCAGGGCTCTACCTCTGAATGTGATGTCCTGTGTCAGCATTAAAGCTTTGCAGCTCAATCTCCAGCAGCTGCTGTGGTATATTGGAGAAAACACTGAGGTGGTGATTCTGTGGATCAGACCATGTGTGGGTTATCTTCCTTCCGTTAACAGCTCCAGGCCTCGTTACTGATGAAGTCTTCTCCAGCCATTTTTATCTAAGGACCTTTTAGAACTTGTCTAAGTGAAGCGGGATGAAGTATAGCTGCTGGTGTGATGCTATATTGCTGGTGAAGACAACTTTCTTTCCTGCTGTCTAGATAGTACCTGTGAATTAGATAATAGAAAATAGATCTCACACCCTGTATGGTCCTGAAAAGCTGGTCTAAGAGTGCTGCGATGGATAGACACATCCTAAAAGGGAGTGGAAAACTCTGTCCCAGCAGTCTGCGCTGGTACCTGTGCCAGCTCTGCATCTGCTGCAGGGCAAACGAAGCGACATCCTTGCTGTCATCTTCCATGCTCCCTAGCCGACAGCAGGATGGCCTGGGGAGATGGCAAAGGGGAGGACGGATTAGAGGAGTTGGGGCTGGGTGCCTCTGCAGTGCACAGGCTGGTGCAGATCCTGCCCTGGAGGGAGCCAAGTCTAAATGTCGGCCTTTACTTTAAAAAATGCCGGTGTTGTGTAGGTGCTGTAGGCACCTCTGGAGTGTGGTTCAGCTGAGGGTTCTCCCACCACCCCAGTGCTAAAGTTGTCGAAGTCTCGGGATGGCTCTGTGACTTGGCCCAGACCTGTACGCCCCAGGAGAGAGCTCTGGGGAGCCAGGAGTGCAGAAATGCCTGTAGGAGGAAACTGGTCTTGGATGGAGACATCTCCAGTGCTGTCTGGACACCCTGCCGCGTTTGTGCTGGGTGAAGAAGGAAGCCGAATTATCTGATCTCAGACTCACTAGTAAATACGTTTAACAGAAGCAAGGGCTGCTCAGATGAGCTGGTGCCGCTTTGCTGACTCCAGCACAGCATGAGATGTCTCCTGCTGGTTTTGGCCTGTCCCTTTCTGACATGACCTTTGTTTGGTTTGGGTTCTTTTGTTTGGTTGGTTTTTTGTTTTTACTGGACTGTGCAGAGAGAGCAAGTTCCTGGGTTACATTCTCCATTGTTTGTCTTCACCCTGTGGTTTCTATTGATAATGGAAATTGCTCATTTGTTCTTTTGATTTTTACATCCTATGAGTGTAGTGGCATGGATCATTTACTTTGAGGAAAAAATAATTCTCAAGTGGCCTGTCTCGTTACTATTATAGGCATCCAGAAAAAGTTTGGGGTGTATCATGCAAAAACTCTGATGGGTTTTGGACAAAGTACGTGTTGACTGTATTGGAGGTGAACATCTCTGGCAGCTCCCTTGTTAGCTCTAGGTTCAGATTCAGCAAAGTCAGACATCGTCTGTGTCAGGGCAAGTATCTGTAAGATGCTCCTGTTTCAATACTGGAATGCTTTGCATCCATGGTGTGTTATATCAGCAGCTGCAAGAAGCATGAAATAGTAGAACATTTGGCCCAATATTGTCTGGAGGGAGTGATTTAAACGTGAGCCTGGCTGGGATCTCGCTTGCACTGACACAACCCAGTTGGAGCGATTCTTGGCTTCAGTAGTTGCGAAGGAGACCCCAGTGAAGCCCAGCGTCCTCCGGTGCTGCTGCCTTTCTGCTGCGCCATATGGTCCCAGCCTGTGGATCTGGAGGGAATTAGTCATTGATTATAAAACGTGAAAAAATACTGCTCAGCCAGTGAGCCAAGGTGAGGTTAAGCTCTGCGAATGTTATAACTTTGTCCTGCTGCGGCACATCCGCTGGGTTGAGTGAACTTGGATTAGCCGATTTTAACTGTTGGACTCTTCCATTTTGAAGTCATTCTGCTGGGGACGTGGGGAAGCGTTCTTAATTTCAGCTAAATAAAGCGTATTTCATTATGTTTCTTAGTCCAGCGCACTACAATAAAATCATAGCATGGCTTGAGGGCATTTGAACTGTGTTAAGAGGGAAGACTCACAGACACTGTGTCTGGGGTGGAAACCTTTGATTTTCATTTCACAGCCCAAACCCGGGGCTCAGTCTGCTGCTTCCACGCTATAAATAGAGGTAACCCCAGAATGCGCTCAGCATGCCGATGCTCTCCGGTCCTGCCCACACTGCCGGCTTCCTGGCAGTGTGTTCAGAGCAGCATATTTTTAGCTGTTGCTTTCTCTCTCTCTCTCTCTCTCTCTCTCTCTCTCTCCCCCCCCCCCCCCCCTTCTTGTCTTGCCAGGCTGCCAGCTTTCCCTGCTGTTTATCTGCTTTCCAGGAGTATGTCTAGGTCCTCCCTCGGTGGAGGGGCAGTGGGACATCACAGATAGCAAGCTTGGCTTAGGCTCCATAGCACACCCTCCTCTTTCCAGATTCACTGTTAAGGTGTTAGCCTGTATGAATTTCTTGTTTGCTCCTTATTTTCCCTTTTGTTGAAAGGGGATTAACAGCACTATTACATATTATTAATGTTGTTAACAGGTTGAAGCAACAGCTGTCAGAAAAGCTTCCTTCTAATGCTGTCTCCAATACAGGGCAAATGAATTCGTCTTGTCCACCTTTGGGTTTACCTATTTAAAAAGGGTATGAATAGTAATTACAGATCCCCAGAGAAAGCCTGTGAGTCAGGGCAGATAAGCAAATTCTCAGAGATGTTTGCATAAAAGGTACAGGCTCAGCCAGGGCACATGGATGCTCTGATGGCTGTGCTGCATTGGATGCTCCAAGTCCTATGTGTGTTTTTCCACTGGAGTCGTTGCTAAAGGGAATAAAGCCTATTTCCTATTTGCGATCCTGTCCAAGCTTGTAAGCTCCTCGCTCTGCTTCCGTCCTGCTTTGCCACAGACTGAATGAAGTCTTTGAACATAAAAGGATGTATTTAACTAGCTTAGCATGGCTGCATATCTGCGTTCTTCAGCTTGCCACCCATAAGGGATGTTTTTCTCTGTTTTTTGAGCAATTCTGAAAGCCAGTTTTCAACACCGCACCTTGCCTGCATGCAGACAAAGCAGAGGTGTTCATGCTCTGCAAGGAGCTGAGCCAGGACTCAAGTGCTCTTGCAGCTTGTCTGAAGTAGTACTATTTAAAACTCCGTTGACCGAAGGAAATAATGCCTTTTCATTCTTGCTAGTGTCCAAAGAAGCAGTACACGTTTAAACGGGAGAAAATAATTAAGAAAAAAAAATCAGGGACTGGGTTTAATAGAAAAAATAATATGTTTAAAATGTATAATGCCTGGTTTTCATGCACAAACTCCTAGAAACTTCAGTCTTTCTCTTGCTGTCAGTAATGGAAACTGCACACTGAGTGATGTGTGTAGCAGCAGTCTGCCCCACTGCAATGCAGATAAAGCTGTCAAGAAGACAGACTGGGTGTTCATACATGCGGGTGGACAGTCCCAGCTCTATTTTTGGCCCATTGGCTGGCGGTGCTCTTTGGGGGGCAGAGTGGGGGGACGGCTCTGGGCGGTGCTGGCCGGGGGTTCTCCCTGTGCCACCATGGTCAGGAGCACCGCTGTTTCCCTGGGACTGGCCCTGTGGTTCAGCCACATAATGTTGTAGGCACAGAGGCTTTTTATATTAGAAGAGGAAAGGGAGGCAGAAAATGCACACACATTCATATATATAGGCAGAGGGTTCTGAGCATGAGACACTTTTTCCATGTTGATTTGCCAGGCAGCTCTTTTCCCTTCCCTCCCTCCATCCCAGGCTCATTGGTATGAAAGTTTTCCTGCCTTCTATTTATTTATTTATTTATTGTATGATGCACTCTTCCAGCTGACAAGGTTTGTAAGGTTGTGGCTATGTTACAAATCACAGTTTAGGGGTGTTCTGCAGCTTAAATTGGTGCTGGTTTAATCCCTTTGCTTATTGTCCAACAGATCTGGTAGATGGTGAGAAGATAGTTAAAATAATACAATTGAACAGCAACATCACCCCCAAAATCTGGGAGTTTCTTATCCATTTGCAGGGTAGAAATCCTGTTTCAATATACCGTTGTGCTCAGGTGGGGTTTGTATTGAGCTGAGGAGCTTCCATGGCTCCATTCTGGAGCTTGACAGCTCCAGCATCTGGTGTCTGGGATGATGGACACCATCCTGGAGCTGCCGTTCCTCTGGCAGGACCCACCAGAAACTGAGGAGCTGTCAGACCTTCTGGGAATACCCATATCAGGACATCATGGCATTTGGGGTAGTTTCAGAGTATAGCATCCCTCCGAGGTAGTTCACTGTATTTAGTGTGCCTGCTTTTATTGTGCTAAGAAAAGAGAAACCGAGGCACTAATCAGTGTATGGTTTCTGCATATGGCTAGGTTTTAACCAAAGGCTTTGTTAAGGTGAATTCTGGTTCTTGCTGAGTTTTTCAGCATCTCTGGGAAGTGAGTGTTGTGGCAATCACCACTTTACAAACAGGCAGATGGGACAGCAGAGAAATTAAACGAGTTGCTGATGAATTAGAAATGTTGCCATAGCCAGCAGGTCCCGATGGCTTGCCTGGAGTCTGAGAGGCAGGCAGGCTCCTGGGAGATACTGGTTACTTTCTGAAATGGGTATGGGAATGGAGGAGACGGGTGTGTCTGGGTTTTGTCTTTCCAAGTAATGTATGATGTAGGGTAGGTTAAGATGTCCACATATCTTTCTCCAGCACTGTGCATATGAATTAACCATGTGCTACCCCAATGAGTAAGATTAATACTTTTTCATTAAAAAAGATGGAGCAGAATTAGCCCAACATCTGGATTGCTCTGTTCTGGTTTAGCATCTGCTTGGAACATGCAATGCATCCCATGTTTCAGCTGGTCTAACCTCATGACAGGATTCTCGTACACAATGTGTTCCCAGGATGGTGGCTGCAATCTAGCCAGAGAGTAGTCACCTCTTGCTTTCTTTTATCCTGTGATGCTGAACGCAGGAGCCGCTGCTGTCCTTCCAGCTGAGCTGACAGAGAGAGGAGAGGCCTAGCACCTCTGGGAAGTGGTCTCTTTGCAGGAGCCTCTTTGAGCTCTCTGCCAATGCAGGGCATGTGCTGGTCCCTAAATTCCTGTGCTTTCCTCTCTCAGCAAGGAAACCTGTCTCTGGAAGTGCTGCACTTGTCTCCAGGATAAAATATCCTGGAGTGAGAGGTGAACATGCGTGTCCTGCTTAATGATTTCAAAAGTTCTCTCTGGTGTTTCTGGAAACCCTAAATACATTCATAGGTTTAATATGTTTGAATAATAATGTTTGACATCTTCAGAGAAAGGTGGAGGTCTCTTCTCAGGTGTTTTTCTGTTTAAAATAACATATAACATTCCTTTGATCGCAGAGGTGATTGTGCATAGCAGATTCCCAACAGAAAACATGCCTCACCAGATGTAGAGTCATAGTGAGGAGACTGCTCCACGTACCATATTCATGTGAACTCCCTTGATCCTTTCAAACCTTCTTCTTGCTTTAGGAATCAGCCGGACCTCCAGTGGGAGACTTCGGAGACTCAGTGACCAGACAAGTCCAAGTAAGTTGCATGAATTTCTCTTTGAAATTTCCTCATCCAATAAAAAAAATTTTTGAAAATTGAGAGAATGCAAGAGGTAACTCTCAGAAATCACATCTCCTGCCTCCTGTCCACTGGCCATGGTTTGAAAGGCAAAGCTGGCTGCTAATAAATGCAGAGATCTCTATGCTGTAGAGAGAGAACAGTATATATAAAAAAAGAGAGCAGAGTGTGTGTGTATATATATTTAACACTCCCCCAAACTATGAAAAGAGAGAGCAATATAAAATAAAAGATTAATTACTTACTGAATAATGGATCCAGAGAGAATAATTAGAAGGCCCCATCTCGATTCAAGGGATCTAACAGAGAGCAACAGAAAGCAGGAATGGCCTGAGGTTGAAATATAGCTTTAGTCATTAGCAGCTCTTTCGTGCTCTCCTTAGCTATTATTTTTTATTGGATGTGGAGATTTATGGATTATATGTGCTTGTGACTAAATTTACACTCCTAATTGCAACTTAATGTTTCTGAAGCTGTTTCTGATTCAGAAGGAAGCAGGTTGGGAGGGTTTCTTTCTCGAAAAAGGTGTTTTCCAGCCTCGGGAAAGCAGTAGCAGAAGTCTCGGTGCTTGTGAGTACCTGAGCCCGTGCGCTCTGCTTGCATGTGTGTGACATGGGTTGGGAGTGCCCAGGGACAGAGACACGTCTCTGGGGCTTACCTCTGTTGGCCTGACCCAAATTACACCTTGTGAGTAGAAAACTTCACTGTTATCATCTAAAATACTCAAAAGGAAGCTAAGATGGCCCATTTCTGGGCTCTTCCTTTTGCTGGCCCCTTTTGCTGGCTGTTCTAGGCCCTCCGAGGGACCTGTGCTGCTCCACAGTTCAAACCTCTGTGGAAACATCTGTCTCCAGAATTGGGGTCCTTTGTACATCACAGATGTTCGTCTTTCTTAGCAGGTGCTTTGCTGCAATTGAAGTCTTCCCTCGTGTTTCCTTCTCTGAGATGTATGACCACCCCTTAGCATTGCCTCCTCATTTTCTCCGGGATGCTGACAGTTGTCTCTGCTCCTTGCTGCAATCAGCCTGTCCCCCCCAAGAACCCCACTCACCTCCTCAGCACCCTGCTCTGGCCACGCTTGGTTCAGAGCTTTCATCTGCTCCTGTCCCCTTGGTTTCTCTGTCACTCACAGTTGCTCCCTCCGGGCTTGATTTGCTATTTTAATTCATTTTCTCAGCCCTCATATCCTGTCTCAGCTCCCAGATGTACTTATCAAAACAGTCGCTTTCAGCTTTTCCCTCTGTGTGGGTGGGAGGAGAAAGCCACCCTCGGGATGCCTTCCTGGAGCAGTGACTTCAGTGCTTCGCTCTATCAAGGCATCAGCACATGGGGAATGGGGATTAGTCACGGACATCCGCTTACGCGTGTGCTTAAATGCCCTGGGAGCTGTGACACTGCCTGCCTGGCCCTCATCAAGCACTAGTGATAAGCGCAGGGACAGGTATTTGCGTTATGGCACAGACGAGGGTGATGGGTCTGGCACGCTGTGACGCTGTCCTGCTGCTGGGACGCTTGCTGCTCTGCATCTGGAGATGCACAGCCGTTCGTTGTCACCATCTCCAACCTAATGTTGTGATGTGTCGGTGGGAGGGTGTAAATATGATCAGAGGAGGCCGCTGGACCCCAAACTAGTGTCACATGGCAGGAAAAATGCATTGAGTGATAATCTAACGTCGAGTTGCGTATTGGTCTGGCTGCTAAAGCTTTGCGGCAGCAATCATTCGGTCCAGAAGAACTGAGCTGCGTTTTAAAGCTGATGCTTCAAAATTCGGCCACCAGCGTAGAAGTTGGTAGTTTTGAACTGAAGTGCGTGTTTATCTTCTTCATGTGCAAAAACAAAGTTGCAGTCTCAGCCCTGGCACCACATGTTTTTATATATGTATGTCCGAGGACAGAAAGGGGAATTGGTGCAGCTCCAAAGGTAACTGGAGTGTAGAGAATCTAAATTGAAAGACACAGCGCGTTTGTTCAAGCTTGTTTTCTTTAGATTCTAATTATATACTTTTCCACTTTTCTGGTGAGAGACCTTTTAAATTTTAATTTTTTTTTTTTGAAGTAAAATCAAATGAACAGCTCAGTGCTGCAGTTTACATTGCAGTAAATATTTATGACTCCATATAACTGCAGCTTAATTTCCCCTTGTTTCAGGTCCAAATTTTCCTTTCTGCACATCTGGCCTTGCACCCAGAAGCTTTTGTTCCTGTAAAAGATAAATTGGGGTTGGGATGACGGAGCAGTGGTTGCAAGTGAAGCATTGCAGAAGGGGATTGCTTTGGGCTCTTCGCCACCCTAAACAAAGAAAGGGATGACATGCATTTCCATAGCCACCAATTCTTGGGATCTGGACAGCTGCATAGTCATCCACACACCACATATTGCCTTGGGGCGTGCAGTGACAGTAGGAACCTGGAGATCTGATGTTGACCTCTTTTGGAAACCTTATTCTGTGACTCCTTTCAATCTTTCTTGTCCCTTTGAAAGTGGTTATATGGCATTGGCATCCAGCATTGCTCAGTGAGCAGCAATTCTAGGGCTTTGGAGCTGTGGTTTTTGTTTTGTACAGGCTTGCTGCATAGTCCCAGGTAAGGCAGTGAGGTGGGACTCATCGAGACTGCTCAATGGAGAGAGCTGGAGGCTATCAGAAAGCTTCTGAGAGCACTTACTTCAGAATGGGAAGAATAAACTTCTTGGAGGAGCCCATATCCCCATGGGATTATAAGGGACCATAATTTCTTTAGGTAGTTCCATTTAGGGATATGTGAATCCTATGCTTTGTCTCAGTTTGTTTTTCTTTGGCTGCAAAAGCAGAGTTCATATCATGCATACCTGATGAATGCCCTGGAAAGAGAGACACACTGGGTTAAAATAGTGTTTGAGCGTCTCACAGTTTAACAGGGCTCTGGCTATAAGAAGAGATGCCACAATTATTGGTACAGAAGCAACTTCTGATGTCCAGCACCCTGGAGGTGCCGAGATAAACCTAACCAGGGCCCGTTCAATGGAAGACGTGGAGCTGGGCTCACTGCTGGCTCCCTCTTTACACAGCATTGCTAGTCATATTGGTCCTCGCCACCGGCAACTCGGCTATGGGCTGGTTTGGACCTGTGGCTCGCCGTGGACAGGAGCACCATTCTGGGATGCAGCCTGATAGTGGGAGCTGGGAGGACCTTGGCTCAAGAACTGGAAGGACAAGAAGGATGTCTGGGGCTTGGCACTGTCCCCCCTCAATTAGGATATGGGATCATACCCATAAGGTCGAGTTTTGTGAGTGGTTTGGAGGCTCTGTTCAACATGCAATTAAATATGGGCAGAGAAAGAGGGGAGGAGTGGGAAGAAGCCCTTTGTAAAAGGCCCCATCAGAGTTCAGAATTGTGGGCCCTAAAATGCCACCATCGCCTGATGTGGGTAGCTTAGGGCAATTTTTTTTCAGTGTTAAGAACATCGTGTCAGGGAAGTTCCTCCCATTTTGTTCTCCTACAAATGTACCTGATGACTTTGAAAGCGAGAAATATTTGCTGACATTTGCCATCCGGAGCAGTGATGTGTTCCCCAGCCAGCCAGAAAACAGCCCCAGAGCAGTTGGAGTGGAAGAAATCGGCATCGTGTTCCTCTTGGGCAGCCAGCTGTGCTCTGTACTTTGATTTGTTTCCAGCCTACAATTCAGTTTTTGCTGGGAGGAAGGAACTTCCCTGGTGGGGATAATGCAGGAGGGTCCAAGAAAAGGTAGAGTTTACCGATTTAGCTAAACCAGCATGTTTTTTCTGTGTAGTGAATGCAGGGAGGGAGATGCTTTCCAGTTGTGTTGCAGCAGAACTGCTCCAGGATCAGTGCTATTTGTGGGTCAGGTGCTTTGTTCGTGAGAGGTCCCAAAGGGGTAGGAGGGGAGCAGGTGCCTCAGCTTTCCTGTTTCAGCCTTTGTCTGGCTGCACGGCTGCCTGGAGCCAGCCTGAGCAGAGCAGGGGCATGCTGCCAGGGCCAGCTGCAGTCCAGGGCAGGCACAGCTTTTCCATCCAAAAAAGACAGGGCGCTAGCGGCCCCACTTCTGCATCATCAGCAGTTGGCTAAAGATCAACCGCAAGTTCTCAGTGCTTTTTGGAAGCATAGGGCATAATTTAGAGGTATGAAGCTCAAGGCCAGCTATCTGGGTTGCATTAGAAAGGGGCACTCACTGATGTCATGAAACCTTCGTCAGGGCGGTTTGTCTCATACTGTTTAAATACTTCTCTTGGGTATGAAGCGGAGGGAGTTCCATGCCAGGCTGTTTGGTGTTTGCGCCAGCTTGGGCACCTTGTCCATCCTTTAGGCTGACAGTGGTAGACAGAGGGGCTGGAAGCCACAGCGAGTGGACAAGTGAGATGGTTCAAAGGTGTTGGTCATGGTGTGAGCCTGGGAGCTTCTGCTCGGGGCACAGGCTCTAGGACCCCATTAACCACGATGGCCCTGCACTGCCACGCTGCCCAGGGTACCCAGGATGTCTCTGCAGGAGCTGGTAGCTGGGATTAATAGAAGTGGAGAGAATATAGTTTTACATGAAAATTTCATCAAGACATGCACAGATAGTTCTTCTCTTATTTTGCTTTTCCCTGGTTAAGCCTTGCATTTTCCCTTTAATAGTTATTGATGTTCCCATTTCATAGTTGGGGGAAATAGAGCAGCAGAGAAGCTAAAAGCTGCACCTTTTGCATTGCCTGTGAATCTGGGGATCCTTCTCCATGGGCGCTGAAATGGAAAGATGTATGGCTGGTGGGTGGAACTGCTGAACACACATAGCTGTGGGCATAGCTTAAATTGGCATCATCACTTCAACAGGGTGAACAGGATTTCAGCAGGGTTGACTAATTTGGGATGCTCCAAATTCATGCAGTGAGTTAAAAGCAGTTGTGGCAATAGATCTTGCTGGTTCCATCTCTTGATTTAGTACCTTGCCCTGAGGACCATCTTTCCTCTTTATACCTGGAGTCTTTAAGACAACAACTTTAGAAATTGGTTTATGTGAGGTTGCAGGTTAACCAGAATAGTGGAACTAAACAAAAGAAATGTCAAAAGCCAGGGGCTCCCTAGTCGAGCGTACATGATTACTGTTACATAAGCTAATTCAGAGTGCTATAAAAACCATTAGGTTTTTGAGGGTTTTTTCCCCCAGGGAAATGCTGCCAGAATTGTCACACATCTCCTGCAGTTCAGACACGGGTACCCCCACTACACAGCATAGCCCTTTGTGTAATCGTGGTGTCTCAGTAAACTGAGTTTGGGAACCCCTCCTGTAAAGCTTGGTCCAGACCTTCAGATTATCCTAACCTTTACTGCATCCTTTTTTAGTTACCCTTTGCCATACTGGGATCCAGGTTGTGAGTGCAGTACTTCTGGTCCAGCTGGAAGCCATGGGGATGCACAACATCTCTTTGCAGTGTGATGTTTTTAGCACAGACTGTGCCTTTCACCTTGACAGAGCAGCAGAGGGGTTAACCAGAGACTTGTGGTTGCAGCCTCATTGCTTTGGATGTGTCCCTAGATGAGGTCATATGAATTTCTTTGGGCAGCCTCTATTCCCCTTTGTTTTAAGCACCACAGTGGTCACCCCAGCTGCACAGATCTCTGTGCCAAAGAGCGTCCCCATGCACATGCACCGCTCGCTCTCCTCGGGCTCCCTAGTGACAAGCCCTCATTTGACATGTGTCCTCTTGGTCTTTCTCATCACGAGGGCGAAGTAGCAAAGGGTGAAGCTTGGTCACCAGCCAGCCTGGAGAGGCCTTTCTGCAGCAGTACAGCTCCATGATTGTGGCTCTGCAGGAAATCCCAACTCCAGGGAACAAGAAGTTGAAGTGAAAAGGCTGCTCTCGATTCAGGTGCTTGGGTTCCTGCAGGGAGAGACGAGGACGGTGCTTGCATAATGCAGACATGTGGACTCAAAGCTGCCTGGGAGAGTCCGGTGGGGCTCCCATGTGCTTCAGGCAGAGATGTGCATTACTTACAGTGAATGAGGGAGTGTAGGCGCTTGTGTGCACAGCTACAAAATTAAGGAATAGTGATGGGTGCCGTGGGCCTGTTTGCTATTGAGGGGATGTGCCAAGCACTGCCTTGTCATCCTGTTCCTTTGCAATACCCACGATTCATCTCCATTCTTATGTATAGTCTCTTTTAGTCCCAAAAGGCTACTGGACATTGCAGGTGAGTAGGTGGATCTCTTGACGCTTTCTTCATACAGCACCTGGCACTATGGGCTCTGGTGTGAAGAAACCAGAGACAGTGAAATATAAATCGGTAGTTCAGGAGTGACCAGGAATTTAATGCTCTGTAATGTTTGGAGGCTTTAGCTGCTGACTGTGTTTTAAGATAATCATCTTCCTTGCTGGAATGTGGTATGGGTTTGTTGATGAGTGCTGATGAGGTCCACAGGGTTCCCTCGAGGAAAGGGGATGTAGAAATGCAGAGTGCAAGTCCTCTGGGACAGGAGCAGTAGTCCTTGTGCGAGGTTACTTGTCGCCTTGGGACCAGGTGTCTCTGGAGTAAACTTCTGACACCCTTTCAAAAGAATCTCACAGCAGCTACAGCAAAGAGCAGGTGGCAGAGCAGTGGAATATGGTTTTATCTCATTTGTCTCATCCCGTTGTGAAGGATGGAGGAAAAAACCCCACAGTGCTCTAGAGGAGAGAGCACAGTGCCCTGGGAGAGAGAAGTACGTTCATTATCACCTCTGTGAGGGGCATGGCCATGCTGGGATGTGGCTGGCCCAAGGTGCCTGTGCAGGAGCTGATGGAGCAGGCCGGGGGGAGCCCTCCTGGGGCTGGGGAGTGAAAGGACCTGCTTCCAGCCAAGGTGGCAGTGGGCACTGAGGAGTGGGATAGCTATGAAGTGTGTGTGGGGTGGTGTCTGGCACCTTTCCCGTTAGGAACAGGGGAAAAAATGAACTGAAGGAAGAAGTAGGGCTGGTGTGTCTTGACCTGGTCTCTATGTGCTAGCTCATGCAGTGCTGGTTACCTAAGCCTCTGTGTGTGGTCACATTTCTCTCGGTTGAATACATGCGTCTCTCCGTGGTGTTTATTTTCTTCCTCTTTTTGTTGCTGAAATGTCAGTTTGCAAATTGCTTTTGGGCATGTTGGCAGAGCAGCTCATGGCTGCTCAACTTTCCCTCTTCCCCTCAAAGTCTGGTGTCCCTCCTCACGTGGGCAGAGGCAAATTCCCGAGCCCTGGCTGCCTACCACAGGCATCCTCTGAGCCTCCAAGGCCGGCACATCCAGTAGTGGCTAGTGTTTACCAAAACCCCTAATTGCACCTTAGGCAGAGAGCACAGATTTACTCCTTGCTATATTTATCTTGTGTCTAGGACTGCAAAAGAGATGGGAGCGCAGCCTTTTATGCTCTTTGTTGCAGAGAGGTGACTTGTTTGTAAGGCAACTCTGCAGCTGGGCTAGTGGATAAAGCACTGTAGATGTTCAGGGCTGAGCATGCGGTCTTTCTGCCAAAATTTTGGTAGCCATAAAAGCAAGGCACAAGGTCCAAGGAAAGCATCAGTAGGAAGAGGCATTCCTGATTGACTGACTGGGTGGAGCAGTCCCTCCTTGGCTTAAATTTCTTGTAGTTTAATTTCTGGCCAAAAGCATGTTATGATGTTCAGAGAAGTGTCAGGCCTGGATGATTCAGCTGCTAAACAAAAATAGGGTTTGCTGCCCAATTCTGAAGCATCTTCTCTCCTTCACTGGATTGGCCCTTCTTCAGCAATGGGGACTTAAGGCAAGGTAAGCCAATGGGGGTGTCCTCTGGCTGCAGCACACCAAGGCAGCATTTCTCTGTTGTGTTGCAGTACAGTAACACAGAGAAATCCATGCAGAGAGAGAGCCCCTTGCCTGTGGTTGCCCCATAGACAGCAATATTTTGAAAATCCCTGTGTTTAGGGATTCACCTAAAGAGGGTGAAACAAAGATCTCAGCAGGTCTGTCCTCAGGTGAGGTCTGCCCTCAACACCAGAGGAGCTCCTTCAACACACACAAACAGAGCATTGCTTCCCACGAGCCTGTGCTGCCTAGGCATAATGTGTCTAGAAATTGTGCAGCTTTTCAGCTGGCTGTGGCACTGGTGATGTGCAGGGAGCTGGACTCGCTGTGCCACAGCTGGGGTGACTCTGGGGCTCCTTGGCGCAGGCTGCTCTGAAGACAGTAGAGGGGAGCAGTGTGTGATGCAACCTGTGCCCCTACCTTATTAAATAAGCTCAGAAAAAAAGGTAACTCCCAAAGGTATTTGCAGGGCTTGGTGTAATCTTCTTTCCTTTAATCTGCCTGCTTATGAGACCCAGGTAGTAACTGTCTTGAAGACTTTGCTCCTCGATGGCTCCTCCTGCCAGGTAGGAGTTGTTGCAGTGACCTGCCCAGGAGGCAGGAGGGTGCAGAGCAAATGGCCAGTCTTCAAAAGAAGAGCAAATATGGTAATGCTGTGGGGAGCCCAGCTTTCCCCCAGCAATTGCTCAGTGGAGACTGACCACAGACCTTCAGGTATGGAGTAACCCCCCTGTTTTGGGAACTCAAGTAGCAAGTAGGGGAAGAGTGAGTGTTGAGAGGGCAAGACTGATGGTAGAGAGGAGGAGTCCGGGGAAAAAAAAAACATAATTGGAGGATTGTGGAAGAGTTAACATTTATGTGAGACTCCCTGCGTGCTCTCAGGAGGGTGTGCGTCCAGTCCTCCTGCCTTGCCTTTTGCTCTGCACTGCCAGCTGCTATTAATACTTCAGCAGGAGTGTAAAAGTGCGAGCAGAAAGCCCAGGGAGGATATGCAAGGGATATCCGGCAGTTTGAGACTTTCAGGCAGAGAGGTTGAGAGCCAGCACAGAAAAGAGTCCTAACAGGAGCTCCCCTTAAAGATACGGGATGGGATGGAACAGAGCGAGACTTGTGGGCATCATCTCAAGGGGCTGTGTGGGCTCGGGGCAGGAGGGGAGATGCGCTGCTGCTGGTTTAGCAATGCCCTGCTGCAACTGTTGTACGTGCTTCTGGGTGGTGATGAGCCCTGTGTCCTGGGCATGGTCTTTGGCTTGGGAAAAGTAATAACTCGGGAGGATCTGTGTTTCCCTGTGTTGAACAAATGCAGCTTTTCATAAGAAATAATCGGGGAGGGTCAAAATAGAGCTTGGCAGCTCCGTGTCTGCCCAGCTAGGGAGGGGGATGGAGGAGTGGGGAGGAAAAGAAAAAATAACTGGCAAAGAGCAGGACAGCGACATTCAGAGGATAAGTACCTTCCTTGAAAAGAGGGGGATCTCCTTGGGTTTTGTTTGGTGTGGAGTTTTTTTGTTTGGTTGTTTGGGTTTGGTTTTTTTTTTTCAAATGAAAAGGAGAATTTTAGCTGGCGTTTTGTTTCTTCGCCATCCTCAAGGCTCATATAAATGTAAATGAAAGGTTCTTGGAGCAAACAGTCAGCAGAGGCTCAGATATTGTCATCTGCTGGATGGGTCCAGCCTGGGGGTAAATGGCATAGAGGGAATATAATGGAGTAACACTTGATTGCACTGTTTGAGTTTGGACCTGTATTTCCTCACGTGAAAATGCTTCACTGAACATAATTTGATTTAGGTGTGCTCTGCTCTGCTGCTCTGTCTTCTCCCTCTGTACTCTCTTCCCAGCTCGCCAGCGCTGCAGATAGCTGAGCTTGTGAAAGAACCAGTTGAATCCCCATTTTTCCTGCCTCTTCAGGCCCTGGAGGTCTTTGGCTGCTCTGGCTGCTTCCCTGCACCTTTGTCAATGCAGTTTGAACCTCTGATCCCTGCATGGACTTGCAGGGTTCATCCTTTCCAGCTCGCTCAGCAGTAGGGCTGGGGTTACAAGGTGATACCTGGCTGTTTTGCAAAAAGCCTGGTAGAAGTGGCCAGCTGTGACTATGGGACTGCATTTGTGAACTAGGTAGAAAAGAAAATAACTTTTCTGTTGGATGAAATGCCATGGGGACATAATCACAGCATAAACCTAGAGAGGCAGACAAAGAATTGCAAATAGGATCTGCCTGAATACCTGCAGGCGTCCGTACCACGGTGGCCGCTGCTGTGGCTGGTGACAGCGTCAATAGTCCTAAATCCCCTCCTGGCTGCCTGCCCACTGATGTCCTGGGCTCTGTGGCATATCCATGGTTGGGGGTGAACCTGTGCTGTCTCCACAGCACCTTCCCTGCTTATCTACATGTTCGTGCACAACAAGCAGTTTATTGCTTAGCAAAGGGCTTGGGCGTTGCTGGGCTAGCCTCGGGAAGGTGTGAGAGAGATAAAATTCAAACTGAGCCTGGAGCAGGGTTTGGTTTACTTTCTTTCTTGTGATTTCCTTCCTAGCTTTCTCTGCACCTGGCAGTGTTTCCTGCTGGCTGCCACCCGTGGTAATGTTTAAACCTGCGAGGTGGGGCGAGGGAAAGCGTGCACCCCTGTGCCAGCCTCGGCAAGTGCTGGGCAGCAGTGGAACAAGGCTCCTGCTTTGTTTCAGCTTCTTGTTTGGGTTTATCTTTATGGCAGATAGTGGTGGTTTCCTAAAAGTTGATCCTGCCTCTTCCCTCTCCTCGTGGCTTTGCCAAAAGACAGCCCTGAGGGGCCTTATACCCCCAAAATACAGCCCCAGCCAGGGGAGAGTCTTTTCTGTCCCCTTCCCAAATCCTAGATGTGCTTGACTTCCCCCCAACCCTTTTAACAGTAGTATTAGAAAATGCAATATATATTATCTTTCTCTATATAGACTTGTACAATGCACGGACCACCAAATACCCAAATACCTGGGTCTTGATGGGTTAAAGTCACATGTGTGCTGCCCCTATCCCTTCTTCCTTTCCATTCACCTTCTTCCTTTCTTGATACTTCCCCTGAGCTTTTCCCTTCCTCTCCAGGGTGAGGAACTTGGCAATGAAGGCTGCTCAGTGGAGGCAGCAGAGTGGATTTTGTGCTGCATGGAGCTGAGCAGCTCCCCTGGGTCCTCGCTTTGTGTTCAGCACCTTCGAGATCTCGGGCAGGAAACATGGTTTCAGACTGTTCATGGGAAAACATTGCTTATTGTCCCCTCTCTAACGCCTTAGGCACTGGCAGCAGGAACATGCAGGGCTTTAATAGCAAATAGTGAGTGAACAGGAATCTAAACCTCCCTGCCCAGGGAATAACCTGCTGGGGATTAGAGAGAAACTTCCGCAAGGAACGGGCCATCCTGGGGCTGCCTCCCACCAGCTTTCTGCTATCTGATGTGCAGCAGTTGATGCTGGCCTGACCCCACTGCTTGACATTAGCTGTGTTCCTCCCTCTGGTGTGGTGACAGCGATACTCCATCAGCTGCTGTTTGGGGGAAACACGCATTATTGAAAAGCAATGTAGGTTCAGGCTGTCTAGAGGTCCCAGCAGTGCCTGTAATGCCTGGAGTCTTTCCCTGGAAGTTTATTCATCCAGCCAGGAAACAATTCATCCTTCTTCCCATGCTATGGGGGGAAACATCAGGCTCTGTCACAGCTATGACACTTGTGATTTCCCACGTGAACTGTGAACATTTTGGGGCAAAAACCGTCACGTGTACCGTGCTGAGCATGCGAGGGTTCTGCCAGCACACCTGGCCTGCGTAGCAGCTGTGCCTTCCCTGCTGGCATCTGCCATCCCTGCCTCCAGGCTGCCGGAGGAATGGCTTGTTTGCCAGCTCTGGGAACGGAGGCTGTGCCCTTGCATCTGGCTGGGTGACTCAGGCTCCGCACTATCAATAGGAATCGGTAGCAGATGACACGGGAGGGTCGCATGGGGCAGTTTGGGCAGTGCTGCGCCCGCAGGCAGCGCAGGCAACGTCTCAGCAGAGGTGCTAACGCGGCATCCCCGCTGCCTGCCCTGGCCGCCGGCCAAGTGGAAGCTTCTGAGCAGACCAGCCCATCGCTGCAGCCGCGCATCCCTCCATCCCAGCCAGGGAGAGGAGGATCTGGTGGCGGGCTCCGCAGGGCTGCTCTGCTCCCTCTGCACCCCTGTGCCCTGCCTCGGCATCACTGGGAAGGAAAACTGCTTTTAAATCCCACCTCTGCTCCGCCGTGGGACCAAGAAGACCAAGAACTTCTGCCCAGGGCAGAGACTTTCACTATCGCTTTCGGGCTGGCTGCAGAAATCCTCCCATTATTTTGCAGTGGGGAGGAAGGCGAAGTGGGGGCTCGGTGCCAGGGCTGGCGGCGAAGCTCTCCAGTGGGTTGCACGGGGCGAGTAAACATGTGCGGCGCTCAGGTCCTGCGTGGTAGCAGCAGCAGCAGCAGCAGCAACCCATGATGCTGTGCTTGGAATGAAGTCAGCCTTCATCAGCCGAATAGTTTATGCATGAATCGAAACTTCAGACCTGGCAGGGTGGGGGAACGCGCAGGATCAGGGCTCTTTTAAAATGCTGGAGCCAAGGAAGGAGGAGGGGATAGAGGAAATAGCAGGAAAATAAGACTGGGGAAGAAGGGAGAGATTTGAGAAGCTGGATGAGTTGTTCGCTCTGTTATTGCGAGGAGCCAAGTTCCTTAAGCATCTCCTGGTGGATATCAAGAGGGAGCTGTAGAGGCTGGAGCTTTCCCCTGGACACTCGCATGCTGTAGCTTTAAGACTGTTTCACAGAGGACTCGGGATTTCCAGTTTTGCTGCGCCTGGTGGAGTATTTCAGGGAGTTACAGGATTTTTCGGGTCATGCACCCCCTTTTCCTTTTTTCTTCCTCCTTTCTCTTCCTCTCTTACTCTTCCATTTCATTTCAAAGAGACAAAGCTACTTTAGTTTGGAGCACAAACATATGATCAGCACATGGAAATGTGGTAATTTGGATGCATTCATGATTGCAACAGATTGAAGAAATTAGACCAGACAAAGAGCTTTTTTTGGAAGAGGAGGAGGAGGAGGCAAGGCAAGGAGGGAGGGAGAGTGGGGGAAAGAAGGGGACGCCACCGAAAAAAGGGACGGCCGTGACACGCGGATGCTAAATATATCCCGTAGTAATGGAGAGGGACCGGATTTCAGGTAGGCTATTGATCTTTTAATATACTATATTCTGCCTGTGCCCTCTTACCTTTCCAGCAGCTTCTGCACTTTAAGAAGAGAAACAGCCACGCTCCGAGTGGATTTCAGCCGATTCCTTTATTTATTTCTTTTTTTGCAACGCTTCCTTTCTGCATTTCTTTTTTTTTTTTCTTTTTTTTCCCCCATCCTCCTGAGCCCTCTAGACAGAAGGTGGTTCCAGCAGAAGGCAGGGGGGGCGAAGGGGGAAGCAGGGGGGAAAAAGAAACTGCTTTCTAGGTCTGGATTTCATTTGAGTCTCTCGCTCCCCCCTCCCCTGCTCCCATGTGCCGCTCGGCGCGGGGGGATGAATGCTGAGCCTGTTAGCTCAGAGCTGCAAGCCGGGAAGAGGGAGGAAAATAGCCGAGCTCTTGGCATGGAGACGCGTTTCTGCTCTGAAGGTTGGCTCCTGAGTTTGTGTGTGTGTGTGTTGTGGTTGAGCTTTCCCTGCTTGCCAAAGTATCTTCCCCTGGCTTTTGCCCTCCCATCCTGCCTGGCTGGCTGGGCAGGAGCTGCCTGCGTGTCCGGCGGCTGTTCCTTGTGCAATGCCAGCGCCGGTGGTCGGCGGCCCGGCGTGTGCTTCACCTTGCTGGCCATGTGTGGGGGCGTTCGGGTGGGGAGGAGGATGGAGGGGGGCGGTAAGTGAAGGAATGAATAACTTCATTTAATTCCTCAGCTTCCCTGCAAATTCCACCTAATGGTGTGTGCCTGAGTGGTTCCAAAAACTGTTCCCGGGTACGTCCAGCTGTCGGGGAGCGGTGTGGCAGCGAGCTGCTTCTGGGGTGGCCGCGACTGTAACTGTTTGCAGGGAGAGGGGACAGGCGGTGTGGCATCACCCACAAGGCTTGCTCTCCGAACGCACGAGCGGGATGGCCGGCATCAAAGAGGGAGAGCGAGGGAGGGGTTGTCTGCGCCAAAATCGGTAGCCCCGGTGTGCTGCAGCCCAACGGTGGGTCTCGTGGTACGGCACAGCTTGCCCTCCTCCAGCATGGCAGCCCTGGAGAGGCACGAGGCCTCTTCTACTGGGCGTTCCCAGCCGGCTGCTGGGCACTGGCGCTGGGAGGGAAACCACAAGGATGAGAGGAAACGCTCAAGCCAGGGTGGAGCGAAACTGTGGCCAGGGAAAGCTGCTCCCATGGCTGGCCCATACCAGACCCATTGGGCCCTGTCCGAGGATGTGCTGGGAGCACCCGGTGCCCCTGGACGAGGACTTACCTGCAGGAGCATCCTCCGTTCCCCACTGCCTCTGGAGAGCGCAGATGGCACCTTCCCGTCCCTCTCTCCATCTCTCTTGCTTGTGCTTTCTCCTCTGGTTTGAGCCACTTCAAAGCATTCCTGAGAGCTGCTCATAACTCAGAGCCTGGTGGGTGTTTCAGCAGCACAGGGCTTTGGGCTGGAGAGCCTCTGCTGCTGCGTGCGGGCCTCTGCTAGGCAGGGACGGTTTGGTCCCACTGCGGTTTGGCCTTTTGCATCTCCTGTCACACCCTCGCTGGGTCCCTTCCCTCCACGCAGAGGTGGTGGGGGGCTTTGCAAAGGGTGGCTGGTGAGAAAGGGGACTCCCTAGTGATGCGATCTGGGGCTCTTTGTTCCAGAAAAGCCTCCAAGGTGGGTTTTTTCTCAGCCTTGAGCTTCACATTGTGTTCAACTGCTGTGAGGAGCCCAGAGCCCTTGTGCCCGGGCTGGCTGTCACCCGCTCCCAAGGTGTGCAGCACCCAGGGACCCCATGGGCAGGAAGACCCTGGGCTGGTGTCTTTGTGCAAAGATGCAAGAGCTCTTGCTAACCCCTGGGAGCACGTTTGCAAAACGCTGATGTCCGAGTGCATACGTGTTTCGCTGACCTCTGCTGGAACCGGCTTTTCTGTGGGTGGTTCAGATGCGGCTGAGCTGCGGGCAGGGAGGCAGGCAGCAGGCAGGGCACGTGGGCATGCTCGGTGGTCTGGGCCAGGCTTAAGTAAGCGTGGCGTGTGCCTTCACCTAAGGCGGTTGTGCCTGGGGGCTTGGTGTGGGAGGATAAACACGGCTGCTCCATGCTTGCTCAAGCATGAGCATGTTGCGTGGGACCCTAGAGCCGTGCAGGCCATCTCGGTAGTGTTTCTGAATATGCAGCTCCAGCGTGAAATATGGGATGGGGGAATAGATGAGCCGAAGGGCTGGTCTTCTCCGCAGGTCCCTGCTTGGAGGGGTCAGCGCAGGCAGGGAAAGCTGCTCAGCCGTGGCAGTGTCAGAGGGAATACTAAACCCGTGCACGGGGACAGAGCAAACCTGTGCTCAAGGAGATTCTGGGCACAAAAGTGACAATATCACCAGGTCATACAGTTGGCTCCCAGGTCCGTGGCACAGCACGGATTCGCAGGGTGAGCTGCTTGGCTCACGCTGGTCCTGCCGCTGCCAGCATGCGAGCGGGCTGTGCCCAGCCGATGTGCTCCGAGGGTCTCGCGGGGCTGTGGGCTCCAGCACTGCCGTGCTGGTGGAGGAGAGGAGCAGGGAGCAGAGCTCAGCCTGCCCTGGGCTCCCCCCCGCCGTGGCCGTGCAGGCAGCGCTCCTGGTGCGGGCAGCAGGACAGCCGGGGCTCTGGCTTCAGTGACTAACCAAAAGATGACTCAGATGAAAGCAGATCTGTGCAGCGCTGGGGGCTGCATCCCAGGCACTGTTCTGGCCCTAAACATGCTTTTAATTAATACTCTGCTGTGGGTGGGAATAGCTGACTCCTGAGCTGAGTGTGGGGCTGCTGGATGGGGCAAGGGCCCCCCAGGGTGGGTGGGAATTGGGTCTGGCCTCTTCTTTGAGGGCTTCTTTCCCACAGCTGCTGGAGCTTGGCATGTCCTGCGGGGTCTCCTCTGCCCAGGGAGAGCTCAAGCTTTCTTGCACACAGCGGTGTCCCCTATCCAGGATCCCGTCTCCCCCATGCTTCAGGGAAAGGCATTCAAGGTGCGAGGTGATGCTGTAGGTCTGTGCCTGGTTTGCTGCCAGCTCCAGGGTAGTGAGGGTCTTCCTTGGTTTCTGTGACAAGGCACCAGTCTCAGGTGGTGCCTGTGGGTGCCAGTGTAAGAAACACAATCTCATATAACCTGCTAGTCCCTTTTAATCTGCTTAAACTCTCTCTCATACAATTCTGCAAGCTAATACTGCCTGAAAAGCCTTAGCTCCAAATTAATTGGTTTCCAGGCATCTTTCTCCAATGGTTTGGGGCCAGGGAGCTGTGCTCTGGGGCTGCTCTGTTCCTCACATCTGCCCCTTCTCTCTGCCTTGTCAGATTGTGTTGGTGGCAACAGCCTGGAGATGGCTCTCCTGTCTTTCGCTAGCAGATGGCTCTTTTGACTAGTCCAGATCTTTCTATGAAGCCTTACTCTTTAATGCCATGGGCCCTCTTACCTCTTCTTAAATGAAAAGCAAGGGCCAGCAGCACCCCAAGCAGTGGGGTTTTGGTGACTGCGATGGTGGGGTGACAGGATGGGTGCAACCGTGATGAGAAAAGGTCTGAGCTCCCAGGTAAATTAATAATGTCACTTTTGAAATTGCACTGTGAAAACTCATTTTAAGAGTTAACAAATGATGATGAGGAGGTGATTGTAACACCTGACTGCAATGAGTGGCATATACTAGGCAGGGCCCAGTAGCAGGCAGCTGAGAGTGCTGTAGGTGCGTGTAATCTGCTGAACTCCAGAAAGAAGGGTGAACTCTTTATTAACCTATTGGTGACCATTCTTAATCTTTCAGTTACATACCCACGATGGATATGTTTGTGTGTGCGTATTCGTACAGATTTTAACATGGTTTTTTACATCATACTATGCACCTAAATGATCCAAGCAGCAAGGAGACAGCCCCTATTTGCAGCATGTGGCTTGCAGAGGCTGTGCAGGCAGCACTTCTCAGACTAAATGCAACAACACAGCATCTTCAGTGGTCCTCAGAGCCACATGGGAAGCACCATGTGCCTGGACTGAGCAGCAGAAAAGGAAAGTAGTGACCCTATATGTGAATGCTAGGGGTGTGAAGCTTTGTTGGGAGGGAATATGCTTGTTTCTGCTTTTTTTTTTTTTTTTTTAATAGAAGTTAATCTATACAATGCGTGTAGCAGGGCAGAGGTGTTGGGGTTGCTTCTGATCACTCTAGCTATCTTTTCTGTTCTCAAGTTTCTTGGTGTCACTGTTATTCCTAGGAAATAGCAGATAAAAGCCCGACATGTTTCTTTTTAGTGGTCTTTAACTATACACCTTCTTTTACCAAATGTTTTTCTTTTTCCTCTGACTTGCAGCACGTTGCACTCGTGGGACACCAGCTCAGGCATTTACATGGATGGTTCTACCTCCTGTTAGATCCCACTGCATTCATGGGATGCACCCAGGGACACCTTCCTGCCTGTCCTGCCTTTGCTGGTGGCTGTTGGTCTGCCCTTAGCCCTCCCTTCTGCTGCCAGTGTCCTGCCGCTTGTGTCCCTGCCTGGTGCTGACCCCCATGGTTTGCTGCAGTGTGCGATGCCCTGTCCCCTTAGGCCATGGGCTTGCACGCTATGCACTGTAAAAACTACCCGCAGCTTTTTTCGCCCAAGTTTTTTGTTCAAGCACTTACCTTCATCCCAGATGTTCTGTAGTAACCTGTTGTGACTGTGGGTTTCGGCTCATTTACTAGTAGGTCTATGCAGGCCCTCTCTCAGGGAAGGGTTTGCATTTCATGAGGCTGTGGAGTTGCCTCTGCAGACAGTTGTGTTCGCAGCATGCTCCGTGCTGCTCCCAGCCCACTCTTGGCTGCCTGCTCCTGCCTGGCCAGCGGATGCATTCCCGCAGTTGTCTGAGGCATGTCAAGGTATAAAGTATTATCCATTTCCTGATGTCTGCTCTTAAATCTGCTGGAATTTCTGCTCATCTCCATTAAATACAATCCCATTGTGGGGCACAACTCATCTCTCGCCTGACAGCACAGGTAATGCTTCTCGACACCGCTCTGTTGAACTTGGCTAACCCCAGGGCAGGAGGTCCTTTGCTGCCTGCCCTCCTGCTTCGTGCTTTGCTGGATGACTCGGAGCCTCCCAGCAGAGCGATTCCCATGCTGCTGTGGCAAGGGAGGACATTTCTCATGCAAGTCAGGGCGCTTCCAAGGTCCAGCATACCATAAGGCTGAGTAGGAGCAAGTACGTAGTTAGGGAAGTATGTCTGGGTCAACACATGTCTTTAGTTGCCTTAATGATCTCAGAAGCACAATATCTGTGTCCTGTTGGCTTCTCTACGCGGTACTTGCAGCTGTAACTAATGGACAGAATAATTTGTTAGAGAGCAGCAATGCCTCATGCTGTGAGTGTTGTAGTCGGGCTCAGGGCTCTGCAGCCAGACCCTGGCATCATACGGGCAGTAGGGAAGGTCCTGATGGGGGCAGCGAGTCCCATTTTAGGAGCAGTCTTATACCTGAGAAAATTTAGGTGAAATTTCTTGCTCTGCCCCAGATTTTCTGTAAGTCATTGGGAAAAGGTATTTGTGCTCCTATTACCCTTTGATTTTGGGTAAGGATCTGGTGTTTGGGTCTCTGTGCTGAAGCTCTCTGTAGGCAAAGGAGGGATTGTAGCAGTGCCTGCCTGCGTGGAGGAGCTCAGAAGTGCAGCTAGAAACTCCAAGCTGTTCTTACGCTGCAGCAAAGGGAGTCATGAGTCTCTAAAGTGGGTATGTGCATGGGATCTAAAGCTGTTCCACAGGGACTACTAGTGCTTGATGGCTACTCTGAACAGCTGATGGAGACAGCATCCATTACATATATACTTAACCAATATCCATGGACAATGACCCCTTTACACTGAGTTTCTTGGGCTATGCCCACCACTATTTCTTAATGGTTTCTGTTTGCAAGGGCAGCTTCTTTCCAAAGTACCAACACTGAGAATTAATTTCCCCATGGTCATCTCTGTGTGGGATACGGCACCCCCTCTGCTGCCTCTCCTCTAGCACTTCAGGCTGCTGGTACATGTATTTGTGCTGTGCTAGCACCCAGGTACTGCATCCCCAGCACAGGAAATCCTTGAGCCCTTGCTGCTGGATGGAGCTGCTGTTTGAATGGCAGGTGAAGTGAAATTAGCCCTTCAGTGTAACGTTCAAAAGAGCGATGGGATGCTGATGCTGAGAGTGTTGTTAGAGACTTATAAGCAGCTCTGTTTTGTGGCTTGGGGAGAACGGGCATGATTTTACAGGTAAATAAAATGCATTAGTTTTACAAGCAATAATCACGCAATAAACCTGAAAGTGTGTTTTTTCATAGAATCAAAACAGCCCAAGTTGGAAGGGACCTCAAAAGATCACCTGGTCCAGCCATTCATGGGAAAGAGAGCCTAGATGTGACTGGACATGGTGCTAGATAATCTCATCTTGAAAACCTCCAGCAGCGGGAACTCAACCGTGTCCCTGGGAAGGTTGTTCCAGCGATTGATTGTTCTCACTGTAAAAAATGTCTGTCTTGTATCAAAATTAAGATTTTTTTAAAAATCTTTTTTTCCTTGCCCTGCTCTATGTCTGTGTGAAGTTGGTGCAACATAAACAGGTCTGTATTAATTTTGTGATTACATCATTACCAGATAACTTATAAACTAAAGCAGTCACTCTTGGAGCAAATTCTGGTTTCCAGTGAAGCCAATCTGGGGAGTGATAAGCGTGATTGCTTGGATGCAGGTTTTGTGGGGGAGCCTGCCATTAGCTCTGCAACATCTCCAGGTTGCAGCTTTGACCATGAACTGGCAGGGAGTTTGTAGCTTGAGGCTGTAGGAATAAAGGTTTATTTCCATGTCACTCAGCTGTCTGATCTGGAAAATTAAACTGTATCATCAAGACAACCAAGTTTGATCTCTGGCTCACTGGAGTAGAGAAATACTCATGTTCTTTTGTTGTCTGAAATGTTGATTCTTCAAAATCCCATTGGGTTTGGAGAAATGGGGTCAAAGCATAGAAGTGTGGGCACCCTCAAGTGAGGCTGCTAATGAAGGTATTGGCCCATAGAGTCAGAAATGACTCTCTCTCCCTGACTGCCCCCATGCTGGGCTCTCCCTCCGTGACTTCCCAACTTGGGGCAGCATCCGTATATGCCCGTGGCACCCCCTTGCTGGCAGCTCACCCTCTGCCAGCTGGCACTGCTTGCCTGCATGTAACACACTCTCCTTCCAGATGAGCGCAGGACATGCTTTTTTTTATTAGTTTCACATGCTTTTTCTTTCCAGGTCTACGTGCTTCAAGCTCTTAGTCATGGTGCCGGAGCAGGGGCTTTGGTGACATAGGCAAGACCTTGCGGCTGAGGAGGGAGGCTGACATGGGTGTTTTGGGGCTGGGGGCATGTGCTCAGTAGGTGCTGGGTGTTTTCTGAGTGCTTGATCCCTTGCAGTGGCAGGGAGCAGCAGGCCTGCCCAGCATACCCAGGATGGAGGAACTGACAGTGGCTGAGCATCCCTGATGAAGCCAGAGCCTTTGTCAAGGGTGGTGTGTGTTTGGATCCATCTGGGTGGTTTAGAGGGACAAATGGAAAGAGTTAAAATCCTGAATGCTTGGCAGGGATGCTTGCTTTGAGGGACACTTGGGAAGCTGGAAGACAGCCCCTGGGGAGTCGAATGGTGTGAAACTGCAGGTTGGGAAGCCTGGATCAGGACTTGGACCCAGGCTTTGAGCCCAGGGCCCCTTTCTGCTTTACCATCAGACTGGTGAGAGCAGCCATGTTGGGCAGAGCCACACAGCGGTGTGGGTAAGGCTGCTTTTTGTGCCTGGGTCTGGGATTTTGTCCTTGTGCTGCTGACTTCTGGAGCTACAGCAAGTCACAGGCTCCCCATTTCACTGTCTCTGAGATGTCTGCTTGGACTTTGAGGTTTGGGCATGTCCCTGTTTGAGCTCAGGGGAACAGCCTGGTCCTGTGTGAGGGTCTTTATCTCTGCACCTTCCTCAGAAGCACCTGGTGCTGACCAGTCCATGAGCTGTTGTACCAGCTGGTCCCTGTCTCTACCCAGGCTATAGGCAAAGAACTTTCAAGATCCTCTCATCTAAGTGGTGCTGGAAGTACAGAGCATCATACTGCTGGTACCCTGCTGCCTGGCCTGGTGGGAATCTGGACTTGGGAGGCTCATCCATGGTGATGCTTTCTCCGGCCCAGAAGTGTTTTGCGTGGACCACTCTGTTACTGATGTTGCTGTGACAGTGCTGTAGGGACCCTGGCTCTGGTCAGAGTTTTTGGGTGATGACTGCTGTGAGTGTACCTGGAGAGAAGGTCCTAATGGCTGCACAAGTGATCAGCCTCAGGTCTCCCACTTCCCAGTCCAGAGACCTGTTTCCTTGACTACACTGCCTGTAAAGGAGAGAGAAGAGGCTTTTTTAACTGCTTCAGCTGGCCTTTGCAAACTTACACCCTGTAAAGAGCACTCCAGAAACTCCTTTCTGCTTTTTTAAGCACATATGTGGAAGGGATCCCTGCCTAAGAAGCGTCTTGGTTAGCTTCACCAACCACCTGAATGCCTCCAAGAAGTACGTACCGGCTGGGGCCAGATGACTGAGGTCCCTCGGCTGACTTTGCAAGATCCCAGAGGGGGTCATCCCACATTTCAAGTAAGGTTATCAGCAGCTACGTCCCAGCAATCTTGGTCCCTGGTTTCCAGTGGGCTAAGGGCGGATATCGTCATCCCCAGAGGCTTCAGTCTTGCATCTTTTTGAGTCACAACTCAAAGCAACTCAACCCCAGCCCCAGGGGTGCATCGCGGCTGGGAACAGGGGTGCCCGTGGGCCAGGCAGAGATAACCTGCCCCCGGCAGCTCCTGGGACCCCCTGTCCCGTGGACATGGCAGGGAACACGGACCCGCGGGAAGCGGCGATGCTGGGATGCGCACCGTGCTCCTCGCTGCGGGGCGGGAGGGGGCCTGTCCGCCGGCACCCCCCCCTGCCCCCCCGGGCAGGAGGGGCAGGAGATGCTCTGGGTGCTGCCTCTTTCCCTGCCAAACCCCAGCTCCCGGGGGCTGGAGCCGGCCGGGGCCGTTAGATGGCGGTGTCCGCTTCCCCGCCGGCTGCCGGGGCGGAGCGGAGCCTCCGGGGGGGGGGGGGGGGGGGATTGGGGGTTGGGAGACCGGAGGGGGGCTGCGGGGCTGCCCCCAAACCTCTGCCCGCGATCGCATCGCTCATCCCCTGCCGCGGGGCTTGCGGGTCCCCCGGGAGCTCCCTGCGGCCGCCGGCTTGGATTTCACCTCCGAAAGCGAGTGGGGTTGTGTTCGGCTGTAAAAAAGGCAAATAGCTGCCGACGGTTACAGGAGAGGATAGTAAATTCTGATACGTGCGTATATGGAGGGATTTTATTCGGCGAAAATAGATATTTCTTGCTACGTTGCTAAAAGCATCTGCGTGCCCCTCTCCTAAACAGATCCGCTTTTTGGCACAGCTTTTATTTACCAGTGAGTTGGGATTTAAGCTGCACCGGGAGGGAATGCTCTCCTGGCAATTAGAAGCTGGGCTCTTGGAGTCCTTTTCCTGCCCTTCCACTAAATCGCTCTGTATCCTTGCGTAAATCATTTAACACGTGTGCTCTAACTTCCTATATGGAAAATGAGGTAGATACTTTCCGCTTTTCATAGGCACTTCAGGATCCTCTGCTAGACAGCTGCGAGGGATTTGTCATGATAAAGCTGGGAATTTGACCCCTTTGAGATGTCAGCACCCCCGTGCAGGGCTGGGATGAGGCTCCCTGTGGGGTGGAGGCAATGGCTGGTGCTAATCTGAGATGTAGAGCTGGGGAGTAGCTGAACATCAGGCTGGAGACACGAATCATACTCACTGGATCCATCCCTGCTAAGGAGCATGGGCCAAAGAGCAAGAATATGGGATTTATTCCCAGGCTGTGATGTCTGTCCCTTGGTCACCACAGGCATGGCAAGTGCAGGCAGAGATTCCTTTGGAGGAACTCTGGTGCCGAGCAGTGCAAAATCACCTGCCAGTGCCATGTTCTCAGCTAGAGCACCACCAAACACGAGCTTATGTGTCTTCTCTGCTCCACTCATCAACAAGAGCCATCTGACTGTCCTCAATTCACCAGGGACATGGAAAGGCACATAAATCCATTTGTCCTCTCCTGCTGTCTTCTGCTGGTGATGTTCTGCCGAAGTCTTTAAACACTGTCCCTGGAGATGATGATCTCCTGGTATGGGCCTGCCATTTCCCCTACTTTGTCCCCCAATTCCCCCTCCCCAACCCTAAAGAATTTAGCAATTTTTTCTTTACTGCTTTCTTTCTCCCTTGTGGCTTCTCTTGGCTCCGTGAGGTCAACGGCACTCGGAGCGAGAAGGCTGGAGCTGCCACTCCAGAAACACTCACCAGGAAGGCTTGTGTTTAAGTAAGCATTCACTGTTTTGTCAGGGTAGAGGCAAAGCAGGCAACCTTGAAAGCAGTTGAACTGTTGGGCTAGGAAAGGGTAGACTTCAGTACGTAGAATGTTTACCATTTCTTTCTTCTCTCGCATTTTTCACTCCATTCAAGTGGAGAACTGATCAAACCCAACTTCAGCTGCCTAAAAAGGGCTGGTTGACATCTGTATTGACAGCTGCTCTCCAGGGAAGGGGGCCCTGTTGGAAACTGCCATGGTTGGTGAGCAGTTGGTTGGTTGTGTTTTGGGGTGTTTTGGTTTGGGTTTTTTTTCCAGAAAATGTGAAAAATTCCTAGTGGGTGGAGAGGGAAAGTGAACGATGGAAATTGTGTGTCTCATGGTCTCAGCTGAAACACACCCTGGGGAAGGCATATCCTCCATAAGAGGAACAGCAGTGTTGGCCACAAACCAGGAAACCCTTCCCTCCCCGCTCCCCTGTGCAGCAAGAGCTAGGTGCTGGAGGCAGCATTTCCATCCCAAAAGGCTGTTCCTGGTTCCTCTTCTCGTACCTCTTCACCCCTTGGGAAACCCACTGGAGTGGCCTGCTTAAGTGCAGGTTGTCCTCCAGGGCTCTTGCTCCTTTCTGCTCATCAGTTTTTTCCAGCAGACTAGTTTTACTGGTGGTGCTGGGCTCTGTACTTGGGCCATTCGCTGGCTGTGCTGTGAGAATACGAGGAATGTTGCTGAGTCCCGAGTAATGCTGTCAGTGTTGGCTGAGGTACATGGTTTGGATGCCTGCTCCCAGCCTTGCTCCAAAATGATATGGCAAGAGGTATGTCATGGCATTGGTCTTCACTTGGTGCAGATGCACATGTGCACCCAGGGCTGCACAGAAGCTGGGGAGCTAAAACTGGCCTTTTATCTCATATTTGATCTCCAAATTGGTTAAGACCCACCTCTGGAGTCCTCTACTCACTTTTGTTGCCGCTCCACAGCCCCCTTGCCATGTCCAGGCTACTCGGAGAGTGGGCCCTTTGTCTGCAGCTGGAGAGGAAGCTTAATCTTGCCCTGTACAAAGGCGAGAAGGGGACAACCAGCAGTGCAGGGGACCAAAGGGTGGAGGAAGGGGATGTGCAACAGCAGCTGATGCAGAGGTGATTTAGTCGTAGGGGCTGAAGGGCTGTGAGGCAACTGTGTGGATGGGAGTGCTTCAGACCTGGGGGAAGAAAAGATGGAGTATTTTAAAGAAAAGGACCTGAGAGGCAGAAGGAGAGGTATTGGGAGGGCTTTGCAGCAGCAGGGGTGGGGACTCAGTCTGAGCTCTCCCTTTCTTGGCTTGATGCCTTCCTCCCCCTTCTCTCGCTGCGTATGGTGTTTCCTCTTGCAGGCCAGCAGAGACCCTGACACCGCTCCATCTCTGGTAAAGCTCAGGCTTGCCTGCTCACCCAAGCTTTGCTCATCTGCCAGACCCTATGCACAGCAAGAGGTGTGTTTTGCTGCTGGTTACCCACAGAGAGATACAGATTCCTCTGTGAATCTAAACAATGGGCAGACAGCATGGCCCCCACTTTTCTGAAACCCTTTTTTGAAAGGGTTCATCATACAGCACTAAGTAGCCACCTAAACTGAGTAACTTATTCCTTTTCTTTGATAAACTCACTCTTGTACAAGGCTGCATGTTGTCTCGGTGGCTGCTAGTGCCCTGTTTCTGGTGGGAGCCCCACTGTGCCCCGGCAGCAGCAAGCAGCGAGCATCGCACAGTATAAATCATGGGAAATCCGGTTCTCTGTCGGACGTACTGTTCAAAGGCACCTTGGTTGCACTCAGGACATTCTGCTGACAGATTTTCCCATTAAATAAAAAGTGCTAGCTGTTGACATACAAATGTATCTGAAGTGTAGGCTTTTACCGTCAAATCTCACTGCTGCTGGCTTAAAATCCAGAGGGCATGATAGTGTAAAACCAAAGGGGCAGAGGTTGTCTGAACTTTGGCAGAAGTTCACATTGTGTTTTGAGTTGGAATTCAGGTTGCTGCTTCTTCCAGCTACAGCGATACCTGCATCCCTTCAGGGGCCAATGCAGGTCCCGCGGGAAGGACCGGCAGAAGCAGGACTGTTCCCTAATTGCCTCTCTCCATCTGCGAGAAGCCATTTGAGTTAACTGGACTGTCTCTCATGCTTCCATTTCTGCTTAAACAGTAAATAGGAATTGCATTAAACCACATAGGTCAGCAGTGGCTGTGGGATGTATAGAGTGTGGTAATATGTGTGAGGATGGCTAAGATGGTGCGTGAGGCTTAGAGGCATCACCTCCACCCAAAACACATGTACGTCTTCTGTTCCTACCTCTGCCTGTCCGAGGTCCTCAACTCCCAGTGACTGTCACGTGTTTCCCTCCAATTCCTTTAGATCTTGGCTCCCAGGTCCCTGACTTGCCTCCTCATTGCCTTTTGGATTGTTGAAGTATTTTTCTTGTCTTTAGGAAAGTGAATTAATGTCAAGGGCTGCCAATATCTGTAAGGCTGCTTTCTGAGGCAGACTGCTGCTCACAAATGAGATTTTTTTTTAAAGCAGATACGTCAGATCCATCATCAAAATAACCCATCAAAAACAGCCCCTTCACAGACCTCTCATTCGTATTGCATGGACTTAAACAATAAAGCCAAGCTGGTTTTCAGTCCTTTTCCTGGCTTTGGAAAGAAACTGCTTTTAAAAAAACAAACAACAAACCTGGTGTTTTCCAGTAGAGATGCAGAATTTGCTCTGCGGGGAGCTGGTCTCTCTCAGGAAGCGCTGGAAGTGGCCATTTGGATTTAATGCCTTGCTCATCAGCTGTATCTGCTGTGAACAGGAACATCTTACTCTGCAAGGACTTTGCTGTTTTCCATTAAATAGGAAGTTGCCCTTTTAGTATTAAGAGTTAAGGGCAGATTCTCAGCTGACATGGGCTGTCAGAGCTCCACCAGCTCCAGCAACTGAAAGTGTATTCCCTCGCAATCCTGCTGCGCTTGGCGTTTTCCTAGGGTTATATAAACATCCCTGTTTTATAGATGGGGCCGGGACATGCAATCTGCAAACTGCTGACAGTCCCTTGCAAGATGCAGAGCTGTACCAGAAGCTTTGGCAGCCCTGTGACATCAGGGAGAGATGGGAGCCACCTTGGGCAGAGCAAAGCCATCAGGACCCTGCCGTGGGGTGTGTGCTGTGGCTTTGGGTCAGCCCCACACCTGCCACTGCTGAAGAAGTTGTTGGGAGCTGATTCAGACACAGCAAGAG
This sequence comes from Astur gentilis, assembly GCF_929443795.1. Taxonomy (NCBI): domain Eukaryota; kingdom Metazoa; phylum Chordata; class Aves; order Accipitriformes; family Accipitridae; genus Astur; species Astur gentilis. The sequence continues at coordinate 31,415,841 of NC_064889.1, forward strand.
GCTCAAGCCAGCAGGGCTGGGGTGCCCGCACATCAAAGGTCATCCTCAGGAGAACTTTTTCCATCGGTTCAGGATGCTGCAGGAGCTGGACCTGCACACCCGCTGCACCACGATCAGGTTTTTCTGTCTAGGAAGTTCAGGTTTATCTCTGTACTGGCAGGCAAAGGAGGATGCCACACCTCTGGGAGGTTCTGGGGTCTGGGTGGTGTGGGAAAGTGGAGAAGCAAGATGCAGGCTTTGGGGAGCTGTGTTTCATGGGCTTGCCTTGAAGCCAGGGCACTTTGAGATTTCCAGGGGCCCTGGGGAAGGAGAGTAGTGATAAATCTGGGTCATAAATAACATTCCCTTGCCCTTCTAGTGATTTCTAATACACTGTGCTTTTTTGACAACAAATACAGCAACAGGCTGTAATCCACAGGGGCTTTTCTTGGCTCTCAAGCTGAGAAAGTGCTTGCTCCAAGTGGGCTTGGCTGCAAGGAGCTCCCAGCTCTGGGTGTGAAGGTCAGAGGGGAAAGGAAGTAAAAGCACAGATAACACATTGTAGGGCTCTTTCATTGCCAGTCTGGGAGATTTTGTTGTCCTCAAAAATGAGCTCCGGGAAGCCTGATGGGTGATGCTGTGGCTACTCCTATGGGACCTTGCAGTGCTGCAGCTCCAGGAGAGCTGCACAGCTCCCTCATGAGAAATACCTAAGGGGAATGCAGGCCAAATACAACCTGTAAATGCCTAACAGGTCTAACTGCTGGGGCTGGAAATTCATCCTTGGGTGACTGGTGTGGGCTGGGGGGCCCTTGTGATAGGAGATAAACAGTCTCTCTTTGGATGTGGCTAGAAGATAGAGTTATCGTCACGTAAAAGATCAGGAGTGGTAATGAGATGCAAAGAGGTCCTCGTCTTTGGGATGGGAAACTTTCCAGGAAGGCCCAGACGGTGTGGAACATCTAGAACTGTGTCTGGCTTGGGATGTTTCTCCCTGGAAGATACCAAGTTCATCCCCTGCTAACCATCCTTCTTCTGCGTAATGTAAACTCCGGTCAGACCTTCCCAGGCAAACCCCTGGCTGTGCCTCGGTGTGGAGAGGCTGTGGCTGTATCCTTATAACATGAGGGGTGTATATTGCTTTATTCCTTTGTCAGCCTTCATTGAGTTTTGCCAGGTCTTTATCAGCCAGAAGTCTGCTAGATGTAGAAGGAAAGCACTGTGTTCAAAATGCTTCTTCAATGCCTAGTTCAGGAAAATAAAGAGAATTGCTTGATAGTACCACTCCGCCTCTGAGTAATGTGCATCACTAGGGGCATGCAGAGGGAGCCTGCCTGGGTCTCAGGACAGGGATGGGTTGTCTTCACATTCTCAAGTCTGCAGATGCTCAACATATCTGGCATGTGAGAACTGGGCTGGACTATTTGCCTTCTTTAGCAACTGGAAGCAATCCAGCCTGCCAGTTCCCGCAAAGCTCATCCTGTGGTTTAGTAGATAATACTGATCCTTGTTCAACTTCCATGCTTTTGTGCCTTGCAAGCGGGTAGGGAAGACTTTGCAGAGCTTGTACTGTGCTGGGATCCCAGTTCATTGCTGTGGAAGGCAGCATGAATATTCATTACGCTGTGGAGTGCTTGCTCCATAGTTTAATAAAATGCTTATTATTACACAGGAATGACCATAAAAATTGTGGCAGGCTGTAGCTGGTCAGTATGTGTAAATGATGTAGGATGATATGAATAACTGAAGAGGAAGGGTTGTGTCTTTGAACTCAGCAAAGTGTCTTCACAAGTGCACTTACAGGAGTTTGATGTCTGCTGACGTTGTCTCCTTTTCTGCCAGGATGAGTGTTTGGTGTCTATCTTCTTGTGCAGTTATGAAGCTGACTGTAGTCAATGCATGGTTGACTGAGCTCAGAGACCAGGAGCTACCCAAACCTGCATTTTCTCAAGCAATCAGTAAAGCTGCTGAGCGATGCAAATCAAAGTGACAGCCAAATCAAGACAGATCCGTTGAAGATGAGCATTCCGGCTTTATTCTGGGACTGCACCAACGTGACTAAAAGTGAATCCAAGTGTCTCAAACCTAATGTTATCCTCGGCAGACCGAGGATGATCTGATGCTGTTGCTGGTGTGTTCGTATCTCAGCTAATGAGCAACTTGGCATGGTTGGTGAGGTTGTTCCTTGTCCACAGAGCAGAGTTGGGACAGCCCCTCTCTGAGAGGTGCAGAGGGGCCATGGTGGATTGGGGTTCTCTGTGAGCAAGATGTGATGCTGGCTTTTGGTGCTAGGATGTCTCCCGGCCTCTCTGCACTGAGAGACAGCAGGGCACAGATATGTCCCCTGGATAGGGTGGAGAAATGGGTTTTTATGTCCAAGAGTTTGTTTCAAGGGGCCTCATCAAAGCTGCAAAACACTGAAGCTTTTAGCCACATCTGACGTGAGGGTGCTGTACCCGTGCAACACCGCTGGTCGCCATCTGTGTATTAAACTCTGTGTTTAATGAAGACAGGACAGAGGTTTCACCAAAAAGCAGGACAGCACAGAACAGAGTGGAATTTGTGAGCGAGCCCTGCAATTCTGCCTGTGCTCCCACCTCACCTAAATCCGTGGTTATATAGAAGATAGATGAGGTGAGCAGATTTTGGTATGAATGTGGCTGGCAGCACACACAGATCATGGATTAAACATGTGCATTGCAAGAAAGGGGCTTTCTTGAGGCAGACAGAGAGGCCTGCTGTTGCCGTGCAGCCCTATTCATCTCCAGCTCTGATGCTAACATCATTATCAATGTGTTTATATGAAGCTTGGCTGCAAAATGGCTCATCGTCCTCAAGTTTTTTCAAGCAAGTCTGTAGTTTTACTAAATACTCCTTTTATTGTGCTGCCAGCGGCTCTCCCAGAGGCCAGTAAAGGAGGTGGCCTGTTTGGCCACAGTGATATCTGGACCGGAGGTTCAATTCCCGTGTGTTTTAAATCTGTCTGCAGACTGGCAAGCAACCAAGTGGGCGCCTCTTTCTCCAAGTAATTGACTGCTTATGTGCAAATCAGCCTCTAGCTGCTTCCATGACGCCTGGCTCACCAGAGTCACACAAGAGCATGCCTCTGCCATCATGCTTGCAAACCTTGCTGAGTACCCGGGCTGTGCAGGGAGCAGTGAGGATGGAGACAGCCCAGCCCTGCTTCTGCATCGGGCCACCATCCTTGGCTCCGAGCAAGCACCCAGGCCTGCTCTGGACCATTAGCACTTCTCTGCGGCGTATGAAATAGCTGTCCATCCTCCAGCTGGCAGGAAACACTCTCCCAAGTTACAGGCAAGCCTTGTGGAGAAGACTTGTTTGGAAACCACCTACAGAAGTGGAGCTGGAGCTGCAGATGAGATGCCCCTGGCAGGGGATGTGCAGACCTGCGGCCGGAGCTGGTGGCAACAGCATGCATCCGCGGAGTGATTAAGGGTCCTTCTTGTGGGAGGGTGTTGCTGATATGTCAAGGTACGTGTTTCCGCAGAGGAGTGCTCCCCAGGCACCTGGGCACTGGATTGAGGTAGCAGAGCGGTTTTATTTGACTCTCAGGAATGTCATCTGGTCGTTAAACCAACCAAACTAGGGGTACTGCAGTGCAAGGGGAGGCTGGGGGGAGAAGGAAGGTATGTGAAGACAGAGCTCAGGTCTGGCAGTTTATTCCCTTGTGTTAACATAAACACGTCTGTGTTGGTCTGTCCCGTGATTACTTGTCTGGGAGCAACAATATCCCTTGAGTTTATAGACACTGCCAGTCCTTGCTGAACGAGAAGGGCTGATGCTTAATGCACGCAGCGTTTTCCTCCTGTCATTCCTTTATAAGGAAAAACATTTCAGATTCTGTTTCTACCTTATTTTAACTTCTCCTAAACAAGGACAGTTTAATTCTGTTGGTGGAACATGTAGTCCAATACTCCCTGACCCGGTGTAGCTATTACAGGCACTAGCACTGCAAATTAAGATGAAGTATTAACAAAAAGTCAGCACGGTGAGGCTGAGCTCACCAGAGAGTGTGCAAGGTGGGGTGGTGAACCAAGACAGCCTGCTTGGAGTCTGGAAATGGGAGAAGTGGTAACGGCAAGCGGGCACCATAGGAACTTCTCATTGCAGCACGGCTTGGTGTGATGGCAGTGGCCACTTCTCGTCGGAAGGGGAATTTGCCCCGTTCCCGTTTTCCTGCTGGGCTTGACCGCAGGGATTATGGGTGGAAACAGAGCACAGGCTGCGTGTGAGTGGAGACAACTCAGCCCTGTCTGTCCCTGAGAGGGAGCAGACCCAGCTCTGCTCATTCAGGACATTGGGACTCTGCAGTCCTCATTTAGAAACCAAAGCGGCAGAGTTAATTGCTCAGCAGCCTGCAGCAAGATGCTTTGTACAACTGCCCAGGGAAGGGTTGTGTCCCACAGCTGATGGCAACACAGATGCTGCCGAAGTGTCTCTGAGTTTTTCCCTATGCCAGGACCCCCAAACTCAGCCCATCTCCAGGGTTTCACTGTCCTGTGTGTTGGGGGATTGCTAGCGAGAGTTTCTCTCCCCCTCAATCTCCTCCTCTCCTGCCTGGCTTGGTGCCGTCTCTCTCCATGGCTGGTGCTCTGCTCCCGGCATGCTTGCAGGCCCCTTTCCCATTTAGGGCAAATGCTGGATTGCCCCTGCTTTTGGCCTGCTTGCAGCACATCTCCCAGCGGTTTTTTGTTTTTTTTTTATCCTCTTTGTTTCTGGAGGCTGAAATCCCCAGCGTCCCCCAGCTGTGTGTGCTGGCTGTGGCTCGTGCTGAGAGATGGCTCTTGGAAATCTGTGCTGGGGCAGGCATGGATGGGGGGAAGCCCAAGTGTTGTTCTGCTCTGGATGCGGCTTGGTGTTGACAGTCTCTTCCAGCAGACAGGGTGAGCCTGAGGGTGGTGGTGACAGCGTCAGGTCCTTCCTGCGGCAATGATTTAATTTCAGCAGAAACAAGTGCCCTGCGGCGGGGAGCCTGCAGGCACCGGGCTGTGCATGGGTGAGACCTGGGGCAGGCAGAAGTGGCTGAGCACGTGAAAGGGAGAGGAAGTCAAAGGAAATTCCCCTAAAAGCTTGCATGTTGAATCAGTTTTTTTTTAATCCAGATTTTGAAATCAGCTGGGCAACTTCTGCATCTGTAGAAGAGGCTGAGTCTGTGTTAGCAGCACTGGGTATCCGAGAGACGGTGGGGCAGGGAGCAAAGGCTGACGTGCTGATGGGAGATCTGGTTAGAGGGGGGTTGTGGTTCCCTTTGCCCTGCCCTGTTTTTCCAGCAGGACACGCGACTGGAGTCTGAGCGCCTGGGCTGCCTCTTGTGTTTGGGGTAGATCCCTTGAACACACAGCTCGGGGTTCCTGCTTTAGTGCTGCCCAGCGCAGCTCGGCCAGCTGGGAGCCTGGAGCCTGCCTAATTGTGCTGGGATCTAGTTAGCGGGGGATTACCTTGGTTGTATCTTTTGTGTAAGTCAAAGAGTTGTGATAAACTTTTCGAGATGACAATTTAATGAGATGTAAAAGCCAAGGCAGACCCTGCCCTTGCTGAAGGCAGCTGGTCCCCTCCTCAGGTCCAGGCCGGCCTGTCTCTTTCCCATTTGCACTCCCTGAGCCTAACAGTTTGTTAACAGCACGGATCTTGCCTACTTTTATGTACGTGCCTGTGTTGGACCTGCCAAGCTCTCCTGGCAGCAGCAGTGTGGTGGAGCTGGGGGCATGGTTCCTCTGGCCAGACATTCACAGGGTGATGCCAGGGGCACCCAAATTTCCATCCACATGGAGACGGGAGCATATAGCCCATGGATTTTGGCAAAGATGCCTGTTCACTTGTGTACCCTTCCCATCCCTGTGTGCTGGAGCTGGAGCAAAGGGGAAGCTGCCGGTGGTGCTTGGTGCTGCGTGGATGCTGACCGCCACACCTCAGCATCCCCGCTGGTGGATTCGCTGGCATTTGCCAAAGCCTTTCAAAGGAAAGGAAAATTGTGTTCATTCTTCCTCTCCTTCCTTTCCTCCTGCTCTTGTGTCCTCCTCCCACTGTGCGGTGAGCTGCTGCACTGTGTCCATGCTGCCTGGAGGAAGCTGAGTGGGTGTGGGGCTGCGGCTCCATCTGGGAATTGTTCTTATCAAACTGGTTTATGTCAAAAAGGAATAATAATAATAAAACATTTGATGGTAAGCAGGGGGATCAGGAGGTACAGCTGCTCCCGAGGCCTGACCTGCAGCTCATGGCACTTCCTGAGCCTTTACGGAGAGTTTTAGGGTCTTTGTGCTGCAGCAGATTTTGTTGCATGCCTGAAATATCTCAGAGGAGCAGGGAGAAACAACTGGGGGCTGGCGCAGGGAGCGCGAGCTGCTGGAAACGTCTCTCTGAGAAGCAGGGGAGAAGTATAAGAAAAGCAAGTTTCCTGCCATGAGCTGGTATATTTATGACTGGAAAGATTTGGGTTGAAAAGGTCGTGAGCAGGCGGCTGAGAGAGCAGCAGAGGCAGTGGCTGTAAGAGCTGCTTTCCCGGCTCACGCCCCGCTCTGAAGCAGGGACGGGAGGGTCCCGTGGGGGTCCGGTGGTCCCACGTGATGGGAGAGGGATGGTGAGCACCGGCGGGGTGAAGGACCTTGCCAAAGGCAGCTGGGATGTGCGTGGGGACATGGGATGGAGTGAGATTTGCGCCCGTGGGGCTGCTGTGGGGATGGGCTCGGTATGAGGAGCCCACGCTGTGCCTGCCTCCTCCCCTTGTTGTGCGGGGATGGAGTTTCCAGTCCTGCCTTGGACACCATGTGAAAATGAGACGTGCACATCTGGAAGCGGAGTGCATGTGCGTAGTGCTGCCAGTTTGTTTATTCCTGCAAATTCTCCCTAATTAGGGACTGCTGGGAAGTTTGCAGTAATGGAAATGGTCTCTTTCTGAGGGGTTCAATGTTCTGGATGACCCTCGCCTCCCCTTTTTCCCCCTGCAACTACCATAAACGTGCATGTGATAGAAATGGAGGGGGGAGGTCTTCCCTACCTCGAGGTCCAGGCATTGCAGTTTCTTCTGGAGTCAGATGCACCCTCAGCCACGCAGGAAGGCTTTGCAATGGAAACATGCTGTGCCATGTGTGTGTTAAACTCATTAGAGGATGAGCAAGGTTTCTGAAGCCTCTCGTTTCTGTTTAAAATATCTGTGCTGTCACGCAATGTTGTTTTTTGTGCCTGTTTGGTCTTAATATTAAAATGCACTAATTAATAATTAATATTTTTAGAAAGAATTAAAGTAATTAAGCCGGTTTTCTGCTTGGATCCTAAACTGCACCTCTAAGTTTCTTAGGAAAGTCTGACCTGAAACTAAATGAGAAGAACAAGGGCATGAGACTAAGTTTGTTTTAACTGCGTGAGGTTCAGGCAGATGCAGTTCCTGATCCTCTTTCCATTTCCTTCCCCTGCAAGCATCCCCCGCTGTTTAATCAACACCAGGGAGTTGTGCTTCCCTTCCCTTCCCAGGCACGGGGGCTGCCAGCCCGCTCCGCCGGTGCGGTGGGGACCCCCCCCAGTCCCCCTGCCCTCCTGGGAGCACTGGGACGGCTAGGTGTGCGCTTGGCTGGGGCTGGGCCGATGAGCCTGGCCCGAACTCGGGCCAGTGTTTCCCTTTCCAGGCTGTCGGCATGCACAATAACCGGAATCGCCAGCTTGGCGTGAAACGCTTCAAGCTGGGCTCCAGCACCGGCATGAAGCCAATGGAGCCCACAGTGAGCTCGTCCCGTCCGTACAGATCACCGGGCAAATTGGTTGTTGGAGTTGATGAGGCTTGGAGTGCATAGGAGGGTGTCTGTGGGGAGCAGAGCTGTGCCCTCCCAGCTCAGCCACGTGCCGCTGGATCCGAGCATGGTGGGTGCTAACCCGCAGCATTCTTCCTGCTGGCAGGCAGTGGGACCAGGTGCCTGGTTTGAATCCCACCTTAGCGCTGGTGTAAACCCAGGGTGACTTCGTCGGTCCCCACGGAGGCAGGGGAGGTGTTAGGGACCATCAAGGATTTGCACACATGGGGCGCAGGAAAGACTCATCTGCGTTTTCAGATTAGCAGGGTGAGAGGATGGATATTGGTCCTCCGCTTGCCCTGCTCAGCGTAACCGCACGCGATGCATTCCCTTGTCCTGTTTGAGAACAAGCTGGTACCTGCTCTGCACACTGACTTAATGGGGTTAAACCTAAGATGAAGTTGAGCCTGCATCTTCTTCACAGCTCTCTCTCTGCTGGAGGTGGGGGAGAAGAAGCTGCAGGGTCCTTGTGTCTGTGGTTGTTCCTCCACCCACCCAGCTCCGATGGGGCCTCTCAGCTCCAGGGCTGTCCCAGAACACCAAGTTTGGTGTTTCTCCTGTTTGTGCAGTAAACATCTGAGAAGCTGTAGGCTCGGGGACCGTCTTCTTCCCCATGTCACATTGTATTTCCTACGAGCAGCCGTGCCGCACCTTGAAACCTGTTTGGCGCTTTGCCCCCTTGATTTCACAGCAGTCCTTTTATATCTCCCATCACTAGCTGTTAAAATCTTCTCATTTTCAGCTCTTACTGACCTGTTTGTACCATAACTGTGTTTGGATTGGGATTGGGGTTTTTTTTTGTTCCCTTGGCAACGGTGATCTTCGCCTGCAGCAGCTGTCCCTTGTGGTGCATCTGCGTGCAATGCTTCTAGCAGTCCCATGCCCTCCCTACCTTCTTTTCTGCTTGTTCTTACTGATGCTGGGTAGCCAGGATGACTCAAGATGGAGCACTAGTGATTTCTGCTTTGCTGCTGAAAGTATCTAATTTACTATGTTTTAGGACGGCGCTTGCTTTAACTGCGTGGCATCAGAGGCTTGAGGTCATGCTGGGACCCACCGATGAGGTGAGGTCCTTCGCGCTGATGTGCTTTTCATGAGCAAAGACTTTATTAAAAGCCCTTTGGGTACTGACCTTCTGCATTCTTCCAGATTTCATCCTATTTCTGTTATCCAGTCTTCAAAGTTATCTGACCCTTTCTGTGCAGTACCCTGGCTTTGCATTTGTAACAGGGGCTGCGTAGCTCTGTGGCACTAAGGGATGAGACCTGGCCGTGTTTCCTTCACCAAGAAAATCAGTTAATTATCCAGAAATCTCAAATCAGCAAACCTATTTTGAATTTTTTAAACTTTTCCCATGATCTTAGTTTCCTTGCAAAGGAAAGGAAGCCTGACTAGCACTGAAGTGTGGCCGTCCTCGCTTTTATTTCCTACTCCTTTGGAAGCAGGAAGAGCTTGAAGTCTTGGGAAAGAGCCTTTTTTGGTGACAGTTCCTGCGTAATCAGCAGGGCTGGACTCATGCCGTCATCTACATGAAGGCATGGGCAGAGGTGATGGGAACTGCGCCTCTGCTTTTCCTTCCAGAGTCCCCCGCTGTCCCTAGCCAGTAACACTGGCACTTCCCAAGCAGCTGGGGTCTGGATTTGGCACTGCTCACCACCGCAGCCACGTCTGGTCCTACGACTTCCCAGCTCGCTGTCTCTGAGTGATGGCTGTTATGTGCCTCAGTTTCCCCACCTGTAATATGGAGATCATTGCACCTCTTCCTGGTGGATTTGGAAGCAGAAATGGTTTTTTTTCAGGCAGAAGCACAAGAATTCAGAAGGTGCAGGGAGTGGAGAAGAGGAAAGGAATTGCAACAGCTTTTTTTTTTTTTTTTTTTTTTTTTTTTTGCTTAGAAGAGGTGTGACTCGCCATTCCTTCACCTTCAAAATCTGCCTTGTCTGGATTATTATACATCTGTTTCTACCTGTTACCCTGCATTGGTGCTGCCCATCTGACAACAGCCGAGTGCATGGTGCAGCCAGTGCTGCCCTGCACTTTGGTTTGAAGTGATGCCGTGGGGATGTTAGACCTCTGCAGATGTTGGGGGTTGGTGTCACATGTTGCAAGAGCCTCCACCCACGTCCTGCACCTACCCAGAAAGGCTGGGAAGGATGTTTCATCTGTGATCAGCAGCAAGAAAAGATATTTGGACTCTCAATAGAAACATTAGGCGGTTAATAATAATATTTAGCTGCTCCTACATAGTCCTTTTGGTCAGTAAGTCTCAAAGCATTTTATAGAAGAGACCAGAATCAATAAAGAGTTTTGTTTTCTAATTAAAATAAGAGGAGGAAAGGGAAGATGCTGTGGATGAATTACCTGCTTTTGCATACAAGCGAATTTAAGATTCAGGTAGCCACAATGATTCATGCCACCTAGTCTAACCGAGCCTGACGCTCATGACTGCAGCAGATTGTGAGACTGATAAGAGCTTTGTGGGTTCAGAAAAACCTCGACTTGTGGGAGGAAGAAAATCTGCCTGAAAATCTGCATTCTTAGCAGCTTGCAAAGGAAACTGTAAGGTGCTGTTTAAAATGCGTGTGGATAGGAAAGTCCCTTTTCTGCCTTAGCCTGTTCTTGATAGGGGATCTTCTAATGCTGATACCTACCATGTCCTTGGGTCCCCCCATGCTTATGTCAGGGCAGAGGCAGTGACCAGCACTGGCTGCTTCTGGAGGAGGTTATGCTGTGATGTGGAGAAACCCTTGAGGTACATCACTGCCTGGAGGGCAGGAGAGCCCAGGGAGAAGGTACCTAGGGGACAAGAGTCAAGGTTTCTTGCATCTGCCAGGTATCATGGCATCAAGCTAGTTTTAGATTGGTATCGATAACTAAGTGATCAGCAGATTTTACAGACTGCCTTTTCTGGGGCAGGAAATCACTTCTAGGTCAACAAATCAACTTTGCAGGAAGTTTATTGCTCATCTGAAGAGCAGAGCAATGCTGAAAGAAAAAGGGCTGGGCAGTCAGTGCCCTCGGTGGCCTGGCTTAGTAAGGAAACAAGAAATATTTCCATTGTAATGTAATACAGCAAAGAAAGTAATTTGCTTAAACCTCTCCTGCAGCCAGTGGTTTGCAGAACAGGGATGGTGTCTTGGACAGTAGTTGCTGTGTAAAGTATCCTGAAGGTCTCAGCTGAGCAGGAGCTCGAGATGAGTCCTCTGATACAATAAAAACAGTTAGTGAGACCCTTGGTTGTGCACAGAAGAGGAGCAGCAAGCAACAAAAGAGAGGTGATCTGCTCTCTTTCTTTTGAAAAGCGAGTTCTCTCTTTTTATTAAAATCAAAATAAAAATCTAATGGCAAATGCTTGTGAAATGTTGGGAGAAAGGAGCAGGAAAGCCAGATAAGTGACTACGGGACCAAAGAAAGTACCTGACATGAAGGACCGAAGGAGCAGAACCTGATTAGTTTATCAAAGGGAATGCAGGTGACGTGATCAGTGTGGGAGATCTTTCATCAGGAGAAGGCTCAGGGTCCTTAATCTCCTCAATCTACCAGACAAGGGCAAAGCAGGGCCTGTGCCGAAACTGCATTTGGATAAGCAGTACGACACACACATGCTTGTGTTATGCTGATGGGGAGCCCCAGAAACAAATTCCAGGGGAGGTGATGGATTCTCCATCTCTCTGGGATGGGTGCTCAGCTTCCCAGGGTTGCCTGCCTTTCTAGAAGAATTGTTTAGCTAAACACAAGCTTGTGAGTTCAGGATGCAGGTAGAAAACCAGATGAAATGGTGTTTAGTTGTTATGTGCAGACTGGACAAGTGAACAATTTTTTGGTCTTATGCTCTTGTAAAGCCATGCCTCTGACTGTGGCTAAATCGGAGAAAGGTGCAAGAGAAAGGGTCCAGGAGAGAGGAAGGATGAGCTGATCTCCCTGGAGAAAAGCTTGCTCCTTCTCTACGAGCAGGCGCTTGGTTTGTGTGCTGTGGGGTGAGCTGTTTACATACCTTCCTGCTTTAAATATTTACTATTAGAGCTCTGGATATTCTTGTTATTCTTTAGTTGCTATAGTTTTCCATCTTCCTCTCCCCCTCTCAGTGCCTTAGGTGCACATGGGTGCAATATTAACCAGCTGGTTTTAATGAAAGTGAACTCCTACTTATAGTCCGGATATTTTATTTCACACTTCTTGGGGCTCTCCTCTAGGCCTGTTGATTTGCTAAACTTTTATTAGATCCAGGATGATAACACCGTCTTTGCTTAGGAAATGCAGAGTAGCCCAGGGAACTGGGACAAAATGAAACCACCTCAAACTCTTCTGCTGCAGCTTTGAGCTTCTTCACCAGCTTCATGGGACCGGTGGACGTCATTGTGACACTCACTACACACAATCCATCAAACAATAGGTTTTTTTCTAGTGGTTTACTTCTAGCCTCTGGTTGACCTCAAAAAGGGGCTCCCCATCACAGTGCCCTACCGACCCCCATATGACCTAGTTCAGAGAGTGCCACCAAACACCAAGCGGTGCGTCTGACACTGTATCTTATGGGGTTTGCAAGGGAGGAGACTCTGAACGTCAGAAAAAGTGCTCGGTCCTTCCTGAGATTGATCCTATTGCTATTTTTTAATCTTTTCTACAATATCAATTTTTAGTTTGCCTTGCCTTGTTCATTTTTTCTCCCCCTTTAAACCCATCCTACAACCTTGCAATGGGAGTGTACCGGGGAGTTAAAATGCTTAACAGCCTTTCTAAAAGACTAAGCTAGGTTCTGCTCCTCCAGCAAGGGAGTCATGGACAGGTTTTTAACAAAGTAGCTTTTTTTTTCTCGCTCAGTAACTAAGGTTAATTATTGACAGCTACATTTTTACCTGCTTGAAATGGATTGCGGATGTGACCTGCATATGAGCACTTCAGAAAAATGAAGCCACGTTATTTTGAAAATCAGTGCCGGTGCAGGCCAGCCAGTGTGTGATGCTGTGCAATGTGGCAATTGCCACTGCTCCCTGCAGAGCGTGTGTGGATGTGGGGATGGCAGGGACCCGACACCCGGGTGCTGAGCCCAGCGGCACGAGAGCCGTAGGTCCGTGTTCATTCCCATTCTCTAAGGCATCGGGAAGAGGTAACGGCGTTCAGGCAGTGGGGCTGCCAGGGAGACGTGCACCGGTGGCTTTACTGACGGAGTGTCGCATGGGGAGGCATTTACATTTCCATACTGCGATTGCAGAGGGATGCAGAGCCTGTTCCTCTCTGCGCTGTTGTGATGTATTGGTTTCTGATGTCGCTAGGAGTGCAAGAGATGAAAGAGCTGAGAGCTGCTCTCTGTGGAAGGGGAGGAAACCCGCTGTATCTACCTTAAAATACCACACTTCTATTTTAAAGGTGTGTTCTCAAGAGTATTTAAGCGGTTCTCATGTTTTAAAGTAATCCCTTTCCTCAGATTAAAACCTCAAGCTATTAACAGCATGGAAAACCTGGAACTTCTTGAGTCTGGGAAATTGGTGCCGTTGGTTTCATTTTCTGGTTCACATACACTCTTGGGGAGTCTGTGGTGTTTGCAGACTTTGGAAGTGTAAAATTAAAAGCGTGACATAAGTGGTGAAGCATGTACTTTCTGCGCTACCAGACGGTAACAGTACTACTGTTTTGCATAATTTTTCATTATGGTTCACCCAAAGTGGACTAAAAACCCAGCCCATTAATTCTTCTTTTCCTATTGATGTGCCTGGACACATTTCAGTGAGTATCATCACTTTTAAATGATGCTACTAAAGCACAGGGTGGGGAGGATAAAAAGAGGGTCAAGAGGGCAGGATCTGAATCAACATGGGAAGGGAGAAAAATCAGATAACGAGCAGAGAGGCACACAAACGGAGAGGGTGCGAGAGGTGGAGAGAAGGCAGCAGAGCTGCGCAAGGGGCTGGTGTCGATGGCCAGAGCTGGCCCTCGCCTCGCTGGCTCTGGCCGGAGAGGAGCGAGCTGCGGCAGCGTGGGGCTCAGCACAGGCGTGCCTGGCCGCGCGCTCGGCTTTGGGCCAGGTTTTTCAGTCTCTTTTGCTGCTTCGGTGGTGGTTTTCCAGAGCTGGCTGCAGAAGCGCCTTGGGTTTTGGTAGCAATGGGTGCTAGCTAGCGCTCTGGTTAGATTTTGAGAAATTATAAAAACAGAGGAGGGTGGCCGAGTTGCCCCTTTCCGAAGAAGGGCAAATCGAAAAGCGTTACGGGGGCTCGAGGACATCGGCGGTGTAACCCCCCCGTTTGGGCTGGTGCCATCCCTTTCGTGGGCCATCCTTGGGTTGTCACCCAAGCTTCTTACCTCTGACGGCGGGGGGGAGGATGCGGGACAAGCTCGACTCTGCAAGATGCTGCTTCTCTCCCACCCCGGGCGGGCAGTGCCCGGGTCCCGCTTGGCCTCCGCGGGTGCCCCCCTTCCACCCACCCGGGGCGGTGCGGGGGCGGCGTGACGGGCGTGGGGAGCAGCCAGTGCGCTGCGAGGGGGCCGGGCCGAGCCGGGCCGGGCTGGGCTGGGCTGGGCCGGGCTGGGCTGGGCCGGGCCGGTCGGCATGGCAGGCTGCCCGCCGGCGCGGGGGGCGGCCGCAGCCGCTCGCCCTCCGCCATTCATTCGGCCTCAGGCGGCGGCGGCTGCGCGTACCCGCCCGCCCGCGCCCCGCAGAGCCGGGGGGCAGCGCCCCGCGCCCCGCCATGGCCGACCCGGCCGTCAACGCCCACCTGGAGGGCATCATCTCCGACTTCGAAGGTGGGTGGCCCCCGGGGTGCGGCTGTGTGTGTGTCTGGGGGGGGCTGCTTTTTTGGGGGGGCTAAACCGGGGAAAAAGCGGCAGAAGTTGCCGCCGGGCCGGGCTGGGCAGCGCGGAGCCGCCCGCGCCCCTCACAGGCACCGCGCCGGGCTGGGGAGGGGGCGGGAGGCGGCGGCGGAGCGGGGCTGAGGACACCCCCCCCCCCCCCCCCCGCCGCCTCTCCCCGCCGGTGCCGCCCCGGCGGTGCCCGGGGTGGGGGGGGATCTGGCCTCTGCCGGGGCCCCGCCGCGGGTGCCACCTTCCCGGGTGCCCGAGGGCGGCCGGCGGGCAGCCCCCATCCCCCGGCAGCCGCCGGAGCCGGGGAAGGGTGGTCGTCGGTGCTGCCGCCGGGCTGCGGTGTCTTTTGTTCTGCGCCCGGGGTGTTATCTGCTCAGGCAGGATCTTACGGGATGTTTTTCCTTTCCTGCCTTTCCTAAGTTGGTTTATGTGGGTTTTTAGCTGGAAACACACGCCTGACAAAGCTAAAAGTCTGCGAAACTCCAGGCACCGGCCCCCTCTGTCGACTCCCAGATTTTGGATGCAAACACAGCCTTAGAGTAGCTAGGAGGTGGATCGCGAAACCCAAGTTTCAAATATGTCCATAGCGGGAGCTGCCCGCCCTAGAAAGCTTTGCAGTTGTCCCGTGGCAGAGCTCCAGTTGCCCGACAGCGTTGCCTTGCTCTCCGATGGAGTATCTTCTTGCAATCCCCTTGGCGTGCGGACAGAGATAGCTTCTCCCTGGGCGTCTGTGGCTCTTGCCCGGTATGCTGTCTTTTTTAGGCAAGAAAATAAGCTAGCAGAGAAGCGTGCTGCTGCCAGATGGGTATGAGAGTTAAAGATGGGCAGAAGAGAGGTGGGGGGATTTGTCTGAAGCAGGCATTGAGAGATCGGCTCAGGGGAGCTCATCTGCCTAAGCCGAGTTTTGGAAAAGCAGCTCCGTCCCTACACACTCTCACGTCCTGGCAGTGACCCAAACTGAGCTTCGTGCAGTGGTTTCTAGAAAAAAAAAAAAAAAAAAAAAACCAACAAAAAAAACCCAACTGAGAAATAGTGGAGATCTGGGGGCTGCGGTGAAAACTTATCCAGGGGCTGCGCGTGTATAGCTATAGGCTGGGACAACTTCACCGCCTCCTGGTGAATCCAGCCTTGCCTTTGGGAAGGAGCACTGTGGTGTTTTTCCTGCTGGGGAGCTGAGGAAGCTGAGAGCGCAAGGGTTCCTCTTCCAGGTCAGGCAGGAAACGGGTGGCAGAGCTGGGGTCTCTGCAGCCCTCCTCGTAAGATTTAGCCACATTCACATTCTCTTTTTCGAGCCCCTGGTCTTTCTTCAGCTAAAGTTGGGAGCGGAGGGCTTAGCAGGAGGCTGAGGGAAGTCAGATCCCTTAGGACGAGTGGGACTAACAAGTGCTGGGACACAGAGCAACCCGAACACACCATCAGTTTGGCACTCGGGGTTCAACGATGCCTTTGTAACTGTCCTTCAGGGACTCATGAGCTTCCCCACCGCAGGGCTCCCGAGTGCTGATGTAATTACAGCCTTTCCTCTCGCCTGCCCCAATTGCATTTAAATCTCTGAAGAATGAGTAATTCCCAACTTGGATATGATAAAGGCTCTGCTGTGAGCCCTGGGGCTGCTTGTTTGGGCTGTGTGTGCTCCTCAGTGGCACTGAGCTGCTCCGCAGTGCGATTTTTTTTTTTTTTTTTTTTTTTTTTTTTTTTTTTTTTTTTTTTCCCCAGTCCATAGAGCGCTTTATACTTCCTGCCTATGCAGAGGGAGAGGCTGGGGAAAGCTCTGTGTATCTGCAGCCAAGAGGTCTGGCCTTGCCCTTGAGCAGGGATCTAGGCTACTGTTTCACAATTTAATTAGTTTTCTGGGTTGCATAGCAGCTTCCCAAGAACAAGGCAATTAATTTCTAGCCTGTAGGGCAGGAGATGCAGTGTTCGTGTCTGCTGGGTGGGTGTCTCGGCCCCAGGCAGCCGGTGGCCAAGCAGGAAAGATCAGCCAAAAATACCACGGAGCAGAAACACCAGATCGCCCGGCAGCCAGAGCCTTCTTTGTTCTTGCCGGTCACACGCTGCTTGCCCCCCTCAATCACCCTGGTTGCTCCTGCCTGCTTTCCTTGTAGCCTCCTTCCCTGGCCTAGGCCGGCAGGTTTCTTGTACCTGCTGGGTTGTAGAAGGCAGGGAGGGCTTCTGCAAGGCTGTGGGCTTCTGGTGTGGGAGCTGCCAGCCTCTGTGAGCCCGTGGAGGATGCAAGGGCCCTTTGGGAGGGAGAAGGAGTATGAGATACTCAGTTCCAGTTTAGTTTCCAAAGCAAAGCAACATGTGAGAGGGAAATACAGCACAGCGGAGTGTGTTCTTCCTTGTGCCTGATGATGCGATGGGGATGGTTGCATCGAGGCAGCAGTATGTGTGTCCACCTCGCATCGAGCCAGCACGTCCTGTGGGGAGGGCACTAATCCTGCTTGTTTGACTGGCAGGATCTTCCTTGTCTCCGGTGGGGGGAGAGCGCTATTAGGTCTGTGGTTTGCCAGGATTTACAGAGCATAACAGTTCTGCCCTGGGTTTATAGATTTTGGCAGGTTGTCGGAAGCGTGGCTGGTTCAGCCGTGGTTGCGGCAGTGCTTCCCAAGCTCATCTCTGCCTCAGAGGGTGCTGTGGGTCGCTCAGCTTCCCGGGGTCTCAGACACGGACCCGTGAGTGGCAGGGAAGGGAACCTGTAGCAGTAAATCAACCTAGGTGGTGGGATGCTTGTGCAGTGCGTTAATGTTGTGTAAACCCCAAACCATCCTGATCCTGTTCAGGTTGGGTGATATGGGAATGTGGGTGTCTGTGATGTTCGACTGTGGAGACGGGTGGATGTTCCCGCTCACAGCTTTGGTTGGTTCTAATGATGCCCAAAGATAAATCTGCAACATGGTACTCGTCTTCCTGCTAAGGATTTAAAGCACTGTGCACTCATGATCTACTGCCTGGTAGCAAGACAGAAGAGATCTCTCTGGCTCCTTATCCCGGTGGGATGTGGCTGCTGCCGAGCAGAGTCCCAGGGGTAACAGAGACCCATTTTTGCTGGCAATAGCAGACGGTGAGTTGGCAGCAGTGATGCTGATGCTGAGTGCTCTTTGCTTTTGCCAGTACTGTCCATCACCACCAGATTCGTTTCCTCGTAATGTTGAAACACGTAATGTCACAACTGCTGCAAGCTGCGAATGATGGTAAATGCCGAGTGAGGCTGTAAGTGCGTAGAGTGGCAGGGTGGTGCAGTGGGGTTCAGTGTGATGTCTGGAGCTAGAGCCTGGAGGGGATACAGACTTGCAGCTTTGCTCTGGCAGAAACCATGAGACAGCCTTCGTTGATGGTTCTCAATCCCCGATTTACTCGTTCCCCATAGCCCAGCTCCCTTGGGGAGTGTGTGCTTGCTGGTGGGCGAGCCTTGGCAGTGCTGTGGTCTGAGCGGTTGTGTGCTGCGTGGACCTGGATACTGAAGGCAGAGAGCCTCCAGCTCTGCCAGGACATGTCAGTGCTGATAGAAAGACATGTCTGGTTATTTGGTTTGTTTTTTTTTCTTCTTCCCCATGATTGGACAATTTCCTTACAGACACACACTTCTTGCACTGCCTGATGTGGGGTATTTC
The DNA here is from genome assembly GCF_929443795.1 of Astur gentilis. NCBI lineage: Eukaryota > Metazoa > Chordata > Aves > Accipitriformes > Accipitridae > Astur > Astur gentilis. Next base: position 31,434,031 of record NC_064889.1, read on the forward strand.
TAGTATTTCAGTCACAGACTTTGTCTCAATGAGGTACTGACTTGTGCTGAGTTATGTCCTGGTTTTAAGGATCAATAAAGACAAAAACCCCATCAGCCAGGTTGTTTTCAGGAGGAGGCCATATTAGAAATAGGCTTTTTTATGTGCATGAATGTCATGGGCTCATCCTTAAAATTTACTTGAGCAAATGCCTGGAATGTCTCTGGGACACGTGGCCATGGTGCGTCCCCTGGGCTGCTTGGGGCTGGCATGCCTGCTGCCTGCTGCCGTGGGGAGCAGCTGCTGCCGGCGTGCTGCGGATGCTGGGACTCAACCCTGCTGCTAATATTAGCAGGAACGTGTCAGAGGGATGGTTGTGATGTTATGTGGGTGATGTGGCTTGAATTCAGTATGGTGAAAAGCCCCAGAGAGGGGATGTGCTTTGTGTTTGCATAAGCATCTCAATTGGATTCAGGGTCTCTCCTGTAAGCCCTGCCTAAGGGTTTGCAGGATGAGTGCTCGCCTGGGCTTACGTGCATGGGAGTGGGCTGGGAGTCTGGGTGTGTGACTAATGGTCCCACGTGTGCAGAGGTTCAATGCCTGGAAAAGGAAATGCAAAAAGATCTTTCAGGTTATATCTCAGATCATCTCAACCCTAGGAGCGAAGCAAAACTCCTGAATGTCAATTGCTGGATTTCCTGGGCTGTCCCCAAAAGATTATACTGCAACTCGTCTCCTGGTACTCTTCATCACCAGCCCAGCGTGGGTAAAGCCAGTGTCGCTATCCCAGCTGATCAATGTAGTGTAGTGCTCTGAGACATAAAGTCGCCTCTGATATCCTCAAAGACGAGCTTTACAGGCGCTTCAGAGATTTTTCTCTCTTTTTCCACTCTTCCTATCTACGTTTCTGAATCTGAGACAAAAGGATGGGGTGGATGGGAGTTTTCTGCCAAATCAGTGTGTGGTAGGAGAGGCAGGAGCTGGGGAAAGGCGCCTGTGGGAAGGCAGGAGTTGTGTCTTCCCCAGCAGAAGTTTTATCTTCCCCTGTAGATCTGGCCTTTCATGTGCAGAGTGGAAAAATCGCATCTGCCTGGTTACAGCAGCGGAGACCTGCCATTGCGGGTTGTTTTTTTCCCTATGTATATTTAGTTCCTTGGGAATAAAAAGGTTGTGAGGGAGTGGGAAAGGGAAGAACAGGACGTGGATCTCTCTGTCCACGTGAGCTGGGCTCTGGGGATAGCCTCTGGCCCTAGTTAGGATGTAGGATCATCCAAAGGTCGTTGTTTTTAGTCATCTTATGCAAGGAGGGCTGGGCTACGTGTCCTTGGGGATGGGCAACCACTGCAGCATCGAGCAGAGTGTCCTTGGCTCTGCGTCAGCACGGAGGGTTTCCAGTGTTGGCTGGTATGGGTGAGCTTTTGCTGTCCATTTAAGATCAGTCTTGGGCAAAGTGAGCACAGTGTTGCGCTAATCATAAAGAAACCTTTCAAAAGTGGCTGGGTGGGAAAGGACAGAGAGAGGATGAATCTTTACACCAGGGCCAGGGCAGCTACTTTGGCTGTGCAAGCGTACTGCTGGTGCCTGGAGGTAGGTCAGCGTTTGGAATATGTACACCGTGCTGGCTCTTCCAAGTACTCGCCAGTCTCTGGGATCTTGGTAATGTCTTTCCCTTAGTAAAGGGCTCACCTAAAATATAATCATTCTCCTGCTTTGCTCTTTGCTCATTGCCTTTTGGTGGTTTATGTCAGTGGAGTGCGTAGGAAGTGCCTCTAGAACACGTTGGGTCATGCCTAATAGATTTGAGTGACCATGTCTATGTCTCTTGGCCAATGCATGCCAGCAAACCTGCTGCTAAGTGAGAGTTCTGGCACCTTTGAGTGTCCTGTGGCCTCACTGTCTGGGTGCTGGTTTAATTTCTGGTTTGCAGCCCTTCCTTGCAGGGAGCTGCTTAGCCCATTTTCCCAGGAGCCAGGACCCAGACAGCAGCCGCAAAAGCCTGGACTGGGACTTGTCATAAATCCAAAGACAATAATGGAGACTTCAGAGCCCATAATCACTCCAGATATTCATGTTTCTGACTCTGATATTTGATATTTAAGGCAATGTCTTTTCGCAGGACTATTACGCAGGCTCTTTCCCTCTCCCAAACTCCCTCCCCCCTCCTACTGCAGTGAGCTCTGGCACCTTCTTGGTCTTTAGAGGTGGGACATGGAGGCAATGAGCCAAGTGAACGTAAATCCTGGTTAAGCTTGTTTGAAGCCTGTAAAATGAGTTGATGGGTCTGAGTCCAGTTCCTGATAGGGATGTGCTGGTTTGGTGAGGGTCAGTGTCTCTCAGGGGAACTCTTCATGGGACAGGGGTGGGCTGTCATGCCCTTCAGCACGGGGCTAGGGTTGTGTCGTGGCCACCTCTTCTGCCGTACCTGCAGGGTATCATTTCATCCTGGTACCCCTCTGCTTTAGTCATGAAGGCATCAGCAGTTTGTACCCGTCTGCTGTGCGGGAGAGCCCTCCTCACTCCCTTCCCTGCTGTGCAAATGGTGCTGGTGAGGAGTAGCCCTTGGGCAACGAAGGGGTTTACTGTTACCCTCAACTTATTCTGAAAAGCTGCCCCCAGATTAATGAGAGATTTTATCGCCTGATGGCTGTGACTCAGGCTTTTACCGTGATTGCTTTTGTGAGGTTGCTGGACAGAGCTCAGCACTTGGGTCTCCTGGGGACACCTTTGGAGCCGTGACCCAGGTGCAGGGTCTGTCCAAGCTGGCTCTTGGCTGGTTTGCATGCCAGAAGGTGAGACATCATGGGTGGCAGGGTGGTCTGTCCCCCTGCATCCTCCAGCGCTGCAGCAGATGCCCTGTTGCTGGCACCCAAGTTAGGGCAAGTTGGGGTGGGTTGCCTGGCTGTAGGCACCGCTGACGTCAGGCAGCCCCCCATGGGTTGCAGGGCAGGGGACACCATGACCACACCGGTCAGTGCTGCCCTCCTCCCAACAGTAGGGGTGGCAGTTTGAGTAAACATCACAAAATTGTATGGCCTCTTGCTGCTCGTGAGTTGGGTGCTCTCCACCTTGTCCCAGCCCTGGGAGTCATGGCAGGGGTTAGTGGTGAGGGTATCAGCACACAGCATCATGCTGGCACTGGTCTGCTGGACTAGTGTGGGAGGGAAGAAGCATGGTGAGGACTGGGGTTGGGACTTCAGTCTTTCTTTCATCTGGTCATTGGAAGTGCAAATATGAGGAAATGTGAAAAGGATGGATTTTGATTTTTATTTTTTAAAGCATGTTTAGTTTACCAGGGAGGAGAAAGGAGGAGGGTTCTGCTCTCTGCCAGCCATCAGGATGTTTGGACAACTGCTCACATTGCGGTGCTGGGTGTCCCCTTCAACAGAGATGCCAGAGCTGGCCGCAATGGCATCAGCAATCAACAGGCGGGGCTAGTGGGCATCGCTGTGGGCCGGAATGGCTCCTGGGTCCCTTCTTAAGTCACTTTTACTAATTTACCCTTTTCTGTAGCTTTTTAACCAGTGTGTTGCAACGCCACCCATCAGAGTGTCTTCTCAAGTGGAGACTTAATCACTTAATGATTTAATCACCTGGTCCCTGCCAGCCACGGAGGCTGGTTGCCCACCTGAGTCACTCGCCACGTCCATGCGCTGGGAGTCCTGACTCAAGAGGATAGTGTCTAGGTGCTTATGGCTTCCTACACCCTGTGTGGTACCAGCACCGAAGCTGGTAGCACAGGGCAGTCTGGGGTCTGCAAGACCATCTGCATCATGCTTTTGCCATGTGGGTAATAATTTCGAGGTGTTTTAGAAATATTAGTGAACCAAACCAAATCTGCAGTCCTGTGGGAGGCGCAGAGAAGATTTATTTCTCTCCTCCCCTTATGAAAGGAAACTGGAGCACAGACCTGAGGCAAAAGCTGCAGAGAGCCTGTGGCAGAGCCAGTAATGCAATCTGCTGGGCTGGATACCCTGTATTTTATGTAATTTTCTGTACAAGTATGAAATAAATATAAGGGACGTAAAATATACTGGTCTGATCTGGAAGCATTTTGCTGAGGGTTAATGGTTATATAAACCAAAGTGTAATGGAAAGTCAAAGCTAAAACCTTTCTAGAACTGCATTATAGGGACTTGAAATCTGGGATTTTGAATTAATCTGAATGTGGATTTTATTTTTTTCTATTCTTAGTCCCGACTTTGCTTTTGCATGTTCATTTGTGGTAATTGAGGGGTTTGCTGCATCAGTCTCAGTCCGTTTTGTAGCTTACTGCTTATGAGTGAAATGCTGCCTGAAAAACTCTGGTTAATGTCAGAGCCCTGAACTTGCATTTATCCCCAGATTTTCTGCATAACTCAGCTTTTGGTACTGTTTGCACAGTTCAGGAAAGTACTGCATATTGACAGCACGTTGCTAGCGTTATCTTCTACATGCGATTTGTGTCAGACCATGCAATCTATTGCAACTTCTTTTGAATGCTGTTTGTAAAGTCAGAAAAAGACTTTATTTGCGCATAAACCATTCATAACCTGACCCAGGATAGCGTGAGAGTGAGGCTACAACAGGAGATTGTCATTATATGTGTTTGTATATGTTTATTTATATATATGTATTGCAACAAGGTTGGTTTATTGATAAAGAAAAGTGTGAAACCTCCTCGCACAAGCACAGGGAGGGGATCCAGCAACCCTGATTTCTCTCTCACATTGGATGACTGGTAGCTTAGGGAAAGGTGCTTTTAAATTGTCCCCTGCCTTCATTACTCCAGGTGTAAGAGGGGATCTGAATTTCTCAGGCTGTTTTGAAGCTGTTAGTGTACTCGCAAAGTTCCACCAGCATGTGTAGCATTGCTTGCTGCCTGCACTGCCAGTGAGTTCCCCATCTCAGCCCCACATTTTTGACCCCACTAAGGGGCTCGGTGCAGTTGGGAGCACCTTGTTGTTGAGGATGGGATAGAGATATCCTGCTCTGGCCCTGCAGCAGGGGTGCAGCTCCCTTCCCCTTCTGCTGCGGGACCTTTAGGTTTAATATACAGTGCATGGATACCTTATAGATACATGAAGAACATCCTACTTGTCCCTGTAACTGAGCCTTTCGTTCGCTAAAATGCCTCCACTTCTGTTATGGATGGCAGCAGCTATTCAACAGCATCACGAATGGTAGGTTCGGATAAGCCAAACCCAGGTGGCCCCATGGTAACGTGGGTGAACATGCTCTTTGCACTTGAGTGGGGCCAGAAAACTGCCGCGAGCATCCTGCTGCCTGGTGACGGAGGTCTGGGAAGCTTTAAGGGCTGTGAGCGGTTAATGCTGTGTTGGGTTTCTAAGGGCTCCTTGAAAGATGAGACCTGCAGCCTCCCCCTCTTTCCTCCTTGGGAACAGGAGGTGACCATCTGGTAGCAGTTTAGAGAAAGTCAGTGCTCTCAAACGGTACCATTGTATCGTGTGAAATAACGGGGCGCCTGACTGCCCTAGTCCCATAAGGCTCTTATGTGTCAAAAAAACCAAGAAAAGCTTTCCGTGCTTAAGCAAGCAAGCAAATGTAACCCCTGGGTTACGGAGACCACATGAGGGGCAGAGGATGTTTAATGGGAAGCAGTTGGGCACGGCGGCCGCGGTAGAGCCCGAGGCTCCGGTTGCGAAGCAGGTCCCGAAGGAGCCAGCATCCCTCGCTGTTTATTTTGGTCTCCTCCCGAGCTCTGTGCATAGAGGTTTCCTTGTATAAAGCATCCCCTCGACTGTTACTTGGGTATTCTGTTTAAAAAGGGAAGAAAGAAGGAGCAGATGTTCATTCATTGACCCCCCCGGGGAGCCCAGAGCTGGGCTGTGGAGTGGGATAAGCTGAGGTGGATGGTGTGTTGTGCAACGTTGGCACTTCCCACTGGGAGATGTGGAGTCCTTGGGCAGGAGCCAGAGCCCTTCACAGCATCTGAGAACCCTTGGCTTGGCTGGGACCCCCAAGGAGGGACTCGCCTTCTGGGAGAGGAGCGTGTAGATAGGAGGCCCCGGCTGTGCCACTGGCTTATGACTTCTCTGGAAAACTCTTGGCTGTCATATGAGCTACTGGGATTTGAACCAGACCTCTGCCCTCTCTTCCCAATTTGCAAGATCCCTAAAGAGCAGCTTTAACTGGTGGCGTGTGACCTGCTGGTGCCTAGCCATGGGGTGACTGGGAGGACGCAACGGCCGCACTGTGCAGACATCCCCAGTCCTGCAACACAAAATAGAAAGACACAGAAATATTTTGCTACTTCTCAGGCCCTGCACTTGCTTGGGGAGCATTCAAGCCGGGGATGAAGGCATGCATTTCTTGCTCCAAAGCACCTGGCTGGCCCAGACAACATTTGGGTCAAGACTGTGGGTTTGTAGGAGCTGCTGCTGTTGTGCACAGCCAGCAGAGCTGCCCGCAGCAGGTACCATCTCAGAAAGCCTATGCCTCCCTCATCTGCTAGGATTAATACTGGTATTTTTTAAAGCTGGCCCTGCCTGGCTGGCCCTGCAGAGCGGGGCCATTGCTGCATGATGCTGAGCAAAATGCCACTACCTTGAGAGGTTTGCAAAGGTCTGGTCCCCAAAGGGACACAGCAGTGAGCAGTTCCCAGCCCAGGCCCATTAGTTATGGGCAGAGGCTGGCAGGCGCAGTGGTTGCATCTGAAAGGAAGCGCTTGGGAATCTCATTTTAGGGGATTTTGAGCTTTCTCTGCTGTGGGAGGGGAGCCGCTGCCTTCAGCAATGGTGGATTGAGCCAGAGCTGCCTGAATTGGTTTGGAATCAGTTAAAAGGAAGAGCGTGTGGATGGTAACGTTGTTTTGTGCTCACGCCCCATGGCTCACGCACCTCCAGAGGAAGAGAAGGAAGGGCGATGCTCAGCACCTCCGCCTCTTTCCCTGCCAGCTGCCTCTGACACCGGCCAGCAGATCGGATGCTGCTGGTGGGGCTGGGGAAGCCCTGCTACCACCGAAAATCCCCTGGAAAATATAATGGGGATAACCCTGCAGCGTGGCCATCCTGGGCCCTGCGTGGGGCAGGGACACCTTGGCCCAGGGTGTCGGGGATGTGTGGACCTGGAGCCCCACGGGGACCCAAAGCATTAGCCACGACTGCCAGTGTGGGACCCCAGCACCGTGCGGGTGGGAGTGGGGTGCGGGGCCACGTAGCGCTGCCCTGCTTTCGGCTCCTGTTGTTGTAACGAATACGCCAGCTTCCCCACAGGAAGCCGGGAGGAGTGTCATCTGGAGCAGAGGCTGTTTACTTTCCTTTCTTGGCTCTGGGCAGGACAGGCTATTTTTAAGCTTTTTCTCTTTTTTTGAGAGTTGTTTTGCTTCCTGAGGTCTTCTCTCTTCTCCGTGCAAGGAGCAGGAGAGAGGCAATGCTAAGCAGGGGAGCTGCAGCTGCGCTCGGTCCCACCGAGGGCCACCATTGCTGAAGGTGGCATCCCCGAGGATCGTGTTCATGGCAGTGGGTGTCTGTCTCGGAGGTGGAAACACAAACCCTGTTGGTCACGGTCCTTCCCTTTTTGTACCTGGAAAGTTTGACCTTCTCCAGACCATGTTGGACTCAGGACAGTGGCCAAGTGTGCTGGCAGGACAAGCTGGGTACCAAGATCCCTGTACAAACAGAGGCATGAGATGGACATTCCATCCCACAGAGACCCATGGGTGGGAAAGCTCTCAGGTTGTCTCCAGGCAAATCAGTGACACTGTTGGGAAGGGAATGCCACTGGGACCTGGGGGTCCTTGTGGTTTTGCTGTCAGAAACTTTGCTGAGCCATTTCTAACCCTCCCTTGGGGTGACGGTTCCTTGCCCAGCCTCTGGTACCCCCTTACTGCCTGTTAGCTGTTGGGACCGCAGCGCTGGCATGGGAGGCATTATTTAGATGGCTTGAGTCTCCTGTGGCTGTAATCACGGTTTTGCAGCTCTTCCTCAGACTTTTTGAACCCCTTTGTGTCTGGGCTTTGACCTTTCTCTCCTTTCTGCAGCGGGGCCCAGAAAGACCTGGAGAAAAGCCATTTTTGGGTGTTGTATTCAGTCCAGACCTTCAATAAGGGTAGGGGATGGCTGTGCTCCAGAAAGACTGTGCTGGTGGGGTTGGGCTGGTTTACCCCAGGCTTGGGGCACTTCGAGAGGTTTGAAGTCAAAAGAAAGGGCCATATGCAGCAGCTCCAGCATTGCCATCGAGTGACCCACCACCCAGTCACTATTGTCACCATTTCTTTGGCAGTAGCAAGTGGCAGGGGGACTCAGGGGAGCTGAGATGATGGAGGTGGTTCATGCAATGAACCCTGGGGGTCAGCAGGGCTGTTTGTAACCAAAGCCTGTTATTGGGTCAAAAAGAAATCCCCAAACCACTTGGTATTGGGAAATTTCCAGGGGGATGTTGATTTAAGAAAAGATGCTCGCCAGTGTTTCCTTTGCTATCGGGTTCCTTGAGAGAATTTACTTTCAAACTGTTCCTCCAGACACATCTGTCATGAGGTTATTAGGCTGCTTTGTTGAAAGGAATAAATGGAGACTGAGGTGGCTGGCTGGAGGAATGACAAGGAGGTTTTAAGAGCCTGACGTGGACAAAACTGAGATCCCATCCATCAGAGAGCTGGCAGCGCCTGGCCCGGCCGTCTTCTCTGCTGCTCTTGCCCACCCAGTTTTGCTCAAGACTGAGGAAAGGCTCCCCGTCAGGTTGTCCCTTCTGGTCCCTTTGTTTTCCTGCAAAATGCAAAGTGGGCTTGACTGGTGTTTTGTTTTAAGCTTGGCATTTTGGGAAAAAAATAGCTAAGATGTTATTCTGGATTCAGGGTGTGATGGAGAAGGAAAATGATAGAAAAGTCTGTGCTAGGAAGTCTGAGCTCCAGCTCAGTTTTGGAGACCTGAGAGTTATGGACATGTTGGAACAGCTCTCAAGTTTGGGACCTTTTTTGGATTGATTGTTCTGGGGGTGCTGAGAACTGAGACTTAGGCGCAGACCTGCAGTGCACGAGATGTGCCAAGCACAGACCACAGGGCAGATATTGCTGCAGAGAGCATCTCGCCTCTGCAAGTGAGTGGTGACATGGCTGGGGGGGCTCCGCAGGATTCAGAAAACAGAGCAGATAAAATGGAGGAAAAACATCTTTATTTTTCTTTACTGCCTCACTCCCTCCTTCTACCAACGTCTGAACATTTTTGAGATTCAGGACAGACCATTTTGCCACTAGGTGCCCTTCATGGGACCCTTCCTGGGTTTTACATCACGGATGTTATGTGTTGCGCTTCAGTGCTTTCCTCTTCGTAGCCATAAAGTAGCTGTGGTGCTGTTTCCATCAGGTTAATATTGAGGGTCAATCGCTCTATGCATCCCTCCCTGCCCACGCCAGCCAGGACCCTGTCCTCGGGAGCCCATCCTAGGCACCCGTTGCTTCCCAGCGGCTCCCATGCTGAGGTCTGAACCACAACTGGGGGATGTGGGTGTGTGTCCGTGCCCACGTCTGTCTGTCCCTGAGGGGCTCCCAGGAGGGACTTTTGCTGGGTCACTAATACGGAGCATCCTGGGGAGGCCCCTGGTCCCAGCCTCCACAGTGCCCATTCTGGCTGGTTGTGCAGGCTGGCATTCATATTTAGCAGTTTTTTGGGTATTCTCCCCAAAAAAAGGAAAGCAGTCCAAAGCCTGTATCCTAACACTTTAACCCCTGCGTGCCTCCCCCGTTGCAGGGCTTGTCCAACAAGTGAGCCCCAGCTCCGAGGGTCTCCTTTTCCTCACCATCTCCTTTGGGACCCCTCCGAGCTGCTGCCTTGGGACGGGGCCATCGCTGTCCCCATCTCCTGCTGCCCAGAACGGAGGCAGCCGCATCTGTTGCCTGCCCTGCCTCGTGCAGGGGGGTGGCGGGTGTCAGCAGCTGTGTTTGCAATTTACTGTCGGAGCAGAGCCGGGGTGGCTGCCACGTGGACAGCCCCCCCCAGCCCCCCGTCCCGCTGGCTGGACCCAACCATGCCAGATGGCTTCTCTTTGGTGAACGGATGTGTCCGTGGGATGGAGGGTCCCCAGGCCCCCTGGTCCTGCCACGGGGGCTTGAAGCAGCCCCAGGGAGCAAAGGAGGTGCTTACTGCATGGTGGCTCTTCTCCAGCTCCACCCCAGGGGTGGGTGGACATCCCGGGACGAAGGAAGGCTGTCCTCAAGTCTCTGCCCCCACTCTTGGCGTCCTGTGTGATCTCAAGCCGAACAATGGGCACTTGTCTGAGTGCTGCTCTGCTGTGGGGGGGTGACCTGTGTGTCTGCTCTACCACAGCTGAGAGCACGGGGGCAGATCCTGCGTGGTGCTGGGGCTCGGTGAAGGCAGGACTGCTGCCTCTTCAAGCGTAAATCAGAGCATCCAATCTGATGTTGCATCCGTCTCTCTTTGCCTCCTACCTTCCCCGTTGGTAAAATAGGGATGATGATGTTTAGGTTTTAGGATGCCCCTAAGGCTTCCCAGTTGCCTCCTTCCTTGTATTGGGGTCTCATGTCAACATTTTCAAAGCACTTCAGTCTTTGGCTTGAGTGATCTCTAGGTTTGTTTTTAAGGATATGAGCTTCTGTGGCTGACACCTTTGGTTTTCTTGCTGCATTTATATAGATTTGGTGCTCTCCTGTGATTGTTTTCCTGCTCCCAACTTGGATTTCGCTGGCAGCACTCACCGGGAAGCCTGTGTTTATCGGCACATCTTTCGGATGTGAGAGGGAAAGGGAGGTGTTGGGAGTTGGATCGCTGGCTGCCCCCGAGTCCTGTGCCGTGCTCTGCTCTGCCGTGCTGCGATGGGGCCCTCTGCTCCCCTCTGAGCACCGTGGGGTATGGGTGGGATGGAGGGCAGCACAGGGATGGTTCTACTCTGGGGTTTAATTTCCTGGCTCTGGTTCCAGTTTTGTTATCTGGGTTTGTAACTTGTCTGAAGAGGCGAAGCCTGGCCCTCAGTCCCCACCTGCTTTAAATGGGGTTATGAACCCTCAGGTGAAGGAGCAGAAATGGGGTTATGAGCCTCAGGCAGTGTCTGTAAGCATCTCTTGAGATGCTCAGGTGAATGGTAACTAAATTCTGAACTCCTTTTCATGTTTTTCAGCTCTGAAAAGATCTTTTGAGGTCGAGGAGGTAGATCAGTCTTCAAATTCCTCCACCCCACAAAGACGGACCCCAAACCCCCTCCTCAGGTCCACTGTGTCCAGCTCCACGCAGAAGTTTCAGGAACTTGGCGCCAGGAATTCGGAGCCATCTGCCCGACATGCGGAAACCACAGGCCAAAGATCCCCCAAGCCCTCTCTGAGGAGAGTGGAGCTCTCTGGACCCAAACTGTCCGAGCCGGTGTCCAGAAGAACAGAAATCTCCATTGACATCTCATCCAAGCAGGTGGAGAATTCCACCTCAGGGTTGTCGAGGTTTGGCCTCAAAAGAGCAGATGTGCTGGGCCACAAACCCCCCGAGCCCACCCCAAGGAGGACTGAGATCACCCTCGGCAAGCCCCAGGAGCCGGGTCTCCGGAGGGTGGAGGCGCCGGCATCAAAGATACCCGAGATGCCCCAGCGAAGAGCCGAGACGCCCAACGCTCCTGTGCCCGACACGGCTACCAAACGCGTGGAAATTCAGGTAGCGAAGGCTGCCGAGGCCCCAGCCCCACCGGCACGGCAAGTGGAGAGCTCAGAGCCTCCCCTGGCCACCCAGCCTCCCCAGGCAGAGCCAAAGCAGCAGCCAGCGCTGATGGAGAGCCCACCAAAGAGAGAAGAAGGTGAGTACAGCTTCGGGCAGCTGCTTGGGTGAGATACTGACTGATACCTGCCTTTGTCCTTTGTTGCGGGCTCACTGCCCGTGTGGGGACGCTGAGCGTTGTGTGCTGCTCTTTCAGCTCCGGTGGTGATGCCTTTCGAGGCTGGTCTTGAATCTGTGCTCAGATGTGTCTACATACATGGCTGTTATCCTTGGGTTTATCCCGGTTGAAAGAGCTGTCAGTTTGAATCAAAAATGTTATCAAGCCTATAAGGAAATAAAAAAGAAAATGCCAAGAGCCTGGGTGCTTGCAGGAAACAACAGTTCTGCCAACTCAGGCCCCATGTGCAGACACACCGGCCTGTGCAGCATCTAGAAAAGCCTCTGAGGTGCTGGAGAGGCGGTGGTTGGGGAAGCGTTGTTGTGATGGCTTGTTGTTTAGTGTTGTTGGTTATGGTTGTGGGACAGAAACCGCCTCTTCATTAGCAGGAGTCAGGGTTTTTTTGGTCTTGGAGCCAAAGTCTAATAACATCATGAACCAGAGCCACTATTAGACTGGAGCCCTGGCTTATATTAGCTCTATCTTGTTTTCGATTAATCCCATATTAAAGCCAGCTTCCCTCCCCCGCCAGCCATCACTTATTCTCCCTAATGCTTTGGAGATATATTTTTTTTTTCCTCTTTTGGCCTGTTAATTATTTTTCCGTTCCCCATCACCCACGAGCTCTCTCCTGAAAGGGATGCAGCGGTCAGTTGGAGGGCACCACCTCCCCACCCCACCCTGTGCCTCTCCCCATGGGTTGTGGGATGGCGTGCGGTGGCCGAGCCAGGACCTGGGAGGTCTGTGCCTGGGCCCAGAGCTGAGCCACGTGCCCTTGTCCTGCCCTACCAAGGGATGATCCCTTGCTCCTGCTCCAGCTCCTCTCCCTGGGCGCAGCCCTGCGATCACAGGGCAGTAACAGAGTCTCCAGAGAGGCCAGGTTTCAATGTGTGCACATCTAAAATCAAATCAGGAGTCAGTGGTGGAGCTGATACCGAACTCATACGACTTGAGTGGGTTTCTCTCACTGTGCATATGTATGGCTTAAGTGTAGCTTTTCTGAGCTGGGTTTTAAAGAGTGGACAAATGACTCCAGCAGATAGCAGGTTGGTCCATCTCCAGCTGGGCATGGCTCAGCTCTGAGACCCAGCCCAATGATGGGGTTCAGCCTGGGCCTCCCTTACAGGCTCTCCGTCCCCAGCCACTGTATGTGTGGCACCCAGGAGGCCCATCTTCTCCCATGGGTGGGTGCTCAGCCTCATCCTGCTGGGTTTGGGCTGCTCTGGGCTTCCCAAGCTCTGAACTGCAGATGGTTGGGCACTTTAAGAGCAGAAGAAAATCTAAGCTGCTGAATCCCCCAGCTGCCCAGGGCAGGGGGTGCGGAGTGGGAGGGCTCTTTGCATCAAAAAGGACTTCAGAAGCACAGGACAGCTGCTGGGGATGAGTTTTACCCAAGAGCCCAGCTGTCTGGGGTCTGCCTTGCACAGCGAGCCAGCCCTTGGTCCTGGTACAAAAGGGGCTTTCAGTCTAAATGCCTCCAAGAAGAGCCGGGAGACAAAGTTGTAGGAGTAAGGAGGGCTCCAGTTCCTCCTCCTCCTGTGTCAGCACGGACATACAGGCCAGAGTTGCTCCCAGAGCCCATGTCCCCTTCCCGGTTGTCTCCAACCTCCACCATTGCCATGACTTGAGGTTGCCCTGGGTTGCTTTCATGCAGGGCCCTGTTTCAGCGTGCTCCTCCCCTTGGTCCACAACACCCACCCTGGGTGGGTGGATGGCATCTCTCCTTATCGCTGGTGTAAGCACGTGGAGGAGTTTTGGGGAGGCTGCACAGGGACCCTGAGGGAGCCCTGCGGATGGGTGCAAGCATGTTGCCGACACTCGCCAGCTCCACTGCAGCTCTGGCCCCACCACAACCCCCCAAGTGAAAGCACTGGCTCCTCGATGTCTGCAGCAGAGACAACACGTAGTGTAAAGTCCTGCTCCCTCTTGCTGCTCCCAGGGTTTGGGGCACCTAAGAGATGGTGCCGTGGCACTGGAAGTCCCTCGATCCCATTGCTCGGTGGCTCTCCAGCACAAACAGCTGAGCAGGGGATGCAGGCAGCTGCCTCCAGCTGCCTTCAGCCTTGTGCTGGGACTTGCCTTCCCCCAGCTGCTGGGGCTCAGCTGCCTTGCCCTTAACCCCTTGTCCTGCTGCCAAAGGTATGCAGGAGAGCGTGTTGTGCAGGAAGAGGCCGGTCGAAGGAGAAGGGCAATCGCCGAGAGCTCAGCAGTTCAGAGCAAACCACAAAGGAAAGGAGTAATTATAGTGCTGAACGTCGTTAGGACGGCTTGGCTGGTGGCGTGGGCTGAGCCCGCTCCGGAGCTGTGGTTCTCAAGGTAGGAGGAGGGCAGGAGGTGTCTTTGTGGGGCAGAAGAGCAAGAAATATTCCTCCCCATCCCTGTTCTTCCTCTCTGAGTCTTCACACTCTCCTGCATTCCCTGGGGAGCATTGGCTGCACTTCTGTGGGTTTCACATTGAGTTGGGCCATTGGTGATAGGGAGACGGGACATGGGTGCACATCACGGGTGCAGTGTACCACTGCACCAGCATCCTGGGCAAAGCTGGACTTCGTGTCCCCGAGGTGGCTGGTGCTCCCCAGCTGGGACAAGGAAATGTGATGGGATGACTGGGCGATGTGGATTGGTATAGTCAGAGTTGTCCAGAGAAATCTGAGCAGGGTTGTGCAGTGGGTGTAGGCAAGGAGAGAATATGCAAAGGGCAGAAAGAGGCACAAGCAATTAAAAATAAACGTTAAAAAAAAAAAAAAAGGTGAGGGGAGGTGCTGTTTCTGAACCCGCACCCTCAGACACTGCGGTAGGCTGTCTTCACTGCGTAGGACTTACCAAATCTTAACATCCAAATATGACCACCCGTGGGTGGTGATAACCTCTCCCGAGCTCCTGCTGTGGGCAGCGGTTCACTCCTGGCCCTGGAGTGTTGAGCCAGGCTGGAGCTGGCGGCTGAGGCCATTCCTCTCTTGTGCTGGGGAGGCAGGTCTGAGCAGGGCACGCAGTGCCCACGCCAGCGTGGCTGGAGCTGGTTCCTCCCCGTAGTGCCGTGCTGTGGAGCAGGAATGGCAGGAGGGGCTGGGGTGGGTGACAGTGCCCCTGGCTGCCCAGGCTGCCATCCCGCTGTCTTTGCCTGGCAGCTGGGTCCTGCTTTGGTGACCCTTGCTGGTGTAGCTGCTGGCAAGGTGCTGGCTTGCTCAGCCCCCATCATCTCCTGCTTCTGACCCTCTTCCTCCCTGGCTTGTCTGGGAGCAGCGGCTTTGCTTGGGATGTCCCCCATGGCCCTGGGCAGGGCGGCAGCCACACTGGTCTCCTTTCCACTGTGGCTGAGTGAGGCTGCCTGGGAGAGGAAAGGGGAATCTTTGTGGGAGCAGCAATACTTAACCCAGAGACATCCGCCAGCCCTTTGCAAAGGAGGGATCTTGAGGACTTCTCCCGAGCTGGATGGAGGACAGGCAAATCCTCGGGAAGAGCTGCATCGAGTCTGTTGTGGCTAATCCTGCCGCAACCTCCTGCATCAGCATCTCCTTCCGCTAGTGCTTTCCATTGCTGACACTCTGCATGCATGGTTGAATGTCTTGCTCTTCTGTTGTTGTTCATGCCTTGCAACACGGTGGTGGTCGGGGTCGAGAAGAAGACATTGTTGGTCCCAGAAAAGTTAATGTTTTCCACTTTGGTTTAATACTCTGTCTCTGCTCCCCCCAAATCTGAACCTGTTTGTATGTGGGGCAAAGGCTCAATTCTGGGATCTCAGGTGATGGCTTAAAAGCAATCCTAGATGAGAAGTGAAAGCCAGTGTGATCTGATGATCCTTTTTGTCTTGGCACAAGCTGCTGTGGTCACGTTGCCCAGGCCCCCAGGGACAGCATACTGCCAGCAAGGCAGGCTCTCGTCCACGGCTCTGCTGCCTGCTCCTGCCTTCACCCCGTTTTCCTGCTTTTGGCAACTGGTAGGACCACGGTTCTCCTTCCCTGTGGTCCTTTCTTGCAAGGATGCTCTGAAGCTTGCTTAGATAAATCAAGGCAGATACAATGAATAATGGAAATGTTCACCTAAAACAGGGACTTGATCTTCCTCTGCAACAGCTATGTCCCACCATAGTGATGTGCAAAATGGTCTGAACCATCTCTGAGCTTTCAGCTTTTTTGGAGTCTTTGTCCCATTGCTGCCTGATGCCCCCATTTGGGACAGCCATGCAGGGTGCCACCCACCTCTTAAAAAGCACCAGGGTCCCCCCTCCTATTTTACTGCGGACTGACCATCAGGAGAGTGAAGCAATTCAACCTTTTCACTCTTTTTTTCAGCCTTGGACCGCTATGGAAAGCCTTTTCTTTAGAACTTGCTATTTTAGAAGCTGCCTTTGAGTTGAGGTAAAATTAAAAAAAAAAATTAAAAAATTCAGATCCACTGAGCTCCTTGTGAAGATGGTATCTAAAAACCAGGGACCGGTTGCTCTGTGTTGGGGAAGCCATGGTGTGGGCTGCAGCCCAGTGGCCCCCGGCCAACCTCAAGCCTCCATCCTGCCATGGACACCCAGGGACGGAGAAGCAAAACCACCCGAGCCTTCAGGCGACTTTTCTTCTGTGCTGTCCTGCAAGGGTGACGCCAGGCGCGGGATTGGGCCGCCTTGCTGGAGCTGAGGGTTAGAGGGATTTGGATGACTATTAACACAGTGACGCTCCCTGCAATGAAGAGGCCAGGGCTGAGTGGAGACGCAGTGAGTAATCATTTCCAGCTCCCTAAGCTGCACTGCAATTTAACTGTACAAAGAGATTAAAGCTGTAGGGAAACATTTCCTTAAAACCAGCTGACACATTTGGGCTAGATTACGGGTAGTCTTTTTTTTTGTTGGTTTCTTTTTTTTTTTTTTAATGGGGAAGTGCCTACAGCCTGAGATACCAAATGGAGGGGTTGAGTGGGAAAAGCAGAGTCCCAGTTCGTGAACTCAGGTGCCAAAAATGAGATAATTTGGAAAAATGGAGACCTGCAGCGCCAGTGACTTGGAACGAAGGAGCAGGAGCGTGTGCGGGGGAGATAATTGAGTCCCATCGCAGAGACGCTGCCTGATCCGGGACACCACATGCATGGCCTCCTGCCTGCATGGGGAGGGCAGCATCGGGGCTGGGTGCTTTCTGCTTTTCCCTCCCACCCTGTTCTCTGTCCCTGGCTGTGCGTGGAGCGGCCAGCACACCTCAGTTCCTTTTGGGGTGTATTTTGGGCACCGAGGATGTCAGGGAAGGAGGCCAGGTGATGTAGATGTGATGGAACTTCTGCTGCACATCTTTGCCCCCCAGGAATGCTGTTCGCAAACTCATTACATCACGTTCAGCTCCAGTCACATTGGCGTTCACGTGTCCCCTTCTTTGTGTCTGTGTGGGTGCAGTTTATATGGATGCCATCATGGTCCCACGTGGGTGCTCAAGCCACGCAGCATACGCCCCAGGCAGCAAGCCTGCCTGCCCCCAGTCTCCAGTGCAGGCAGCCAGACCCAGGAGCAATCACACAGAGAATTCATTTGCCCTGTTGGAAGTCCCTGAGGGCCCATAGGAAAAGCAGTGATCTCCCCAGTGGAGATTCATTATGGGAAGGAATATTTTCCCATAGGAAGCGTTATGGTTCCCACTTCCCTTCCCTGCCTTGTGTCGTTTGAGACCAGGAGAGGGCAAACCTGTGGATGCTGAGCTGCAGAGTCCTCCTGGCGCTGGGCTTAATGTCAGGTCTCTTCCATTGCTAGGTTGGGTCTGTGGGCTAGACTGTGCATCAATGACATTCCTTCCTGCACCTTGCAGGAAGCATCTAAGGCTGAACATGTCTCTGTAGAGGTCAAAGCCTCCTGTTCCAGGCAGAAGGTGACCAACTGCACAGCACCTGGAGTGTTGACTCTCTGCAGCCTTGTGGGGTCTCTGCTCATTGTGTTGGGGTGTGAGCCCTGTGCAGCTGCAAGACCCTTCTGGCTCTGCACCTCCATGCATGCAAACCAGGGCAGCCCCTGCGCAGAGAATTGCCTTTGCTGCGCTGAGAAACAAGGGTGAGCGCTCCTGCCTGCTGCTGGGTTTGCATATGTATAAATGACTCTGGAAGGCGATGGGAGATGCAGCCCTGGCTGAGGGTGGCGTGTACAAACCAGACCCAAGAGTTTCTCTGTTTACCTTGTGGTATCTGCATGTCTGGAGCCCATGGCAGTCGTGCTGGGGAACATGCTCCCCGCCTGTCAACTCCCTTGGCAACTTCAAGCTTTCTCACATTTAGGTTAATCATCCTACAGGCTGATAAGGCAAATAAAATCCGTTATCTTGACCAAGATAAAACAAAGAGGTTGCTTTGATCTCCTGCAGTAAGGCCTGGCCACTCATTTTGTGACTTCTCTGCTGTCTGCCGGGGGAGGGAAGCAATGGCCATGGTGATGAACCTTCTGTAGTTGAGAAATCATTTTCTTCTAAACTATTTCTAGACCTCTGTCCCTGCCCGAGATGTTTCTGTTGGCCAGTAGTTGAAGGGACACCATAGGCTGGGTACAGTGCCAATTCCATAAACTCTGTAAGAGGACTTGAGGAACTGAACTGAGATTATAGAGAGATAACTTTGTTTTTAGAAGATCAAACATTGTTGAGAGCAAAAAAGATAACTTGACAGCAAGCCAGTTGTGTTCTTTACTCCTCCAGCAAACAAACAGACGCACGGACACTTTTGTGTTGTCCAAGATGCTGCAATGAAGCTGAAGTGAATGTGGCTATAAATGGAAGAAGCAGCTGGTCTTGGATTGCCGCCTGTGCTCAGACTTCTTTGGGCCCAATTTTTCTTACATCTGTTACAGGTTTTAAAGGAGGGACTTGGGGAGCGGGCAGCTTTTCTTCGGGTTAGTTGAATTTGGGCCATTTGTTTTGTTGGTCTCCTGAATGGGTCTCTGCGCAGAAGTTCCCTGGATTCCTGTAGGGTCACATGCATAAATATTTTACTCTCTTGAATTGCTTCATTTTGTCTTGGCATGAAGATAGTACTGGACGTATTGAGAGACAAAACTGGACCAAAGGGTCTGGTCCAAAACGTTTTGCAAACAACAAAACTTTGCAGATGTTTATGCATTTATGAAAAACAGATAGTTTTAACAAGCCATCTAAGGTTGCTGTGCCACCTCAGGAGTGACAGCATGGGGATTTTTGGTTGCTTGGCTCCTCCTTGACTTGTATTGTCTACAGTTTCTTCTGTGTGGAAGCAGTGGGTTGGTTTTTGCATAGCAAAGGCAATTTGTACGACAGGGATGAAGAAGGACTGAAATGAAGCATCTTTCAATACCTTGAAGTTCAAAGATTGTTGATGCTTTAGAAAATATGGGCATAACCTTGGATTAATGTTTAGCTTTTCAACCCAGGAGACAGTGTCCAGGTTATGTCTGAGTTGAGTGGTCTTACCAGCCCCTGGGTATTCCCTGAAGTCTGCAGAGGCTTTCCATGGTGCAGCTCCAGCGTGGTCCCTGGCTAGTGTTTCCAAGGGGTCCAGAAATATTTAGTGGGAGCTGAGCACCTACCTCCTTTTGTCTCTTTGTGGATTCAACCTTTGTCCTACTATGAGCAAGACCTTTGCAGAGAATGCTCCCAGTGGATCCCTTGCATGTGTCTTCATCCATACGTACTGCATGGCGTTCACCCTGGTTCACTTGAGATGTCTGTACTTGAGATAATCACCTGGATGCCTCCCTTAGGCTGGTGTGAATTGTGTCCTCAAAGGGTTTATTTTTTTCTGCTGAATGTAAAGAGAGCCTATGCAATCAGTTCAGCTGGAGACTTCTCCATTTGAGCGAGACAAATTTTACCCTCCTATATTATTACCAGAGCCAAAGAGATGGAGGTGAAAAGGAATGTTGCAGCAGGACAGAACTGCAAGACACTAATCCCTTGTTATCAATAGTGCGTGACAGCTCCCCAGCAAACCTCATCCCCTTGTGTAAGGTTGTTCTGCAAACAGGTCGCTGTGGACAATCATTTACTTAAGTGCATGGGTCAGACTGTCTTTGATGCTTATCAATAGGACTTCAACTTTTTATGATGGCTCTGTCTTCTCCCCTCTCCTGCTCACTTGCTGTGCATGGAGTGGGACAGACATTCCTTCCCTCTTTCAAAGAAAAGCTTCGTTTGGGGAGATCTCAGGGGAAGAAGATTAGATGGGAATCCAAAAGGGTACGGTGCCTAGGACGAGAGAGCAGCGATAAAAGTTAATGATACATAAGCTCTTGAAAGGAGCTTTCTCAGTTACAACTGTATGGTAGCTCACAAGTCTGAAATTGTAGGGCATTGCTTTCAACTCCAGCATGAATGCACCTGGGGCGTATTTCATGTGTGACGGGTAGAGCTGGAGGGAAATCACAGGTATTGCCCTACCCACCTTGGGCTGGAGCCCCTGCCTGTATTTGCTTCCCCTGCATGTTACAACTTTGGATGGGAATTTTTGTTTGCTTGTTATTTGCTCTAATTTGGGAGGCCGTGCTGCTTTCTACTGATGCATCAAAGTAGTGGTGTCCTCTGAAACCTTCTCTGCATCTCTGGTACATGGAAATACAGGATGAGTCCCTGGTTACAGTCTCTGAAGCTACAAATGCATGGGCTCATGCTGTTACGGTGTAGAGGTTGCTGTCCTCCATCACACGCGTGACGTACTTGGGGCATTCTTTGCTCCCATTTGTAGTGGAAGTAAGTTCAGGGACCAAGAGCCAGAAAAACACTGAGAAGATGACAAAAGTTTGGATGGCAGGAGAGCCTAGTCAGGATCCTGCCTTTGCTGTTCGCTTGCTCGTTGTCCTGGGCGAACCCCTCCACCCACTCCAGTTTCTCCTTTTATAACAAGGAGCTGGTGAATGTGGCAAGGTGCCTCGAGTTTCGTCCTTGCATTGAGTCCTTTCTTTTTTGAGGTTCAGCTGGTGATAAGGAAATTGCTGGTCCTGGTCACAGAGGTGCAGTGGGGTTGTGCAGGATGGGAGAAGCTGCTTTGCCCAGCGTACTGCTGTGGCTCTATAAAGAGAGAGGTTCTCAGCTGTCCAGGAGGAGAGGGAGGGTATCAAATGTTTCTGTATCAAAACCTTCTCCAGTCTACTGTGCTCTTCAGTCTCCTTTCTCCTAAATTTGAAAAATCTGTAGTTTGGAGGGGAAAAAAGGATTTGGAAGGCAAACTTTGGATGTGTGGGGAGCAGATGTGGGGATGGATGCTGCCTCCTGATTTATGAGTGATGGAGACTGCTGACACTGAGGGAGGTGGGGCGGGCACTGGCGGGTGTTTGGATGCTCTTTGCCTCATGTCCTCCTCCCCTGCTTCCATCTTGTGCAGATAGGAAGGAGAGTGGAGATTACCTTGGAGTTGACCAGATTTGTCCTGGGAAAAAGGAGTAGTTCTGAGCAGCTTTTCTGATAAAACATAATTGTTTAGACAAACTCTGGCTGAACTCGCTTCCTCCTGCAGCCCAACGTGCAGATAAAGGGGGTGGAAGTGGGAGGCCAAGTTCACAAGCTGCCGAGGCCCTCCCTGGGGTCACGCTGCCCCCAAGATCCCCTGTTCACCCATTTTGGTGGCCTTGGAGAAGACAAGATGATGCAGTTGAGTTCTGAGGATGATGCCCAGGTCGTAGGTAGTTCAGTACTCTGGAAGAGACCTTGATAACGCAGCACATCAGTGCTGGGAGAAGGGAGAATGTGGGTGGTCCTGGAGGGCAGCATTAGATCCATCGTGGTTCATCTGCAGAGGATGCTCAGTGGGATGCGGGAGGTGAATTTGCTCCAGCCGTGCTCTCTCCAAACCTGGCAGTCCTGGGTGTAGGGTGGCTGGGCAGAGCTGTGCCCTAGAGCGATTCCTGCTTGGGCTGGAAACAATGGGACAAGCAGGACTTGGGTGGGATGTGGCCACAGGAGAGGTGTTGTCATGCCCTGTGTGGCTCCTACTGAGGTCTCCAGGAGTAGCATTGTGGAGTCAGATGAAATCTGAGATCCTGCCGTAATTGCCTTAGGGAAATGGTCCTCCTTGCCCTTCTTTGTGTAGTAAATAAAAGTTTATTTACAGCCCAAGAACGTATGCCCTGAGGTTGAGAGGTGAAGTGTTCCTGTGGGGCCCTGAAAGAGCTCTGGGGTTTCCTCTCTGCTTTGTGGCTTCAGTTCCTGGGCAGAAAAGTCTTGCAAAGGAGCAGCTCTGTAGGTGGGAGCTTGGTGAAGTGGAGGCCTTTGCATAGGCCCTGGGGCATGGCTTTGTCTCCCTGTAGCAAGGCCACGTGTCCGTGTGTGTCACCTGGAGAAGAAGAGCTGGGAGGAGATAACCAGTGCTCACAAGTGACATGTGGGCTGGAGCAGCCAGGGACAGCAGCAGGTGATGGGCTGTCATCCGTCTGCCTCCCTGCTTGGCCACCATCATCCAGCATTTCCCCAGAGCCCATGTTTGCGTTGTTGGACCCTGGGGATTTCTTTTCTTTTCTTGTGTTGGGGCTGAAGCTAGTCCTGGTGTCACTAGCAGCCGTGTGTACTCTGCTTGTCCTGCCCCAGGGCTCTCCATCACCATCTGGCACCTCCCTGCCATCCCCTCCCCAGTGATGCCTGGGCACATCTCTCAAGCTCAGGCAGTGCAGTAAAACAAGCTCCTTATTTAAATCCCCATTTGGTTAGAGAGGAAAGCAGTAAGGGCCACAGGTTACGAAGGAGAGGAACAGAGGAGGAAGGAGCGAGAGGAGAGCCTGGCTCTGCTGTCCTCCTGGCCCCATGGCTTCCAGCCCAGTTAGTGCTGCATCTCCTCTGCAAAAAGCCATTGCGGTAGCAGAGGGGATCCCCCAGCTTGTGCTGTTGGCTGTGTCTGCCCTTAGCTTCAGAGCAAGCAGAAAGGAGAGCGTTACCTCCCTCCTCTTCCTGGCTGCCCCTGCTTGGCACCGGCTCCATCCAAAAGTTTTCAGTCTCAGTCCCGCTCTGTCCAAAAATCCCTCGGCACCGCGGCCAGGATCCTCCTCTCTGGAAAAGGGGCTCTCTGGGATGCTGCGCAGGGCTGGACCCCTCCTCTGCGTGTGCGACCTTGGGCACGGGGAGAAAGGATTGGGCTGAGCGGTGACTGCTCATTGCTGAGAGGGTGACATGGGGATGGGGCTGAGCTCCGCTGACCTGGGTCTGTGGGGTTTCCAGCTCTGCCCTGGTACGGCCTGAAATTGCTCTGCGGAGTTTCAAGGAATGAGCATTTGGTTTCTCCTCTGCTCAGAGGAGCAGGAAGGATCTCTTTGGGGTTATTTCAGCCCATTTGTGGGACAGACAGTCTATGGGACAGTTGTTTGAAGAGTGAGCAAACCAAAGCCATCATTTGGGCTCCATTGAAAGAGCAAAGCTGGGAAAGCCTCAAATCGCAGGCTGCAGAGACAAGGGGGGACATGGCTGTGGCTTTCTGCTGGGGAACAGTGCTGCATCCCTTGGGAGGGACACAGAGAACATTCTTTTGAGTTTCTGCTTTTCCTTCTCATTTTTAGACATGCAAAATTAATTTTTCTCTTTTATCGCCTGTGGCAATATTTCTTTTATTGCTCCGCGGCAGTGGGGACTGGATAGAGTTTGCAAACTGAATTTTCCCTCGACAAGCCCCTCCTCTGCTTTCGCACCTCCAGCTGCCAGGCTTGGTTTTAAAACAGCTTGCACCGAGGCTGAAAATATTTGAAGGGCAGAGCAGTGCCTTGCAGGAAATGGCTTAAACTTCCTGCTCCCAAGATGGTGTGAGTGTTAAAACAGAACTGGAGAAATATTAGACATCCTACATCCGGCATGGCAGAGGAGAGTGACCCTGGGGTGATGTGATGGAAAGCCCCTACCCCCCCGCTGCCTGTGCCCAGCAGCTTCCATCAGGACGAGGGGCCCAGCCAGTGCCCCCCCCCCCCGAACCCCCACACCCACGACTTTGTAGGGGAAAAAATGGGCAAATTGTTTCCTACTCCACTGGGCTTTGCTGTGGTTTGGTTTTGTGGGAAATGTGTGGGGAGAGCTGGTCAAAGGTGGGGGGTCAAGTGTCAGCGGAGTGGATTTCAGCAGAACGTGAGTTGGGAAAGCACTGGTTTTGATGAAACATTTGCTACCAGTTTATCTGCCACCTTCCAGCCCGAAGTGAAAGGCGAAAGTCTCAAATAGATAATCAAGATCTGACTAGGTCCCATTTGTTTGGGGCTGGAGCGGGACCTTCCGCATCTGTCAGCGGAAACCACGTTGAGTTATTGGCTTAATCAGAGGCAATTTAATTCTTCTAGCCCGGATGATTTCCCTCTTTGTGCTGGCTGAGCACCATCTACCTGACCAGGCAGGGAATAGCAGCTGGCTGGCTGGCTGGCTGTGCAGGACAGAGATGCACAAGGGTAGAAAAGAAATGAGAGTATTTTTGTGCAGGCAGCGTGGGGAAGGGCAGGCAGTGAGGAGGGGAGGGCAGTGGTTCTGCGGAGCAGGGTGGTCCTCGCTGGAGCTCTCTGATGGGCGTCACATCTTCGGATGCAATTCCGCTCGCTGGGGATTACGGCCCTGTTACGGAAAGCTTCTCCAAAGCCCAGTTTGTTGGCTGGAGCATGGAGATTTAGGTAATTTTATTCAAAATGTTACCAGCTGGCTAAAAATTACCTAGCTGTGTGGCTGGGAGCCCACGGTTGCAGCGGAGGAAGGAGGTGGGAGCTGCAGGGCTGCAGGCAGACCAAGCAGGGTATGATTTGGGGCTTTTCTCTGCAGCACCTTGGGCTGGTCTGATCTCACACTGACTTCCTCCTGACAGTCACCGAGAACATAAAATTGCTCATAATGGAAGAAAAATTAGACCTCTTACACCCATGCTGGGACCTGAGTCACTTTTGGAGGCGTTGTTCCAGCTCCAGGAGCAGAAGCAGAGCATGTGGGTGCCCTCTCGGGCAGGTTTACCATGAATGGAGCATTATGCTGTGCTCTGAACATCCTCCTCCCTGTCTTTCCTCCTTGACCCCTTCTTTTCCTGCACCATTTCATGTGGGGCGGTGGGAGCCCTGGCTGCTCTGTGGGAGCGAGACCGGGAGGGAGTAGGTACCATCCTCAGCAAGAAGCTCTGCCTGGGGAGCTTGGTAATGCAGATTGCTGACGCTCACCTTTCACCATGGCACATACCCCACTAAACCCTGAGCAGCACGGCTCTTGGGGCTAGGGATTTGGCTAGGCACACCGTGTTTATTTTCCCAGGTTTTTCCATGGTGCGCTTTTCCCCGGGAAAGCTTTGGCCAGCAAACTTGGGGGAGGGGAAGATGAGGCTGATTTAAATCCCAGAAGTAGTTACAGCTGGCTGAAAGCTGTGTATGTAGCCCTGTAATACATCAGTGGTGCCCACTGCTCTTGCACCGTGTGCTGGGGCTGGTTAAAGCTCAGGGAGTGCAAGCCAGCCCTGGTCCTGGCGTTGCTTTGTGCAGGCAGAGCTATGGGGGGCAAGAGCAGAGGGGTGGGCTGGCCGGGCTGTACTGGGGCTGCAGGACTGGAGGGGCAGATGCTCTGGCTGTTTGGGGGCAGAAATACAGTTATTTGCCTTGGAGTAATCCCCACTTGCCTGTGTGGCTGCAACACTGTGCAGGGACCAGGAGGGTGGTCACACAGAACAGGGCAGGGGATGAAAAGGCTTTGCTGTCCCAAATGGTGCTGGGTCGAAGTGCGCTGCTGCCCTGCTCGCCGTATCCCAGAGCAAAACCTCATGGATAGAGCCGCTGAAGAAGATATCCACGCAGCATCCTCGGGTCCGTGGGGCTCCAGGTGCTCTCAGGGAGGGCAGATCGAGGGGAAATCACTGGAAAAGGAAACATCCTTCCACAGAATTGTCCTGGAGCCCTTCAGGCAATTCAGCGTCCCCAGCTTCTGCTGAGCAGCTGTGGTGAAAATGTGGGTCTGCAGGAAGGAGCAAATGCCGCTGTGTAAATCACTACATGGTTGATTTATTTTTCTTCTTCTTGTTGGCTGACCCCCGGGGTCCCCCTCCCAGCCCTTCCCTCTGTGCAACTGTGGGCCAGTGTGTCCCCGTGCGGGACATGCCCGCCTTCCCACGGCTCCCGCAGAGGGATGTGGAGCCCCGGGGCTGCAGCAGTGGGAGAGGCACAGAAAGGTTTGGGAAGAGGTTTGGAAATGGTTCATTGAACAGCTCCGTGTGGGGCGGAGGGCAGTGCTTGTCTCGCCGGACCACAGGTCCATAGGGACGCCAAAGCTGATCACTCAGCTTGCCTTACGTCTGAAAAGAATGGGCAATTTGGGGCCCAGGGAGCAAGTTTTAACAAGTCTCCATGAGACTCTGGGATCCTGCCTTGCCCAGATGTTGTGTGCGCTGCCTCTCAGAGGGAGCGGGATGGGATGGGGAGGGCGGGGACATCCATCCCACGTCGGGTAGAGTGGGGCTGTGCTGGACCTGCCCATGGCCCCCGAGGGCTAAACCCAGCACCCAGCCTTTGCCCTCAAAAGGGTGAAGACCAAGAGAGCTTGGCCTGGCCGAGCTGTCAGAAGTTGGTACTCCTTGGTCCTCAAACATAAAACCTGTGAGATGAAAAGAGAAGCAGCAGGTATTTTCATGCCTTGACTTTGCATTCCTGTTTCTCCTGCCATAGGCTTTGCCTATTTCCTGGTCCTGGCAACCCGGAGGGCTGTTAAAGTGGTTATTTTAAGGAAGTTTTCCAGAAGCTCCAGGGTCTGTGTCCTGGGGCTCTAGGAAGAGTCTGGAGGGATGTGGATGCTGGTCTCTGTTCACCAGCGCACAACGTGAAGGAGGGGTGCTGGGCTGTGGGGTTTTTGACTCTTCTGATAGACACAGCAATACCTGGTGTGTAACCTCTCTCCTATTAACAGAGACCCCTTGCTGGAGCTGAGGTGCTTCATGCATCGTTTGGGTGGAGGTCTTGCCGGCAAATGAGTTACCAGGGCCATAAAAGACCACAGGAGCATTGCAGTGGCTTCTTCTCCCAGCTCTTCTCTCCAGCAGGGTTGTTTCCTAAAATTCCCTCTGCTTGCATGATGGAGCTGATTTATAAAGGGGGTTAGAGGAGCTTGAGTTGTCCAATGTCCTGGCAGGACATGGCTTTCCTTGGGTAGAAGGCTTTCCCTTGGTGAGGTTGGAGACACTGCTGTTTTCCCTATTGCTCTTCATCTAAAAAATAAGTTTGCACCCCAGCCCTGGCTTGAATGATCCCAGACTCTGGATCCACGGTCTGTTCTTGGAGGCCTCAGTGATGCTTTTCCTGCTGGGCCAAAACCAGGACCCTCAGGACTGACGGTCAGTGCACCAAGAGTTCTCCTGGTGCTGCAAAGATGTGGGGGGAAAGTAGGGGGACCTGGGCCCCCAGGCACAGGCTGTTGTCAGCAGTACTCTCTGCTCTTGGCTACAAGAGGGTGTCAGAAATGAGAGCTGTATCCTGCAGAACCAAAAACCTCAAGCCTAACGGGGCCCATGACCTTTAAGAGGCTGCAAGCATTGCAGAGCGAAGCCACTGCCTTTATCTGCAGGTTGCAGCCTGGGGAGGAAGGTGGCTTTGAGCGGTGCTTGGGTCGCTACAGGGCTGTTCTGGTTTCGTGGGGTGATGGGGCTCAGCTCAGCAGCTGCTTGGTGCTGACTGTGTTGAGACAAGGGTTTGGGAAGCTGGTGGGGAGCATGGCGCCTGGTGCATCGGAGCCAGGGATGCATGTTGCTGCGGGTCAGCGGGTGCTGTCTCCCCTTCTTGGGTACTCTGGGGGACCCAGTGGGATTTGCAGTCTGGAGCATCCCCTAGCCAGGTTCTCCAGTCCTTGTAGGAAATGGAGACAAGGCTGGGGGGCACCCTTGGTGTCCTGCAGGTTTGTGTCCAGGAGAGTTGCTCTGAATACATCCCATAAAAGGATCTCCTTCAGCTGGACCAGAAAGTATGATCTGCTGTTACGATGTTAGGTTTGTGGGTGCTGTAAAGCTAGGGATTATGTGTAACAGAGCAAAACAGGTACAAATGAACCCTAAAATCAAAACACATGCCAAGTATGTATGGTAGGTCTGAAGAAACGTTTCTTTTATTCATGCCTAAAGCCAAGCTCTGCTTTCTTAGAGGTGACTGTCTCCCCAGCAGCTCCTGTGATGGTTCCTGATGACCCATTGAGAGCTTATTCAGTAGCAGCTACTAATTTGGGTGTCTCCACTTCTCCAGCAAATGCAACTATCTGCCTTCCTGGCCTCCATCACACGTATGTGGACACCACGCTCTCGGTCCTGAGTGCTGGCCTCAGTCTACATATACAGAATGCTGCGTAGGGTGGAGTGATGATGGTGAGACCTGGGTGTAGGTGCCAGATGTTTCATTCCCCACTTGGTATGATTGTGGTGCAGGTCTGCCCCTAAACTTCTCTCAAATATTGGTGCTTCTATACATATACCAAAATCTCTTGGGGAGCATTACAGCCTAATTGGAATTAGGTGCCTAAATACCTTTTAGGATGTATGTCTTGGCTCTTCTGTGTCTCTGAAGACAGCACTGCTGCATCACCCTGATTCTGGAAGAGCATCAAAACCCAGGAAGTGCCCTGTCATGGGGAGTGGGATGACAGGAGTAGCTGGGACGGGGGAGGAAGGGGGTGGATGCTGTGCTGGCAGCCTGAGAGCTCTGGTGGAGTGAAATGGCATTATTAGTCTTTATAGAGACTCAGGGCCTGCCTTGGTGTTGGGGTGGTGCTGGACAAAGATGCCCAGCATGAGCATTTTGGACCTGGGGTAGAAGCTTGCATTGCACGTCCAACACCATCGGTGGCTGCACCCAAAACCCAGGTGTCCTTCAGCAGAGCTTGGCTTGCCACAGCTTGCCCGAGTCCTGCTGCTGCTGGGAGCACGCAGGGGCCGGGCCAGGCACGTCCCCTCGCCGTGTGTGGGTGGGCAGGGACACAAACACCCGCTGGGGAGAGGCTTTTCTAGGAGAGGACCGTGCACAGACTGTGGGCCATCACGTGCCTGTTCCCCTGCCCTGCTGCTTTTTTAACCCCTCTAGGTATAAAAGGAGGGCCTTGGAAATATTAGTGTGGCTTCTTTCATGTTGTGATGGAGCCCATTGCAGGCAGACTTCATGTTACAGCTTAGCATGGCCGACTTGGTAGCTAATTTGCTGTAGACACCTTCTGTATTCAGCAGGAAGAGAGGTGTTTCTCCAAACAGCAGATTAGGACATCCCAGCTCCAGGTCTGCCCCCCCCCCCCCCCCCTTTCCTATTTCTCTCTCCAGCAGTTAGGCAGCTTGAATCCATCCAGCCCCTCATGCAAACTCCTCCTCGAGCTACAGGATGTCCTGTGAGATTACTGAGCACTTGAATGAGGGACTTCCTTAGCTTGGCGGAGGCTGAGCAGACCCCAGAGAGCTCCCGTGCCGGGGGAAGAGCCCGTTGCCAAGTCGTAGGAGGAATTCCCACGTTCCCATTCCTTCCCGCTGGCTGCCAAATGCTCGTCCTGTCTGCGAAAGCTGATGTATTTGGTTGGATTTAACCTTTGCTCAAAGAAGTGAATAAGAGAGAACTTTTACTTTTGGTTTCTGGGTGTACATTCTTGATTCAGCGATGGTTTTGTATGCGCAACACGATTCTGTGGTGGGAAAAGCTGGAGGAGAGACAGAAAGAGACTTCGCTTGGGTGAAGTCCTTTATAGCAGGGACTGGGAGCCTGCAGAGAGATTACCCTTCCTTCCTGCTCTAATGAAACCCTCCCAGCCAGGCTTTAGGTGTCAGCCAGGCCTTACTGTTTCAGTAGAAACACAAAGGCAGCCCCGTGGGATGTGGGATTTCTCACGCCCGTGATTGCTGCAGCTCATGCCCAGACCCATGGACACGCACACACACTCCCATGCTTTCCCTGCCGGCAGCAAGCGTGCCTGGCTCTGACAGCGGGGAGCAATGGAGTTTCAGGGAAGGGAAATGCTCTTTTTCATTGCTGCTTTTCACGTCTATGGCAGAAGGCACTGGGCCCTCTTTTTATTTTCCGGTTTGTCTCCTATGGTATGAGCCCCAGTGACACCGGTGCTAGTGATTGCCACCAGTCACGTAATCAGCAGCACCCAGCACTGTCAAAGTGGTGTGCGAATCACAGCCTGGCCATCTCTGGTTAAGTAGTAAGTATGGGGATGACCTGGTTTGGGGAACCTGGGAATGACCCAAACCTCAGCTCCAAGCTCCCAAACCCCAGGCAAAGGAGATGAGAGAAAACCAGCAGGACCTGAGACTGCCTGAATTCATTTTCTGAGGACATCAGCCATGGCCTACATGTGGGATGAGCAGGAAGAAACCACGCAAAGAGAAGAGAGGTCTCTGAAATCCTGTGGTGAGGTTTTTGGCCATCACATAGTTCTACAAAGCTGAAGATGGTCCTGCAGATTACCTCCTGACTTGGACCTCAGTATTTGCCAGTTGAGCCCTCCGTGCTCACAGAGCCACAGTGAGCTGCAGAGAGACTTTGCTGCAAATGCAGCTCTGTGGCCGCTCGGCACGGCGAGGTGCTCCCCCTCCTAGAGCAAGCGTTGAGTTGTGTCACACTGGAGATGGACAGGCCACCGGTCTCAGCTCCACTCACCGTGAGCAGATGCGCCCCATCACCTTGCACCCAGCAATGAGCCAGGAGAAGTCGCCCTGATCGAGGTCAGCGGTACAACAGGGCAGTGCATGGTCTCCAAAAAGCTGGAATGACCCCGTCTCCAACGCGATAGGATTTGGTTCTAATTAAATGGACGCCCATGTAGGTGACCCCGGGGCACTCCTCCCAGCAGGCAGCCCCATAGGGGTGGGGAGAAACTGCTGATGGAGTGAGGCACTTGGTTAGGAGGGCTTGCTTTGGAGTGGGTTTGGCAGTGGGACCCTGGGGAAGCAGCTTGGAGAGGTTGAACCTTGTGAGTGTTTGCTGTTCCTGTACTAGCAATTCATTCCCTCTTGGAGCTCAAGCTCCAGGGGAGCAGCAGAGGCAGGGGCAAAAGTGAAGTCTTTTTTTGCTGTGAACACGTGGAAATCAGAGGCTTGTGACCCACTGAAGAACAGGAATTGGAGTAATTGCCCCCCAAATGACAAGCTGTTTATTATAGGAAGTGCAGCCCATGGCATTGCAACCAGCCCAGGGGTTATGACCGGTGCCATAACCCCATGGGCTTTTTTTTTTTTTTTTTTTTGCATAACTGTGTAAATCTCTGCTCTCCCATGAGTGCCTGCCCTCAGCACTCCCTGAAAATTGCCCAAAAATTCCATCTTGGTGCAATTTAGGATACGCTCCAGCCTGCCCCAAGAACATCTGGTATCTGTGCATCGGGTGATATTAATCACAGCATGAATGCGGCCAAGTGTTAAACGGCAGAGCCCTCCCACCTCCCCCCTGCAAATGAAGGTTGTTTCAATGTTCCAGCAATAAAATTAACCTAGCAGCCCGGGCAGGCGGTGATCTGGCAGGAACAACTGCTGTGTGGGTTGAAGGGATGAAGAACGCTCTTAAATGGGCCAAGAAACCATGTGGTCCTATGACTTTTTGAAATCCCTGCGGTGTTTGAAGCTATTTTCTAGTCCTCCTCATCTTCTGAATCCACGGCCATTCCTGCTGCATCTGCAACTACTCCCTCTCGCCTGGTATTTTGTGCTGAGGCTGTTGTTGTTTTGGGTGTAAATCCTGCTCCCTGTTTCCGGGAAGGTAAACACCCCTCCCTTGCCCTGCTTTGCTGTAGAGATATCAAAGTGCTTCGCGAAGGGGGAGAGATGTTGCTTCTGTTTTGCAGATGGAGTAACGGAGTCACAGAGGCTGCTGAGAAACGCATGTGAATCTGCTCGCTCAGAGGGTGCTTGTGTTTTTGCCTCAGGACACTTAGTGGCTTTCTTTAATGTTGGGCAATGAGCAGACAGGACTGGCACAGGGAATATTTTTATTCCCCTTTTCCTCGGGTGACCACACGTCAGACAGTGGGCAAAACCCCTATCAGCACCATGCTATTCCCGTTGCCCCCAAAGGAGAGCCTGGCTCAGATTTGCCCCAAGTTCCCCAGTCTGTGGCTGAGTTTAAAAAAGAAAAAAGAAAAAAAAAAACCAAACCAAAAAAAGACAGGGAAAAAAAATCAAAACTGCGTCTCAAGTGCAGTCGGCGCCTTAACCACCGAGGCTGCTGTGCTTTCAATGGAGGCAGCCCCAGTACTGCTGCATGGGAGGGGGTGTGGGGGATAACTCTTGTGTGATGCCTTTGATGTTGAAGGCTTTTACCCGCGTTACCCGGGGAGAAACTCGAGTGCTTTTCATGTCTGGTGGTGAGGGAGGCAGAGAGCCAGGAGGGATTTGCTTTGCGAGACCTTTACGAAGGGAATTGAGCAAAACTTTTCAGAGGTTGGGGGAGATTTGCTGCGCCGGCAGCTGAAATAGGTGCTGAAGCATCCTTGGCTCTTGCAGACGCCGAGCAACGTGCGTTGTCCTCCTCGTAATCCTTGGCTGAGTAAGTCTCTCTGCCTGAGCTCTCCCCAGCATCGGGGAATAGAAAACTGTGGCAAGGGCTGTGCTGGGGTCTCCCCAGCCGTGTCAGAGGGGAGTCGTGGAGCAGGCAAGCTGGAGCACTGGCTGTGCGATGAGTGCAAGGGAGGTTGAAAGGTAGGGAGGGGAAAAATAGACCAGTGGCTTAGCAAGGGGAAAATACCAGGGGCACAATGCAGGCATCGGCGCAGGGGCATGCTTTTTCAGGGCCTGTGCTAAGGGAGGAGGCAGAGCCGGCTGTGCTGCCTGCTCCAGTTCGCCGTGGGATGGGGATGTGCTGGGCTGTGTTTTAGCGCTGGGGCCGGAGCAGGCAGGGAGCAGGAGAAGGGAGTCACAGCAGCCGGTGCTGGGTCCTGGGGGTGAAATGGGACAGCAGCAACCCCGACGTGATCCAGGCAATAGGGATTCCCTGGGGTGTCAGCTCCCAGCGGGCTGGGACCCCGCTGCGGGCAGGCTGCCTTCGCCCAGCTCCCGCAGCCCTGCAGTGAAAAGGGGCCCTGGTTGCTGATGATGCCAAGCAAGGGTGAGTGCTGCCTGTGAAAGGGTCTGTACTGAATTTGGGAGCCCTGTCCCAGCCAGGGGGGCCATGTGTAGTAGTCTGCGTCTGCACAGGCAGTGGGAAGGGGCGGCTGCAGCTTCACCTGCCTGGCAAACGTGTGGCTGTATCAGCTTTTCTGACCGCGTCAGAGATACTCTTGCATTACTTCCCCTGGGAAACGCATTTCTGTAGCATCGTGGCGAGCGTGTCTGGTGATGTAAGGGAGGGCTGGCGGCCCGTGCTCGTCTCTCTCCTCCGTTTCTGCTCTGAAGTTGGTTGTGAACTGATGGGGAAAGAACCTCCTGGTGTTTGATGGCCCCTTGTCCTGATGAACACTGGGGAACACCCACGTCTTGAGCATCCTTGTGAGCGCTGGTGGGTGGTGCAGGGCACCAGACCGACGAGGCAGCAGCGGAATCCTCCTCTCCGCGGCCCTTTTCTGTAGCTCTCAGTGCCCGCCTGGGAAGCACTCCCCAAAAGCAGCTTCCTGCTCTCCCTCCCTCTCACCCATCCTGCACATGCAGCAACCCCCCCCAAACCCAAGCTGCAGCTTGTGCTCGGGGAACGTGTCCCTGCCTGCGCGGGGGGGAAGCGCTGTGGGGTGTGCTGGAGGCCCCCACAGCCCTGGGGACACCCTACCCACCCCCAAAAAAAGAGGCAGGGGGATGAGGATGCCCAGCTGCCTGCCAGGGGAGGTCTGATCCCTTCCACGAGTGTTGATGTTCGGGCTCTTGCCCCCGAAACCCCCGGCCCAGCGATAGGGGGGCTGGGGGGTGCCGGCCGCTCGCTGTCCCCAGCAGGTCCGCGTGTTACCCACGCGTGGGACAGCCCAAGAGGAACGAGACTCGCCTCCCCCCGCCCCGAGAGCGTCTCCCCCGGCTTTTCTCTTTAATTGGCTCTTTTGAACCAGCCCCGTCCAACCCCCTCCTTCCCTCCCCCCCCCCGCCGCCTCCGGCCCCGGCCCCGCGCGGGAGCTGCGGCCGCCCGGGTGAGTGCGCGGGGATGGGGGGACCCGGGGATGGGGGTGACCGGGTGGGAGAGGGGGGGGTGTCTGGGGTTGGGGGGGGGTGTGTGTGTGTGTGCAGGGCCCGGCCCCGCAGGCAGCGGGGGCTGCGGAGCCCTCGCAGCCCCGCGGTGGGAGGAGGAGAAGCGGCGGCGGGCGGGCGGGCTGGGGCTGGGGGCGGCAGCCGGGTCACGCCGCGTTCCGGTCTCGCGTGGGTGTGTTGTGTGCGGACACCGCGCTTCCCGCCCGCAGTTTGGTTCCGCGCCGTGTCGCGGCATTGTAGCTGTGCAAACCGTCCCAGCTGGGAAGCTCGCTTTCCCCCCTCCCCCCACTTTTTTTTTTTTTTTTTTTTTAAATAATTTTAACGGCTTTTAATTTTTAATTCTTCCCTCGCCGGTCGTGACGGCAGTCTGCACAGTGCTCGTGGAAGATTGGGAACGCGTGTGTTTAAGTGACACAGTGGGAGCCCTCTGGACTTGCTAAGTGCACAGATTTTCTCGCGTGCCTTAGTCCGGCAGGGGCAGCCCAGGCCGTGTGCGGTGTGTGCCTACGAGAATCGCTCTTTTCCCCTTGTACCCCGATGACCCTCTGTCACTGGGCTCCTTTACACCCCTCAGAGGCAGCCGGGGGTGGGGGGGTTCTGCTCCTGCCTGTGCTGCGACCCGCTGGCCCTGCCTGCAGGCAATCCCTGAGCAGGAAGGGCTTCACGCCAGAGGATTTCAGATCAGGCTTTTTATATCCATCCCTGGTGTGACCACACTTCATTCAGGGGAGAAGCATCCGGGATGGATCTGGGCTGACGTATTCGGGGCCGAGACTGTCTCTGGCTCTGTGAGGGCAGATCGGGGGGGAGCAGCTGGGCTCCAATGGGGCCAATATTGCTGTGCCGTGCCGTGGCTTTCAGTGTACACTGGGCTGTTTATACAGGGTTTCTTGGAGATTTCATAATTTAGGGCCA
This sequence comes from Astur gentilis, assembly GCF_929443795.1. Lineage (NCBI taxonomy): Eukaryota > Metazoa > Chordata > Aves > Accipitriformes > Accipitridae > Astur > Astur gentilis. Next base: position 31,468,750 of record NC_064889.1, read on the forward strand.
GAGGGCACTGACAGAGCGTTGGGTCTGCCCTTCCATAAATCGCCGGTCACTTCACCTCACCCCCAAACCCCTCTTTGGAGCCACAGACGTTCAGCCCTCCATGAGCTGAGCAGCCGCATGCCCTGCACAGCGCGCTGGGCTCGTTCGCACTGCTTTCAAGGGTGAACTTGCACGAAGCAGAGGAGCGCAGGAACACCCTACTGTAGCACCAGGCAAGTTTTGGGTTAAATATGCCTCGTGTTAAGCAAGTTGCTTAATTTTACTGAATTCCCACTGCCGTGGATGGTGGGGGCGGCAGATGGAGCAGACCAGTGGTGCAGCTTTAGGGTGGGAAGAGATTTTACGCTGCTGTTGGAGATGGGCTGGCTGAGGGTCCTGGATTCCCTGGTTCTAATGACCGTTGGTTGGTTTGACTGAATTCCCCTGCAAGATAGGTGGGCCTGGGCCTGGTGATGGGAGATTTGCGTGTGCAGACAACGCTCCACTGAGCTTTGGTTTTGAGATGAGTGCTGGCTCAGGCACCACCCTGTAAAAAAAAAAAAGCAAGAATTGCGATTACACGTGAACCCCTAAGCATAATTGCCCCATCCAGGTGTGATTCCAGATTGTAGGATACAGCATCCAGGAGGAGTACAGCTGTCCAGGGTGTGTGCCCTGCTTACAGCCCTGCTGTAAGGGCATCCTGAGTGCAGAAAAGGACATGTAGGGGTAGAAAAAATATGTTTGGAGCACATGGAGGACCGCGATAGCCTTGGAAACTGTGACCCTTTCCATGCTTTTGTAGTTGCAGTCCAAGAGTTTCCATGTTGAGAGCAAAATACCTGTGTGGCTCTGGGGCTTGTGGGTAGCTCGATGGTGGTATATTGAATGTGTTTGACCTCACAGCCATTAGAGCACATATATATCCTCGCTAGTATATGCTAGCCATAGCTCGAGGTATGCAGGTGTGGCGGGGTCTAATGGCTTGGTGGCTAATAACCCGGCAGCGGCGGTTCCTGGACGCCTCTCCATGGGGAATCTAGACTTCCTCTCTCTGAGCATGGTGGAATTTTTATAGCCTGTGGTTTTAAATGCTGTGATTTCCGTATGGCTGTGATGCTACATCCAGCCCTGTCGAAGCTATGCTGGGGCTGGGCGAAACCCGTGCTGGAGATGTTGATCCTTGGGTGATGTGTCTGAGCTTTTCTCAGGTACACTGGAAAGGCTGGGCTGGGAAAGGGAAGGACAGCTCTCCTGGGATTACGCCTGCCGGGTGCTGTGACTTTACGTCTGAATACAACTATACTTTATTTATCTCTAAAATTTGGTAGGCACTTTGTGGAGAAGTGTACGGTAAAGCTACCTCATTTGTTAAAAAATAACAACAAAAACTGGACTGAAAGAGTTAATCCTGCAAATACAGCTCGGTGGCATCCTAGGAGTGCCTGTCCAAAAATCCTGCAGGGAGTGGGCATGTGGCATTTCAAGGTAACAGAAGGGCATGGGGCCGGGGAGGTGGGACGGAGCCGTGGCAGAGGGGCCAGACTGGCAGACCCCATTTGCTGCGGGGGTAATGCGGGGAGGGGCACAGCACCATGGGATGTGTGCCTGGGTGTCGGCTGGGAGACGAAGGCAAAGACGGTTTGTCTGCATCCGTAGTGGGTGTGAGCACCATCTGCTTCCCAGCAGCATCCCTGGCTTTGTTCCCTGGGGTCCCCATCCTTGCGGGGAAGAGGCAGAGCTCTGCCGTTAACACCCTGATGCTTTTCGGCTCATGCTGGCTCACCCTCATCATCCTGAGACGTGATCCCCAAAATGCCAGGCAGTGTCGGGATGCTCACGGGTCCCTCCCCGTGTGCCGTCATTGCCATCGGTGATCGCTACAGTGGGGTGCAGCCAAGCATCACCCGGTGGGAATTTGGCAGTGGTGCTTTCTCCAGTCCCTGATAAATCACATGAGGACAAATGCCAAGGTCTGGCTGCTTGCTCTGGGGGTGCTTTGGGGCCATCAGACCTTGCTAGGCTAAGAAGTCTGCATCTGCCAGTGTCCTGCTGCAGGCACGCTGCCTGGGTCCAGCCGCCTCCACCCGGCTCTCCCTTCTCACAAACTTGTGGAAAAGTGATTTCTCTTCCCATTTTCTGGCCCCTTCCCAAACTGGGTTAACACTTGCTGTGGGTGCAAAACTTGCTGGAAGGGCCTGGTCAAGCGGAGCTGTAAAAGCCACATTTTCTTTGGAAATCGGATTAAGGCCCCTTCTTCTGCGCTGGGCGGATGTGGGTGACATGAAGTCTCTCTTTGTCCTGGACGGTATTTCTGGCCCAGCTGCAGCGGGTTAACCCTTTCTCATCCCACACAATCCTGGTGATGAATGGCCCTTTGCTAAGCAACAGGGACCTTTTCCTCGGGCAGCCATGGTTGGAAGCGGGGGCACTGCAGTCTGTGTCCTCCCCCTGCATAGCTGGGGGCTGAAGTGGCAAAGCCTTGATGCCTGGGTAGGGGACCGTGTTGGCATGTATGTGGGACAGGGACCTGCCCTAAAGCTGCTTTCTGCTGCCTTTGTCATTTTTTCTCTCTCTTTATTCCCCCAGAGAAACTGGTGGAAGGGGAGATGCACCCCAGTCCTGCACTGAGACCAGAGCCCTCTCTGTGCTGGGGCAGCCCCAGGCTGCCTGGATGGCACAGAGGGGCATGGGTGGGACAGGGAGGGGACAAAAGTCACAGTGAGTGCAGAGGCCAGGCCAGCTGGCAAGAGTGGGAGAGCTGCTTGTGTGCTGCTTGGAGAGCAATTACTGTGTCAGTGGTGCCCAGCCAGGCGCTGGCGCTGGCACTGGCCTGGGAGCCAGAGCATCGTTTTGTCAGGAGAGCTGGAGGACTTAATTACCAGCCAGCAGCAGGGCAATTGCAGGCAGAAGGGGCCCTTATAGCTCCAGGGAAGCCCTTGGCTCCCTTGCCCAAGCTCCAAGGAGGTGGCTTGGTTTGGTACTTGGTGCTTGGCTCTAATCTGCTGTGGCTGAGCAGAAATGAAGGTGATCTCATGGCCGTGCCCTGGGGACTAGTGGCTGTCGGCATCTCATGCCACACACCCAGGGCTTGGGCCCGTTTCACCTTTTTTCCTCCACTGTGCTGTATTGCTACATCACCTTGGATTCATCCGCATTGCCTCAGCTTGGCTTATTTATTTATGCAAAAGCCAATGGCAGCAGGAACCATCCCTTTCTGGTGGCCAGGGGCACCCAGCACTGGCTGCCTGCAGCACTGATCCTGTGCTCTTATCAAGGCAGCTCCTGATAAGAGCAGAACAGGGATTTCCCCGCAGGGGGTCCTGGACCATGTCAAAGTGGCACCAGTAGGAGCTTGCCAGGCCTCCTGACAGTGGTGGGCTTGCAGACCACAGGTCTGAATTCTCCCCATGCCCCTCTGCTCCACTGAGTGTTAGGACGTGATCACCCCAAGGCTGACGGAGGGGTGCTGTCATCTCCCAGATCTGACCCCAGGAACAGATGGGGACTGAGCGGGACTTGCTCACGGCACCAGGAGCTGCAGGGAAGCAACGCGTTTCCCTCCCTCTCCCCATCCTCCTCCTCCCCCCCATCCTCCTGACCTTTCCCCATCAAAATACAAAGCACTATTATTCGTAGAAAAGCACCTCCATCAGAGGAGACAGCTGGCGCTGCAAGCAGCTTGCTGGGGATGGGTTGCTATTAATTAAGCTGCAGGAGACAGCCCGGCAGCTTGGCAGCTTGAATGGAGTTTTCCTTCTTTTCAAGGTTAGGGTGCCCTAAATTCTTTCTTTACCTCCAAAGGGAATTTATAGGTTTAAAAGGGGAAGCACACAAAGGATGGAGAAAGGCCCTTTATGCGCAGCTTGCACAGAAGCGTATCCATCGCACTGCTGGTGATGAGCATGTATGTGCAGAAGGTCTGCAGGGACCCTCAGGACACCCCAGCACCCACTTTGCACCTTGGTTTGTACCAGGTGGATGCTGTGCCCCCCAGGAATGTCGCTGCCTGGGCAACACTGAAGTATCCCCTTGCCACTGCCTGGGCATCTCCCCATCTAGAAAGGAGGTGTTACAGGGGGTGAAACAGAGTTTAAACTACTTGTGCAAGTTTGCTTGAGCTGTGGGGTGACGCAGGCAGCTGAATTTGTTGCTCCATACCATTCCCCCTTGCAAAGGTGATTTATTTTCACCAAACTCATTCTCTGCCCCTGCTGCTGAGTCTGCTTTGACTGTACTGCTGGTGGTGAGAGAAACAGAGGCAGCAGTGGAGGAGCGCTGGACCCCTGCGAGGTGCCCTTTGGCATGCGAGACCGACGGAGGGAGGGTCTGTCTGTCCACCCCTCTCTCCGCAGGGCAGCATGCGGGCTTTGGTGGAGCGTGGCACTGGGATGCTGCTGGGGTGATGTACAGAGGACTTTTGAGGATAATTTGTCCTTTGCAATAGTCTGGCTGGGGGTTTATGGGGAGTAGATAGTGCCCTTGAGGAGGAGGTATGAGGGTTGCTCCTAAAGAAAAGGCAGCAGCCAAAAGAGCAAGGTGGATTTCCTTTGGCAGGGCCAAGCTGTGCCATCTGCAGAGCTGTCCTGGTGACTCTTGAGCTGCAGTGTTTTGGTGCCAAGGCAGACCGGTCCCTGCTGAGCAAAACCCGTGCTCAGAGCTGCAGCATGGGGGGAGTTGCCTGGAAGATGCTGAGTGTGCTTTGTGTCTGTCCGAACCGGCATATCAGTGGCCAAACCCCTGCAAGGGTGGGGGATGTTGGGAGGAATTTTTTTTCTTGCTTTTTCCAAATATTCGTGACCCCGGAGTGGCTTCCTAGCAAAGCCCATTCCCTTCTGGAAAATGATGGATTGCTCCAGCATGGCAAGGAGCCTCCTGCCTTGCCTGCTCAAGTGAGCAGACACCGCAGATCCTTTGCAGAAGAAATGTGCCAGAGGAAAAGAGGCTGCTGCAGGGACACTGCTGGGATGCGACACTGGGAAGCGAGGCACGGCCTCCCTGGGAGTGGGATGCTATGCTGGGAAGCGAGGCATGGCCTCCCTGGGGAGCGGGGTGACTCACGCCAAGGACACGATGCCAGCTGTGCACGCTGGCTGGTGGCAGCGTGTGAAAATAATTCCTTCCTTCCTTCCTTCCTTCCTTCCCTCCTGGAAAATGGGAGCAGGCTGGAGGTGTCCGGCTGGAGGAGCCCCTGGTTTTCGGTGTGGTGGAAGCAGGATCAGTCCTGATGCCATGTATAACATGGGTTCAACAAAATGGCCACAGTCCAATGATGCTGGCAGGCTCTGCTGCCTGCTCCCAGCCAAGGCATGGAGGGGTTGATGGTGGTTGCTCCCTGTGCTGGGTCAGGACGTCCCTGCTCTACATGATGGAGCCTGAGGGGCCCCGAGATGCTCCCGGCAGCGTATGCACCCTGTGGTACCCGCTGCTCCACTGCTGTCTCTGTCTAGGGAGATTTAAGCCACCAAATAACTCCTTTTATGAAGGAACCACTGTGATACTTGCAGAGATGTCTCTGACGTGGGCTGCTCAGAGAAGCTACTCAATGCCAAAATCCAGGTAGCTTGAAAGAAAAAAATCAACATCATCTATAGGCTTGGGAGTCCAGTACAGCCAGAAGGGAGGAAATACCGTCATTCTGTAGCTTTTTACCATTACAGACCTTCTGGAGAGTTACCCTGCACGTTCAGAAGGGACCACTGTGGCTACTTGCCAGAGCCCTTCCTGGGTGGTAACACCTGCAGACCTGCAGCCAGGCTCTTAGAAGAGTGTTGGGGTTGGTTTTAGATGTTCCTGGTAATGGGGCATCCTTTTTGCTCCTGCTAAAAGTAATGGTGTCTCTTTCAGTGTTTAAAAAATTAAATCTTGGTCTTGTGGTCTGCAAGCCCCTGTCCCTTTCTCGGTCATACTGCCTTCCACTGAGATTGCTGGTGCTTTACCAAGGTCTCTGGATGTGCTTTTCATTCGGCTATTGATCCGAGATTATAAATACAGCTGGCAGGATTTCCAGCTATCCGTTGAAGTCACTGGGGACTTGCAGGTAGTCAGCACTGCTGCACTATAAAAACAGTAAAAATTATTTACTAAGCCCTAATGGTGCACTTTGAACTGGGGATTGGTGTGGTGCAGTACAAATTGGAAATGTCCCTTCAGCATTCCTGTGAGAGAAGACGTCCTGCTCATGCTCCATGTGCTCAAGGGATTTGATGTTGTCTTAGAGTTGGCAGCTTGGGGTGAAACATGTTTGTTGGCAGCCCTGCAGGTCTTCCCCGCAGGCTGATTAGCCCTGGTGAAGCTGTCTTCGTTTGCAGATCTTGGTTATTCCTCAAAGCTGGCGATCTATGGTTGGAGTTGGAGTACACGCTGGCCAAGGGCAGAGTATTGCCCGGCATAGGGGAGAGCTGCGGTGCTGCTGGGGTGGAGCAGGGCTGGCGTGGCCGGGGAACAGCCCCGCCGTCGGGCAGTTTTCTGTTGCAAGGTAAAGGTCAGTGGCTGGGATTTTCCCCAAAACTCGGGTACTATGGAAGCCACTGCTGGTGATCTGCTCCTTCTGCTGCCTCTCAACCTTTCCTGAGCTTCAGTGCTGGGCCACCTGTGGACCACTGTCTCCACTGAGCCCTACCAGCCCTGTGCTAAGACGGGGACTGATCCTCGCTGCCTTGTGCAGTGTGATCATGACATGGGGATCTGCTTTCACCTGCAAAGAAGTCAGATAAAGTAGTACAGATAGGACTGCATAAGTCAGGCAGGAGCCTTCCTTATTATTTTGGATTAGTTGCAAGACTGAGAACTGGATCTGTAGTCAAATCCCTTGGTGCTACTTACAACAACAGCAAGAGGGCTTCACTAGAATTGCTCCCCTTATTATTTTTTGAAAGAGAGGAAAAATGACTTTGTGATTTTAAAACTGTGAATTGGGGATTTGGATCCAGTTCTTGGCTCTGCTGTAAGTTTTCTGTGTAACCCTGGGCAAGTCACTTAATCCTTCTCCTGTTCATCTGCACCGTAGGGGTAAGGCTGCTTCCTTTCTCCGCCGGTCGGTCCTGCTTGTGAGCAGTGGGAGAACAAGTACTGCAGGGCCCTGCTCTCCTTGCAAGAATAGAGAGATGCTCCTGTAGTAACAATTCTCAAAGGTGGCTGTTTGTCACTCCGCGAGTGCCTCCTCTGTGCAAACAGCCCCAAAGCCACCCGAAAGCCTTCACGAGAACAAGCATGGTTACCAAAGCCCGGTGTACTTACTTGCTTTAAGGCCAAGGATGCCACTTTATTGTCCTTCTGAGCTGCTTGCTCCCCCACCTCGGGTTGTTTCTGGGAAAGATGAGATAAGAGTTGAAACAAAATATTTTCTACAAATTAATCTGAAAAACAACTTGTACACAGTATGAGCTCCCATCCTGCTCCATTGCAGAGCTCCAATGACCAAGGGGGGAACTTTTATATAAGTCGTCCGCCCCCCCGGCAAGACTAAAACATGTCCATGGTTTCAATGTGAAAAAAATAACACTGCAGAGTGAGGCATTGTTCACGTGGCTGAGCACCCTGTGTTCACCCCTCTGCTGCTGGTTTTGGTTTGGGCAAGTGAACCCTGTGCTAGACGCTTAACACCTGCACAACGTTACAGATGTGGTTAATTTAACGGCAGGGACATGAAGAGTGGATCACATCTGCAAAGCCCACACTCACCTGAGATCCATCCCTTATTCCCTGTGCAAGTACAGCACCTGAGCGAGCACAGCAGAGCTTTGTAGAGCCAGGCTGAGCTGCTTTCCAGCTCTGCTCCTGCCTTTCTCCAGCTAAAGCAAGGCTGGAGTGACTTGCAAACAGACCCAGCTGCTACTTGGGCAAGCCCAGTTTGGCATCTAGTGTTGGATTTTCCCGGAGATTAGGGAGATTAAAACACTAATGCCCATTGATAGGGGTTAAAGCTTTATTAAGTCATAAAAAGTGGTGTAATCCAGCAGAAAGCTACGCGCAGCTGCAGCGTAAGAAGATTGAGGCTGGGTTTCCTGCCTGGGTGCTGGGCTGGAGGTTTCTCAGAAATTGACATTTGTGGCACTTGCTGAAGTGGGGGGCTGCAAATCTCGCCCCCCTGAGCACCCGTCGTTTCCAGGGCAGCCCACACTAGCCTTGCTGGGCATTGCGGGGTGAGGATGCTGCGAGCCCAGCTCATGGCGGCTGCACTGGGTGGAGGAAGAGCCACCGCTGCTGGTGTTCTGGAGGGGGAGAAGGGAGGCGACAGTCATGCGAAAGCCACGGGTGGCATGGCTGGCACGGGTGGCAGGGTTTGCCTCTGGAGCAGGAGTTTGACAGCGGTTGGTGATGCTGATAACAAGTCAAAAAGGATGGACAAGTACTAGCCCTTGGCTTGTGGGCTGTGCATGGGAAATGGAGTCCTTTGGGTATTGGGGACTGCAAATGTGTGAATCCGTCTTAACCCTTTTGTTGCCTGCAGGCCTTCCTCTGGGAATGCAGATCTTCTGAGAACTGCAGGGAGCTGGGGGAAGAAATACCCCGAGATCATAGGATAGGTCAAAGTACCATGTCAGAACCAGGGGGCCAAAAGAGGCAGGTTGGCTTTGCAGCATGGCCGTGAAGGGAAAGCGAGCCCCTTCTGCTCCTGGCCCTGCAGCCTGGGTGGTGCAGGCATTGCTGAGCTCTCTGCGCCTGCTGCCCAGGGCCGTCACCGAACAGCACCGAGGGGGCTTTGACCCACACCAGGACCGGCCGGCACCTCGCGCTGGTGGTGCAGCCCACCTGCCCGGCCCCGTGCGCATCGCTGCTTCCCTCCTGCGGCTGGGGCTCTTCTTTCTGCTGGTGCGAGAGACGTGGTGGTGAAATTCTGGTGATCAAGATATAAGGCAGGAAGGGCTTGTGGAGACAGATGTTATCTTTATTCAGCTTAATTGACATGATTTTAAAAAGCAGCCAGGTCGGTGGGTGTTGGCTGCTGTCGTGTCCCTAGCAGATGTGAGATGTGGCCCAGGGGTCTTCAAACAGCTGCAGAGCAAAGCGAGCCGACGGTCAGCGGCGTTAACACCCACCGGAGGTGGGTTTCGGTCTCTGCTGGGAGAATTTCAGGATGCTTGGAAGCAAAAGGCAAGTTTCAGCGCTGGCGAGTGCCAAAAGGGCTGTGCTGGGGTCAGGGACGTGTCCCTGTCCCTTCGTCCCTGGAGCAGCAGGATGGACCGCGGGTCTGCTCGGCGTGGGACTGCCGAGTTTCTGCCAGCCTCGCTCTTTCCCCGTGGAAGTCCCCCCCCCTCCCCCCCGACCCCCCCCACCACCTCCTGCGTGGGCCAGGGAGTGACCGCGGGTGGAGGGACGGCGTGGGACGTGCCGCCGCACATCGCCCCCAAAAGCCTTCCCTCTCTTAACCTCTACGAGCCGCCCCCCGCCCCCGGCCCCGTTCCTCCGGCCCGGGGCGGGCTCGTAGCTGTTGGGGGATGGAAACCGCCCCGGGGCGACCCAAACTTCCCGGGAAGAGGCTCCATCCCCCCGGGCCGGGCTGGAGGGGGAGGAGGGCAGTGGGGGAGGAGGAGGCAGGGTGATGGGGGAGGAGGAGGAGGAGGAGGAGGAGGAGGAGGAGGAAGGGCGATGGGGGAGGAGGCAGAGGGCAGCGCGGGAGGAGGCGGGAGCCGCCGGCTGCTGGAGCCGCCGCCGCCGCGGGTGAGTCGCCGGTGCCCGGGGGCGGGGGCTCCGCGGAGGGGGGAGGGGGGCGGAGGGGGGGGGGGAGAGTGCTTTTTTGGGGGTGAATTAGTCTGGGGCAGGATCTGAGAACACGGGGTGGGGGGGACGCCGGTTCCCACGGAGGGCCCCGGGCACGGGCACCCGAGCGCGGTGGGGGGGGTGCTGGGGCAGGGGTACCCGGGTACGACCGGGGGGGGGGTCGTCCCGCAGCCCCCGGCCGGCCCCTCTGGCCCCTGCGCCCCACAAGAGGGGCCGTTGTTCGGCGGCCGCCTGGCCGCGATGCCGGCATTGTCCGGGGATGAATAGCGGCTGTGTCCGGGGGGGCACCTCCTGCGGGGTCCCGGCGGCCCCGCCCGCGCTGCGCCTGCCGCCCCCCATCAACGGGCTCTCGGGGCGTCTGGGACGCAGTTGGCCTTCGTAAAAAAAAAAAACAAAAAAAACCAAACAAAAAAGAACCCCAAAAACCCCCTACTCCTCAAAAAAAAAAAACCAAAACCAAACCAAAAATACACCCCCCCCAAAAAAAAAAAAATTTAAAAAAGCTAAACTAACCCCCCCCCCGGATATAAATCCCTCCTTGAGTACTGGTAACTCGCCGTACCTCGGGGTGCTGGCAGCCCTGGCACTGCTGGCTTACTTTTATTTTTTTGCCGTCGCTGCAGAAGTCAGTGGCTCCGTCAGGCGTGGGAGGTCAGCCCTGGGCTCGAAGCACGGCGGCTCTGGGCACACGCAGCCCTGCCAGGTGCCCGTGCCGAGGTGCCCGTGCGGGGCCTGCGGCGGGACGCATTCCTTCTGCAACGCTTTTTGGGCAAGCCGAGTTTGCGGAGCGCTGCCTGCCTCTTTGTTTTCAAAGCAGAGCGCTCTGCAGAGAAGCGGTGACAGGGGCGAGAGGTGCTTTCTCTTGCCCAGGGGCTGGGAAGGATCTCTACGTCCCTCCTGCGCTGAACACCTTCGCTCAGGGTGGACAGGGGGTCAGGAGGGGGTCCCCTTCCCAGACCCACCAGGGAATCAGCTTTGTGGGGGGCCTCGGACCCCCCTGGGCACAGACACCCCGAGCCTGGTGCGGGGACAAAGGGCTGTGCTGGCCGCTGGCGTTTTGCTGCATGGGGCTGGTGGATGGAGTAGCTTTTGCTGGCATGGGTGTGCAGGAGAGTTGCCCTGTGACACAGTTGTCCCCAGCGAGACAGGGCTGGTCTCGGGGTCAGCTCTCGCTCCACCTCTGGGGGAAGCTGCTTATGGAGGGAGACCAGTGGATCTGTGTGGCCAGAGACCTCCGCGTGCCCGAGGCTCGGTTTGCAAGACCCGAGCAGGCAAGACTTGGGGTTGTTTATGATCATCTCCTTCCTTTTAAACTTCTCTGGGCAAACAGAAGAACAGCGTAACAGCTTCTTGCAGGTCTCTGTAAGTGGTTTAGAGCTGCTGCCTCACGTGGTTGGAGAAATGAGGATGTACGACTGCCGGCTGCGCCGCAAGGGCTGGCACGTGTCTGAGCCGGGGAAGGGCGGTGGTCGGCCCCACGCCGTACCTGGGGTACGCTGAGGTGCCACGGGGGCTTGCGCCTGAGCTCGCAGGCAGCAGTTTGCGAGCGCTCGAGGTTGGGTCCAGGCAGAGGTGACGCTGTGGTTTGGCCTCTGCGACGAGCTTGCTGCATCCCAGCCTGGAAACGCCTGTGACCAGACCCTGCGGTAGAGGGAGGGTTAAGCTGGGAAGGGAAGCGGTGACAGGGAGCACTGGAGCATCCATCTCTTGTCAATGAAAGAGCCAGGGACCGACCGTGAGCCGCAGAGGACCGTTTCTGGAGCAGGGAGGGGGAAGCGCGCAGCGAGCGGAAGCCCACGTGGTGAGTGGGGATGGCTCGACCTCCACAGCTGCGCGTGGTGTGTGCCCGTCGCTTGTGCCTGTGGTTCGGCACTGTGGCCCTGCCTGGTCACCTACTGAGGTGCTCGCTCCAGAGCAGGAATCGCTGCCTCTGTTTTTTTGATCTCTGAAAATGGATCCAGCTCCCCTTGTGAGCAAAAGGCTTCAAGCCTGGAGCATCTTGTGTGCTCAGGAGGCACCTGGCCACCTCTCTGACAGCTCTTGGGTGAATTCGGTCTAACAAAGTGTAGTTAAGCATCCTCTGCTATTTCTAGGTTGTGTTTGTTGGCACCCAGGTGGAAATGCAAGCCGAGAAGGAAATGTAACCGGTTGGTAGGTGGGCCTGGGCTGCCTGCCAGCCTGAAACCATAGCCTGGTGCCCAGGGAAGCGAGGGACAGGCTCCAGCTCAGGCCTGGCTGTGCCAGCCGGGCGCAGATGATTGCAATTGAATAATAGAAATGTCCCTTAGTTACAGTTTTGTGCTGCAGGGTCTGTGGCAGTGGCTCTGCGCGCCAGGCTGAGCCCTCCTCTGGGGTGCTGGCTGCCCCCCAGTCTTGGACCGAGCTGTCCCTTGCATTCCCTGGCACCCACGCATCCCTGTGGGACCAGCACGGACCCGCTGCATTCAGCATCGGGGGATCCCGTGATGGCTCTGACTGGGCAGCTGAAGAAAGCAGCGGTGCCTGGGCCATGCTGGGTTTGCATCCAGTCCCGGCTTTGCCGCCTCCCTCCCTCCCTCCCAACTCCTCCTGTCCCCTCGGAAGGGAAAGCTGTGGCTTTGCCACCTCTTCCGCCGGTTGGATCTCTTTCCATAGCTTGTGGTCACCGGCTTGGTGCGCAAAGGGGAGAGGCCCTGGAGGCTGCGTGTGCTGCAGTCCCATCCCGCTGGCCGGCTGTAGTTAACCAGGAACTATAAATTCACTCTTTGGTTCTAAAAACATCTCCGTTACACCCTACAGGCACAATTTTGTAAGGCTGCTGCTCCCAAAAATTGAAAGGTTAGTTGGTCTGCACTGCTCCCTCAAAAACATCTGTGGATGCTCAGCTGCCTGGGAAGCAGTTGTGTTTTCACGCCCTGATATACCGCTGTTCGCTGCTGTGAATCTTCTCTTTGTGTTTGCGTGAACCCATCCAACAAATCTGGAAGCCCACGGTGTTTCCAGTCTCAGCTGTGTGGAGGGAAGGGGAGTTATCCCCACCGCAGCATCCTGGTCTTCTGTGTGCTTGTAGCTCTGCAGAACTGGCTGCAGAATTGCCAAAAGGTGGCAAATGCTTGGTGCTTCCTGCATCTGAGGGATGTTTCTTTGATTTACCCAGCAAGCTTTAGTATTTCTCCATTGATTCTGCATGCATCCGTATCGCGTGTGAATGGTTTGAATCTGGCGGCGGGTGGCAGTGAGGATGCGGCGGATGGTGGTGGCAGAGGTGCAGCCTCCTGGCCTCTCGCTGGCATCTCCATGCAGCCGCTAAGGGCCAACCAGGTCCATGACCAGTCCCGCAACAGGATCAGCTCTGTCCTCCTGGATCACCAGCATCCCGCTCCCTGTGCATCACTGGAGCAGAGCATAGAGCTGCTGGGTCTAGCCGAGAGCTGGAGTATGCAAGACATTCCCGGTTCAGCCTCTGCAAGGATTATTTAACCTTTGCGTATCTGCAGTGGAAGCACCAGTCTCCCACAGATCCCTCTCCCAAATTCTCGATGAGGACTGCCGGCCCTGGGCTTTGGGGTTTTGGGCAAGCCCACAGCCTGCGTTTACATCCCCTACCTGCACCCGACCCGGGTTGTTGAAGCCGCGTGGCATCAGCGCAGCATTTCTAAGCCCTTGGTTTGCTGGCAGCCCCTCACCAGCAGCATTTCGCAAAGCCCATCCCAGGACCGCCCGCACACGGCGTCCAGCTGGCTGGAGGAGCGGGGGGCTCCCCGGGGGGTTCCCTGGGGCTCCCCTCCCCGTGGGGTGCCTTTCATCTGCTGTTTCGCAGATGTTGAGTTTGGCTCATGCCTGACGTGCATCAATTACAGCGCAACAGCCCGGAGTCTTTGGCAAAATCAAGTTTGGAGCAGCTGTCCTGAGTCAGCCTGGCTCCCGGGCTGGAGCTGTGGGTCTGTTCCCGCTCGGTTTCGACATCTCCCGTGCCCACGTAGAGGGGGTTTTCCTGGCAGAGGAGGTCTAAATATGGCACAAGCATGTGTTCCCACGTGCATCATGTTTACTCAGGAACACGCAAGCTGGAGGGAGCTGCAGGGTCTGGGCTCTCTGCCCCCATCAGCAAAGCGAGCAGCCCGCACGCTTCCCCAGCCTCCCTCCCCGTGGGAGGGACAAGCAGCCGTGTTATGGTGGCACTGGTGAAGCAATGGTGCATAAAGTCTGATCCTGCTCTTGTCGCCAGGGACTCGGTGGCAATCGGGAATTTCTGACAGTATTGGGTGTTTATTAATCCATCCCTCCTTGCAGTGCCCTGGAAGGGTTGGCTCGGTGATGCTGGCACCGAGAGTGCCGCAGGTTTGGCGCTGTCCCCGCAGAGAGCACAACGTGTCAAACAAGTACAGGATCTGCCCGTGGCGTGTCCCAGGCTTCTGCTCTAATTTATTTCTAGGATCTTTCTATTTTAGACGAGTGCCTGACAGGAGTGCGCCCCGCCACCCGGCAAAGCATCCCCATGTGCTTGTGCCGTGGAGTGGTCCTGCGGCTTGGACCCATCCTGCCTCTGCTGGCACAAACCCCTTGGAGCCAAGCGGGATGCTGGGATGCTAAGAAAAGACCAGCTCAGTGCTGGGAAGCTAAATAAAAGTGAGGGTCTGGGTTGCAGCCTTTCCCTTGGGGGTCTGCTGGTGCCGCCGGGGCATTTGTGTCTTTGCATCCCAGCTGTCCTGCAGCCACTCTTAGTTGCAATATATTGATTTTTATTTTATTTTTTTTCCCCAAACAGCAGCCAGGTGTTAGAAGAAAATGTCCTTTAAATCATTTTTTCCCCAAAGGCCAGCCGAAGCAGCGTGGGCTGCGTTGCCGGCTGTGCTGCTCGAGTGGCAGGGCGCCTGCGTGCTCCGTGGTGAGAAACCGCTGCCTGCCATTGCCCCGTGCTTCCTGTGGCTTTTGTCTTGCTGGGGGCTGGGGAGTCCCGAGCCCTCCTCGCACTGAAAACAACATGGCGAGGCATCATGTAGCATCTGTTCCCCATGCTGGGGACAGGTTTGCCTGCATGTCCCCCTGCCCTGGGAGGGGGTCAGCCCCTTCTGCTCACTGCCGGCTTGTTGTTAGCAGAGCTCGATAGATGATCAGCAGCCAGGAGGTGCTGGAGGTGCTCCTGGCCCTTATTGCAAGTGGAGGGTGGCTTTCTGCTCAATTTGTTTAATTTCTTGATTTCTCTGTGCACGCTGCTGGACCTTATCTGCACCAATTTCCCAGGCTGCCATCCCATCCCGTGGGGCCAGCGTGCTTTGGGCTCTGTCCCGTGCGTGCAAGCGATGCCTGCAGGAGTTAAAGCTGTTGCATAACCCAGCGCTGCTGCTGCTGGCAGCATATTTTCCATGTGATTTAGTCTTTTTTTTTTTTTTTCTACTGGTATGTAGGGATTTTTTTCCACTTTTGGCCTTGCCATTTTGGAACGGGGCTAATTTGGGATCTGCAGCAAGACCTCAGACACGCCGGGCCGGTCGGCTTTGCAAGGAGCAGCGCAGCATCACGTTGCCAGCTGCGCAAGAGCCTGAATCCGCGTGTACCCAGTGCAAGGCTGGGGAGGAGCATGTTGCTACCACGTGTGTCAGCTATGGCACGTTTGCTCTCTAGCAGCTCTGTGAGTAACCCTGGTCTGCACAGCCATATTATTTTTATTATTTTTTTCTGCTTGGCCTGCATTTGAGCACGTGGAAGCACGCTGTGCTTGCAGGAAACGAGCGCTTCTGCCTTGCAGACCCCGTCAGGCTCTGGCTTGACACTGCTCCTGAGGCTCCTGCCTGTCACCAGAGGAGACGGTGTGATGGACTTGTGTTTGGAGAAGCCTCTTTGGACCAGCCACGCTTCTCCAGACAAATCCCTTGGGATGCAGGGAGGGAGAGAAAACCAGGCAGCACCTCATCAAAGGCCAGAAATAACAGTGGGGTGAGGAGATATGCTGAGAGCCATATTCCTGTTTGAAGGAATGAGAATGAGGACTTTGCAGTAAGTCCTTTGCAAATAACAATGTTTTTATTAATAACAATAATATAATAAATAATAAAAAATAATAAATAAGCGTTGCAAAAAGCTTAACAAAAATAAAATGCGTGCTTAGGCTGGTGGTTGCAGGGACCCAGGCATCGATCAGCAGCAGCTTGGGCTGGGGACAGCTCTCAGAAGTGTGTTTTCCTAAAACCTGCCTCTCCGTGCCTGCATCAGAGCAGCTTGCCGTGCATGGCTGATACCTCCAGGAGCTTGCAAAGAGCAGGCTGACCTTGTGCATGCTCTGCCTTCAGGATATTTGCTGTGCCCACTACAGGAGACGAGGAGCAGCTGGGGCAGCGTAGGAGCAGACTGCATCGCCCGGTAGCACATCAGGGGCAGTTTGTCCTTCCTGGTGGCAGATGGTCCTGCCTGGTGCCTGGGCGAGTGGATGGTTGCCCAATTTTTGTTATGAAGGTGTTACATGAGGCAGTAGGTGTATGGTTGCTTCTCCTGAAACGCTTTGCTAACCTGGAGCTGTCTTGCAGGAGAGATGAGCGCCCTAACTCTGTGGGAAGCTGAAGGATTTGGGTTCCTCGGGTCGATATTGGCAGAATTAGAGCAGAATCATGAAAGTTTTGTGGCTGTGTGGGTGTTGTCTGGCGCGACCCGTTTTGATGCAAATGTGTTAAGTTTTGGGTTTTCTACAAGCTGGGGCAGGCAGCCCCTGAGCTGCATCAGCTGGAGCTTGAGGAGGGCACGTGTCAGTGGATGCTGAGGACTTTTCTGTGTCTGCAAAGCCATCCAGTTCCCCGAAACGTGGCTGTGAGGCATTCATGCCAGCAGTCTGCATAGCACTGTAATTACAGTGGTACGGAGGAGCGGGCAGGCTGTGTAGCTCTGCAAGCAGTGCCTGGGCACAGGGCTGTGTTGCTAAAAGCCTTCGTCACTCACTAAAAAAACTCACGGACTTGTACCGAGGACTTTCTCAGTGCTGTGTCCTGCTCCGTGGTGGCAGATCAGCTGCTTGTGGGACCTGGTGTGCCTACTCCCCCCATAGCAGCATCCCTTTGCTGCGGCAGGCTTAGGGATGTGGGCAGGGATCAAGGTGAATCCAGTAAGTTAAGAAGGGGAATCCCAAATTTAATGTAATTACAGGTGAAGGAAGATCCCACATGCCTCCTCCCTCTTAGCCTCCTGGTTCCCTGAGTCCCTGCAAGTGCTTTATTTCTGTTTCAGATGGAACAGGCAGCTCCTTTCATTCCCTGCCAGGAACAGCATCCCAGTGTGCTCAGCAGTGCCTGCCACCCCTGACCACCCTCTCTTTGCCTCTGCAGGTCCAGAGACAGTTCCCAGCCACGCACCCAACATGACGGACGCCCCACGGGATGCCGGCCCCAAGCAGGCGGTGCCGACACGGCCGGAGAAACCGGCTGCGGACTTCGGCTATGTGGGGATAGATGCCATCCTGGAGCAGATGAGACGGAAAGCCATGAAGCAGGGGTTTGAGTTCAACATCATGGTCGTGGGTGAGTTTTCCCTCCACGCCAGCTGCCTGCAACGTGCTTAGCGAGTTGTTTTTGTTCTGTGACGATGTTTGTCCTCTCCTTGGGAGCAGCAGCTCGGGCTCAGCATTGGGGTCTCTGCCTTAGGGGTCAGCAAACCCGCTCCCAAGGAGCTGGCTTGAATTCAGCTGTTGTTAAAGCTGTCAACGTGACTTGGCCTGTGGTCCTGTGCGTCTTCCCACGTCTTGGGGTGCATTACCCATAGGCACATCCTGGAGGGGAACACCTCGAGGGGTATTAGGACTCACCGAAGCCTTGCAGAGAGCTAGTTCTCTTGTCTGCTCTCCTGGGAGCCTTGCACTGGTTTGAGCAGTCAGAAAGCACGCCAGGGCTCAAGGGGTTGCACTGCTGCTGGTATACCAGAGCCCTAATTTTTGCTAGTATTTCCAGAAATTTGGGTAAAATTCCTGCTTGTGAGTTTTCTTGTATTGTGCTGTGCAGCTCAGGCAGCCACGCTGCAAGTACCAGGGAAGAAATGCCACGTGTGATTTACTGGTGGGAATAAAGACCAGCAAGAGGGGTTTGCATAGCTGGGTCATTGGGCTTGAGTGGCTTCTGCTACCAGTGGCTCCTTTGGGGACCTGCAATGTGGCACAGGGGGGAATGAGAGCATGCCAGAGGGTACCCGCATGCAGGGTGGAAAGGCTGGAAGGTTGTGTGTCCAAATCCTGCTGCCTACAAGATCCTGTTCATTAGCTTTCTGAGGCTGCAGGGTGGATGGAACGAAGGAGATTTATTTCAGCTAGAGACCACCGGCTGAATCGCCACTGCTCTGGCTCCAGCTTCTGCTGGGGGGGGTCTGCACTCCTGCAGCCCCTGGGCTCCTGGTGCCAGGGACTGCACTGGCTGCTCACCAGCAAAATGCTGGGAATAGCCAGAGAGCTGGGTGGGCACTGTGAGACACTGTGTAAGGGGAAAATGGAAAAGAAATAAGCCTTTTCTGCTTTTTTCCAGCTGTCAGTGTCTGGCGTGGCCGCTGGAGCCCCTTGCATGAGCTGGGCTGCGCTCCCCAGGGCTGGGCTGTGCAGGCAGCAGCTCTCCCTGCCTGAATCTCCCAGGGGAGGTGCAGGGCGATGAGAAGAGTAAAGCCGAGGCCATGGCCCATGGCATGGTGGTGGAGCCATGCCATCCCGCTTCCTCCTGCAAGGAGTTGTGTAGGGCTGCAGGTTTGTGCAGGGATGCCCCTGGGGTAGGAGCCCCCGCAGCCCTGGGGGGGCTTCCTGGGGTTACGGGAGGGCCTGATCCAGAGTGTGCTAATTCTGTAAAAGATATTAGCGTGCTGTAGCTTCCCAACGAGCTCTGCTGATGCTCTGCCTTCCTCATTTTGATATTCTCATACACAAATTGATCGATGGGGAGGGCTCCCCAGGCTGGCAGATCGCTGCAAAGCTGGTCACTGCAGAACCAGTTCTTGCAAGGTTTTTAACAAGCGCAGCTCTTTCCTGCCAGTGGGGCAGAGGGATCGCAGCAGCACTGATCCTGAGAGTCTCCAAGTGAGATTGCATGAGCTGAGCCCTCATTTCCCTGCCAGAAGAGGCTCCCATCCCTTTGCGAGCAGTCTGTGCCGTGGCAGCGCCTTGGCTTTCTGCTTTGCAGATGCGGAGGGATGTTGAGGAAAGGGCCCGGCTTTGCCTTGGCAGCGCTGTGTGTGGTATGAAAGCCTGTGCTGCAGCGCAGCTGGAAAACATTGTTCTTCTCCTTGGCAGGCTCTGGGCTGACTGTTTACAGGCTGGGGAATTCGTGGCAGCATAAACAAGCCGAGCTCTGGCCCTCCCAGAAGACGTGGGGAGGGATGCGGGAGGAGCAGCACCTCACGGGGTGCCCTCGGGGAGGAGGTGCTCTGCTGAGGCTGGGAGGCAGCAGCTAGTCCTCATCCTGCTGCGTTTCTCTAGGGGATGGTTAGGCTTCTAGGGATTAGTTTAGCTTCCTTATTCCCATCCAGTCTAAGCTGCGAGTCCTTGCATTGAAATCGCTGCAATCCCTGTTTTACAGGCGGGAGATGAGGGGAGGGAGGAGGGACTTGAGCACCACTGCCAGTGGGGGTTCACTGCCCACACCGTCTCCTTGTGATGGGCCTTTTTGAAAATCCTCTGCCCTCTGTACCAGGGTCCCTGTTCAAAAGGATTTCGCCAGCCTGACCGAAGCTCTGAGAGGGGGCTTCAGGCTGAGATCAGCTTAGCCCTGTGTTCAGGCTAAGATCAGCTTAGCCCTGTGTCCTCTAAGGCTGTGGAGATGAGAAAAAAGGTCTAAGCTTAAAAAAAACCCCAAAGCACATCTTCTTTTCAGTTTTTGGTGCAGAACAGCTGGAAGGAGAGGACTGCTGAGGCTCAGACACACTTTCCCTGCCTGATTTCGGCTCAGGGAAACGTGCTGGCCTGCAAACCAGGGGAGGTGGGAGTGGGTCTGCCCTGCGCTCAGCCGCCTGCGCCGGGGCTGTCGGGTCCCTGGGGTGCAGCCGCATCCGTCGCTCGGCGAGGTCAGCCTGCGGCCGCAGTTCAGAACGGGACATCGCATCCATGGCAGCCGGCGGCTCTCGCCTCTAGTGTCTTTCCAGGCAGTGCGGCTCTGGCAGCTTGGACAGGCAGGAACGCCGAGATGGACTGCCAGGAACTCAGGCAGTGTGTCGCCCCGCTTTCCCCCTCTCCCCACGTGCTCTGTTTAATGATGAGCAGTGCAATGAGAGCTTCGCTTTGACTGTCTGCATTCGCAGCTCCAGACCTGTTTGCGCTTGGCCCTGCGTGTTTTCAGGCAGCAAAGGACCGGGAGCACCTGACCCCAGCCTGGTCCATGTGTTTCTTCTACAACCCAGCTGTGATAGTGGCTGGCAAACAGATTTTTCCTGTGCTGGATTGCAGCGTGCCACCGGTAGTGCTGCAAACTCAGTTCTAACTTGCTGTTCGATCAGGGAGCAGGCTGGCCAGGAGGTGATGCCCAGTGCTGATGTGCTGGTTGACCCTACCGTTGCCTTAGTGTTGGGTGCCTTTGGCAGCCTGGATGGTTCAGGGCCATGGAGGATGTAGGGGAAACAAACCCTTGCTGACTCTATGCTTAGAGAGACTCTGTGGTGCTAGGGACACGCTGGCAGCGGTGCCATGATAGCTGGCTGCAATGTGGCTCAGCAGAATGGGGCTGAAGGGGCCCCCATGGTGTGTGCAGGAGCTCTGCAGTGATTGCAGGGGGCACAGAACATCTGCTCTGAAGCCAAGCATCTGTTCCCTGGGTTTTGTGGAGCTCCTCTGTTTTCTTTGCTCTGGAAAAATTGTTCTCCAAGCTCATGGGGCAACTGCTCTGGAGACCTGAGAGCTGCTGGTGTCCTTTCTGCACAGATTGGCCTCAGCTCTGGGATATAAAGCACGAAAATGCTTCTCTCTAAAAGCTGTTTTTTCTGAAGTTGCGGAATCTGATGTGCTTCCTGGGATGTTGTTTGTGGGACTCAGAGGAGTTCCTGGCTGAGACCTGCTTAAAGGGATCTGTGCATCCAGCTGGTCCAATTGCAAAAGCCAGTCCAGCAGGGAAGCAGCAGTGGATGCTGCAGGGCTGAGGTTTGGAAGATTGTTGCTGCTGTTAATGCTGTCCAACTAAGGGCTTGCCAAGCTCCTCCTAAGTCTTCCCTGTGGAGCTGGGCAGGGGAGGCTGCAGGAGGGTAAAGGCACAGATGTGTCAGGATGCTCCTTCCTGGGGTTCCCTGGTCCCCGTGCACTTCTTCAGGGCTGCTGAGTATCACTGCAGCCCTTAACACATCCCCGACAGTGTCTGCCTGTCCTTGGGATTGCTGTGATTTCGGCCGGATGGAAGGAACCAGTTCTTGACCTGCTCACTCCCAGCAAGCCTTTGGCTTTGGAGCCAGGGAAGGTGCTTGCTGCCCACAGCATCCTCCTTCCTTCCGAGGATGGACTCGAGCTTCTTGAGTTGGGGAGGCTGGAGAGAAACAGCTGCCCCTCTTACCTCCCTCCCACCGATCCGGTACAGGCGGAGTCTGTCAGCATCCCCATCCCCTGGCCCCTGAAAAAATAGTCCGGAAACAAGTGAGTGCCGACTGTGGTTTATCCCGCTCTTTTCCAGGTCAGAGCGGCTTGGGGAAATCCACGTTAATCAACACCCTCTTCAAATCCAAAATCAGCCGGAAATCTGTACAGCCGACTTCTGAAGAGCGGATCCCCAAGACCATTGAAATCAAATCCATCACTCACGGTGAGGTTCTGCAGATCCCACCTGGTGCTTTGGCTTTTGGTCCTGCTCTGCCTCATGTCTCTGGGGGCTTGTGGGGGTTGTGGACCTCCACTAAACCTCCACTCTCATCTCTCTGAAGGGGCTTTTACCATCCAGAGGTGCTTGCTTTCTTTATCCACCAGAATTGACTTAATTGTGGTGGAAGGGAACAAGTGAGGTGGCCACGGGAGGTGGCATTTCAGGGCAGAGGTGGTGCTGCATCCCTTTGGAGGGCTGATTTGTGCCTGTTAGAAGCTGTGAAGGTGCATTTCTCCCCTGGGAGAAAGCTCCACCTCCAGCTGATTTTGGGAGGGTGGGCTTGGCCAGAGTGCTCATCGACGCTTGCCTCACGTACTGGCTTTCCTCTCCATTTCAGAGATAGAAGAGAAGGGGGTTCGCATGAAGCTGACGGTCATCGACACCCCGGGCTTTGGAGACCATATCAACAACGAGAACTGGTGAGCTGGCTGCGCTGACGCGGGGACCGGTGCAGAGGGAAGGCGGCTGAGCCCTGGAGCATCCTGACCCGGAGCTGGTGCCGAGGGCCGTAGCCTGGTCCTGCGCCACCCATGCTCCATGGGGAGCAGGGGAGAGGGTTGTTGTGGGCGGCAGCGCGGTACCATGCTCCCTGGGGTTGATCCTGGACCCTGTGAGAGCCCACAAACATCCTGCTGTTCCGGGCATGAGACAACCTTTGTTTGCGGCCGGGAGCAGCTGTGTGCCAGCGTGGCCAGTCCCTGGACCTCGCTCATGTGGCTCTGAAGGCTGAACTCTGCCAGGAGTCCCTGGGACAGCGGCTGGCTGTGCAGGATGGCCCCCCTGGGCTGAGACAAGGCCGGCCTGGCTGGCCGATGGCAGGTGCCTTCTCCTCGCTACGAGCTGGGCTGAGCTTGTGCGGTTTGATGCTGCTCTTGCTCCTGTGCCATGACGCCGTGCAAGGAGCCAAAGGATGCTCCTGGCCCTGCCCTGCTCAGCAGCTGGGTCCGGGAGGAGAGAAGGAAGGAATTTTTAGGCACTTGCTTGTCTAAACCAGCCAGTAAATCCCCTCCTCCTGCAGTGCGTGGAGTTGCCAAGCGGTGAACGCGGGAGGTTTGTGATTTCCCTGCCGCCTGCAGTTGCTGTATGAATGGGAGCTTACAGGAACTAAAACATTCCCCGTGTGAGTGTGTTTTGTTTCGTTTGTTTTCTGGGATTCTGTAAGATGCTGAGTGTCCCTGGCTCGGCGGGCTCTGCTTCACACGGCCAGGCCAGGCAGGAGGTTCAGGGTGGTCCAGATCCCTCACACAAACCCATAGTCCCATGTTCCTCTCTCTCTCTGCAGCTGGCAGCCCATCATGAAGTTCATCAACGACCAGTACGAGAAGTACCTGCAGGAGGAAATCAACATTAACCGGAAGAAGCGGATTCCCGACACGCGGGTGCACTGCTGTATATACTTCATCCCAGCCACTGGCCACTCGTACGTACCCTGCTGTCCTTGCTTACACCCTCGGGGCTTCCCTCTCCTGCATTCGGTCTCGGGCAGCTCAGCCATCAGGGTTGTCCTTGGGATCCCCCCGTGTTTCCTGGGGACTTGAGGAGCTTGAGGACAGCGTGAAGCTGTCCTTCCTAGGGCTGCAGCGTCTGGACCCTTCTCAATAACACAGCAGAGCTGCTGTACCGCAGAGAAACATGGCGTTTCCTCTTCCGAGGGGCCACCAAAGCCTCCCTGAGCTCCAGTAAGCTGCTTGCTTTGCTTTGGTCGCATTGTCTGTGCTTGACTGAGGATGGACATCAGTCACTGAGCTCCCAAATTGGACAGAAAGGCTGCTTTTGCAAACAGAACATTAAGTTTTTTCTCTGTGCCCCTGCCTTTGTAACGGGAGAAGCTGGTTTTTCTCATGCTACTGAGGGAGCGAACACCCTCACCCTGTAAGGATATTTTCTAGGTTGTTTGACTAGTCTGCAAGTGGGATGCAGTTTATTCAGCATGGAGCTCTCCTGGCTCTGGCACTTCTCAAGCGACAGCATCAAAGGCCCAGATCTCACTCTATTTTTTTTCTTTTTTTTTTTTTTCCTAGGCACACAGCCTGGAGTGAAAATCTGGGGCGCTTAAAGTGTCTTGAAAAATGTGACTTAAAGTATCACAACATAAAACGAGACCTAAGTTTCCTTTTGATTTTTGTCAATTCCTTCCACTCCTGGCTCTGTCTGCGTGGGGATTTTTTTGGGTCTGTTTTCAAAAAGTAAACTTAAGCCGCCAGCACTGTATTAATGTCAGCCTTTTCCTTTTCCCCATGTAGAGATTTATTCCAATAGAAAAGACTTTGTTTTGCTTCTGTCAGTGGGTAGACCAAAAATGCATCCTTCACTGGAATAAAATGACTGCATGGGCCAGTTATGCTCTTCTTGTGTAACCGGCTGTCAATTGGGAGCAGAGGGGCCAAAGAAACGTTTCTGGTTTAATACGATAAAGCAGAAAATGTTTCAAAGGGAGATGACATTTTTAGGCCAGTCTAGCATGTTGGTCCCGCTTATCTCTGCCCTGATCTGCAGACCCTGCCTCGGCAGGTCGAGCGTTGCAGCGCTAGCTACACTCAAGCTTTTTCTCATTGCTTTGGGTGTTTAACTCTTCAAAGCATGTCCGATACTTATACCCTGCAGATACCTGACCTGCACAGAGACTGCAGATTTTGGGTGGTGGCAGCTGCCCTTCCTGGGCCACGCAGGCAGTGGTGGGGAGCCCCGTCCCCGTGTCCCCCAGCGGAGCCTCTCCAGCCGTGCGCTCTGGTTTCTCTCACCCGCCGGCTAACAGCAATTGTGTGGATATTCAGCTGCTTTTTTTCTTTCTCTCCAGCGAACATGTGTTTCCAATATCCGAGCAAGCCCGGCAGTTGGAGGCCATTGTTGCTGAGCCCTGCACTGATCCTCCTTCCCCGTAGCCTGATAGCCCGGCTGGGGCTGGCGCTTGCTCCCCGGCCGTGGCTCTGGGGCTGCTCTTTCCTGCCCTGGTGTCAGAGCCGGCCTCTGGCTCGCGTGTCCCCTCCTTTCGCGGGACGGAGATAAGCTGAGGAATGAGTGAAGGCGGACAGACCCCACCGGGAGGGAGAAGCTGGTGGGAAATTTTACTTCTCTGAGAGCTTGAGCAGGCGGTGGGTTTCCTTTCTGCTCCCTTGTCAAGCCCAAGTTATGTTTCTCATCATCACGGACGAGCTTTTCCCAGTGCTGCCTGTGGTCCGTGGACACAAATGGATGGTGTGGCCACCTCTCCTGCTGGGTGGAGCTGCTGGTAGCAGAGGATCCATTTTGGAGGACAAGGGTGTGGGAGGCCATGGCATGGCATGGTTGCACGAGGTTGAGTGGAGGTTCGTGCCCCCGCCGAAGCAGGCAGTCTGTGGTCCCTTGCAGAAGGGTATGGGAAGGGCATCGAGGTTCTTGCGGCAGTGCCTCTGGCTTCTCTGGGAGACAGTGGGGAGCACGGCTGGCAAGGGCAGTGGCTTGTAGAGCTGCAGGGACCTGCACTAGGGACATGTGCACCCAGCTGTGGAGGACCCCACCATGCCCACGTGGCACCATCGGCGTGCTCCCCATGTCACTTCCCATCCCGGCATCCTTGGTGCCATGTGTCCTGGGATAGTGCTTGCACGGGACTTGTTTGTGTTGCCTTCAGGGAGCTGCTGCCTTCACCGTGTGACGCAGCCAAAGCAGCAGTGACTTGCGTCCGTCTGTCCCTCCCTGCTTACGTGGATGGGCACGGCACAGGACTCGGCATCCCTTCCCTGGCACATGGACGCTGCAGGCAGCCAGGGCTAAGCCTGGCAGGTCATTGGGCGAGAGCTTGCTTTTTTCTTAAATAAAAAGGGGAGGGGGGGGCGGGGGGGAAGCAAAGTTAACCAGGTGCACAGATTCAGAGGCTGGAGTGGAGGATTGCTTGGCTCTGTTTCAGTCTGGCCCTCCCATCTGTGCAGCTCAAGGGTTAATCGGCAGAGAAGTTTCCGCTGCTGTCTCCCTTTGCAGGGAGTTCAGGGCAGGCTTTGCAACCCATCTAGTTCGCACACACCCTGTCCTTCTTGTAACACTCCCGTAAAACCATGTTTGCGAAGACTAAGTAACGTGCTGGCAGGGGCTTTTGGCTGCAGCCGCGCAAGCCACCCAATAAATATCTCAGCTGTGACCCCTGTGAAGCACCGCTCGGCTCTGAAACGGGACTCTGAAACACTGCCCTGGCCTTGGCAGCCCCTTTTCTGCCGGTACCAGAGCTGTTGGCT
Source organism: Astur gentilis (assembly GCF_929443795.1). Lineage (NCBI taxonomy): Eukaryota > Metazoa > Chordata > Aves > Accipitriformes > Accipitridae > Astur > Astur gentilis. The sequence goes on from NC_064889.1 coordinate 31,494,428, forward strand.
GACAGGCTGCCACCCACTGCTGCTTTCCCCTCTAGCTGCCCCTCTCGGGTGCCTACCAGGTCCCTCGAGCAGGCTGACGGGTGTTCACTGGTGTTTGCTTAACGCACGGCTCAAATTCTTGCTGCTAGTTTGATCTGGGGCACAACCAAAAGGAAATAACTTTGCAGTTCGCCGTGAATTTTGATTCCTATAATGGCATTTCAAGGGAACCGGCAGGAATGAGCCTCTGCTTAGATCCCGTCTGTGCATGGTGGCTGCGGGCAATGCAGAAATAACGCTTGCCCAGCCACGATAACACATGCCCAGCCACCATAACGTGTACCCAGCTGCACTGCTTTCCCCAGCCCCATAGCAAGAGGGGATGGAGAAGCAACCAGCACCATCCAGGGTGGGCTGGAGCCCCTTCTGCAGCTCCTGTGCCAGCCCATCCACTCCACTTGGAGCTTCTCCATCCCCATCCAGCAAAGCTCAAAGTATGTATGTGTCTAGTTGCAAGTTAATAATATTGGGGACCATTTGGAGAAGGGGAAGAAAACAGATGCTCTTTTTTCTTGAGCTCTACCCTCTCTTTCATGATCTGCTTGGAGCAGATTGCGTGCACCTGAAACGAAATAACTCGCTTTCTCTTACTGTTTTGCATATTTGTATATATAAGGGTTTCAGTCAGAGTGCTAATCCTCACTAGGTGCTGGCATCGATGTTTTGTGCAGGTCAACCAAGTTCGGATACACGGCAGAGGCCAGCACTGCTGTGCCTGTGGCTTGTCACGGGATGGTGGTGGTTAAACACCAAAACTGGTCCCAGCAGATACCAGTAGAAATCCCTGCTGTCCTGGGCTGTGCCTCACAGCAGGAGTTTAAGGGGAATTAGGTTTGGGCTTGCCCTATCGTGACCTTGGCCGCATCTGCCTGGGTCTGTACAGGGCTATTGGTGTAAACCAAGCTCTGTGCGCTCATGATCGCCTTAAGCCATTTGTTCTTCTTTGGTGTCTTCACATGAACATGACCTCTAGTGACAGGTCTTGTTCTTAGTGAGAAGAATCACTTTGTTTTAAGTACTTAAGTTTTGGGGGGGCTACCCAGCAGGAATTGGTAGAATATCTAGAAACTTGCAAAATACCCTAAATACATACAATTTGCTCTTCTGGGGAGTCCGTTGGTTCCCTTCTTGGTCTCCAGGATGGTGCAGGGAGGGACCCATGGGAGGTGACCTCCATCGACGAGGCACTTGCAGAAGCACATCAGAGCAGAAAGTCTTGTCAAAGGTGCCTTGGGCTCTTCTGGCTTTGGGTGCAGACCGGTGTGGGACACAGTCGCTGCGCCTGCATGGATGCTGGTGGACACAGGCAGGGGTGTGGGCTGGTTCTGGCTCTGCCTCCTGCTCTCAGGCTCACTGCTGGCATCCTCTGAATATCAGTGAGGGCTCCGTAACAGGGCTGTTATGTGTCAGTCGAGCTAAAATTCAAATATCTGACTGATTGTGAATTCATCTGCATCGGCTACATATGCATCCTGGTCTTCATTCTAAAAGAAAAGCTGATGAAAGAGGCAGGAACACAGTCTCAGTAGGGAAGAGGCTTTTAGAGGGGAAAAATTGTTTGAAAAATAGCAAAGAGAGAGGAGGGGAAAGAAGTCTGCTGGGAAAGGAGCATAACTGCATTACTTCCTTGGAGGTCTGGGAAACACATTATGCAGAACTCCAAACAATGTTTGCCAGCAGCAAGTCTGCTTAGATGTGTCCGTGGGGGTTTCCTTGTGTTTTTTTCTTTTCTTTTTTTTTTAATAGCCAAACTCTTTCTTTCCTGGGGCCCAGGGTGATCTGTGACTCCTGAGTTTGTGTTAGGAACTCGTTTGTCCGCATGCTAACGACGTGCTCTGGGTGATGTGTGCCGTTAGTGTGCAAGGAGAAGGTCCACCCGGCACGGTCCAGCCTGATCCCTGGGAGAGGAGTGGGTTTGACCAGGGAAGGGCTCGGCTGGGTCACCAGTGCTGGCTGCGCCGGAGCAGCCTCGAGCTGCCAGTTTTGGATCAGCTGGAGTTGAGCAGGTCTCTTCAGGGCTGGATGTCCCTCCCTTGGTGCTGGAGCCAGGCAGGGGTGGCCTCGCAGGATGGGGATGCTGCTTGGTGACTGCCAAGGTGCAGGATCAGCCCCTTCCCCTTCGCATGTGTGTGACTCTTGCTGGGTTTGCAGGAGCTGTGCTGGGTCTGCAGGGGTCTCTGAGCCCTTCATAGGGCCCAAGAAGGTCATGGTGGGCTTTGGCTTGAGCTGCTGGCAGTAGGTGCTCTCTTGGCCATCTTCTCCCTGAGCGCTCTGCTCTGCTCCACGTTTCATGCTCCATGCTCCACATGCAGGGCTCCTGCTGGGTGCCTGCTTGCACCTGGGCATTTTAAGTCACCATCCCATTTATTCTGGTTTCTTCTCTGTTGCCATGGGCCTCTGGTTTGTGGCACAGGGCTGGACTGCCCTTGGGGAGGTCTCGTTCTTGGCCCCAGGTCTACCACTGAAGCCTACGGCTCCTCCAAAAGTTGACTTCACCTCTCTCTGCGCCAGATTCATCAAAGATGAGTTGGGTCGTGTCCTGCTGGCACATGCCATGACCAGGGGTCATGAGGATGTATGAGCAGCAGAGTTGTCCCTTTGCTTCTGGGGCTCTAGCAATGACCTTCCTGCCCCTTCCCTGTGTGCTTTCAGCAAGGGCTCGTTTCAAACAGGCTCCTTAATGCATGAGCACCTCAAAAGTGTTCCTGTACCCTGGTGTCCACCGGGACCTCCAGGTTTCCTTTTTCAAGGTAACATCTGCTCAACTGTCCTGCATGGGTATGTGTCCCCGTCACCTCCAGAGCCACCGAGGGGCACCTGCAGCAATTGGAGGTGTCCAAAGGAGGGCTTTCCTCTAGCTGGCTTAGGAACTCCCAGCAGTAAAAACACCTTCAGGGAGGAGTGAGGAGCCAGGGAGGGTCACAGCCAGGCACCATCATCACTGTCTGCAGCTGGACTGCGGAACACGGAACAGCGCGGCACCGGAGGTCACATCCGTGCTGTCAGCAGGAGCTTTAGCAGGAAGAGATTTCCCAAGGGGCAGATCATTGGGGTTATGCAATCTCTGCAACTTTCCTCTGCTGAGACTTTCATCGTAGAGATTTTCTGACCTTTTTTGCCCTCTGGAACAAGCGGCATCTCTTCTGTGCCGCGGGAGCCCCTGGAGAATTAGCGGAGCCTTTTTTAATCCCAACCGACGGATGCGAGATGCAGTCCTGGCTCGTGCTCAACAGTGGGCTGGTGCTCAGCACAGGAGGGAGTGGGAGCCAGAATAGTCACCTGTGGCCATTTCCATGTCATGCTGTCCCTGGATGGTGGGTGACAGTGGATGACAGCTTGCACAGGGCTGGAGGAGTCTTTGCTCCATGGTCTCTCCCCAGTTTGATTGGTACATCGCGGGCAGGCTGGCCCTGCAGCCAGCATCACCCATGTTCTCATCCTCGCTTCACCAAGGATGCGCGTAGCTTTGGGCAAGTTCCCTCAGTCCTCTGCAGCCAAGCATCCACACAAAGATAAAAGCCCTGTCTCACTTCACGGGGCTTTGTGAGGATCTGTGGGTGATAGCAGGGTGCTTTGAAAGGGAAACATTTTAAGTGTTTGTCTGCAAACCACCTCTGAGACGGACGCATGCTGTTGTGCTTTTAAGAAAATGTCTTTATTTGTTCTATCTGAAAGGAAGCCGATTCCCCCTCTGTGCCTAGTCTTCAAATGCCCCCTCTCTGGGGGGAGGAAGGGGGGGGCATTGCAGCAGACCTCACCTCACTATCAGTGCACGAATCCCCTTTTTTCTGCTCTATTTTGCAGGCTCCGACCGCTAGATATCGAATTCATGAAACGCCTGAGCAAAGTGGTCAACATCGTCCCTGTGATTGCAAAAGCCGACACATTAACGCTGGAGGAGAGGGACTACTTCAAACAAAGGGTAAGGGGCTGGCGGCTCTTATCTGGGCTCCCATCTCTTGTCTCCCATCCCCTCCTGCCCCTTTCCCCCTTCCCCAGCTCCCCCTGCCTTCCCCCGGCCGGGCTGGGAAGGCGAGCTGCTGGCCAGGAGCCCAGCGCATTCCTCCGGCTGCAGCTCTGAGCGATCCCACGTGGCCAGAGGAAAGGCCTGCGCTCCAAGCAGTTCCTGGTGTTTCTCTTGGATCTTTGTCAGTGCAGGATAAGTTTCGAGCTGTAAGTCTCGGGGCCTGTTTCTCCTGCCTCCTTTGTTGTTGCTATTTTCAGGCTGGTTTCTGTTATTTTGGAAGGTAGATGGTGCTGCACGTAGAGGCTGGAAACCCATCCTGGGCAGCACCATGCACTGATACAGGAACCAGGCAGAAAAAATGTGGGGGTTTGCTGAGCTCAGCTGGGCAAGATTTATGGGGGAAGCAAGGCATGAAATTCCCTTTGATCACCTTGGTCGGGAGCTGGCAGTGGGGAGCTGAGGAGGGGCTGTCTGAATCCACAGCAAGGCATGGGCTTTCCTCCATGCACGCCTGGTGCTGCCGAGAGGCAAACATGCCCCGCTTTGGGGTTCAGTAAGGGGCTATAAATCTGTTCGTGTAGCTGATGGATGTGGCTGCAGGCATGATGGCCTCAGCATTCCCTGTGGAAGTAAGCAAGCCACCAAGCTCGTTGGTCTGTGAGTCTGAATTGCAGGGAAGTGAAGCGAAGCGAAGGGAAAGGGGGTCTTGCCAAAAGGGCAGGTTTAGGGGCCACCTCCACTGGTTATGGAGAAGATGGCACATTAGCCAGGGGTTGTTCGATGCCTCTGTGCAGAAGAGGATGAGCCACCCCTTCCTGCACCAGTGTCTTCCCAGTTCTTGATGAGCAGGATCCAGCACTGGAATATCCAGTCTGATTTTGGGGCTGAATCCAAACTCTGCAAGCAGTTCTCTTAGCAGTGAGCTAGAGGATGGCAGGAAATGGAGCCAAGAGGTAATCCAGGCTGGGCTCGATCAGTATGTCAGCCTGTTTACATGGAGATCTGCGAGGAGCTGGTGTGGGAGGATGGGGAGGTGAGTTCACGGTGCCACATCTGCTTTCTGCAGTGGCTTTTGCAGACTGCTGGCTCTGTTCAGAGGTTATGAGTGCATGTATCCGGGTGTCTGCGGGTGGCTGCTTGGCTCTAAATGACCTAAAATGTCACCTGGGCACTCTCAGCCACTGATACCATCCTTGTGTAATGCAAGACCATGGGGAGACCGCCTGGCTCACCCACTGTGCACCGGCTTGACGCAGGATGAGCTTGCCCTATCTCTAATTACATTCCTGATTGTAACCAGACCCCCAAAATCCTTCCAGATGGAGGGAGAACACGTAGCCACATGGCATGTGTTCAGTGCCCCTTCTGCAAGGGGTCGCCCTCCTTACACTCACAGCTCCAGATCTGCTGGTGCAAATGAGAGGGCAGGTAATCAGTCCAGGTGGGCACGGGCTGGGACCCTTTCCCTGTGCTCCAGCGTGCCCGTGTGCAAAAAGCAGAGCTCCATCTGCATGTAGGTGTGTAGCTGGTTCCGAGAGGCTATAGGTTTTTGGGTGTGGATCGGGGTGGACAGGCGATGGTGAAGCACCAGCCTGGCTGCAGGCTACCTAGGTTAATGCCAGCACTGCACTGAGTTAGGGGAACGGTCTCCAATGCCTTATGGAGTTGGCTTTGTTGGGTTGTTCCCCTAAAAATAGTGAGTGGGTTTGGCTGGGGGGTGGGAGGCGGGCTGGGGGGGGTTTCTTTGGGCTGGATCCACTTCCTTTGCCAGCCTGCAACGTAGGGCTGACAGAGAGTTTATTGCCATAGGAAGTGATGGGAGCGGGTGCGCAGGCTAGGTTTGGGTTTGCAGCTTTGTTGGAGAAGGCTGATCCTTCGTGCTCCCCTGAGCTGAGCCTCCACCCAGGAATCAGATTTCAGCATCTCTTCCCCTTTCACAGAGGCAATATCCTTAGAGGCTGCTCTTCCAAGCTGTCTGTTTCCCTGTCCCCTCGGATCAGGCGCTGCCGTGACTCCTTTTCCAAGGAGCATAAGCAGACAACAGAACGCAACTTCTTAACTTTGGGTTACGTGCCTGGAAGCTACATTCCCCTTTGCTTGGTGCAGCTTGTATTGTCTTATTGTCTTTTTCAATCCCAAAGCAACGCCCAACTCATATAACTTCATCTCTCTCAGCCTGATGCGTGTCTTAGCACCAGGTTCTTTCAGAGATTGCAGAGCAAGCGCTTGGTAGGTGTGTAGCAGTTAAACACAGGTATCTCTCCCCAGGGTGGGCAGTGTTTAGGATGGAGAGGGAAGATGTTGCTGCTGGGCGTTGCTGTGACCTGTGGGCATTGCTCACGAGAGCCTCTTGGGTTGGCTGGGAGCTGCTGCCATGGTGGGAGTGCAGCTCCTCTGCCCTTGTCTCCTTCATGTGTTCCTCTGCTCTTCACCCCTAGATAATGGCTGATCTCCTTGCCAATGGGATTGATGTGTATCCTCAGAAGGAGTTTGATGAAGACTCTGAAGATCGGCTAGTGAATGAGAAATTCAGGGTTAGTGCATGGTGTTGCGGGTTGGATGTGTTTGGATGGGTCCTGCAGCTCCGGGTTCTGGTAATGTCCTGGGGGGCGTCGCTTGCAAAGTGCCTCTATTTTCTTTCCAAAGCTGCTGTGCCCCTGTCCAGAGGGTCTGCCCAGGACCTGGGTCCTGGGATCCACCCAGGACCAAGGATCCTGCCAGAGCTCAGAGCAGAGACAGAAAGAGGGTGAGGAAAGTACCTGGGGAAGGTGTCCTCTCCTGTCCATGTTGCTGCTTTTTACACCAGCCCAGTTCCTCAAAGGCACCCTCGGCAACCAGTGGGCAGGGAGGTCCCATGCCCCCTTGCCCTGCCCCAGGCACAGGGAATACTGGTGTCAGCCCATCCCTGGCTAGGGCAGCAGCCTTCCTGGCACTGGGAGGCAATTTGCCCATAGGCTGCTCTGTTTTCGTGGCTGTCGGTTCCTTGCTATAGGAAGTAGCTAACAGTTTTTTGGCTCAAAAGAGTGGATTGGACAAATTCAAGGAAGAAAAATGTCTTTCAGGGACTATAAGTACAAAGACACCACCTTGGATCAGGAAATGACCGAGCCACAGTTGCTAGATGCTGGGGAAGCTTCATGGTAACTTTGCCCTGGCTGTATGCTGGACCCTGCCAATCGGGTGATGGGCTAGACTGGTTTTGGGCTGGTTTTATACTGGTTTTGGACTGGGTACGTGTGTGACATATGCTGCTGCCCAGGTCCTGGGCTGCCTGCAGTCCCTGGCAGGCAATGCTGCTCAGGAGCATCAGGGACAGACCAGCTGATCCCATGAAACTCTCCTGAAAGCAGCTTGGTGTAGGACTTTGCTTGCTGGCTTGGTTTCCTGACCCATTTTCAGGAGGAAAACATAGCCTTGTTTTTCTCTTTCCTCAGGAAATGATCCCGTTTGCAGTGGTGGGCAGTGACCAGGAGTACCAGGTTAATGGAAGAAGAATCCTTGGAAGGAAGACCAAGTGGGGCACCATTGAAGGTACCTTGTCCTTGTTTCCCTACCTCCTGAGCCCATCTCCCTGCCCTGACAGAAGCTGATGAGGTCCAAAACCAGCAGTAGAAGTCGAGGTGTATATAGTGCTTCTCTGCCCCTCCAAAGAAAATCACTTCTCTGGTGTTTGAGGACTGGTAACACCTTGGCCAATGCTCCTGCGCTGAGGTCCTGGGCCTTTGTGCGGCTCAGGGAGCTGCTGAGTGCCAAAGGGGACACTTCTGGGTGTCTTGTGCCCTGGCTTCTGCTTGTCGCACAGTTAAACGTCTGATGGCTGGATTTAAGGGCGCACAGGTGATATCTCTGTATCTCAAGCCCAGATTAGAGCCTTCCCCTGGCATCTGTACCCTCCACCATGCATTTGGTTGGTGCCCTTGTGGGACCTCTTCCCTCTTCAATTTTCATCCCATAGGCATCTTCCTTTTTTCTCCCCCATTTTAACTCATGGTCTAAAGGCTAGATGAAAGCTCCTGGCTCCAGCCCCATCTACATGTTTCCCTGTCCCTGGTTTCTGGCAGCCAACTGGCACATCTCCAGTGCCACCCCTGTTATCTTGCCCCCCTTCATTTCATAGGTTTCTCTCATTTATGAGTTTTTAATAGGAATCCTGTGTTGAGGGATGGTTTAACAAAGATGCCAGGAAAATCAGTGTATTTTAAAGCTCTGCTGCCCTCTTGTGCTCTGTCCCTGGAAGCTCTGAGTTTGCTGGGATTCATTAAACCACTTGCAGTCTGCATGTGGCATCTGCCTTCAGCACAGGGAGATTCCAGGACCCAGCCATGGCCACGGGCAGCTTTTGCACAACAGTGCTATTTGTTGTCTTGCCATTCCTGCATGATGTACAAGCCTGTTTGGGTAAAAAAAAAAATAAAAATAAAAAAAGGGAGTTGATCCTCTAAATTCAAATGCCTGGTAAACTGCAAGCTGTCAGACTAATTGTGGTAGAGTAACACCCCTTGATTTTTCCCTCTTGCAAACACTCTTGCTTGCTCCAAGCCCTGTTCAGACAGCAGCAGCCTTTGTCAGCAAGAGATCGTGTCCTTCCACAGCACCGGCAGCCCGGGCAGCACAGTCACTGACGTGCCGGGGATGCCGCAGGATGCTCATGGCAAACGCTTCAATGGAGACATGCCTGGCGCTCGCTGCAAAGCTTGCCCTGTCCCTTTCCCTGCCTTGTTTGGGGCCCGCTTAAGCTTGTGTTTGTCCGAAGGGGGCTTTGCGCTGGAAGATGCTGCTGAGAGCTCCCTTGCTTGGTGGGACATGGTTGGAAGGGACTGGGAATGCTCAGTCAGACCTCACCAGCCAGCGGGTCGTGCTGAGCTGGGGCAGGTACCTGGGTACCAACCTTACAGCAGCAAAGAGGACTCTCAAGTCCTGCACCGTATAGCCCCTGGGGTAAGTCCCCGTCTCGGCCCTCCGCACACTAGTGAAGCCCCACAGGGTCCTCCTTACCCCGCGTGGTTGCCGTACTCATGCCGTGGGTGCAGACTGATGGGTTTCTCTCTCTTTCTACCAGTGGAGAACACGACACACTGTGAGTTCGCCTACCTGCGGGACCTCCTCATCAGGTTGGTAGGACTGTGCCCTGTCCCTGTAGCCTTTGGTCACCAGGTGGCATCCAAAGAAAGGGGAGAGCCTGGCCCAGCTTGATGCAGCCGCTGCTTCGCTCTGCTCCTCCCTCTCTCCATCCCCTCCCAGCCTGCTGCAATGCTGCAGCCCCTCACCGATGGGTGACCCCACTCGATGGGACGTGACTTCAGGGGGCTTTTCTCAGCTATGGTGCTGAGTTAAGGGAGGAGAGGAGCAGTGGATGGGTCAGGACAGACTCCCAAGACTGCTGGCAGCGTGCAGTGTGGCTCCAGCTCACCTGCAAGCAGCTGGGAAGCCTTTTGGCTTTAGTGATCCCTCACCAGCCCCGGGTCCTACCCCCAGCCTGAAGACATCACCCCCCTGTGTCCCAGGATCGTGCCATTGCGGGGTCTGGGCAATCACCGGTCCCTCTTGAAAGAGGCATCCCTGCTGCAGGGGAATGGGAGGCTGAGCCCCTTTGGCTTCCCAGAGGGGGAATTGGGCTCCTCCTAAATTTGGCTGCAAGATAAACTCTGCACACTTGTGAGCTGTTGCTGGCAGAGAGTTGTGTGGGGCTACAAACCTGATCCCAGAGACTTGCAGGACTGGGGTCTTCCCGGGTAGGTGTTATACAGCCAGGGCTCCTGCGTACCCAAGCACAGGCTGTTGGTACCAGTGAAGGCTTCTGGTCCTGACTGCCCGTGATTGCCTTTACTTCCCTCCTGTGCCCTAAAGCTATTGTTAAGCAGTAAAGCAAGAGGGGAGATTTGGGCTGGAGGGGAAGTATGAAAGCAGAGGTTGGGGGGGTGCAAGGGTTGGGGTGGCAGAGGCTGGGCTGGCCGAACCTGCACCCAGTGAGGTGCGATTGCCCCTGTCTCCCTTTCCCACAGGACACACATGCAGAACATAAAGGATATTACCAGCAACATCCACTTCGAAGCCTACAGGGTCAAGAGGCTGAACGAGGGCCAGAGCTCGCTCTCCAACGGCGTGACCGACAAAGAGCTGGTGGCTAACGAAATGTAACCGTCTCGCTCTGTAGCCAGGACCTTGCTCGCTCACGCTCGCTATTTCTCCCCTCTTCCCCCTTTATTTTTATATAAATCCTCTGCCACTGTCCCTCTTCCCCCACCCCCCCAAACCCCCCGCCAATGTTAACTGACCAAATAACCAGATGCCGTCTCTGTCGTGCGGAGTGGGGCGACCGCTCGTCCCCCCCCGCTTTGTGGCATGAGTTTTCTTCTCAGGCCCTGGTCCAGCAACCCTGGGCTGGGGACCGTCCCCCCCGCTGAGGTCGGGCTCTTGCTGGTCCCCACTGCTGGCCTGACAGCTGAGCTCAGGGGAGCAGATCCACAAGGCCGGTGGGGTTGGGGTGTCCCCAAGAGCCCTGCCTGCCTCTCTATGCAGAGGCTCTTCTCCGTCCATTGAAGGCAAGGGTTCCTCCAGGTGAATGTAGCCTTCGGAAGAAAGGTACGGTGGTATGAAGAGAGCAAGACGGTGCCATCCCTTGTCTCCTGCCGCCTCCTCTGAGCCCTCTGCAGCCCTCCGGGACCCACCAGCCCACAACCCAACCCCTCTACCCTTCCTACATGCAATAAACTGGGAGTGTTGAGGTGTCACCTTGCCTGTCACCGACCCCCGGCCAGGCAGAGCGACCTGCTTTGGGAGAAGTGCCTTTTCAGACTGTTACCTTGCAATAGTGGGGGAGAGAGGAGGGAGGGCTTGCCTTGTCTGTCTTTGCAGCCTGCAAAAGGCCTGCGACACTTTGTAGAGACTCCTTTTCCCTCTCCCTTGGACCACAGATGTGGCTGATGACCTGGGAACACTTGTATATTTATTTTTCATTCAGTTGGGTGGGGTTTTTTTCCACTGAAGGTTTGGAGTATGTTTGTCCAAAGGGGGCTGAGAGTGGAACGTCTCTACAAAGCGGTGGGAGGAGGCAGAGGGTTGTCCTGTCTGACCCTTGTGATTCCCGGGCTTTTCCCTACGTCAGAGGAGGCTGTTGGGTATTTTTTTAATTATTTTTTTTTTTATTTTTTGGATCCCCTGTGTGACGTGTGTCCACGTAACACGCTCCTCTGTTTTGCTAGCCCTTGTGCAAGGGCGCTGTGCATGAGCGGACTGAGCCCTGCAGCTGTGTGGAAGGCTGGAGTGGTGTTTGTGGGTGCTGTGCCCCATGGCCCCCCCCTGCTCCCCCCCCCCTCCCCCGCACCTCCTCCTTCAATGAATCTCCAGTAAATAATACCCTGCAAGGGGGTCAGTTAAATAATGCCGTGACACAGGAGCGGGTGGTCCTGGAGCGGAGCTCTGCAGTCCTGCCCCCCCACCCCAGCTCCGCTTGCCTTCCTGTTGTCCGCTCTGTCAGTCTCCGTATCCTCTCTAAGGGATAAAACTTTCTGCAAATCACCCTTTTGGGGAGGGGGGGCGGGGGGACGACACATACTAAAATGGCAGCGTGTCCCATCCTCTAGCACTGGAAGGCACCTGCAGAGCCCACCCAACTGTCTCCGCGGGGGGCAGAGCCACCTTCTTCAGCACAGGTGACCAGGAGGAAGGAGGAGGTTGCTCTCGGCTTTGTGGGGATGCCCAGATGACGTTGCTCAGCGGAGGGTTTGCAGGGGCTCCCCACGTGTGTCCCCCCCAGTAGCCAAAGGGGTACGTGCGAGGAGGTGCATCGCAAGGAGAATCCGCTCTCCCCCCTTAACTCATGTTCCCTCCCCCGCAACAGCACAACAGAGCTGTTGGGGAAGAACATCTATCTACTTGCTGACTTGCTATATTTTAGCAAAAACAAAACCAAAAAAAGTGTATTAACTGAAAAAATATATATATTTCAAGTGTTAAAAAAATATGAATGGGGAGAAAAATCTCTTATGTGAGGCACTTCCGCAAATGTCATCTTAAACTTTTTTTTTTTCCTCTAGTTGATATCTCAAGCTGGGCCAAGCAAGACACGCCGCTTTCTCCTTTGTAACCTGATTATTTTTTTTGGAAGAAAAAAAAATAATACAATAAAAAAAAAACTTCATCCAGATCTATTAAAATGGCCTTTTGGGGGTTATAAGCATTATGACAAATTTAGTCCATTTTTGTATAAATAATAGTGTTTAATATGTATTTCCCAAAATAAATGTTTCGAATGCAAATAGAAGGAGGCTTGTTTGGAAATGTCTGTTCCCAGCCACGGTGTGATTGTTACTGCACGGACCCCGCAGGGCTGTGGGTGATGGGAGAGTCCAGCTCCAGAGCTGCTGTGCTCTGTTCATTTTGGGGTGAATGTTTTATTTATTCCTAACCCCCTTAACTCTTCCTACTTCAGATATCTGCCCCAGGTACTCTACAAAATGCTGGAGCTGCTGGTGCTGAGTACCCTGGGGACCGAGCCAGCACAGCCTGTCCTTGCAAAGCCTGAGGGAGGCAGGTGGGTCACCTCCCTCTGCTTTCGTAGTGAAGCCGTTTCAGCTGCAGTTGCTGGTATTTTTATTAAGGGGGTCCCACCTAATTCAAGACCAGACAGCAGCTTGCATGTCACACAAATGTGGCTTTGGCTTCACAGGCAGATGGTCTTCAAAACCTTTTGCGACTGCAGGATGCCCTTGGGATGCCCTTGGAAGTTGGCTTCACTTTGACAACTCACCCTTCCTAAAAACCACATTTCTCCCTGGTGTTGCAGACAAGACACAGTCCAGTCTGGTGTTTTAATATGTATCTTACACCTTTATTGTATTTTTTCTCTCCAAGTCAGTTGAACTCAAAAGCCATCTGGACAACCAGCTCTCGGTGACCTTGCTTGAGCAGGGGGTTGGACCGAATGACCTCCAAAGGTCCCTTCCAACCTCAACCCCTCTGGGATGCTGTGGTTCTGGAACTGTATGAAACCAAAACCAACAGGACAGAAGTCAGGTTGGGTTGGGTTGGGTTCCTATGGGTGTGTAGAGTACAGGACAGGCTTATGTACATTGTCTGCTTTTCTGGGTTTCAGACCATTGAATCAGCTCATCTCATATGGCATCCAGTGAGGTGTGCAGTAAAGTTTGTTGATGGGCCTCCCTTTGCCCCAGTGCTAAACCCATCCCTAGCAATACCCCCCCCCCCCCTTTTTTTTTTGTGCTATACTGCAGTGTCGTCCTTGCTTTAGCTCAGACAACTCCTCACACCCATAGCTCTTCTCTACCAAATGAGTCCATTGGGGAGAAGCAGTGAGATCAAGGTGTTCTGACTATTGTAACTGGAGCAAGACCCAGACCAAAAGTTCTTAGAGGGGGGAAAAAATCAACATTTAGTCGTAGTGATTACAAACATGGACCATGGTCTTTGCTTCTGGACAAATCTGCAGCAGCTTTTCCCCATATGATGGTTTTTCTTGTGCTGGTGTCTGGGTTTTTTTGAAGCTTTCCTCAATGCCGGCATCTGCCGTGCCCATGGAGGGAGATGGGGCAGACGATGCTCCGGGACTCTCCAGGCAGATGCTCTCCTGGTGACAGATTGAGAAACCACTTGTGGTTGGGGCGAGGGGAAGGCAGGCAAAATTCCTGAGCTCAGCAATAAGAGCAGCTTTTGTTTAGGCCAGAGGAGGAGCTCGGCAGGTTGGAGGTCTGTTCATGGGAATGGCGCAGGGAATGGCTTCCAGATGTTAGGAAGCCCTGGAGAGGTGGGGTTAGCGAAGGGAGAGCAGCAACGCCAGATGTGCCAATGGAACAGGGGGTTGTGTTGTGCTATGGGAAAAATCCCAGCTGGGGGAAGGGTTTGCCATTGTAAAATCCACCCCCTTCCCTCCCCAGAGCCTTGGTGTAGGGCAGGAGTGACCTGGGAGGACAGTGGATGGGGAGGGTTTGGGCAGAGGAAGCAGGCAAGGGGCTGCTTCCCTTGCCCATGCCCTCCTGAGCTCTCTCGCAGGGAAATTAGCCTAACGATGCTGTAGCTGACAGAAAGGGCCTTGCACTAATGGCTTATTGAGTGGCCTCACTTTAACAAATGAGGGAAATGAAGATGAGTGAGAGTTTAATTACTGATCAGAGCAGGGCTTTCTGCAGCGAGGACTGATGCTTGTTCCCCTTCGCCTGGCTGCGGGAGAGAGAGGAGGACCCCCCAGCACAGCCGGGCTCTTGGGGTGCCTGGCAGCGTTGGAGGAGATGGCTGCTCAGCCGGGCTGGGTGGAGGTGGGTCCCAGTTCCACCTGACCAGCCCGACCCAGAGAGCAACATCATCATCCAGAGAGGATGACTATAAATAATAAGAATAAAAGGGAGTATAAATAATTAAAGCAGCTCATAGTGAGTAGTTCCTGAAACGTCTGCCTGATTTAAAAACTAATTACTTGGAGGGTAATCACCACCAGAAGCGCATATATTTACCCACAATGCTGCTCTTCCCTCCTCTTCCTTTCGTTCACCCTCTCCTGATTGCTATCCCAGGCATCGGTGCCCAGACTTATCACTCATCCACAGCGCACAATAAACTGTGTTGTACTCGTCCATCTCCCTGATTAATAATGTCATTGGAGACCTGTTCAGGGAGGAATAAATCCTCTCCGGGTAGGAGGCCAGGTGCCTGCAAGAGGGGAAGCTGTGGCTGCATGGTACCCGCAGAGCCCGAGCCCTCGGAGCTGGAAGCCTGCTCTGCCCCAAAGGGCCATCTCCTGCTCCAGGGATGGTCCCTTTGGCTGAGCCTGCTCTACCCAAAAAGCAGGGTACCACCGAGACACCATGAGCCCGGGGTACCCAAGGGGGATGCGTCATCACCTGCTCAATATGAGCTGCTGTTAAGAGACTTTTCTGGATCGTTACTCTTACACATCAGCCCATAGTGCGCATCAAAACCTGAATTTGGTGATGTGGGACCTGTCCTCATGGGAAACATCTCCTTTTGATGTGCAAGCCAGGCTGCAGCAGGCATAGGCAGAGCCGGTGATCTCGAGCTTTAATTACTGTGAAGCTGCTGCACTGCAGTTGAAAGCCTCGGGTTTTTTTTGATCATCTTCACCACGGCTCTAGCAGAAAGGAGGATTTGTCCCTCTGTCTCCACTCCTGTGCCACCCCCTCGCGCTGCCTCCATCGCACAGGGTGCTGGCCCCAGCCTGCCTGCTCCTTCTCAAAACCACAGCAAAAACTTTACTTCCATGCCCACAGCAAGTTGAAGTTTGTAACTCTTTGCTACAGTTTAGTTTGTATTTATCTAGCTGAGCTTGTGTCTGGTCCTATACAAATTAATAAATAATTCTCACCATCAGCCTGATTTAGGAGCAGTATTGCACTGCGTTGCTTCATTTAGGAAAAGAGAATAATTTATTCCTAACTTATGGGATTCAGGAGACTTCCACCCGCAGCCCACGATATTTTCTCATTAACATTACCCAGCTAAGCTAAAAACTGCAATTTCATAAGTCACGCTTCCTTCAAAGGCACATTACCAGCTTCCCAGGGACTCCAAAAGTTTACTGAAGCTTAAAGACATACCTCATAGCATGCAGTAATGTACTAAAGTCCTTCTTCTTATTACTCCTGAAACCATCTTTTCTGCAAGTTTCCCTCCCCTGAACTCTTCCCATCATGAATAACCCTGCAAGGATGGCACCACGTGCCCAGCCCTGCTTTGGGGGCTCGCGGTGATGAGCCTGGGCATCCCTACCGAGCCCTTGCAAACAGCAGCACGACACATGTTGGTCATTACACCCAACCCTGTGCTAACAAACTGACACGCCAAGCCAGAGCCGCTTAGTGGGGTTCCCAGCACCAAATTTTGTTGTAGACATGTGTGTACAATGCAATGGAGGTTTAAGTGAGTCATACTGAGCAAAAGAAGACTATCATTAAGTCAGTCTTTATCAAAAAGGTAAAAAGAAGAAAATATTTAGCTGGAAAAGAGAAGAAAGGCAACTGTTGTGTGAAGGAGTTTGTAGCTTTGCCCTCCATGCCCCTCAGGGCTCAGCCTGTTTCTCCATGAGCTGGGGAAATCGCCCCAGATCTCCCGTGCAGCTGGTCCTGTGCTGGCACAAGCCCCGGCTGTGCCTCCTGCAAGAAGGAGATGGAGCTCACAAAGAATTATGAGGGCTATACAGGTCTGGGGGGGTAGACGCCCTGTTCCCAAGGTAAGAGGCCCCTGGCACGCCGTCCCCAGCAGCCCACGGTAAGAAGCCGGTGCTCGGTGCCCACCTCGCTTTCCTGCGACGGCTCCAACAGAGCGGATGTAGTTTTTTGCAGGCTGCCCTGCAGAAACCTCCCTACTCCTGCGAGTTCTTCGCCACTGGGATCCTGTGGGCTCAGCTGGGCTGCGGGATGGCAGACCAACCTTTTGGGGGGGCTTTCACAGCGTCAACAGCAGGTGGGAATCGCTGACCTGCCTTAGGGGCTGAGCGATAACAGTAAGACCTGATTTCAGAAGTCAGGCCATAGGAAGACTGATACCTTTTGTCCTTTATCCTCCCCTCTGGGGCTTTGCTGAAAACCACGTAAGCCAAAAGGTTTCTTTTTTTAGTGCTGGGGTCTACCCACAGTGAGAGCATGGGGTGGAAGGGCTGGGATACAGGGAGATGGATGACTCTGTGTGAGCTCTTGTCACAAAGAATCATCAAGACCCAGGGGTTAGTTATTTTAATCTGTACACCATTTTTAAAGGTGGCTTGTTAGCTTTTTTTTTTTTTTTTGTTAAGTCACAGCTGAAAGCACTTGCTAGCAAAGTTTACAGACCCCATATTTTAAAAGTAAAAATTATAGCCTTTTAAGAACCATGCCCTGAAGTAGTTTTGCAGAGGGCAATGACGGGGAAGCAGAAAGAGCCTTAGTCCCCTTCTGTACATCCACACCGTCTTATACTGCATTAGCCCTAGGCTTAAACTGGGCGGGGGGAGCAGAGGAGCGCCCGGTGAGTGCTGCCGCCAGCGATCCCCCTTCTCTGCCCTTCCTCTCTTCTGCAACCAGCCTCAGAAGAAAGTCAAGATTAAAATCATACTCCTAAAGCAAAATTACACATTGGAGACTCCACAGCCCTCCCGGGAGGATCAGGGCATTCCTCTATAAATATCTGTCTCGATATGTTTAATTTGCAGATGAAATTAAGCCTGGGAAGAAAAGGAAGGCTGTCTTTTCATGTGTGGGCTGTCCAGCTTTGCCTTGAATATCAAAGTGAGCCGAGTTACAAAGCACCGACTCTCTGGGATTATCTAAGAAACCTTGTAGGTCCCAAGTGACGGTGGTTACGGGATCAAAAGGTGTGGTACTTATGCAGAAAGCCAGAAAAAGCCAGCATGGTTCTTAGATCAGCCCCAAGGAGCCAAATCTCAGGTCAGTTTGCAGAGTTCAGAGATTTCCAAGGAAACAAGGAGGTGGGTGAGGAACCAGGAGAGGCTGGGCTTTCACATGGCCTTTGGATTAAATATTAACTTGCTGCAGTGGGTTATGAGGATAAATACTTTCATTAATCATGTATGTGCTCATTATTATGGTGAGAATAGACCATTCAAGCTTCATCTGCATGAGCATTTCAACGCCACCCTCCCATTTTCTCCTCATAGCTTTCTGTAAACCATCATCTTTCATGCTTTTTCTCTTTGGAAAACTTTTTTCCATGAACAATTTTATTGGTTTTGACATTTAATTGGTTAGGCCTCGAAAGCATCAGCTGAAAAGATTTAGCATGAGGATGAATGGGCAGGAGAAAATGCACCTCTAGCCAGTTAAAACAAGGGAAGTGGAGCAGGGTGATATTTCTGAGACAGCCCATGGAATTGGGAGTCTGATCTGAGGTGGGAAAACAGCTCTCGCCAAAGGGATCTGCTGCTGTGTACCAGTGACAACTTATGCAGACATTCAGTGTGGTGTGACAGCACAGCCCCGGAGCACTGGGGGAATTTTGAATGGGATTTTCTTGCAAAGTACTTAGCTAGGCAGAACTGTGGGCCCAATTTGTCTGTACAAATGAGAAACAGCGCAGGATAGTGCAATAGGACTGCATCATTATTACAGCCTGTTGACATTTTTCATATTAAAAATACTTCACTGAAAAAGGTCTTTTTCATCATCCATTTCATTAAAAATTGGAATTTTTCCTTCTTTTCTCCAATTTTATTGAACTTTTCAATCATCATAACTTTCTTCAGCTTTACTTCCCTTCTGTTTTTAGCTGTTCCTTGCAATTATTTGGTGCTTTCCTTTTTATTCCAGTAATTTTTTTTAAAGACTTGAATAGAAAGAAGAGGGAAGATAGATTAACATTTATACTAGAACAGAAAGTGGATGTATGGCCGAGAGTCTAAAACCCTATCATTAGCAATATTTAATAAGGAACAAAATTATTGCACAAGCTGAGATGTCTGCAAATGACTTCTGAAACTCTCCAAAATGGAAGGGAGCTTATCTAGTGGAGGAGAAAGCCGACTGATGGATTAAGATACAAAGCATTTGGAAAGAGGTTGAAGGAGCATCTCTAATGACTTTCTGTCCCACTATGAAGATCTATGGATGTTGAGCATAGCTGCCTCTGAAACACCCATCTCTGGGTGAAGGTAAGACCAGGGCTGGCACCTTGGAGGTGCCTTCTGCTCCCCAAAAGAAACCCTTCTCCTGCTGGCATCCGCCATGTCCCTCCGTGCTCCTTCCCCTGGGCTGGCTGCAGTGGCTTGTCTCCACCGGCATGTGCAGAAAGAGGTGCTGAATCCATTTTCAGTCCTATGAAGGAAGAGAGTGGGAGTAGATGCTTGATGTTTCCTTTTCCGAGCACTTCTGCAGTCTGGCATGGAGGAGGAGCGGGCAGATTTGAGGTCATGCTGGCAGCTGTAGCTGGGACACTTCCTACTGGTTTGGAGGCTCCGGTCTTGCCACCTAACCCTACCTCAATCTGGCATCCTTGTTATTATGTTTAGCAGAGCACACCACACTCTCAGTACTTCTTGCTACAGGAGAAAACTGATTTAAACAGGGTCTTTTTGCTATTGTCAGCTAGGCCTGCGTGCCAGATCATAAATGTCAGCTTTGGAGCCCATGCAACGTAGGGAGCAAAGCGAGTGCTGCTGCATTGCCATAAGGCATGCTGGGCTGAGCAAGGTTTGCTGGAGAGACAAAGCACAAAAAGAATAGTTGTGCTACGGTAAGGGGCCCAGGGACTATTCCTACAAGCCTCCTGTGCTTGCAGGGCCACTGCGATGCTTCCCTGCTCCCGCTGCCAGCACAGGCGGGTTTGGCTGGGCACTGAGGCTACAGCAAGCGCCGGTACCTGCCTGCATCTTATTGTCATAGCGCAAGGACTGGGGAACTGGAGGTGGCCTGACAAGCAGTTACACAGTTGTCTGCCCTCCTGGTGCAAAATTAGCTTAATTGAAAAGCCGTAAGTGCTATCAGCTGCTGGTGCAGGTGCTCCACTCCAAAACTCTCCAGAGGGCTTAAAAGCAGCAGCTGTTTGCTATCAGAAGTGGAGGGGCTTGAGAGCGTGTTGGGTGGGAAGCGCTGCCCTGAGCCAGGACACATGGGGCTGATCTGACCCAGAGCTACTGAGATGGCTCTGTCCTGCTGGCAACTTCTGCGAGAGCTGGAGCTGTGATATGTGAAGAAGTAAGTTCAGTGAATTTTTAGTCTGCTTTAAGTATAAATGTAACATTTTGCACTATGAGCTAGCTTTCTCCAAAAGCCCAGGGCTGTGCAGGTACCCTGCTGCATGTGCTTTGCCTTGAGTGGGGATGAAGCGGTTTTTGAGTGTTTGGGTTTGATTATGCAAAGTGGGATATTTAGGGGGAAGGGGAAGTAAGTGTTTGTTTTAAATCTAGTGGAATATTTCTTATCTGCAACCTGAGCTCAGATGAAGGGCTAGCTCCAGAGCAGAAGTAGAGAACAGGGAGATGCAGGGAAGAAAGGGCTTTGAGCACTGGCTAGAAAGACACAGTTTAGACCTCTGCAGTTTTCCAGGGACTGTGGTGTGCCAAAGCTGAGTGCTCTGAGTTTGATACCAATTTACCTTTGCAGGCAGCATGCCGATTCTTGCTGTGCTGGTTATAGTTCAGCAGTGACTGGATTTATTGGTGGTTTTCATTCCTATTAAACCAGAGTGTATGTGTATGGTAGACAGGGTCCTTTAGCATCCAGAGCCTACATAGCTATGCTTTTATTTAAGCACAGTTTATATATACATATTTCATACGGAATTTTTTTTGTATCAAAATTTCTGTGTAAAACCTGGTGCGGATGGACGGGAGAGTGTCTCTAAGCCCCTGTGAGCTGTGATCCCTTAGAGTACTTTCTCAGGCATGTCAGTGGCAATAGAAGCTGATCCCAAGTCAGGTCTGTTCATGCTCTGAGCCAGCGTGGTGTGAGCCCTTCCCTTTTCTTTGGGGCTATGGTCCCCCATTTCTCTGTGTTCTGTATTGTGTGGATCAAAACTACTTGGTGGCCAGACCTTTTCCTGCTGAGCACAGAGAAGATGGTCACTCAGCTTGAACTATTGATAGGATCTGCAAACCTGCAGAGATGACTGGTTGCCTCAGACACAGGACTGGGCTGGAAAATCCTGTGTTACAGTTAAAAGTAACATATCTAAAAGATGTGCTTGGAGGGCTCTTGTTACCTCTGTTTGTGCTGCTCTTACCTGGGACACGTGTGGTTGCTGCTTGGGAACAAAATGGGCAGTTTCTTAATGCTGCTACCCTGCGTCAGCAGGTTGGGGTAGGTCATCACCCCTGCTTCAGGGTTACTGCATTTCACATCAGTTATTGGGGTTGGAACCCATCCATATAGTCATTGCTATGTATGTCCAGGATCCAACTGCCTGCAATGCGAATGGTTGCATTTAAAATTAATCAAGCCTGCTGAGCAGAGCCAAGCTGGGATGGGTGAGCACTAGGGCTGATGGGCTGGAGCAGTGACTGGGCACTGCACACCTCGTCATCCACCACAGCTCTGCATCCTTTTAAAATAAAAACGTGGTTGAGATTAAAACAAGAGTCCTGCATTGGTGGTGCTAAACCTGCCACCAGTCTCTGCAGAGAGCTTTGAATACAGGCATGGCAGAGCAGCGATGGTCTCCACATCCCCGGTGCAGGCAGGGAATGAGGTCTCTTTCCCCAGGTGCAGGCAGGGGTGGTTGGCCCCAAGCGGCTTTCCTGGAGGATGAACATACTCCCATCCCTTTGACTTCTTTGCTTGTGAGGAGTGATCAAAGTGCAGCCTTTCAATTTCGTAACCCAAGTAATCGCTCAAAAAAGAATCACTCCCTAAATATCGCAGGGATGGTATTTTGAGTCTTGGCCGCTTCACCTGGGAAACGGTCTCTTCTGATTCAGCTTGTTCGAATCATTTTAACAGTTCTTAGTGAGAAAAAACTGTCTGTATCCTCAAGGCAAGTGTATTTGGGCAAAGCAATAAGAGAGACTTTAAGAGGTTTGGAGGTTACAGTGGGAAATAGCAGTTATTCCCAATAAGCAGTGTTAAATGAAGTGCTGCTGACAGTAGCCTGAGGCAGGTTCAAGAGTTTCAAGATTTGCAACTAAGAGATTAACCAAAATAGATGTCTTATTACAGGCAAGTTTGTATCTAAATCATTTAAAGTGCCTTTAGATGCTGTACTGTTTTTCCTCCTAAGTGCTCGCGGTGTATCTGCAGCTTCCTCCTGGCTTTTGGGAATGAGCAATGAAAGGGCCCTTGATCTTGGTGAGTTTAAGACCCTCTGATGAAGGAACAAGGACCCAGTGGATCGGCAGGCTCCTGTTTGATGGGAGGCTGCTTTAGCAGTGCTCCTATTTTACACTGAGGAGAGATCCTGGCTCAGGTCGTCCTCCTGGTCCCAGCTGTGTATCTGGCTAACAGTTACAGCCCAGAGAGGGTGCACTGAGCAGTGGGCTTTGTCAAAGCTCTGGGTGTAAAATGCCTCTGAAGGCATAGCAGCAGCATGGCCCTGAGGTGGACCAACCTGGTCCTTAATTTGCAAAGGCCATAGGATGCTCAGAAGAACAAGTGTTGTGTTTAGAGCTGTAAATGAGAATGGCCATCTCCAAGCACAGGTGAATACAAAATATCCTTCTCTCCTGGGCAGTGCCATCCATGCTGAGTCCAGAGTCCAGCTGCTGCTATCAATTCCCTGTCATCCTGCAGGACTTCTCATGGGCATGGGTCACCCACCAAACCGGTTCTGTTTTGAATGTGGGATGTTGAGTTTTTTCTTCTGCGCTGAACTGGCACTGGAAGGAAAATCAGTGTAGGGCTGGCAGCTTGGGGTTACTGAAACAAATATCTGCCATCAACATGGACAGTCACTGGCACTAAATCTTGGCTGCAACCTGGATGAGGTGTCGTGGTTTCAGCCTAGCCCGTAAAGCGCCACGCAGCCACTGGCTCACTCCCCCGGCCACGGCGGGATGAGGAGAAAATACAAAGGTGGGCTCATGGGTTGAGACAAGGACTGGGAGGGATCACTCACCACTTACGGTCACAGGCAAAAGACAGGCTCAATTTGGGGAAGAAACAAAATCAATTTAATTTACTACCAATCAAATCAAAACAAGGATATTGGGAAGTAAAACCAAACCTTGGAACACCTTCCTCCCCACCCCTCCCTCCTTCCCGCCTCAACCCCACTCCCGATTTTCTCTCCCTCCTCCCCACAGAGGCGCGGGGGCATGGGGATTGGGGTCATCTTGCCTCACATTCTCTGTCGCTCCTTCCTCCTGAGGGGCAGGACTCCTCGCTTGTTCCCTGCTCCACCGTGGGGTCCCTCCCATGGGAGACAGTCCTTCACGAAATGTTCCGGCATGGGTCCCTTCCACAGGTTGATCTTCAGTCACAGAATGCTCCAGCGTGGGCTTTCCCATGGAGTCAGGGCCATTTTGGGGGGCATCTCCCTGGGCATCTGGTCCCCTCCATGGGCTGGGGGGGGGGACACAGCCTGCCATCTCATCAGGGGCTGCAGGGGTATCCCCTCCTCCCCTGCTCCTCCTCCCCTCCTTCACTGACCTTGGTGTCTGCAGAGGGGTTCCTCTCACATTCCAATCCCCCGACTCGCTGTAGGTTCCCCTTCTTAAATCTGTTCTCCCAGAGGCACTACCACCGTTGTTGATTGGGTTGGCCTGGGCCAGAGGTGGGTCTGACTTGGAGCCAGGGAAGCTTCTGGCAGCTTCTCACAGGAGCCAGCCCTGCAGCCTCTCCACCGCTACCAAAAAACCCGTGCCACACAAACCCATAATGTAAGGTGAATTTCAATGTAATGGATGTAGGTTCAACAGCTCCAAGGGAAATTATCTGCAAAAGAGGGGCAACGTCAGTGTGCTCAAAAAGAAAGGTGGGGAGAAGGGCAGAGATGTTTTGAGGGAGCTGGTCTAAACTTGGGGAGCAGCCTGGAGTGCTGATGCTGAGACAGGAAAATGGGTGTTTGTTATTGGGGTGAGATTTCTGTGCTCCTTGTGTTTGCTCAAGTCAGGAGCAGTTGATTTCTGGAAGCTCTCCAAAGTTGGGATGTCAGTTTGATTTGGCAATTGCACATCCCTGTGGAGATGAGCTGGACAACCAGGGGTCTTGCAGCTCTGGAGAGGGATGGGCTTTTCCCAGTTGGGTGCTTAGGGGCATCAGCAGTTGTGCCAGGGATGTTGTGCATGCAGGTGGATCAAAAGCTCTGTGAGAGGAAGGTATAGATCTCTACTGAAGGAATACACTGGCAGAGCTGAAACCAGAGAAATGGAAATCCAAAGAGGTTTCCAGCTATGAGGGTTCAATGTGCCGAAGCCATCCTGGAGCAAGCCGGTGAGGGCCTGGCAGGGCTGGGTGATGCACTGTCTCACAGGGAGTTACTAAGGCTCAGCCTTGCTCACCATGGGCAGATGGTGTGAAATGCCTAGAATGCCCTGGGGTCTGGGAAATCAGTCCTTCTGTATTCGAGCATGGCTCAGGCTGGCCTCAATGTGAAATACTTTTTCTCTTTTTCCTTGCTTGTTTCCAGGTTCTAAAGATGAATGACACTTCTGTGTCATTCAATAAACCTGAGATTGCAAGTTTTTCTCCATGTGAACAAGGAAAAATGTCTCCAAGTGTCTTTGCAATGTTACTTTTTAAAAAAAAGGAAGAAATGTTGCTCTAGGGAATCTGATCTTCATGGTGACCTAATGACAGTGTAGCCTCCCCTGCCCAAGCAAGCATGTAAGATGTCATTTCAAAAACAGTACAAAGCAAGTGAAAGTCAAATTTTATTTTGTCTCGCATGTTGAGTGAGCTGGTGGCAGTAACTTGCTGCGTGTGGACGGAGTGAGCTGGTGGCAGTGTGGCCTCACAACCCCTCCAGCGCTAATGGTTTTACCAGGGGTTGCCAAAGGAATGTTGCAAGTACCAGGTATGAGTTATAGCACCTCTGTGAGCTGAGGAAGAGTTGTTTTTTCTTGTTATTTGATAGGTGGGGGAACTGAATCTCAGAGAGGCTCTGGGCTGCTACCAGCAGTCAGTTTTCCCTTTCGGTAAAATGGAGGGAGATCAGATGTTTTTGTCAGGCCTCTTCCATGGTATTTGTGATGGATATCTGGATGATAGCTATCCCACAACCCCTGTTTAAATGTGACGGGAGGCCCTGTGTAAGAGGATGAAGGAAGCAAGGCTAAAATATGTGACGAGTGCCCTGCTTTTGCAGGACTCTACACACTTGCCAGTTTGAAGGACCACGTTGCTCCAGGCTTTCGTTTCCTGCAATGAAAGTACAAGACTCTGAGTGTTAATGGCAACAGATGGAAACCTGGCTTTTCTGGAGGCTTTTAAGGGTATGCCCTGACTGCCACAATCACTGCAGGTCTGTCAGCCAGGGGCTGTCCGGGCTTTCACTGTCCAAGTCCCACCTTTATGCCTGCTCCCACAGCCGTAGGGCTGACCCCTTCCCATGCCAAGGTCTGGCACCCTGTCTGTACACTTGCCTTACTCGTGAAGCTAGGGGATTAAATGCATTAAATAGCTGGAATAATCCAGTGCTTGAGGCCTTTGAGGAAAGTAGGGGAACCTACCTGCCTTGTCCTGTTGCAGCAGACAGGTCTATGCGGTGTGGTGGGATGAACCCAAGATAAAGCTGAGCTTGGATCAGGCTTTTGATTTCGCCTGTCCCTGAACATGTTCTGTGTTGTCATTGCTGCTGCTATATTTATCAGGAGTCTTGTGACACCTGGTGTTTTCATTTCTCCTGGAGTCTGGTGATCTGATAGCATCCCTCGTTCCCAGGTGAGCCTTTATAGCCCTTGAAGAGGCAGAGGCACACTTCAGCAAGTGAAACCTGGGGCCCTAAAATACTTGCTTTCTGTGACTACAAGGAGCCCAATCTTATATCAAAATATCATGAAATGAGCCATAAAATTAACTATTTGGGAATCCTGTTTTATCTTTTTGGATTGCTTGGAACAAGAAGACAGAGCCTGGCACTTCCCTACAGAGACCCTTTGGTGCTGCTGGCAGTGCCCCTAGTTTGTGCTAGAAGCATCAAAGCTATTGCCCAAGAATAGGTGGGGACGTGAGGGTTTGTCCTGGGTGAGTCCGTTGCAACAAACCCCTCTGGGGTGCTGTAGTGATTCCAAGCAGGCACTGTGCGCATGGGTGGTTTGAGTACAGAGCAATGAGAGCAAAACTGGATGTGCAGAGCCATGCTCGGCTGACTGGATGCGTGCTGCCAGTACCATCGCTGACTTTCTCCAAAGGGAGCCTCAAGTACTTAGATCGTGATCTGCTGTGAGACGGGCAGCCTAGGGAAAGGCAGCTCTTGGTCCATCTGAAATGTTTCATGAAGTCTGTGTCTTTCTAGATTTTGGCAAGAGGGACCTTGATTTAACATGAGTTTTTAAAAGTGGGAAATGTGAAACAGCTGCTGTGGTTGTAAGCAAGCCAGGAATGGAGAGGAGGGCAAGGCCTGTGGGTGTTTGCTTACAGACCTTGGCAAATGGGAGGCTTTCCTTTTTTTTATTTTAATTGGCATCAGGAAGATCTTTGGGACCTTGGAATCCCAAACACCAGTCAGGAGAGCTGGGTGGGTCTGAAAGGTGCCTCTGCACTGTGAAACCTTGACAGTGATGTTAAGTCAGGCAAGGGGCAAAGGAAAGTGCAGGTCTCTGAGCGGGATGTAGGAGCTGTTGGTGAAAATGGAGAGGGTGAGACTTCTATGCACCCTTGCCCAGACTTGTAAAGGCTTAAAAGTACCTAAAGCCCTGTGGCCCACTGGTTTTAGGAAGTGTCTTGCAAGCACAGCTTGGTGAGGACCCCAAGGCATGTGCTGCCCAGGGCAACTTGTGGGGCTGGGTCACCCTGGGACTGGCACCTCACAAGGATGATTTGCCTGATTGCACTTGGAGTGAGATGAATCATTCCTGTAAGGGCTGGTTTTCTCAACTAAGTGTAGAGACACCTGAGGGTAACTCATGCAGACCTCTGTGTCCCATTCGTAGATGCAGTAGGGCAGGAATGTCCCTTCTATAATCTCTGCTACAGACCTGACATAGATGGAAAGCCTCAGAGGGACTTGTCCAGCCCAGGACATTCTTTCTGGCCATTGGCATCAAATCCTTTGGAGTAAGGTGTAAGAAACCTGCTATAAACTGCCTGGAGGGGAGGCTTGTCCTGGTTGGGATACAGCAGGTTTTATCCTTTGCATTAGATGAGCATTCAAATAATTTAACAGTGGATGTTCTCATCCTTCATACACCAATGGAAGAGTTTTTGTGGCTCTAATGCTCTCATGACCTCAATAATGTCTTCCGCAAGTGCGTTTCTTGGGTTAATTATGCATTAAGTTTACACAAGGCTTTTTGGTTTTTAATCAGTTCTAAACCTGCTGCCTTCAGATGTGCTGAATGCACTGACACTGGGGCACTATTGGGGGGGCTTACTGGTTCTTTTGTGCACCCTGGTGTGTCTCCTTTATTTGTCACCATGCTAAATAAGCACTCCTGAGTCTTCAGGCTTTTTCACCTGTATGGGCTTCTCTGATGAGGACTACAGTAATGTAACACCATAAAGGAAGGTGATTACAGGTGTGATTATGTTGTAGCCAGCTCACTTTCCTTCTGTATGGGCTGGAGAAGTGTGTGTGCGCTCTGGAAGAGCCTGTGTGGGAGCCTGCTGGGAGGTTTTTTTCTTAAACAGACTTGATCTTTCCCATGTGGTCTGTGTGAGTGTAAGAACGTGGGTAGAAAGTGTGCCTTGCACATGATGGTGTTTCTCTTTCTTTTGGAGACCTCACTACTTCTCTTTCTCTTTGCTTTCCTCTGGGTTTCCTCTTCAATTTCTTAGCAATCTTGAGCTGGATGAGCTTTCCTTCTCTGAAGTCCAAGACCTTGAAAGTAAGTGTTATGGTAAAATTGCATAGAAGCGAGTCGGATAATGTAGTTCTTTCTTCAAGGCAAGCATTTCTGTTTGCAAAGTAACTTGGCAGTCTTGTGTATTTTGGATTTAGGCATCCTGGTGTATAAGCCAAAGCTAACAGATATTAATTAGTTAGAGGATGGGAACTGTAATGAGGGCAGTCACTCACATAGGTTGGCATTTTTATTTTAAATGCAAGTAATTAAAGAAAAAGTTGTGTTGAAAAAGTCAGTGTTAAGAGATGTTATATAAATAACACACCCTGGGTGGTGAGAGTTAGAGAGGAAGTCAAGGGAAAGAATAACAGCCAGGTTACTGGTGCAGCGGCTGCTGTGATGCCTGGCTATGGAGGAATTATCCCTGTAGCAGGGAAAAAGGAGTAAAGGAGAAGGGTATTTTTAAAATCATGGCAGAGA
Organism: Astur gentilis; assembly: GCF_929443795.1. Classification (NCBI taxonomy): domain Eukaryota; kingdom Metazoa; phylum Chordata; class Aves; order Accipitriformes; family Accipitridae; genus Astur; species Astur gentilis. The sequence goes on from NC_064889.1 coordinate 31,522,249, forward strand.
AGGACAGTGAGCTGGAAGAGCTTTGCCAGTGTATTTGGAAATGCACAGGGGAGTTGTGTCTTTGGAGGATCCTGAAAAGCTGGTCCAAGAGGCGGTGGTGTAGGACTCGAGTCTGCGATGTAGACTCTGGGTTGGATAAATAGTGCAAGATCCTGAGTATGCAGCCCAGCATTTAAAGGGGATCCTGTAAAACACCTCGCAGCCTGTGATCCCACTGAGCTCATTCAGGAGGAAGTTTGTATGGAGGAGAAGCTCTGAGTGAAGCCTGTTTCATGGCCACACTAAACTGGCACAGCACAACCTGGGAGGCAGGGGTGCTTGCAGTCCAAGGGCCAAAACCAGGGATGCATCTATGGAGTGGCTTGAAGCACAGCCACACCTTTGGGTTGTGGTCCCAGGAGTGTGTGTGGTGGGAGGAGGTAGAAAACAGTCAGCTCCCCAGGTTTAAGATATCTGGCAAGGGTGCCCTGGAGATGCCCAGAACATCTCTGGATGTACCTGACATGACAGTACCTGTCCTGTTAGCCCAGGGAAGTCCCAATGGGGTCTGCAGTTGAATTTCTCTCTGACCCTGCTGGTTGTGAAACAAAGCCACGGTTATCTCAAGGGTGCCTGTCTCCAGCCTAAACACAGAAAAGAAACTGTGGAAATCACAGCCAGTCCACAGGAGGGGGGAGTCATGCAGTGGGGGAAAGCTGCAGTGCCGAACACTTCTCATTGCACGTGGGCTGTGCAGCCCACAGCTCACCCGCTCCTTGCATCCCCGCTGCCACCAGCCAAGCCAGGCTTGGCAAAATGGGTTTCCCGTGGAGGTCTTGTCCTGGGTCAGGGTCTGGCCAACCTGCGCTGCTGAGTACCCACCCAAAATTCATCTTGGGACAAGCTGAGCTGCCCCAGGGGTTTGCATGATGGGGATTAACTTTTACCTGATGTCCCAGCCCCATGGAGAGGCTGGATGTACCAAAGAGCACTGGGCAGGACAGTCATTGATGGGTTTTTAACCATTTGTTTCCCTTCTCCAAAATCCAGCTGTCTATAATGATGATCAAGTCCTTCCTCTTCTCTGGGTGGCATATGGTGAAGGAGATGGTGGCTGAGGAATGCAAATCAAAGCTAAACAATGTGCTTTGCTGTCTTTTTTGTTTAAGAAGCTTAATATATTAGCTAATCGTGTGTGTAAACAATCTCGATATGCAAACTAAAAAGTAGCATCCCCCCTGGTGTCAGCTGCTTTGAGCTTCCCCATTAACCTCTCCAGAGCAAAAACCTTCCTGAACAGCCATTTCAGAGTGTGCAAAATTGATTTCGTATTCGGTGTCCGCAATGGAAGAAGATGGCGGCACAGAGCTGCGGGTGCCTCTTCTGCTCCCTCGTCATTTTTTTTTTTGAGATATCCTCTTCCCCCACGCGTCTTGGTGATGGAGGGCGGGTGACTTTGGTGCTGGCGGGTCAGTCTTGCTGCCTGGGTATACAGGTCCCTCCTGGTGCCTTCTGGTGAGCAAAAACAATAAGAAACAAATTTACAGCGGCCACTCCTTGGGTAATTTCTACAGCGCAAAGACCCCCTGCCTCCCACCCCCTTCGTGTGCGTCTTCTCTTAATTAATTAATACTGCATTCATCACCGCTTAATTCCTGTTTCCGTAGCACCCGAGAAGGGGGGCTGTCAGCAAAGGCGGGTGCTGAGGCAGTCTAGATCCGCCGTCTTAGTGGAGGAGCTTAATTAGCCCCCGTGACAATATGGGATCGTTTCCCACAGCCCCGTAGCGGGTGGTTTCAAACTGGCTTCTCATGCCCAGCAAACGCAGGCCCATGTCCCCATGCTGGTTGTGTGTGCTTGTGGGGAAAGGTGATCTGCTGCAACAGCTGCCCAAATTTTAAAACCCCCACGAATGGGCCTTTTTTTGAGCCTGGTGAGGGACAGGAGGCAAAGCAGTGGGATTTGGTCTGTCCTGGGGTCTCGGTGCTGGGGACAGGAGGGCTGGACACTGGGGCTAAACTGCATAGGGCTGTAAGGGTCCAGTACACCCCTCTCTGCTCGTGGCTGTCACTGTCAGCATTGCTGGGCCACTGGTCTCCTTTTCTTTCAGTTTATCTTAAACACAACCTGTTGGCACTTGTGGTACCTCCTCTGCTGAAATCCTCATTGCTACCCTGTGCTGCAGCCTTGATGGGGACCATGGCTGGAGAGCCAGCCAGGGTGGCCCTGCAGCGCTGCTGGGGCAAAACAGCAAATAAACCAGCAAACATTAACTGCTATTGTCCTTTCAGGAGGAGAATACAACTTCTTGAGGACTGTCTGGAAAGAAAGCTGATGCACTTGTCAGCGTCGGTTTTGTGGCATGCGTTGGAGTTTAGATGGGTGCCTTTATTTTTTTAATGTTTTCTCTCCCCAACTTTGAACTCTTCTCCCCTCTACAAAAAAGCCCAAGGAGAAGGAAACCCCATCTGTCCCCATAGCTCATTTCTCAGTGGGGTGGTGACCACGGGTATGTGTGTTCATACCTGTGCAGATCCCAACTTAGCCTGGGCACCATATTTAAGATAAGATGGAGAGACCCGGAGCGTGTGTGTGAGGAGGGAAGGGAAGATGGAGGAGGAACAAAAGCAGCAGATCCACCGCGGTGCTGGGCCGGGCTCCTTGCCAAGAGCGGCTGCAGCACGCAGCCCCGGTTGGGGTGGTGGTTCCCCCCGCAGCCGACATGGCCGGCGATGCTCCCTCCTGCCCTCTCCTCCCTGGTGAAGGCTGCTGGCGGGCCGGGGTGTGAAGGTGGCTCTTGGCTGGGATGCGGGATGCCGTCTCGCCCGCGCCCTTCCCACTGCTAGACGGGACCGCAGCATCGGTGCTCCAGCAGCCCGACGCGCGCCTGTTCCGTGTGACTCGCATACGCAATGCAGCCATGCTTAACGAGCGTGAGTAATTATGCCAGGCAGAGGGTTGGGGTGTGGGGGGCGGTCGGGGTTGGGTGTGTGGTTGTTTTTGCTTGATTTTTTTAATTCCCATTTTCCCCCACCCCTTTCCCCCCCCACCGCCCAGCCCACGGCATTGAAACTTGGCCATCTCCTTGGTGGTGGTTTCGGGAGGGCCGGGGATGTGGGGGTCAGTTGGCACAGCAACTGCTGTTCGGGGACAAAAGGAGGCTTTTTTTGCAGCGACAGTAGCAGCTGCCACCCAGAATAGCAAATCCGTGCGACTTGGCACCACTCCAGCTTCCTTGAGGGTTGCAGAGGGATGGTATGTTGGAGGGTAAGACTAGCTAATTAATCTTCTGGCAGGGAACAATGTAATATCAGACAATTACAAAGACAGAATGAAATTACTATAGTGGGAAGGCTGGCATACGAATTTCTCAAAGGGTCCATCTCTCAGCCCGCTGCTGTGTTACTTTATATGCGGGAAAAGCACCGACTGTACATGCGCTCTACTGTTGGGGGTGGGGGGGCGGCTTTTTTGTATGAATTGAATTATGTGTTTGGAGGAGGGGCGGGGGGATGCGGTCTCGATCACAGGGTAAGCTTTTTGAGGAGCAAAAGGGAGAAGGAAGAGTCATTCCAAGCAGAGATGTTACCTGTCAACCAGCTGTACCGAGAGGGTAGACCTGGTGTAACGTTGATGCTACGGGCTCACAGGGTTGGGGATATATTTCCAGGTTATTTTTAGTGATTACACTGTGATGCCTGATGGCTACAGCTTTTGGTGGGATCTGACTGCTGGGCAGAAGGGGAATGATTTCCTTCAGCCTTTCTGCATGGAGAAGCCCTCAAAGAGCTTTGGAGCTGCTGAAAGTTATTGGGGAAACACACCTACCAGCTCAGTGGTGGTAATTGCCAATAATTAGTTGTAATCACTTCTACCTACAGTTGGGATGCTGTGATGAATAGGGTAGTGCAAGCTGCATGGTGCAGGCTCCCTGTCTATTTGCACTGGGGAAAGAATTAGGCAAGTCTTATTTATCCTGGAGCACAGGAAAGCATTGGTGAGAGATCAGCCTGTGCAGAATTAGCATGGGAAATCCCTCCTCCCTCCTCCTCACCAGGCATTAGGGATAAGCTAATGACTCTCCTCCTGCATCTCCCTCCCAGGATGAAGCTTAATGCAGTGGGTTCTCTAGAAGTGTTATTAGAAAAAACAACATGAAAACAGTGTCAGTTAAATTCTCTTTGCAAGGTTACATGTGTGCACGTGAGGCCTGTGGAGACATGACCGGGAGCTGCTTTGAACCAGGAGAGGATTTGGAGCAACTCCAGCTTGGTTGTTCTTGAATTCCTTAGGAGAAAGTAGGTTTTTATTTGGTGCCTACGTAGATCAGATGGTGCAGAGACGATGTTTAAAAACCACTGCAAGTCCCTCCTGCCTGCCTTGGCTGCTATGCTGGACTGCTAGTTGTCAGTGAAGATACTGGAAAACTTAGGGTGAATAAGTGTGGGGTTTTTTAAGGGGGTAGCAATGCCAAGTGCTGGATTGGCAGGCTGGGGCCCCTTTTCCAAAATGCAGATTAGAAAGAGCTGCACACAGCCTAGTCCTTGTCCTGTGCCCTGAAAGGCATCCTGGTGGGTGTTCATCCATGGGTATTTGCCTGAATATTTCCCAGGGCTGGCTAGATATCAGAAACATTTCTCAGTGGTTTTTGTTAGGGATGAAGGTACCATCACAGGGTCCCATCAGAAGTCCCTTGGTGTGGTGCATATAGATGTGTGTAGCTCCTTATCTGGCCACGTGTACTTGCTCTGTCCCACCCTGGGCTTCCTGTGCTGGCTTGGAAGCCTTTTGCTGAAACCTGAGAAACCAAAAAATTCCCTGCACAGCCAAAAGAGATGGATCCCAAAAGCCAAGACTCTGTACCCACCCTGTGTTTGCTCTGAGGGTCCCCAAGTGCTCGGGTACACAGTGGCTGTCCTTTGCCTAGATGCAGAAAAGAAAGGAGGTGTCCTCTCTGTCCAGGGGAAGCAGAGCTCAGCCTGGCTGTCCCTTTGGTTCCTGTCCTCATCTGCCTACCTGCAGCCAGCCAGACCTCCAGGGCCTGAGGTTCTGGGGGAAACTCTTTCAAGATCAGCCCAGCTTATGCACCTGTAGGAAAAGGTCCCAGAGGTTTCCCATCCAGATAGTGATGGCTCTTGTTATGGATGCTGATGAGCAAAGAGTGAAGAAACTGAAATTATCCCAGTCATTTCCTCTGGACTCAGTTTGAATATTGGTCCTAATTAGAAATTACGAAGTTCAGTCTGTGTTCTGGACTGCATCTGAATTCCTGCTAAGGATTACTCTCTGTGTTCAGGTCTCCTGTTTGTGCCCAGCCTTTCTTTTGGCTCTGTGTACATCAGTCCCAGTCCAGCAGCATTGCTTCTGCATGGAAGTTGAAGAGACCATCTGAATAGCTTCATAGTCAATGACTGACACCAGAGATGCTTCCGTAAATTAATGAGCGCATCTTCTTGACTATACTTCAAAGGTTTCACTTTATGAATCTTTCATGGAGTTCTCTTTACACTGGAAAAAAACTGTGGTACTGAAATTTTACCATTTAAAACCATACAATAAAAACCCCAAACCCCAGCCTTTCACAATCAGTTGACTCAAAGTCACCTACTGGATCCTGCTCATGTTCACACTGTGGGGCTGGATTTGCCCAGGAAGGTGGGTATGTCCAAATGTGTGCATGCTAAAGGGCTAATAATGGTCTGGGCACTCTTTGACCTGAAGATGTGAGCCTTGGCGCTGCTGAAATTCCCTCCTTGCAACAGAGTGTGTCTCCCCTTGAGTCCTGCTGGGCCTCTCCAAGTCAACCTCTGGAGTCAGGGCATTTAATTTGTAATAAATCTGCATTACAGTACAAGTAAATCTGCTTCAGTGGCTATAAAAATTAATTCCTTATCCTAAACATTATTATATAGCTTTCAAAATGAATTGACTGTGGTTGGTAGCCTAGTATGTGCCATTATTGGTAATTAGTGTAACAAAATAACATTGCTGTAATATTTCCTGTCTACCCCTCCCCCAGTTGGGAGCCATTTCCTATTAGAGAATCAGAATTGCAAATGCAATTCTTGTATGCAAACCACTTGCTTTGATTTTTTTTTTAATATTTTGTGTGTGTTGGAAGTTGATCTGTTCCTTTCTGTGTCTTGGTCTGTGGTTTTCTGGGAGCATTTGCTTCTAAAAAAGCTTTGGAGTCTGGAACCTGATGCTGGAGGGTGCTGGTGGCTACCTGGAGGTTCCCGGTGCTCTTGGATCTTCTTTGAGCTTTAGCTTGTGCCTCAGTTGCTGCTCAGGTTGCTTACCATCTTCCAGGATCTGGCCTGTGTTCCATGTCTTGCAGACAATGTGCCTCTCCATAGGTTTTTTACAGTGATCCACTATACACTTGTGTTCATCCAGAAGCTCGGCTTGTCCTAGAAGACATGATGGATCTGCCCATGGAGGCACTTGGGCAGCTCTCAGTCTGCCAAGAGGTGGAGGGAAGCAGAGGCTCCCTTTTCTGAAGCAGATAATAAATGAAAGACTAGGCTGGAGCAGCAATTTTTGGGCAGCTGAAGGTGTATATAGCAGAAAGATGCACACACATGTAAGGCTGAAAGGACCTGAGAAACTTTCCTAGGCTTTTGCAACTGGACAAAGCAAGTTTCCACACCTTACTCTGCTGGCTTGACTAAGAAACCTGAACGGGATTAAAAGGAGAATGGAAACACAGGAGTAGCAAGTCAGACCTTAGTTTATACGTTTCCACCACTGTGTGTGAGATGGAAGGACCCCATCAGACGGCTTTGCTCCACAGCCCCTTTTTCAGCTTGTCTGATGCCATCCTGCATCAGGCTGTTCTGCCTGCTCCTTCCTGCTGCATGGCCAGGAGTTATCAAACCCTGGTGCTCATCCCAGTATCCTGGCATAATCTCTCAGGAACACCCATACTAAACACTTCAATGATGCTGACCAAAACCACTACTGGCATTTTATTTGTGGGGTTTCCCACTGGATTATTTTTTCCACAAACTTAAGTCTTTCACCCCCCCCCCCCCTCCTGAATTTTCAGCCTTCAGTGTTGCCTTTTGAAATATTCCTCTGCAGCCATGAAGGTTAGAAACGTGGTTCTTAGGGAATGAAAGTTCAGGTTCTCCTGTAATTTTCTGACTCTGGGATCTGGGACTTTTATATGAAATACCCAATTTAAAACTTAACAGGTCTGTAATAGGAACCTGGGACCAGAGAAATGGGAAGCTGGGGGGAGGCCTGATTTTTCATGCTGTCCCCAGCATGGAGTTATTTTTTGAGTTTTGATGACATGACAGCTTTAGAAGTCTGGATATATGCCCTGGACTCAGTCACCCCATATATCACAGAGCTGAAAAATGCAGAAACTAAGCAGTAAAACTGAGTGTGAGATGTCTTTGCCACCCTGGAAAACATTCAAGATTTAGATACAGTAATAATAATAGTATCGGTACCATTCTTGGCCCAGATGAGGATGGTAAATCATAATTCCAAATTCCAGCGAGTTATGAAGTGAACAGGCTGTGCCAGCTGAAACCTTTGATTTGGTCCAAGATGGTTTTGGTAGCCCAGCCTGGGGTTTTGTGTTTCAGCTGGAGTTGGACAAATGCAGTTAGCTTAAGCTTGAGGATACAAATTCATGCCAAGGTGGGGGAGGAAAATAAATTGCATGTTGGAAGGTGATATAATCATGACTTCAGGACTTTCTCCAACTTTTTTTTTTCCTTTAGGTCAAAGGGTATTGAAGTGATTCAACACAGGATTTTACTAGGAATGAACTGATGTATTTTTTTCCAATGTAAAACCCCACACTGATATCAGTAGGGCCACTGCAGCACTTTGAAGCCTCTGTCCTCATTGCTCTTGTAGGATGAGAGCAGTGCTTTGTGCATTGTCAGTGTAGCCAGGAAAACCAGGATATTTTCTTCTTTTTATTTTCCTTATTGAAAGGTCTGTACCTCAGGAGTTTGTCTGGAATGAAACATTTCTAAGCCCTTTGACCAATTCCTTGTGACCTCTTGCTTTTGAAAAAAAAGTGACTTTTCTGTGATGCCAAACATATCTTTCTAACTGGAAGTTTGGTGGGTTTGGGGTTTTTTTATTTGCTGCCCTTCTCGTATCACTGGCAGCCAAGTTTGCTGAAGTCTTTGTGCATAGGTGTCAAAATGCTCAGATTTTTATCAAAGTGGAAAGTATTTGTTTTTCTTCATCTGCATATGTCTGCATTTCTTCAGTTGTCTTCTTCCCAGCCCCAAACCTCTCCCTCACCACTGCTGCTCTGATTGCTCAGCTCTTTCAAAGACCACATCATTTCAGCTTCTTGGTGTGAGCCTGGTATTTTCTATATCTCTTTAATGAGCCATATAACTCTGGAGGAGAAAAATTAAGAAAACAAAACCTGTAGCAAGTCAGTATGGTAAATGAGTCCTTACTGATGCTAGACAGAAATCTGATTTCCTGTTTGCATGAAAAATTCTGCAATTCTTGATTTCTCAAATGAAACCAGTCTCAAAGAAAAAAAAAATCCGAAAAAAACATTTGGGGTCAAATTAAATATTTAATTTCAATGAAATCAGAGTATATCAAACATATTTCTTTGTTCATTTAATATTTTATGAGATAAGCCTAAAATTAAACATAATGTTGTTTCTCAGTGGGGAAAAAACAGAGATTGGTTTTGTGGTTTTTTTAAAGAAAAAACAAATCCATCTGATAAAGCTACTTTTTTTAAAATTTATTTTTCCTCACACTGTGAGAATTTTTTTGTATAATGTTGTGTTGCAGCAGCCTTTTCAGAAAGATGGTTCCTCCCTGGGTACCGGATCTCCTGATGCTCCAGGGACAAAGATGAGCTCTTGCTGCTGTAGTGTAGTTTGGAGTCTTCTATTTATTTTTTTTCTTTTCTTGTATGGTCTTGCTGTAATAGATCTGGGTAGATAAGTAAAACAGAGGTGTGATAGTCACTGTGGCATCTCCTAGCATCTGTGTGAAGGACCTGCGGTTGTACTTGGCTCTTTGAGGTTTTCACTTACTGCTTGGAGGGTTGAGTACAACTCACTTAAGGAACAGTGGTGGTACCTGTGGCAAGAAACCTCCCAATTTGTCCAGTCTTCAGCTGTGAAAGTGTCTGTCTTTATTCTCTTCGTATGTACATAGAAAGAGAGACTTCTTATGAACTCTGAAACACAACAAGGCAAGTTTGGGCCATAACATTAGAATCTGTGTATGCTTCCAAGGGAAAGCTCTACTGCCTGGCTTGGGTTTGTATATGCATAGATTTGTTTTCTTGAATATTTAAAACAAGGAGGTTGTGCTTGGTTATCATTATTATGTAGACTGCTTCCTAAAATCACGTTCATTTGCAGCGCAATTCCTGATCTCTTGTCTAGACTTTCACTGTGGCAACTAAAAGGCTTGGCTTTTTGGAGTAATAATAATGGGGCAACGCAATGAAATACAGGACAAACACAATGCACATCAGTTCTCTTTAATGTGGGTCATTTATGCCTGTGCTCGCCTGGTGGTATTTCTCCTCTGATGTTTGGCATATGTGCTATTTATCTGTTTTCTTTGACCCTAAATCACTTTGTCTGCAGCAAGCTTCCACTTTTGCTAGCAGATTTGTGGATGGAAAGCAGCTACACTTAACCTTTTGTTTTGTACATCAGATTTCTGACAATATACATAGTTTGCTGGTCACTGACAGAAAAATCCTGGGTTTATTAGTTGTGTACTGTTACACTGCTCATGCAACTGCTCCCATTGCGAAGCTGAGCCTAATTGCAACAGGCACATGTGAATGAGGATGAAAATAAAGTTACTGCAGACCCATTCTTGTGAGCACTCCAGCATCTGCTGCAGCTGCACTGGTGCTAACAGGACTGGAAATTTCAGCTTTTTAGAGGGGAAAAAGTCAGGTTTAACTTCCGTGCCTGTTTAGGCTACCAGGCAACTTCAGACAAGATGCTTTGTGGTGATGCTGCCTCTGCTCCCCATATGCAAGGGAGCAAGATGTGCGTGTGCTCCCCTCTGCTGAACAGCAAGGCGTGAGCTACCAAAGGGAAGCAATTTCCCCGTATTTTTTGCTGACATAGAGCAACCCGCCATTACCTCGGGCAGTTGCAGAGCAGATAGCAGCACTGCCGGAACGAGGGCAGGAGCAATACCAACAATTTACTATCCTGCTGCAAGGATGCTACAACAAGACCCATAAACAGCCACATAAAGGGAATCTGGGTGGGAGCTGGGAATACACTGACAAACACAATTCTCCCTTAATTTAATAGAACGGTCCATTCAGCAGAGAATATATTGTAAAGCTCTCTCAGGTTGGATGGCCTCCTATTGTGTCTGGCCTTTGAAGTGCTGATTAGCTGGGCTGGGAACACGCTGATAAAAAGTTAATTTCTATTTGCTGTTGCTTTGTAATTGGATGAACACGAAAGCAATTAAATATTAAAACATACAAACAAATAACGAAGTCACTGTAATTAGCCAAAGTTTGATCACTGTCATATTTATTTAGGAGGAGATGATACGTCTCAGCAGGTGACATTTTAAATACCCTTGGCTGCTTTGGTGTTGTCTTCAGAGAATGCTGAATAATGTACGGAGGATTTAATTAAACCCCATTGTAAATCAGCTATGATGACATGGAAGTGACAGCCACATGTTGAAAAGAGAATTAGGCCGCAGCAAGAGAGATTAATTAACTATTTTCTACAGAGTTCAACCTAGGTGTTGTGCAGAGAGTTTGTCCGAGAAGGAGAACTTGATTTTTAAGTTGTTCCACTTGAGGCTGGAGCTTGGTGTGGGGAAGGATGCTGTGGACCCAGAGACTTTGCAGCCCCTTGAAGGGGCGGCTGTGATTGTTCGTACTTCTTGAGAGAGGGAAACTGAGGCATGCGGTGCTGCAGCCTGCGGCAGTGGATGCTGCTGGGTGGCTCTCGCCTCCCAGCGCTTTTGCAGCCCCTGGGCAGGACGGTGCCAGCAGCTGCCTTGGTGCAGAAAAGATCTTCCACTTCTGCAGTGAATTGCAGGAATCTTGAAAAATCCTGAAAAGCTTCTTTGAGCCTTGAAGCAGGAGGGGAAGGGAAGCTCCTGGATATTTGCTCAGCTTTGGCTGCATCAGAAAACTCCCAAATTTATCAGCCAGAGTTATCCAAGCTCCCTGGTCAATGCTTTTGCAGGATGTGCTTTTTTGACTGGCCAAACCTAGTGAGTGACAGCACATTAGTAATTATAAGAAACAAAGTTAACCAAACCGGTGGGAGTCTCCTAAATCCAATTGGATGAGTTGTGTGTGAATGTTTCCTGATGGTTCTTGCCTTTGGCAGCTCCTCCCCACTGCTTGGAAGACATGCTTCAGCTGGCTGTGGGTGGTGGTAAAAGCTTCCCGTGCCCAGGAAAGCATGGGAGGAAGGTGTTGGTGTATCTGAGAAGGGATAATGCTGGGAGAAGAGCCATTCTGGTGGGAGGGTTGGGAAACACAGGCAGAAATTAGGAAGGAGCCTTCAAAACCCTCCGTGACTCTGCTGGGTAAAAGAGTTTGGAAGATGGGGAAAGCAATGTGAGATAGAAATGGCAGAGCACAGGGGTGACGGAATGAGAGGAACTGAAATGGCAAGGGGTGGGGAGGAAAAAGGGACAATATGTGTGGTTAACCAGCAGCATTCACGTTTGAAGATTATCAAGCCTGTCGTATAATACTCTTAAGTAATTTGGCCATTTCTAAAAGCACTGTTGCCTTCCATGTGCATGGGCTGTAGGGAGACGAGGTGGTTCAGCTCTTGGGCAAGGCAAGATCTGATTGCTGGCCAGGCCTGGAAAAGTATTTTATCTAAAGCACCAGCAAGGAGCTTGTTCAGGGGTAGATCCAGCACAGGTTGCCACCCAGAAGAATGTACCAGACCACACCAGGATTTTCCTCCTCTTCTCTCCTATTGAGAGACAATATTTCCAGTGTTATGTGAGAAAGAAGACATATTCCCAGCTGCCAGCAAGGGACCGACTTTGTCCATGTTTAAATGCTCAAGAAAAACAGAGAACAAGTCTAAATGTAATGATACAGGAGGAAGTTGGGCTGAAGAACCTCAAATCAGCAAATTAGACTGAAAACCTGCAGATGGTCCCTGTGCTAGGTTTTACTACTGCTGTGCTTTGTGTTGGGAATGTGGTTAAGTGCCTTGCAGGCTCAAGCTATGAGATGGCAGTTTAAAAACAGAAATAGGCTGGGTGGTGGGGCTAATGGGGGCTTATTGAGGAGAGCCTTGTGAAGGCAACATGAGCCACACGACAGGTTATGAGATGCTGCTCTGCTTTAGGAAGGCACAGGGTAATTGGGTCTGTTATTGAACCATCCCGTGCATCTCCTCTGGCAGGTCCATCGCTGATCGCCAGGGACCCGGGGGGAGGATGAGCCTGGATGGCTCAGTGTGGGCAGGTTGGCGCAGAAGAGGCAGTGGTCCTTCCTGCACAGGTAAGATGCTGCCTCACCTGAGATCACAGCATGTGGGTGAAGCTTTCACTGCTGGAGATGATGATTTGCACATATGACTTTGCATTTCAAAGCCTCATTCTCCCCCTCTCTTACCAATGAAAACTGGGAGTAATTGTACACATTGCAGGAAAAAATTCATTTTATTCCCAGAGGTGTAAATTAATTGATTCAGCCCAGGAAAAAGACCTCGGCACTGTTACAGCCAGCTCCCTGAAGGCATCTCCTCAGTGTGTGAGTCTGATCAAAAATGCAAATAAGATCTTAGGAGGAGTAAAGGATGGGAAAGGATGGAAAGCAATAAGGAAATATAATATTGTCATAATGCAAACAAGTAGTGCTTCCTTCTCTGAATACAACACAAAATAATGATTTCTGGTCCCTGAAATGGTCTTGCAATTTTGCTGGGTGTGCAGAGCAGAAGGAAAATAGTGAGCTATTTTGGAGGCTGGAAAATCCCCCTGTCAGGGCAGCATGAATGTCTGAGCACCAGGCTGACATGATGCACCAGCCCCAGAGCAGGGGAATTGAAATCCTGCCTCTACTGAAAAGGCTTTGGTGATGTGAAGCAGCTTACTCTGAGTTCTACGCTTGTGGGCAGCCGCTGACTGTCAGCTCTTCCTTTTCTGGGTGGCTGTGGAGACCGCAGCCTGATGTCAGGGCTGCATGGGAACAATAGGTGTCAAGAAGGGATTTAGCCTTTCCCCTGTCCTGATCCATGACTTGCTGATTGTGTTTTGGGTCTCTTTAGCTTCTTAAACTTCAGAGACGGACCCCACTGGTGCATGTCCTGGCACTGCTCTCTTGGGCTGGGGTTAGTGTAGCTGCTCATGTGGGCTGGGTTGTGCTGCCCACTGGATTTGGAGGTGCGAGAGCACTTTTTTCTGTGTACCAGACAGGGAATATGGGTGAGGTTTTTGTTGTCTTCCACAGAGATGGATTTATGAGCTCTTCTGAATCAATGGGGACTACTATTCTTTGGTGGCCAGACCCCAGTCTGTTTGTGATGTTCTTGCTCTCTTCTCCTTTGGCATGTTTTTTCCATGATTTCTGGTCTAATCCAAGTCTTCAGCTTGGCAGAGGTGCACGAGGAAGTGTTTTGCGGTGGGTTGTATTATGAAGAAGAGGTGGTCTTTGGGATGATCCGTAGTATGTTTTAGCTGCCCCAGGTTGAAGCAGTTATTTAGGCAGTCTGTGATAAGAGATGACCATCTCGGAGGGAAGCATTCCTCCTGGGGGGCTGTATCTCTTTGTAGCTAGTAAGGCAGCCTGGATGATTGCAGCAGACTCACTAGATAAGATGTGGAGAAACTTCATCTCAAATGAACTCCAGTGCTGCTGGGTTCCCAGCTGCTATGGCAGATGGGACTGGGAGAGCTGTGGGCTTGTAGCTGACTGTGGAGGCTGTCGGAGCAGTGCCCTAAAAACTGAAAGCTTTGACTTGCAAAGCTCTGAGAAATGGGTCCTTTTTGCATCTCAAATCGAGCACCCAACCACACGGTACACTTTGGATTTTAATTTGACTGTGCCTCAGTTCCCCATCTGTACAAGAATAATTCCACCCTTCCTTGCAAGGACTGCTGCAAAGCAAATTAATGTTTGCAAACCACTCGGATACTATGATAACAAATGCTTTGAAAGCCCAGGAGAAAATTAATCGCTCATTATTTAGACCAGGACTTCAATAGCATGCCATACACAGGACACGGGGCTACATATTGAACGATGAGGATAAAGAAAAATATTGAATAGCTGCTCATTAAGAGAGCACTATCCATCTGGTGTACAAAAGGGGGCTTTTTCCTGCAGAAAAATTGGTCCATGCTCATATTATCACAACGCGTGTTGTGATGCATCTATGCAAGGGAACTGGGCTTCGGTTATCTGTGCAGTCCAGTTTCCAGCATTTTTTAAGTGCTTGACTGCAACCTGACTGCTCTTTTAACACTGGGGTTGGCTTTAATATATAGCAAAGAGATAAAAATGCCAGTAGATGGCACTCAAGAATATGGAGCATCATTCCCGGGTGTGTAAGACCAATAAAATGTGTTGTTGTGTACCACAAATGGCTTCCTCCGTGCAGCTCTTTATCGGCTCTTTTTTTTCTACCTTTTTCTGGCCTGGAAGTTTGGTGCACAGAGCAAAGGAAAAACAAGTGCATGAAGCAGCAGACGTTGTTAGGTGGTCTGTGTGCTCTCCTCTGATCTCAATTTTGTTTCTACCCTTTGGGTTTAAATTACTTAACAGCCTAGAAATCCTGGGCCATGCTCTCCTCAGCTGACCCTTTTTTTATGCTTTGCTTACAGCTTGTCTGTAAAATGAGATGAGAACTTAATTTGAAAGCTGAAGTTAATTGACCTAAATAAACTAAGAGCCTTCTGTTGGCTTTATGGTGGAAAAAACCCTGCATAACCCTAGCTTTCCTCCTTAAACATACTACAGAACAGAATGGTTTTCCTGGTGCATTTTCAAGCTGCTGTTGTTTACTAACAGTTTTGTGGCATAGTATTGTCTAGAGAGCCCCACAATCAGAAAGCTGTTGTGCTCTGAGCTCATGTGCAGAGATGGGGAGGCTGTACCAACCCAGAGCAGCTTGGTTTGGCTGGGAAGATGGACCAGGGTAGTGAATCAAAATCAGGAAAGGGTCTGGCTGGGTGTAGGGAGCTGTAGGAAGGTCTCTTCACATCTGCTTTGATGCTCAAGTTGGCCCCAGAGCAGAACCCTTTGCAGCCAGATTTCCTCACTCAATGTGTGGTGTTGCAGAATTGACAAAGGCAGTTTTGAGCTGGGCTGTCACAAAAGTGAGGGATGCCTTGTCTGGAGGTGACCCAGTGCTAGCTGGGACAGGTTTTGGAAAAGCATCTAGTTTTGCAAATGCAGCCTAAGCCTGCCCTTTAAGATCTGTGATAACTCTTCTGACCTGTGATACCATCTCCCTGCTGGGAGTGCAACCTCAGATTGCCACCTCCTCTGCTCTCCCACTAGGTCTCACCGGCATGCTGTCTGAGCTCTGCTTTGAGAAAATCAGTCCGGGTATGACTATACAACTTTAATTACTCTGGGCAAGCAGATGCTCTTGTGCTAGTTTAACTTGATTCAGTACTACCTGAAACAGCTGAAACCAGAATGAGGATGACTGTGTCCATACCTGTACCAGCGCAGTGATTTAAAATGCTTTTTGGCTGCATTCATGCTATTTTTTCCAATCCAGACAAATCGCTAGGCTAGGCTGAAGGATGCTTTTCTGGGAACTGCAGAGAAGAGGATGAGAAGATAAAGGGCACAGCATTAGGCTCCAGCTCAGCTCCTCGGAAAGCATTGGCTGTGGAGCTGGGCTCTGGGCACCAGATAGGGATGGGAGACCTTGGTTTCACCTCTGAGTCTGCTGGAAACCTGTCGTATGAGCTTGGTCAGGAGTTAGCCATTTCCCTTCTCTGTGCTGCAGTTTTCCTCTTGTAAAATAGTTTTGATGCTAGCCTGTTTCCTTTGTGAAAGCTATTGCAGCCCTGTGAATGAAATTTCCCTATTTTACACATTCTTCAGGTGATATACTCGGGTGGGCAGGGTGACACTCAGAATCAGACAGTAAAATGAGATTACGGATTTATACCCAAAATACAGACGTGTTTGGGTATGACATTTCAGAAACGGGTTTGTTTTCGGCAAACCCTCTGATCTTTAGATAGTTCGCATGAACGGGGGTGGGAGTGGGCAGCTGCCGGGTCCTGCCTGCGGCTCTGGCGGTGGGAGCCCTCTTGTGGCAAACGCTGGGGATGCCTGAGATGTTGGTAACGTGTTGGCTTGGGGGTAGGGTCAGAACGGATAAACTGATTTAATAAAAAAGCCTCTATCGAAATATAGATGTGTGTCCAGGAATGACTAATTCAACAGAGATTTGCTGGTTCAAAAGCCCTCCTGCAGTGCAATGCAATAACGGCAAATGACATTGCTTTGTTTGGGAGAAGTCGCATACTGTCGGAGAATTGCCGATGCACTTCTAAGCTAGGTGGGAGAAGAGAATTGTAGAGTATCTGGAGTTTGAGGGCATCCATGAGGATCACGGAGTCCAGCTCCTGGCTCCACACAGGGCAACCTAAAAGTTAAGCCATGAACCCAAGAGTGTTGTACAAGTTCTGCTTGAACGCCGTCAGGCCTGAGGCCATGACCACTTCCCCGGGGAGCTTGTTCTAGTGCTTGACCAGCCTCCCAGTGAAGAGCTTTTTCATCATAGCCAATGCGAACTTCCCCTGCTGCAGCTTTAAGCCATTCCCTTGCATCCTATTACCAGACACCAGAGAGAAAGATCAGCATCTTCCTCTCCACTCTCCCCCATGAGGAAGTTATAGACGATGAGGTCACCCCTCAGTCTGCTCTTCTCTAAGCTGAGCAAACCAAGTATCCTCAGCTGCTCTTCATAAATCATGCCCTCTAGTCCTTTCACCATCTTTGTTGCCCTCCTTTGGACACATTCTAATATTTTTATATCCTTCTTATCTTGTGGAGTCCAAAACTGCACACAGCAGGTGAGGCCACACCAATGCTGAGTATAGTGGGACAATCACTTCTTTTGGCTGGTTAGCTATATTGTGCTTAATGCACCCCAGGAAACAGTTGGTCCTTTTGGCTCCTGGGGCATATTGTTGACTCATATTGAGGTTCCCATCAACCAATACCCGCTAGTCCCTTTCTGCGGGGCTGCACTCCAGCTTCTTGTCCCTCAATCTATGTGTACATTCAGGTTTACACAGTCTGAGGTGCAGAATCTGGCACTCGTTACATTTCATACAGTTGGTGATTGCCCAGAGCTCTAACATATCAAGATATCTCTGTAAGACCTCTCTACCCTTGCGGGAATCCACTGCTCCTCCTAACTTAGTATCATTGGCAAGCATACTTAGAGTGCGTTCAACTCCTGTGTCCAGGTCATTGATTAAAAACAGTGAAGGGCATGGGCTCTAAAATTGAGCTTTGGAGAAGAATACTATTGGCTGGCCACCAGCCAAGTGTTACCCCACTTACTACAACTCTTTGAGCCTGACCCTTCAGCCAGTTGCATTGTGTACATGTCTAGCTGTGTGCTAGACATTTTGTCCAGAAGGTTACTGTGAGAGACAGAATCAAAAGCTTTGCGGAAATCCCCAAACCCCACGACGGCTGCCTTCTCTTTGTCCACTAGGTGGGTAATTTTGTTATAAAAAGATATTAAGATAGTGTAAGGCATGACTGTCCCTTCATGAACGGATGTTGGCGTTGTCTTTCACGTGTTTTTCAAAACTCCTAAAATCTTCTCCATAATTTCACCAGGCACCAAAGTGAGACTGACAGGCCTATAATTACCAGGGTTGTCTTTCTTGCCCTTCTTGAAAATTAGAATAACATTTGCTAGCTTCCAGTTGAGTGAGACCTTTCCAGGTTCCCAGGACCATTGATAGATAACTGTGAGAGGTCTCACAATAACATCAGCCAACTCTTCAGCACCCTGGGACGAATCTCATCAGGCCCCATCGTCTTATGTGCGTTCAGTTGCAGCAGCAAATCCTATACAAGTTCAAATTCAGCTGGGACCCTATCGCTCCCCCAGTCACGATACTCCAACTTGGGGCTCCAGACATCCCAAGGTGCATCACTGCTGTTAAAGATAGAGGTGAAGGAGGAAATAAAAGTCTCTGCTTTATCTTCATCCCTATTTGTGAGGTGACCAACCCCATCAAGTAGCAGACCAATGGCTGGTGTTTTGAGAGAAAGCAAGAGCAGAGCCCCAGTGTGAAAGAGGTTGTGAGGATGCATTAAGCTAACCTGCCAGTCTGCTCAAAAAGCTGGGCCAGGACTGATACCTGTTGCTGCGGGGAGATGTCCCTGCAACAGTAATTGAAATAATTACAGCCCACTGTAACAGAGGGGAAATCGCTGGCCGGGGAATGTCGTGTGAGCTAGAAGTAGAAAACAGATGTTCCCCACTACATTTACTCTCTAAGTGAAAGTACAACAGATGCAAAACAGCATTAAAATGGTAGCAAGGCTGTAAATACAGTTTCTAATTACTGCACCAGGTAATGTCAACTGCAACAATCCAGATTTCTCCCAACGATGCTCTGCAAGCAGGTGGGATGTATAAAGTCTTTTAAAAGATGGATTTGTTGGGTTTTTTCCTCCCCCTTTAATGCAACATATATAAGCTTGCTTACTTAGGGCAGCAGAGGAGAGTGTCCCAGCCTTTCTGCCTGGTGTATCTTTGGTACATGGTGCTGAGAATAACCAAGGAGATGGGAACAGAGCATTAAATGCAGAGATGGGGAGAGGTGGGTGGAGGAAGCTGCCTAGTACGGGAATAGTGGGAGCGGGAGGGGAGAGGAAGAGCTACAAGAGACAGTGTGAGTGATGGGGGGAGAAAATAGCACTGAGCAGGGTGGCCCCAGGTGACTTTTCTTAGAAGTTACAGCGTTTGCTATGGAAAGGAGGGATTCAGGATCCTCCCAGCTCTGGCAATGCCAGAGTCACTTTGGTGGTGGTATAGTAAAGGGTAATGGATGGAAGTATTCCCCTCTAGTTCTCTGCTGACCACTCTGTTGGTCAGTCTGATTTAGGGTGTAGAAACCTGCTAACCACAGAGACAGCTCAGCATCTCTTACATGTTAATAGCACTGGCAGTTTCCTCTGCACTTTGTGGAGTCTCCCCTCTCCAATTTGGGTCATGCAAGTGTGAAGGAAGTTGGTTTGCACTTTCTCCTAAACCAGGAATCACTCTTTTTTTCAGAGGTGACTTGTTTTGGAGGGTGTGGGAAAGGTAAGTTGTGTCAGGATGGTGTCATTTTTAAGGTGGAAAGGCCTTTTCAAAGATTCTGTCACAGCTTTTCCTGAAGCTGGGAGAATTGTGCCTGCCCAGGTCCATGTGAGCCATAGTTCTTCCAAATTTCCTCTTGGCTCTGGGATCTGCCTCCTCTGTTGGAGTCACAGCTGTTGGGTGTTTCACAGCTCCAGATTTGACCTTTCCTGGGGCTGGGTGTTGGCTGTTAGATATTCCCCACTAGCATCATCCTGCTGGGACTGGGGGCTTGCGGAGGGACCTGAGTCACAGAGCCAACCTGAGACACAATGTGGTGTGGAAAACCAGCAAGGCCATGGTATACCCTGGAAAAGACATGTATGTTAGCACAGGCATGCCAGTGTTAGCACTAACAGCCTGCCTGGACTGAGCAATCACTCTTCTAATGGAGAGCTGATTGGTGATTCCTGCATTGCTTTAGCAGGTTGGGCATGTTTCATGGAAAAATATGGATTATAAAGAGATATTTGGAGCCTGAATATATCATGAAAGTGAGAGAGAAAAATCTATTTCCTTCTTTTTCCTTCCTGTAAGCACTCCTCCAGCTTTGTTGCTCTATCTGCTGTTGGTGGCTGCTGGGAATAACGTGTAGGCACTGAAGTGAGAACCTTCAGGATAGTCATATATTACACACAAGTGTGAAGATCAGTGCCTGCCCTGAGTTTATTTCAGATGTTGTTGTGTATTACAGATATTTCTGAAGTTGATGCTTAGCTTCTCTTTGTGCTCCAGAGCCCACTTGACCACTCACTTGCCCGCAGCCCTTTGTGCAGAGCTGGAGAGGCAGAAAGTGCTGGCCACCCCCTTGGAGCGTGCTGGGAAGGACAGTTGCCTTTTGCTGCGTTCATGTACTGGGAGAGCTGTAATACAGTCACAAAACAGAAAATCCCCCTCTCTCTCCCAATCAAATTAGGAGGAGAGAGCAGGAGAAGGTGCATTAACTAATCAAACTGTGATTTCAAATTGATTATTGCAAATTGCCATCCATAACAATTCTCCTAATGGCAGTGATTTAAAAATAAAAAATAACAAAAATATAGCCTCCATTAGGAACCATGCTAACCTGTCCTTGTTGGCGGGCGAGGGCTGACTGTACATCGTGGCCCTTGCACAGGGCTCTCTCCGTGGCTCAGGAGCCTTGGATTAGCCCCTAATTTGGGTGGTGTGGGAGCAGATGCTTGGCTTGCTGCTGGTTCTGCCCTTGTCCACCATGGCCTGGCATGGTGCCGGTGTGGCCGGTGGTAGCAGGCAGCCTTGCTGTGGGGAGTGCTGCCTTGCTGATGGCAGGCGTTTCTGGTGCCTGGATGCGGGCAGTGCACCTTCCTAGCAGTTTCCCTGGCAACCAAGTCATCCTGCCAGCAGACTGCAATGTCAGAAAATAAAACAAGATGACACCACAGCTCCTCAAAAAAAAAAAAAAAAAAAAAAAAAAACCACCACAAAAAAACCAAAACACAAAACCCCCAGCCCCAAAAAACCCAAAAACCTGCTGCATCCTTTCCCCCACCCCAAACTGTTGGCCCCTTCTTCCCAGCTCCTACCCTGTGTTTTTGCAGGCTGTCTGGGCATGCCCTTGTACAGGGAGGAGCAGAGAGCACTGTACTTTGAAGACTGCCAGTCAGTTCAGGCAGATGCTGGAGGGCTGGGAAGCTGAAAAACGGCTCCTATGTGAGGTGGGAGCATGGCCCTGGCTGGATGTTGGGCAGGTTCCTCCACGTTTCCTCCCTGGTCAACTGAACAGTTTGGCTGTGTGTGTTGGAAGCACCATGGGGAAAAGAGTTTGAAGGCACCTGAACTGCCTCAGATCCTGATTTTGGTACAGATACCACCAGCAATATTTCCCTACTGCCACAAATACGATGTAAGTGTCTATCACTTTTTGGGCTTCTCACTCTCCTGTTGTTGTGGCCATCCTCATGGGGCCTTTGTGCTGCCTTCAATAGACCCGAGACCTTCTCACAAAAGGACTTTAGCTGAAGTCTGGTTCACAGATGGAGAGCATGCTGGCCGTGTGTTTCATGGAGTTACATGGTCTTGTTTAGTGGTGGCGTGATTAGAAGCATGTCCCTAGAAGGTGTACAAGATGGGTATGTGTATTAGTGGTCCACCTGTGTTTTTTGTGAAACTAACCCCGCTTGCTGCCCATAACAGTAGGTCCCAACTCTTTTGGAGGCAATGAGTTGACCTTGTTGGACAAAATAGATCATCTTCCTGCCTTGTCTCTACTTCTTTTGAGCTCTTGCCTGGGCAAAATATTTTACTCCAACAGTGCTAGTACAAAATCCAGAGCAGGCATTTTTCACCCTGTATTTCTCTCCAGCTTTGTGATAGTTCTTCCAAGCATATGAGCTCCTACAGGTTATGAAAAGTAGCTCTGGAGACTAAACATGACTAATAACAAAAAATTAAATAAATTAAAGCCATTTACCTGTTTTGAACAATATATAGCTACTTTCTTTGATTAATGCTCATGGCCTTCCTACTTTGAGCAATGCAAAGACAAGGCAGGATTATTTTTTGGATCCATATGATGGGTCATCAGAAAGACGTCTCCCAGATACAACTGAACATGTAGGGACTAGAAATCTTAGAAAGTGGGATAGTGAGCTCTGTAGTAGAATCTGTTGCTCCTAATGATACCTTCGGGGCTGGACACGTGTGTGTGGGTGGGTGCTTGCAAAGATGCTTTTTATAGGTTAAACCAAATAGTGTCAGGGAGTCTTGTTTCTCAGGCCATGCTGTCTCCCCTCCCCCCCCCCCCCCCCCCCCCCCGCCCTTGTTTTTTTTTTTTTTTTGGTCTAGTAATACAAAGCATCTTTCTGCAGGCCTGTTAGTCTGATGACTTTGACCAGCTCTGTGTTCCTTTTCTGAACTGCTTGGACAATTCCTGCAGATTTTATGAAGAATCTTGCTTGTGTACCTAGTTCCCTAGTGAAGCAAGACAAGGCTTTCCTTATGTTATAAACAGTCCATCTCACTACTATTTCATCTCACATAAAACCAAACTTCTAATTGCTATAATGGTTTTCTCCAAGGCAGTTTGCCTCCCAAACTTAACATTATACTTGCAAGAGTAAAAATCTTGTGACTTCTTCTTTCCATGGGAGGCATGGGGTGAAACTAGAGATCTACTTGGTTGCACATGTTGAGTAAACCAGTGTTTGTCAAATGTGTTTGTAAAATTTGTTTCTCTAAAGCAGTTTTGCTTTAATATCAGCTTCTTCCAGTGTTTAGATCAAATTCACTTAACTAGTACAGTTGTGTTTGGGAACAGAGATCCTGGTTTCATTTGCTGCTGATGCCTCTGTTTATAGCTCATTGGCTTTAATCCAGGAGCTCATAATCATGAGTACTTGTACCCATGTTGCCTGATATTCATGCTAACCCATTGGGGTTGAATATAATCACCTTCTCTTTTGATTACCATAACCACTTGATAACCTAGCTGTTCCCAGCAGTTGGAGAGGTCTTATCACTGTTCTCGAGGGAGTTTGTTCCTCTGGTTCAGGCACACCTATCTAATGTCAAGAAGATAATTTCTATAGAGAGGCTTATCCTGTTTGTACAGGGCAAGTCCTGGGACTATAAAGTTACCAGGTAGGCACGGTTGTTTATCTCTGTGCAAGCAAAATACTTCTAAGATGGCTAAACTCTGGCTGCTGTCCTTGCCTGCTTATGTTGAGGGGCACTTGGGGGGGGACCATCCTCTCCTTTCCTTGGGTCCATGAGTGGTCACAGAGGCCTGGACATCCACTGTCTTGTTGCCCTCCTCAACCAGAAAGGGAAACGGCATCTCTTAAGGGAAGGCAAATTAACTGGTTAGTGACCCGCTTCTAGTTATACATGTCCAGCTTCTAATTCTCACTTTGAAAAGACCAGACGATTCTTCCAATCATCTCCCATCAAATGCTGTCACTTACTTTTCACACAGCTCATGACCTATGCCCTGCTCTCTGGCGTAGGCTCGTGCATGCTGCCTCCTGAAGCTCTTTGCCCTTGTAAGTGAAAAAGTGAGAGGGCAGACTTGTGGGGAGCAGTCAGTCCTGGGAAAGTGGCTAACGGGGTCATCACCACTTGTTTTTCCTTTTTCTTATATTCTTTTTCTTCTATGTCTGTAGAAAGAAGGAAAAAAAATGAAGGAAAAGAGAAAAGATGTGATGGAAAATCTGAAGTAATAGATGTAAACTTCTCTACGTGCATGAGGAAGCATGGGAAGTATAGAAAATATTTAGGAAAATCTCAAAATAGTGTTTTTTTCTGAATGCAGAAAACAAAAACCAGCTTCTTTACATTGTGTGTGTTACTTTTTCTGTTTTTCTACTAGCTCCATTAAAACCTCAATAATATACAGTAGTCCATTAAAGGTTTTCAAGATGAAACCAAGTTTGGTCATTATCACTAAATGGCTCTTTGGTGGGCTGTATAAAAAGAGTGAATGGTCTCACTGCGGTTCTTAGTGGAAACATGCCCAAATTGCAAAACCAAGATTTCTGCTGGTCTTACATCAGGACTAATGGATGCTGCAGAGAATGAGAGTGAGTTTCTGACTCTTTTGTTGGCCTGTGCTAACACCCTGTTTTCAGGACTAGTTCTGCCCCAGGCATTGAGGAGGCAGCAGCTCTGGAGTCCTTTCCTGGGGCAATTCTTCCAATTTTAGTTCTGGAGATCCTCAGGGGAGTCTGCACTGCAGCTGCTCTTGCTGCTCCCGCAGAACTCTCCCGGGAGTCGGAGCCCAGCAGCTTTCATCTGCACTTAAGTCAGACTATTACTATATGTTTTTTTTAAACCTGCACATCTCTTCCATGAATACAGAAAGGCTGATGCGTACAGCATTTCTGGCAGTCTTTTGTCTCTCATGCCTCTGTTAGGGCTCTCTTGCCTGCAAACCATTTCAAGTGCTAAACCTTCCCTTCAAGCTGGGTGCAGCCAGCAGGACTCTCCTGTGGGCAAAACCTTGGTGATACTTAACTGTGGTCCCCAGCAGCATGATGCAAAGCCCATTCATCTTTCTACTGATCGAGGAGACCCCAAATGGGTGTGAAGGACTGACTGACTCTTGGAGAAAGTTTTTATGTTGTACAAGACCAATTCCTCTGTCACTTTGCCTATTAAGAAGATGGGGGAGCCAAAGTTAGACCTGAGAATGAGGCTTGCTCTATGGGAGAGCAACAAAGCCAACTCTGTCTCTTGGAAATGAAAAACAGAGGCAGCAGAAGAAGAGGTTTGCTGGATCTGGCAGTTTATACTGTCATTTTCCTTGGTCTATTGCCAAACAGATACAGTCTGTGCTTGGGGAAAACAAGGGGATGAGTCAGTCTTCTCCACTCAGGTTGTTATAGGCACCTCTTGCAGGCTCTAATTTAGACTCTGCTTATTGGATTTGAGCTCTCAGTTCCACAATGTCTTACTGGTCATGAAAGAACAGGTCTTCGACCATACGGTCTGGCCATCTTCACACAGTCAAGGCAAGTCCAGTCCATTAGAGGTCTAGCGGAGATGGGAAATTAAAATCTCCCTCAGCTGGCCTCTGGGAGAGCTGCCCATCTTTGAGCCAAAGGAGCAGCCAACTTCCCCGTTACGAGGCCTTTGCTCTCAGAAGGGATTTGGCATTGGGTCAGTAACAGAGGAATGTTCTGCACGTGTGGCTCATGCCATGCTTGGCTTCTTGTGCAAGGAGCATGGGGGGGATGAGGTTGCACGAGGGTGGGTTCTGCGGGACTGTTTGCTGACCCAGCTACAGTTGGCGGTACCACTGCTTAGCCATCCAGTATCATGGGCAGTGTCTGGGGTCTCTGCAGTGCAGTGATCCGAAAGTATTCTAATGGGGCAGCTGGCCCTGCCCAGGGCCTCTCTGCAATGTTGCTGCATATTGCTTTCCCTTTTAGGAAAAATGTCAAGAGAGTTAAAATCCAGGAGGGATTTCTTAGGGATTTTCGTGCAAGCCGATAAGCCAGCAAGGCTGCTTAAGAAATGCAACCTCACAGCTGAGTCATGTTGCTGTATTCAGGTCATGTTGGACACAGCCATTGCACTTCTGAATTGTCACCCTGATGGGCTCTAGAGGGATCAGTGCTCACATTTTTGTAGAGGGGAACGCTGCCCAGGCCTTGCAGTAACAGCTATTGCAGTGTCCTTGTTGTTGTAGCTGATTCTTTTCTTGCTAAGAAGGAAGAGCAAATTTTTTTTAATAATGTCCCTGTTACATTTTAATAGTAACCAGCTGATAGGAGGTATAGCGTGGACCTGTTAGGATGTTGGTTGCCTGCACAACCTGAGCCTGTCTGGCAAGCCTTATGAAAAGCTCACTGAATAAGTATCCTTGTAAATTGGAGGAGCAGGGGTAGGTCTGTGTGCTCAGTGCCCACTGAATGCAATAGTGGTGGGTGTGCTCAGACTGCATGGCTTTATGTGCCTGCAGAAGTACTGGTCTGTTGTAAACAAGGGAGTCAATCCTGAGGCTTGGTCTATGTGGAAATTTTCCAGACTTTTTCATCTATTGCTCATAAAGTTTTGATGAATACATTGTGATCCGGAGAGTTGCTATTCTCTGTGTCATGCTGTAAGTCAACGTAACAAGGGCAAAGTTCCTGCCTGGCCAACCTGCTTAGAAAAATGTACCCATTTCTTTTGAGATTAGTGAGCTTTCTCTGAGCTTTTCTTTTTCATATATACAATTGTAGTTGCTTGTGGATGGAAATAGGAAATTATCTCATACAGTGTATGATTTAAAAAAAAAAAAGGAAGAAAAAAAAGTTGCATTTCTCCATTCCCAGCAGAGAACTTTATCTTGCATATTGAATTGCAAATAGCAATTCCAATGAAGTTACAAAAAATAATTTTCTAAGCTTAGTTTCTGCTGAAAAGCAGGTCTGAATGCAAGTTGTTGTTTTAATTAACTAGGCAGTTTGTAATCAATTCTACCCTGGCAGGGATGAAAGTGGCTAGTCCAGTGCCATAATTGTGAAAATACTAGTAGGAAATTGTCTCTATACCCAGACAAAAGAATTCTCCTCAAACACACACTCATGTCCAAAGCTAATATGAATGCTAAACCCAAAAGATATTAAGAGGTTTTTTGATGTTTTGCTCTTGTTTGGACACTTGTGCTGTTTAACTCTGTAACTACCTGTTTGTTATTTGGCTGAATTAAACACTGCTGCATTTGTTAGCATATACAAGAGCTTAGTAACACAATCAGGCACTAATGCATTCATTTTCTACTTGACTGCTCATTCATTGAGATGTTAGTACATAAGAAGAATATGATCAGGATGGCTGTGGGATGAACTAATCAATTCATAATGAATAATCCAAAAATACAGATGTCTGAGGGAGATGTCCTCAGCACAGACTGAATTTAGCAGAACCAGAGGAAAACAGCTGGAGGAAAACCCAGCAAGGTGGGATGTTCAACCCTGAGCTAAGATGCCACAACCTCATTTCCCCAAAAAAGCCATGGGCAGAACTTACCAGGAATCAGTTCAAAAGCTGCAAATTAGGTACATCTGGAGCAGCCTTCCACTGCACACAAAACTCACTGACCTTTGCTGAAGCTGCAGAGATCTTTATTTTTGAGGGCTGAGTGCTGGTAGGGGAGAGCTGCCAGGGTTTCCTCAATGACAACCGCTCCTTTCTGTTTTCCTTTCCTCATCCCAGCCCTTGCCAGGAATTTGTCATCTGTGTTGTTTTGGTTGGTTTTTTTTCTGCTTCTGAGCCACTTGCTCTTACTGGTTTTACTTTATCTTCTCTCTTAGGAGTTAATTATTACAGATAGTTCTGCATAAACTTTCTGACTGCAAATAACAACGCTGAGCCGAGGTATGGCCCTGTGGCTGGGATCCATTTTAAGCCAGGGCGCGCTTCAGAGGTGCATAAAAACACTTGTACAGTGATAGGAGCAGGTGCAGGTTGCTTACATCTGTGTGTCTTGAGCAAGAGCAGTGGTTTTGAGCCAGTTTTTTTGCAGTTAGCAACTCTCATCATAGAATCATTTAGGTTGGAAAAGACCCTTAAGATCATTGAGTCCAACTGTTAACCTAGCACTGCCAAGTCCGCCACTAAACCATGCCCCAACGTGCCACATCTACATGTCTTCTATATATCTCCAGGGATGGTGACTCAACCACTTCCCTGGGCAGCCTGTTCCAATGCTTGACAACCCTTTTGGTGAAGAAATTTTTCCTAATATCCAATCTAAACCTCTCCTGGTGCAACTCCAGGCCATTTCCTCTTGCCCTATTGCTTGTTACTTGGGAGAAGAGACCAACCCCCACCTCACTACCACCTCCTTTCAGGCAGCTGTAGAGAGCGATAAGGTCTCCCCTCAGCCTCCTTTTCTCCAGACTAAACAGCCTCCATTCCCTCAGCTGCTTCTCACAGGACTTGCTCTCTAGATCCTTCACCAGCTTTGTTGCCCTTCTTTGGACAAGGTCCAGCACGTCAATGTCTGTCTTGTAGCGAGGGGCCCAAAATTGAACACAGTATTAAAGGTGCAGCCTCACCAGTGCAGAATACAGGGGGACGATCACTGCCCTAGTCCTGCTGGGCACATGATTTCTGATATGAGCCAGGATGTTATTGGCCTTCTTGGCCACCTGAGCACACTGCTGGCTCATGTTCAGCTGGCTGTTGACCAACACCACCTGGTCCTTTTCTGCCAGGCAGCTTTCCAGCCACTCTTTCCCAAGCCTGTAGCATTGCATGGAGTTGTTGTGACCCAAGTGGACCTCGCATTCAGTCTTGCTGAATCTCATAAAATTAGCCTTGGCCCATAGATCCAGCCTGTCCAGATCCCTCTGTAGAGCCTTCCTTCCCTCAAGCTCTTGGACATGCTCCTTTCTACCCTTGTCCAGCTACCTGAAAATGCTCTTGCAATAGGAACTGAGCGGTGCCCCTTTATTGCCGCTTTTCAGTAGAAGGCGTGGAGACCTGTAAGGGCTAGGTAATTTCCTGAAGGCTACTTGCACGTGTGCTACATCTGATTGAGTCCTTACTTTTGTCCCCTCAAATGCCCCTGAACGCTGGCTGCTTCTCATAGGAGCCTCTTGCTTTTGCAGGACAGTTGACAGCAACCTTTACTGTGTAAGGTTGGACAAATTATTTGCATGTAGATTTTCATCCCTCTGTTTTGCAAACCTTAGACATCCCCTCTACACTCAGCTTTATTAATACAGCTGGTGTATGTTTTCTTACCCTTGGACTAGGAAATGCTCCTTTTCTTTTCCTTTTAGCACCTCCTTTGTTCCTATAGACAAGAATGTCATCTGGGTTACTCTGACTTGAAAGTAGATGTGACTAGAACTGGTTCCCTTCTTGAGTCTTGCCATGTCCTGGATTTCTTGGGTACATCCAAGATCAGGACTGCTGCCTTACAGACAACTCCCATTTCTTGCATATAGGAGTGCTGCATCCCAATCTGTTGATTCAGTCCCAGAGAAGGGATATGGCAGCAGGTAACCTTCTGCCTTTGTTTCAAAACAAAATAAAATTCACTCTGGGAATGGGTCTTCTGATGTCCGGGAGCAGTTCAGTGATCCTGTTGTGTGGAATGATTCCCACTGACAGAGATCATTGTGGAAGATGGTGAGGTGATTAATGTGTCCTTGTGATTAACCCCAAAGTGATGCACGTGTGTGCTGTGTGACGAGCACTGAGGTCTACCCCGCCTGTCTCCCTGTGCGTTATGCCTATAGCAGTATATAATTTGCAGTCTTGGTTTGCTTTCCTAGAGGGCTGTGTTGTGTGATGGGATTATTCACTTCGGGAGTGAGGGTGGGTTCCTATGTGATGCTTCACTCACATTAAACCAAAAGATTTATAAGCAAATTCCAAGACAACTGAAACCAGAGCAGATGCTTGACAGGTGCATCTGTCCTGCAGAGTGGAGGATGCACGGTCAGGCGAGTCAAGGGCTCAAGGAGGAGAGAGTTGAGAGAGATTTAGTAAAAACAGGGAAAGTTCAGCTTGAGCTGCATGTGTGTCCGTGTGTGCCCATGCGCCTGCGCATCTCCGTGTGTGGGATTTTTCTTCCCCGTTCTTTCACCGCCAAGGGTTCTTTATTGTCTCTTGCAGGTAGATCACTCATTGCTATAAATTTTCTTATCTCCAGTGCTTTTCCAATTATGGATAACAACAGGAAAGCAGTCATTGGTTTCTAAAAGGTCATCAAGATATAGGGCCCGATTGGGAAGGGGATGACTTATGGAGTTAGCTTGTGTAAATCTGGGGAAGTTTTATGCACAAGTCAGGCACAAAATGTAAGTGAGATTCATAAAAAACAGAGATTTACACTGGCTTCAGTTACTGGAAATCAAAATGGTTATGAAAATTTCCCATTCTCTCTATGCCTGTATATGTGGAGAATAAGCTTTAAATGTGTTTTTGAAGTGCCCATGGTGCTGGGGACAGGCTGTCCTGCCAGCCCTGGGCGATGGACCACTGCCTGTCCAGAGCAGGGTGCAAAGCAATGGTAAATACGAGCTTCTCACACACTTGCCTTGCCGGTCACCTGAAGGTGACCTTCTCCATGCATGAGAGGGCAATTCGGTCCCATCTGAGTGCTGGCAGCATCCAGTGAAGGTGATGGCTGGGACAGAGCCACTTCTCAGGTGACATCAGAATTAATGTCACTATCTCTCTTTACACCCACAAAGTCACTGTTTTACACCCGTGGGGCTTCAGTCATTGGATTTGTCAGGCTTGCGTGGGGATGTGAACCTGCCCAGGTCACAGCTGGAGACATCTGGTTTTACATCACCTGCTGTTGGCCGTGACTGCTGCCAGCGACTGGAGGAGTGTTGGAGAACAGCAAAGGCTGCAAGCCCTGGAGGCTGTGAGCAGAGGAGACGCTTTAATCCCAAGCTGTGGTACAGGCAGCAGTTACATCCCAAAGGGTTGCTTGCCTTACCCATGTGCTGAAAGTGTCCATCAGCTTCTGTAGGGCAGCCACTGCTGCTGTCAGTGACATAAGGTGACAGCCTGTTTCCCGTTGGTATAGCAATGGCTTTTGTGCATTATACAGCAATGTCACTCTGTAAGGCCTGGTTCTATCTTGAGTGGTGCAGCCCATGAGAAGAAGAGTGAAAAATGCCTCTCCTGTTTTATGTCCTGGCCTGTCCCACAGCATCCCCAGCCATCAGGTGCCATTCTGCTTCCCTGTGCTGCTGACAGTCGTCGTCTTGGCTCTTCTTATAGTTGCAGGAACCTGAAGGAGGACAAAGTATTGACAATGTCGTGGAAGATCACATGCATATCATGGGTTTCCAAGGTGTAAAATTATGTGGTTTGTGCAAAATGGAAGGAGTAACGGGCAACAGTTCAAGGGAGAATGGTGTCCCAGTTTTAGCTGGGATAGAGTTAATTTTCTTCTTAGCAGCTGGTACAGTTCATTTTGGATTTAGTGTGAGAAAAATGTTGATAACACACTGATGTTTTAGTTGTTGTTAAGTAGCACTTGTCCTAAGTTAAGGATTTTTCAGTTTCCCATGCTCTGCCAGCAAGCAGGTGCACAAGAAGCTGGGAGGGAGCATGGCCAGGACAGTTGACCCGAGCTAGTCATAGGGATACTCCATACCATAGAACGTCATGCTCAGTATATAAACTGGGGGGAGTTGGCTGGTGTGAGGGCAGATCGCTACTTGGGCATCAGTCAGCGGGTGGTGAGCTATTGCATTGTGCATCTCTTTTCTTGTGTTTTATTTCTCTCTTCTTTTCTTTTTTGTTATATTTCTTTTCATTACTATTATTATTATATTATATTACAATTATTCTTATTATATTTTATTTTACTTTAGTTATTAAACTGTTCTTATCTCAATCCACAAGTATTATTTCTTTTTTTTGGTTCTCCTCCCCATCCCACTGGGGGGGGGGGGGGGGAGTGAGTGAGCAGCTGCGTGGTGCCTAGCTGCTGGCTGGGGTTAAACCACAACAAGGGGAAGGACTGCTAACAACTAGTCCATTTTAGGCACTTAGCTGAGGCACTGAAGTTATGAGCCTCATCAGCTCAGCTACTG
This sequence comes from Astur gentilis, assembly GCF_929443795.1. NCBI lineage: Eukaryota > Metazoa > Chordata > Aves > Accipitriformes > Accipitridae > Astur > Astur gentilis. The sequence goes on from NC_064889.1 coordinate 31,553,567, forward strand.
GAGAGTCAGAGGGGAGAGAGGAAGGTCTGCCCACGTACAAGTCATCCTGTCTAGAGATGTGGAATGTCTGTCTGGAGATGTTTCTTGCTCTGTTTTCCATGGAGGGATCCCTGGGTGACTGTGGTCCCAGTAATACTAAGTTACATTGGAGGAACTCAGGCTGCAAAGGTAAGGTGATGGGGTGAGAGTATCAGCATGGCAGAGCATCACCAGAGCAGGGCATGGGCATGCACAGCCTTCCTGCAAGGCTTTGAGGTCTTAAGGCAGGCTAAGTTCAACCATTGCATGTGAGATAAAGACAAAGCAGAAATGTTACATTGCATGGCAGGGCTGTTTACCAGACACGCAGTTGCCCTCTTGTCAAGAAAATTGCTGTGTAGATACAATTTCCAATGCACCTGATGTGGCAAATGGCTGGGAACGTGGCAAGTAGCCAGACACATAGGCATTTCTGACCATGCTGCCTCTCTGCACCCAAATGTGATGTACAACACAGTAGATCTGCCCTCTAAACCTGCTTTGAAACACAACGATTCAGAGTCAGTACAGAGGTGTCTGGCAGCAAAAAAGGTGTTGGGAGCTGCCATGAGCTACTTAACCTTCTGACTAATGCACGAAGTCATTTCTGTCACAGCTGTCTGAACAATACATTTGCCAATTAAGTTAATTCAATCAAATCCCTTGTATCCAGCAGAAAGGGCAGAACAAATCCAGGTGAGGGAGAGAGAACAGAGCCAAAATTCCCCTCTATGTAACACAAAAGCAGAACAAAGGGTGTGTATGTGACCGCATTTGTGTGTATAAATATTTATGAATAATTGCACTGTGGAGCCACAGCATAATTGACAACTCGAAAGCCGGTTCCTGGGATGTGTCCTCCCCAGCTGTGAAGTGACGGAGTGACTTGGGGAACCAGCAGATGCTGCCTTAAGGGCTTCACTCCCACTTCACTGCTTCAAATCCAAAAAGGATGTGTTAAAGATCTGTTGGCCCTGAGGAGGCTCTACTCACCCTGTGCTCAGGGATGCAAAGCCGCTCCTGACTTGCCTAGTTTCCAAAGCAAAACCATGTGGAGATGCCAGTGTCCATCTCCAGCTTGGAGGGCAGAGGGGTGGTCATGAACAGGGGTGGTCATCAGTGCTGCTGGGCTCCTGAATCTTGCAGTGTTGAAGCCTCACCTCCCTGGTGGATTTCTACCCTTCCTCATATCTCCCATCTGGGCATGGCTTTTGTTTCCAGCTATTTCTATCGAGAATTAATTAAAACATTTAATTTCTAATGTGGTAAACTGCTTTTATTTCCCTGTCCCACTGTGCACTGTACTGGGGTATCATTAACCCAGGGCTTGTTCAAGTTTTTCAGAAAGTGTGCCTCAGCATAAAGGTGCCATTTCTTGACAGCAGTACAAGTCTGTAAGTTTTCCGCACCTACCTAAATCTGTTGTGTGAGCAGGCTGTTGTAACAGAAGCGTGTGTTGTAGGAAGGTAACAAATATTACTTGCCCGATGAACAACACTATCTCCTTCAACCAGACAATAAAGTCTAGGAAGCCACATGCTTTGGACAAGGTCTGTGATGCACAATTTTGTGTTATCATCCATCCAATTGCAGTACAACCAAAATGGGCGTGTTTAGTCACTTGTCATGTGAAATGCAGAATGTTTTGGATCATTGTTGTGTTACAAAAGTGGAAGCGTTACCTTTGAGAGTCAAAAGGGTTTTACCTGTACCTTATGAAGCACCCTCTGCACTTTCTTTCCCGCGAGTTGTTTTTTTGTATTGGCATTGCCTTAAACAGATTTGAACTAAGTGTACATGTTGCTTCTCCTTAGAGAGAAATTTCTGGTTGCACAGTGGCACGCTGTGGCCTTTTCATGGTAAATGGTGGTTCTTTTAGCTAACGCCTACATCCTGTCTGCACTGGGGTCCCATCCCATGGAATGGGATTGCTAAATCTTCTCTTATTATTTCTCTGTTCCTAAGCGTACCTTTACAAAGAGAGGGTCTGACACAACCTGCCTGTGATCACACACTAGCTTGGGCAGGAGCACAGCTTTTCATTTTGGTTTCCTCCATGGCCTGCAAGATTGCAGATGGTACAGCTGCACCAGTATAACAGCTTTTTCACTTGGAATATTGTGGTTGGAAGTAACATAAATTGCATAAGAAGGCATTCTCTGTCAGTAACCACTCCCCAAAGTACTGACCTCGGCTTTAATATTTGCTTCAGAGCAGTACATGGGGTGTAGGGGAAGATGTTGGAGAGCGGTAAAAAACGTCATCTGCTTTATGGATGGTGACTGCAGGGCTCCCTTACCTGGGGAGGGGCTCACCAGGTACCTCCAGATGTGCCTGTAAAATACTTTGTGTTTTAAGGCCGGACGTAAGTACTACAGGGGATGTGCAGGGTAGAGTCCATGTGGCGTAGCACAGGTTTCAACGGCCACTGAGAGATTCAATCACCAAAAGGAGTCCCAAAAGGAAGGATGAAGGTCTACGGTAAGACCAGAAAGTTCAGAATATCACACCTGTGCCTGATTCCCTGTTCCAGAGGGAATGTTCAGTGCATTCGCTGCAGCCACTGCTTTGGAGGCAGGATAGGGCCATAGGCTGCTATGATGGGGCAGGAAAAAGCCAAACGAGACTCTTCTTCCTTGACCTGTTCAACCCCGCCAGGGTGGCCCAAGGTCTGCCTAAATGAGGACGCGATACAGCCCGGCAGCAGGAAAGGTCAATCAATCAGGGGGCTGCCCATTGCTGGTGCGACGATGATTAAATTGGGCTTTGCCAGGTTATGTTGTAATTTGGCTTGTTGCCCATCTGTCTTGCCATGTTAAATATATCCATAGCCATGCGGAGGTCATGGTCAAATCCAGGAGATCCCAGCTCATGTAAATTATTCTCCTTATCCCCCAGTCTCATAAGGGCTTGTAAAGGTGCTCATAGCTGCAGCATTCCCTCTCCGACGCAGGGGTTTATATAGCATCTGGGCCTGGCAGTAGCTTTCCCCTCCAGGGACAAGGAGGAGGGAGAGCAAAATTGTCAGTTCCTTTTTTTGCCTTTTTTCCCCCCTTTTTGGCAGGACAAAGAATGGTAACTGAGCGAATGTGCCGGTTTCCAGATTGACACCAAGTGAATACGGCCACTCGTAATCACTGCCTATGAGCATTTATCACTTCCACAGATTACAACGGGGGGGAGCAGGTGTCTGACCTGCAATGACAAAAACATGGAGTGGTGGTAGGAAGGAAGGAAATAGATAAGATGTCATTTTTCAGCACGATTTTTCTTTCTTTAATGTTCTCCTAGATTATGGGAAACAATCATGGGATGGGGAACGCTGATGTTTTATGGTGTCAGTAGGGTTTAAGGTTTTAGGTGCAAAAAAAAAAAAAGTGATGTTGGATCCTGTATATTATGGGGTATTTATAGGACACACTAAGTTGGGGTTTTTTAATTTATTTACTTGAGTCGAGAAAGATAAATGGGATTCTGTATCCAAGTACTTGTATCCAAAGAAAATTAAAAGAAACGCAGTCCTCTTGAACTTGGCCTCCACTTAGGGCAGAAAAGTGACACAGGAATGACCCTTCTTAGATTAAACAACTGCTCATGCCTCAAAGAAGATGGTAGAAATTAGTTTGTAAAAATCTTTCCTTCTCATATTACACATTTTCTGCTTCTCCTCATCTCTACTTTTTTCCTACTAGAAGTGCCGCCAAAAAAAAAAAAAAAAAAGAAACAAAAATCCACCAACTTCGCTGTAGTATCTTCTACTACTACTTCAAAACACAGTCTTCTGTGTGACCCATGAGCACTGCTTTAATGCTGAATTCAGTTTTCCATGGTTGAATGTATTTCAAGATGGAAAATTATTTTAACTTTCCTGATCTGCAGTTTGGGGTTTAAAACCACATCTCTCATTTTAATAATAGTAATAATCCTATTCTGAACTGCTTTCATGTTTTCCATTTGAAGAGCTGGCAAATGTCCTACAAGTTTAAGCGTCACAACATCCTAGGACCAATGAGTGCAAACTGCCGGAATTCAGATCCAGTTCACTGCACAAATCAGAGCTGTTTGTATTTGAAACTTTGGTTTAGATTCGTTATTGCAATGTACCAATGGGAAAGGAAGAACTGAGAGGCAATGGGATCTTGCAGGTCACACGCTGAATGTAATCAGATCAAGAAGCAACCCATCCCCATATCTTCAGGCTCTTGGGCAGGAAGAGCTGGTTGCAGGTCAGCCTGGCCGTTGCAATCTCTGGCCATGAGGAATGCTCAGTGGAGTCGCTGAAGAGATGATGACCTTTGTGTTCTCTCCAGATGCACATGAGTGAGTTCAGGACTCTGGGAGAATTTGGGGGTTGTTGCTGCTGTTGAGCACTAAGAGAACAGCTTCTGCAGGGAGGAGGAGGAGCAGGGATTTCCTGCCTCTGTGGCTGGTTTGGTTGATTGTGATTGATCAGTGTTAACTAATCCTAGAGACGATTTGGAGCCAGAGGCTGCACAACATGTATGATGGGTCTCTCTCTTCTCTTTGTTAAATGGGAATAAGCCAGATTTTCCTTTGCTGCAAATTTCAAAGCAGTGAGGTCTCTGTGCACCCATTACACATCTCATGCCTTGCTCTTCCCCTGACGGTTGCAGTGCCTGAGGTCAGTGCCAAGATCCCTATTACAGAATGACCCCCATCCTTGCCAGCACTGCTCCAGGCATCCTTTCCATGCAAAGCAATAGCCCACGTGGGATGCCACGGGGAAGGCAGTTTGCACCCAAGAGGGAAGAAGGAACAGTGTCTCCAAGAGACAGGCACTGCAAGCTTGCCCTGAGCAACACACAAGGGTGTAGAAGAAGAATTCAGTAAACCACTATTAGCAATGGAGAGGGGAGGAAGGGGACAGAAAGGAGAGGTGCATATGGGAGAGAAACCCTGGACTGCAGCAAAGTGCAGGGCTTGCCTCTGCCTGGACCCAGAGGTGTCCTCTCTCCTGCAAGCAGGAGCACCCTGTGTGCACCAGCACAGTCCATCTGGTAGCAGCTGGTCGTTGTCGCACTCTATTGCACTTTGGTACCGCAAGATCACAAGGTGATCTCTGCACGTTGAGATCAGCCTCCAAAGCGGATCTCCGTATCCTTGAAAGTCAACTCAGCGGAAATGACAGGGGGGAAGAAGAGTTTGAAATCACCCCTCTTTTTACCCTTGCTGCGGTGTTCTTTGATAAAAATGCGAGGGGAAGGAAGCTTTTCATATTGTTCTACCAAAACTAAAGAAAAATAAGGATAAAATTTTGGAGATGGTAATGAAATTAAGGAGTTTGCTTGTCTCTATCTATAACAACCTTCTGGCTAGTAATCTGAACAGAAATAATAATTTGAAAGGGAAGATAATTAAATTAAACAGGCAACCAAACTGGAGGAATAAGACTTTTGATGAAGAAGGGTGACTGGGGAAAAAGTAGAGGGGGTGGCTGGGAAAAGAAGCACATCTCTTTAAATTGTCAATCTCTCAGGGCAAGGTTGCTGCAGACATAATGAGTGTCCTAGTGAATTATCTCCCACTTTTATTGTCTGTTGCAACCATGGAAAGATGGGGAGGTGGGGAAACTAACTTTTTTTTTTTTTTTTTTTGAATTTGGACAGACTTAAAGAAGTGGCATCAAATTTGAAGGGCACCCAATCAATCTGTTGTCCTAGCTGCATGAAATTGTATTTCCCTGCCACTTCATATCTTATTTGCAGCAGCTGGGCTGTAAGTCATTGGTGATAACATTCTTTATTATGCAGCCGTGTTTATGAACTGTGCCTGGAAAGAGATGATAGAAATATGCAGCAATATGCAAAGGGGGGGATGCTGGGGGAGGGGGAATAAATGCTAGTTGCTAGGGCAACCGTGGGGCTATTTTGGGCATCAAATTTTGCAGATGATGAAAAGCGTTTTCATGTGATGGTTGGTCTCTCCGGGAAGAGAAGGGAAGAGAGGGCACACAATAAACCGGGAAGATAATATCCAAGAAGGCAGTCATTTAATTTTTTCATATATAAATACATATATAGTTTCAGCTGTACTGAAAATGTATTAAAACCAAAGGAGCCAGTACCTCCTAGTTAAGGGGAAGGAGAGGTGTTTTAAATAACTAAATAGGAAATGGCATGCTAGTAATTTGGGAGGCTTTCCTACATCACTTGGCACAGTCTGAATCTAGCCAGTGCTCTCGGAAAGCGCTGCGTGAGTCATGCTGCTGTCCGCAGTTACCTCTGCTTGCACCCAGTCCGTCTCACCATAGGCAACAAACGTCTCTTTCCCCCAAAGGCTGTCTCCATCTCTATCACAGTAGCAATTGAGCCAATTAAGTCACAACCCCTTCTGTCACAGGTTAATAAAAACCAAGTTATCAAAGACTGCTCTTGACTTTTGCAAGGATCAGATGATACCCATACTTGATACCCATTACAATGCTAAGATTCATTAAAAAATGGAAACTGCTTTCAGGCAGTTGCACTCAGCCAGAAATCTCCAACCTGGAGGATGTAAGCTGCTCCCACCATGCTGACGTGGGGGGGGCATGGAGGAAGGGGCTGCATATCCCCCCCCGCCCCCATGTACACAGGCTGGGGCAGAGGCAAAAGATCCTGTTGGGGCAGATCCTGGTGACTTTTGGGACTGAGGTTCAGGCACGGTAGCTCGCCAGTCCAGACACTTGATGTTCGTGCCCTTGCAATGCTTTGAGCTGAAGGTCATACCCAGGAGTTGTCAGGGCCAAGGGCGCTTTTACAGAATGAGCACAAGTTTCCCATTTTTAGCCTGTAACAGAGCAACACCAGAGAGAAAAGGCAGGTCACAGCAAGAGGTGAGAGGGGTGAAATCACCTGCACTTGCCCCAGCTGGGACCAGGGTGGATCCTCCTCCGCTGGTGGGTCCTGGGTGGGAATGCAGCGGGCAGCCCCAGCGAGGGTTTTGCACCTTCACCTGTGGACTTCTTGCACCAGCAGAAAGGGCAGGAGGCAGGCCAGCCGGCAGAAGTGGTGGTGCTTGGGAAGGTGAAGCAGGACTGCGAGCAGGGTAAGAACTTGTCCTGAGCGCTCAGCTGCTGACTTTCCTGAGCGCAAAGTTTGCTTATGCGCTAGACTAGCTCTGTTGCAGTGATGCTTTTCTTAATTTGATTTTACTGGAATTGCTCTGAATGAGAGCAAGCTTATGAGTGTTGTTTGCAGCCCCTGGATGATCACTGTTGCTCGAGCCGTTCTTAAAATCCTTGGGACTCTAAATATATTGGCACATTAAGCCGGTTAAAATGAACTGCGCATGTTTTCAGCAAGAAATCTATTTCAAATGCAATATAATGTGACTCTCTTATTGCTCTAAAGTTGTGTTTTTAATTAAGTAGTTATCAGTGGCAGTGAGATTCTTCTTGAATAATTAAATCAAGGTAGTTTAGTGAGTAATTGTAAAGCAAATTGCTGAGACCATCAGGCTGCTATTGAGACAGTCTGTTTTCTTTCAGAAAATTAATCCAAGTGATGCGTGTTGCTAAGAAAGTAGTAGAACATTGTGCTGAGTAATGGGCATTTGTCTTGGTATGCTTTGTGTCTCCGAGCTGTGTCTTTCTAATTCTGCCTTCCCCCTTTTCAGTTGTCTTCTCCAGAAACAAATGCTGATGAATTTTCACTTTGCATGTTGCCTTTCCCTTAATCTGCTGCCCTGGGTAGTTCAGCACAGAAGGCTGAAAGGGAGTGGGTGATAATTTAGTTACTAAACAACATAAACACAGGCCTGATTTTACCAGTTCTTGTGTGCATGAAACAGGTCATTCTGGTCTGGATTTCCCAGGTTTTGGCCAAGGCAGAGCTGAGCCAGCCGTGTCTCCTACACCCTGGCATCTAATTCAGACGTTTTGTTGCTTGTGTGTTAATCTGGTATTTAAGGTGTCTCACTTGGCATGTAGTAATTCTTTCACTGTTAGATATTCCGAATATAAACAGCCAACAGATATCTTCCATGGTATTAAACTTTATTTGCCAGGAGATCAAGGGGAAATCCTCTGCATGAGCCCTGAATGTGTGTGGGTGCCTCCAGCCGTGGTCTGTACGGACTGCCTACAAAATAGATGCCCATCCACATGTACAGTGAAGGAAAATAGGTGCACGCTGTAGAAACAATATGTTTGACAGATTTGTTATTTTTGAAAGCCTGCCTCATGTTCTCTTAGTAGCTTTCCTTGCTCTGCCTGAGGAATATGTTCAACAAATATGAGCATTACACAAATGTTGAGGAAGCTAAGCTGACTCCAGAGCAGCTTGTTGATATTTTCAAAGGTAAAATGAAGAATTAAGTGAGGAGAGTCTGGCCACCCTCCTGACATTATCCTCAGGCATCAGCAATTGCACAACAATTTACCAGCCGATGTTTTGTTAGGGCATTTATTCTGTAACCACAAAGTCCAGGAGGACTGATGGGGATACTGATATCTTGTGGATTTACTTCTACGAAGTGGGATTTTTCTAAAGTGCCTCAATAATTTAGGAGTACAGCCTTATTGAAAAGCATTCGGGTACCTTTGGAAATCCCATTCATGACTCTCCGTTATGCTTTACGAGCCTGCAGCCCTCAACGGGGACGTTATTTCATGCTCTAGGTAACAATGTAAAACTCTGTGGTTTTTAGCACCATACTGGCTTTTCACCGGGAGAACAATTTACAGAGATATTGTTGCTATAGCAGACTCAATTCCCCATGCCTTTTCTGGAGCCTTCCTGCTGTCACCTTTGGTTTTTCCTCAAAGCTTCAAGGATTTTCTAGCAGAGATGAGGCAGCTTTTCTGCAGCTCTGGTCTCTGCTCTCCAGTCTGCCATTACCCACCAGGGGTCTTTGGACCAAACAGCTCTTTTTGTCTGTGTTTGCATCTCTCTAAAATAGAGATATTGGCACCAACAGGGGCAATGGATAGGGTAAGGGGGAAGCTTTTGCGGGAATAGAGGCTGCAGAACTGCAGAGCATCCTTAGCTGTGCTTGGCTGCTCAAGTTTTGATGAAATGTCAGATTTTAAAAGTTTTTGGAAAAACTGTCCCGTTTCTTGCTACAGAAGGTGGCAGATATCTCAAATTTTTCAGTCTTTTTCATTAAAGCAAAAGTTTAGACAGGAAATTAAGTTTTTTCTTTTATTTTTTTAAGGCTTTTTCTGTGCGTTTCCAACCACTTTGTCCCCCCAAGACTGGGTTGGCTGTCTTTTGCCATATATCTGTATCAGTGCTGAGAAACTGGAAACATTTATTTCCTCATTTCTGGTCCCTCCTGCACTTGAACTACCAGAAACGCTAAGCGTGAAGTTGAAGCTATCTTTCTGTGCACTGTGTAGTGTAAATACTGTTGGAACAAACAGGGTATAAAATTTGGGAATAACACAAATTCTTTTTTTCCCGCCCCCCCCAGGACATGGAAGCTTCTACCTGTGAATTTAATACCAAAGACAATCAAGATCTTGGTGACAGACAGAAGGTCAGTCTTTTAGCTTTGTTTAACCCAAACCTAAATCATGCTTCTTAGCACTGATTGTATTGATGTCTTCTGCCTTATAAAAGAAAGGTGTGCACCCTGGTTGGCAAAAATTAGTCTTTATCATTGCTGAGACGAACTATGACAGAGGTAGTCAGACTGGGGTGATGTTTTTGACACCGGTCCCAGATGTGAAACCCAGGTTCAGCTTTACTTGAAACTCAGGTTCAAGGATTGTGCCCTGTTACATGCTCTTTGTGTAGCTGTTTGGTGCAAGATATGAAAATGGATATAGGCAACCTGGTTTGATGCTTGCATCTAAGAGTGTAAATCTTGCCTGTATGCCTGAAGTTCTTGTGCACTTACCCAGATGTCCTTTGGTAATGCACATGTTCCAGCTCCTTCTTTGTAAGGGAAAGAAGTGGTGTTTTATGACACTCTAGTGGTCTGTGGATCCTGTCTGGAATAGGACAAGTATTTAAAAACAAATAAAACCCCTTTGCAAATATTTATTTAAATGTTCTGGTTTTACTGTTTATATTCCATTTGCATGTTGGATGTGAAAAGATGCATTTTAATCCAAACAGTGACAAAGGTGATAGCTTTGCCATCCAACGTTTCAACATAACAAATTTAATATTTATTTTTTTTTCACAGAACAGCCTTGTTTATAACGGAGGCATGTAAATGAGAATAAGAAAGAAAATGTATCTTCACATACCAGTTTCTGTCACCTCGTTTCCAAATTTAGTTTGCTGGTTTTAATCAGCTCTGCTTCCCTAGAAGGCCGTTTAGCTGTTCTGTCAGGGTTTATTTCTACACATGCATTTGTGTTTGACCAGCCTTCAATTAGAATAGGCTGTATACTAGGGTTTTTCATAGCATCACTGGGGGAGATGTTAGTTTTTTTAAGAAGTTTGAGTGCATGTGTGTCTATATACATTCTTGATATATTTATACATATGAAATATATATGTATATTATTTAGATATGTATTTTACAGTAACCTAAATGGCAGTCCCAAACCTGTCAGCTTTCCATCCTGGCTATTTGGCTCCTGCCCTGGGCAGGAACAGTGTGGTTACCCATTAGCAGATGCTTTTAATGGTTGGTATCAAAGCCCACAAGAGTCCATGGGACTTTGGATAAGATATTTTGATTTGAAGATTGAAGTAGAAAAAAATCAACCCAAATATCTGAAGGCTGTCCCTAGGCAACAGCACCATAGCCAGAGCATCTGGTATTCCCTACAGCAACAAGGTGTTTCAAAAGAAAATGCAGTGAACATTAGAAATCCTTACTAAGCAAGGACTGCCCCAGCAGCTCCAGAATTAAAAAAAAAAAACAAACCCAAAACATTTTTTCTCAGATAATGTTTCATTCACTCCAGTGACCCCTCTACAGCCAGCGGTTCTATTGGGTAGATGACTTCTCTGCCATTCATTGACCTTGCTATCATGGATCAAGCCAAACCCTCTGGTTTGTCAATGCTGCAAGCCAGAAATGATGGTTTAACGGCCATTAGTGTAGCTTTTGTGTATGGGAATTGCTGAGGTGAGTCAGTGCTGCTAGAGGAGTGTTTTCTTGAAGGTCTTGGAAAGAGAAGTTGTTTAATAATGCTCTTGTGTCTGTCCCGTGTGTGTCAAACTCAGCACCTTTTATCAAGAAGCTTATCTGTAATGCATGCCATTTTCACAGGCAGGTGCAGACCGAGTTGGTTGCTCCAAGTAGAAAAATAGCATTACATCTAAGAGAAGCTTTAGAAGACAAGAATTGCTTTAAGCCACACTTCTCCATCTCATCAGCATGAGGGGAACCTCAGTTCCCAGGGCTGAAACTGGAGGGTGCCTGCTCTGGGAGGGAGGGCAGGCATTTAAAGCAGGACAGAGCCCTGCAGACTAAGCAAGCACCAGCTTTATGCCCTTGTGGATACCCAAACCTAAAGGATATTGCAGCGTGTGCTTGATTTTTACTAAGGCTTGGATGCACAGGGCTGGAAGGAACCTCAAGTGTTGCCGTAGCTCCCCTTGCTGCTCTGGTGATGGACCAGCTGTGCCTTTCCCTATAATTTCAGCTCCTAATGCTTCATTCAGGTTCAAGGGGGAAGAAACTTTTGCCTCTTCGTTTTGAGCCTGAAACGATGGCTGAGCTGTCGGCCTCCTGTCAGGGTGAAGGAGGTAACCTTCCTCCTGATCGTGTCCTCATGAATAATTCCTTCACTCGCCCACTTGATTTCAGGTTTCCCAAAATAACTGACACTTTTCACACTGAGAGCAAGCAATTCTGGGGAAAATAAAATACATTAAACAGCTACACCACCTTGAGAGAGCCCTGAGTGAGTTGGTGATTAAAAAAAAGAAGGCAGAGAGGTTTTGTAGGAAATTTTCAGAGTTGATGGGGAAAACACCATAATTCCTCCATCCTCCCGTTCGCAGTGAATGTGTGCCTCAGTTGTTTCTTTTAGGATATGACTGTCTTCTGTCTGTGAATCTGCATTCACGGGAGTTGGGAAGTTGGGGATGGACGATATGGGCAATACTCACAGCGTGGCTTGATCTGCAGTTGGGATCCGTCCCGCCTGCCTGAGCAGCCTTTCCCCTTCAGACAATTCAGAGTTTCCTTTCAGAATGTGCCTCCCCTCTTCAGATGTGCTGTACAATGTCTCTCCACTGGATACCCACTGAATGCCTAATTTTTAACCACTCTGTCTGTCAGATCCACAAAAGCTGTTACTGGAGGTGTTTGCATAAAAGAGCTCCACTATAGGTATCTGAGAGCAGCTGGCGATGCTCTAGACAGTATCCAGCAGTGCTGATCGAGGCAGGATGCTTTAGTCTCCCTGGCTTAATGGCTATGTGCATTTTCTTAATGCACCCTCCCCCTCAATTGCCTCATAAATTAGCATGCAGGATGTGTCCAGCCTTGGAAAGAAAAGAAGTTTGGAACCTCTTCAATTCAGACAAGACAGGTTGTGATATTATTGAAAATAAAATGCAAATCTGACTGAGAGAGATCAGAGGAGAGCGTGGGCTCAGCCTTGGGCTCTGGCCGGGCTCGTGCAACGCAGACCAGGGCACGTGGGGAAGACGATGGCTTTGCCTCGTACAACCCTGCTCAGCCTGGGATCAGCCTTGCCCTTGACGTGAGGTGAAGCGTGCTCACGGTGGTTTTGTCTTGTTTGCACCCCCTGATAACAGTCCTCAGAGGTGGTTTAACGAGCTGGGCAATGCTAGCGTGGAGCAGGCCTCCTGTCTTACCCCAGTCGTGGAGAAAGGGAGTGCACTTACTGATGTGCAGTTGGTTGTTAGAGCTGGACACAGCATGGTGGAGTTCAAAATATCGAACGTTTGGATTGACTTGTGCCTGGGATAAAATCAGTAGCATTCAAAGGCCACTGCCTGCTAAAGGCTTTTAGGTGCCTGCTGTGAGATACGGCCTGTTCTGTGTGAACGGGGCTCTCTGAGAGACCTGACCGCAGCTGAGGTCCTTCACGTCCGGATTAAAACACACCAAGCGATGTGAGTCTCCCAAGTAACTGGTACCCCTCTGAGGGAGAGCCAGTCACATTGCTGCGAAAAGAAGGGTCAGTGTGTGCTGCTCCAGTCTCCACTGGGCATCTTTGGTAGCTGATGTGTTTCCCAGTTACGTGAGTGTTTAAGAAGCTGGATGATTTCTCCATCAAACTTCTCTGCATGGCTAATGGCCACACTATAGAAGTGTAGCACTTGTGGCATTTGATGTTGTTTTTTTTCCTTCTCCATGTCCTCCTTTTTTCTTCTGTCCTTCACCTCTCCTGCCCTTCAATGCTGTGCTTTTAAATCTAAAATCAGTTTCGCTTTAGGTTAGGGACAATCGGTACAAACAAGCAGAAATCACATAGGAGAGGGTGCACCAGGCAAGGGAGCCCCAACCTGCTGCTGACATCTTTACCCCATGATCTACCTCTCTGTCGCCCTCCTTGGTCTGCTGTGCTTTCTTGGGGTGCTTGCCAGTAACATGCTTGCTTGGTGTTAAACACATAACTGCTCTTCAAGAATTCATGTTTGAAATCACAGGTATTTAGAGGTGTTTGTGCCCTCAGGAACCGGGGTTGCAGGGCAGGAGCTGTGTTTCCCTGGCAATGCAAGCGTGCACAGCCTTTAGTACGCCGTGTTTTCTTGCTTTGGTGGCAACCTCTGGTGTTACTGGAAACTTCAAGATGAGATGGGATAATGATAACAACAACAGTGGAAAAATACTATAGGATGATTTGTTTTAATGAGTGCAGATACACAGGGAAGCAGGTACTGTTTTGCTACTGTGGCTTAGAGAAAACTAACCACATAACTAGATGTTAGTGCTTGCAGGGCTCGTGGTGCACTGAGAGGTGAGAATAACTGATTCCAAAGTTGACATAATCAAAGAATAAAAGAAGATTGGATGTTATAGGTTAAGTTGTTGTAAATTAAAACAGCTCTGCTGAGCTCATTGCAGTTGTTCTGGGTTTTTGCAAATGCAAGTGAGAGGAGTTGGCTCTGTTTTTCCAGCTGATCATTGGTTAGAAAATGCTGTTTTCTGATATGTGAGTAAAAGTGGTGGGGCAACTTGGTCTTCATAAGACAGAATATTTCCTGTTGGAGTCTTTCTATGTGTACTGTAAGCCAGACAGACCTGTTGTCCTCTTACAAGCTGCAAATTACACAGGCAAATGTAATTACCCATTCTCTTTGTTATTAGTCTGCAGCTAGGAAGCTTCAAGCAATCGTCCCTTTCTTGGTATTTCAAAGCTTACTTGCAAGATGCATCCTTGATATTGAACACAATGAGATGTCCTTTTTTTTTTTAAATTCAATTAAACATTTGCCTACTGTGACTCTTTATTCACTGCAAATTGTCTCTGTAAATAATCTTCATCAAAAGTCAGAACCAATCCCCATTAGTTGTTTAGATTAATTAATGAGTCCCCCTGGAGCCACCCAAATGAATTCAATTTAAACGTCAACAACTTGGCTATGGAGTTTCCCAGGTTGGCATTAAGACAATATTAAACCTGCAATAAGTCACATTTAAAATGTTAATTCAAAGAAGCTCTCCATTTAGAGCATTTAATTAAATCCTTAAATAAACTGCATGGGCTCAATACCAGATGGTTCTGCATTTTCATTGCAGCAGAGAGCCTTGAAGTCATTGAGGGAAGTAATATTGGAGGCATGGTGAAGATAACCAGGATATATAGTGTAATAAAATCTAATCTTGTTTCCAGCAGGGAGATTCAGTGTATGTACACAACCTAGGCTAAAATTGTAAGTTAATTACATTAACCCCAGTGTACTCTGGTATCTGAGCAGCCAGAGATGAAATTAGTCTTTTTCCTATCATAAGATTCTTTTCAACTTCGCTATATTAATTTTTAGCCAAATACTTACTCATAAGGAAAATTGAAGTTAATGTAACCAAAGACAAAGTAATGCAGTCTTAATATTCTGAAGGGATTACGGAGGGCCGTGAAAATACACTTTGCAAATGTCACTCACTTTGAATGGATTTGTGGTGGGAAGGTGGGGGAAAAAGAATTATGGCTGTGATCCGCACCATGCTGGGGTTTAATAAAGGTCATGATTTAAGAAATTCGGGCCTTCAGAAAAAAAAAAAAAAAGGATAAAAAAAGAGATAGACCTCTGTCTGAAGGCCCAATTTCCTTGATAAGATGTGGTGAGTTGCCTCCACTGCTAGACGGCAGAGGTATGAGATCTTTGAAATCAAGCTGAAATTCTGGAAGATGATTTGGGTTAGGATACTTCATTCAAATATATGTATGTTTTGGGGGGGGGGGGGGGGGCGGGGAGGGGTTGTTCCTTGTTGCAAGAACCATCTTTTTTATACTACCCATTTGCCTGGTAAAAGTTTTTGCAATGAGTAAAGAAAAGACAAAGACTCTTTTCCCTTGGTAAAAACTCAAAATTGTGTTGGGAAGATAAGGTGGGTTTTTTCTGTTTGTTTACTTGTTTCTTTAAAAGTTGAATCTGTGACCAGACTCCTTGGCATCAGGATGCTTGTACCGCCTGGTTCAAAAGATCTTGTCCAGTTTCTGTCTTGCCTCTCAAAATCTGATGCTTTCCAAGTGCCTTGGGTGCCTCTCTCTGGGTGTTCGACGTAGCCTCCTCCAGCAGCTCACTGTCGCTGCGAATAGCCAAGCAACACTCCGTGTCTCAACTCGAGAACTGAAAGTCACCGTGAGAAAACTTAGTTTGTTCCCTCCCTGCGAGCTGTAAAACAGGGATGTCATTAATGCGGCTCAGCAAAGGGAATAACTTTTTCTCTTAATATTCAAGAAAGTGTAATTCAATTTCAAAAAATATGGGTTTCCTTCTGTTGGGTAATAAAACACATCAGGGAGGAGAAATTACTTTGCTGTCGTGGCAGGGCAGATTTGCACTGTTTGGGTTTTGCTGGGACGCCTGCGGGAGCCTGAGTAGAGGACTTGAGTCACGTCAACAGTGCAAATTTTGCACGTTCGATTGCACGAAGGAATGGAGTCGGCGAGGAGCGGTCCGAGCCTGTTTGTGCTACTTGCCCCGTGCTGGGGTTGAAAGTCCCCAGAAGGGTGGCTTTTCCTCGCAGAGGCTCTATAACTCCCGCTCTCCGTCCTCTCCTCGCCCCATCCTGCGGTGTCGGGGGTGACTGGGCTGCACGCCCCGGCTCCCTTCCTGCTGTTACAGCTCCGCGCGATGCTGCTGGTGCCCGGGCTCTGCACCGCCAGGATGTGGTCACCCCTGCGAAGCGGCCCCTTCCCGGGGGGCCTTGCAGCGAGCTATTTGTGGTGCGCCCTGGGGGATGGAAACACCAACAGCTTTGTTATTTTCGTAATCGCAAGCTCTTCAGCTGCCCCAAAACTGGAGGAACGGCTGTAATAACCACTTTGGTGCGGCTCCTCGTAGTCTGAGCCACTTCACTGGAGGAGCTGACTGCGTTGAAATTAGCCAGGAGAAATTATTTTACATAACTTAAAGGAAGCGAGAAAGCTCAAAACTTTCTCCTCCATCCCTGCCTGTCTCCTCCTCCCTTCAAGGAAGTCGGAGCCATTTGGTGACCTGAAAAGAGCCAGGGGCTGGTGGATCACGCAGCTCTGCAAGCCTTCGGGGAGCAGCAACCCCTCTGCTGCCTCAGGTCGCATCCAGCTCCCTCCCTGCAAGGTGCTCTGAGGAGGCTCAGAGGGGGAGACAGGGGCTGGCTGGGGCAGTTCGGGACTGAATTGGGCCAAGCACCACTTTAGAATGGCTCGTTTACCTACGTGTGTAGGAGTGACAAGATGAGCTTGTAAAACTTTCCGTCTCGTGTTTGCTTAGAGAAGCCTCAACTGAAATGCTCTGGAAATCCCCCAAATCTTGACCCACATGAAAAATGACTCCAGTTTAAACAACCCCCAGACTGACAATTTCAGAATCATCAAAACGGAACGTTTCTGATTGCAGCAGTCTCCCCAGTCGGTCTCTGTGTGGGAATGGGGGCTGGCAACACATACCGTGTCTGGAGTTTGCTTTTGAAGGAATTCCCCGTGGGATTAGCTTTCCTCTTGGTGTGCATCATATTAACTGGGAGATGTTCTCGACCAAGGAAGATGTTAGAAAGCACTGGTGAATTTTACCTGTTCTCTTATCTTCTCAGGTATTTTTTTTTTCTCTGAGGGTCACTGCTTGATCATATGCATGCCCAAGAAGGTTTGAAGAACTCAGATCACCAAGGGGCTGGCTCGTTTCTGCCCTGTGGGATATCATCCCTGTGAGGAGATTCTTACAGCCCAATGGATGGGAAACTTCACACGGATCAGATTGGGAACAGGAAGAAATGCAGAAATTATATTTTTTTAGACCCTGCCAGCAGAGTAAGTTAAGCAAGCCATGCTCATTAAGGCGAAGATGCTACTTGTCTTCCCATGCTGGTGCAGAATTGGGCAGTTCCCAGCTCAGGTACCTCCCAGCAGAGGACTTCTTGCACTGGGTTGTCCTTTATTAAAGCTTAGTGCTGAGTTCCTCAAGTTTTGTGCTATCTTCAATGAACTGTAAATAAATGCTGCCTGTCTCGCTTGGATGTTGCCCCAGGTCACAGCTGCGGGAGCTTGTGGTGAATTGCTGAGATGTGTGCAGGCTCCTCTCTGTGCTGCACAGCACCCTGGGCATCTGATTAAATCCCACCCAATGCGGCAGGTGCTGTTTGTTCACTCACTCGAGCGCTGCAAGACTCGCTCTCCACTTTTAATGTGGTCTTTGCAACCATAGCAGCTAATAGCATCATGATTAAACATGAGAAGGATCTTCAGAGCAGTGTGAACGTGCCAGTGTCTTTATTAGCATGGGGCAACAGGAACGGGGAGGTACTGGGAAGCATCCTGAAGGGCCTCTCCCTTCTTTCAGGGCTGATGGATTGGCAAGAAAAGAGGGCATGGGATTTACTTGGTTGTAGGGAGCTGGATTTGGGAGTTGGTGTCTTGGTCATGGGAGACACAGCCTGGTTTTATTTATTGCTAATGAGGATTCATTTAATAGCAATATTAGGCAGTTCTACACGTATTAAAGACCAAACCTTGCTCAGCTCTGCCTGGTGCCTCTAGCACTGCTGTGCACCCTCACCTTCTTGCTTGCTCTGTGTTGGGCTTTGCTAGTTTGCTGCATGTTGCTTTATATCCTGTGGCTGGTGCTCTGCTGTCTGGGGCTTGATTAAGTTAGCTGATGCTATGGGGATACAAAACCAATGAGGAGAAAAAAAATAACCCTGGAATGGTGCTTCCATTACCAAGTAAGCTGTTTCCCTGGCAACATGAAGTTCTTCTGATGCGACTGCTCTTGGATTGCCCTTCCCTGCCCTGAAATACCCCCTTGGAGCTGCTGAGGCAGCAAATGCTGCCCAGAGGCAATGGGAACCATCGCTGTTGGTACAGACCTGGACTGGGAAGCAAAAGGACGAGTTGGTGCAGCTGTTGGTGGATTATTATTTTTTATTATTTTTCCTGTTATGAGTCCAGATCTGCCCAATTTCCTCCCTGCCAGATCTGTCATTTTGAGCCTCCTCTCCTCCAGGTCTCTGCCTGTGCGTCTCTGCCACAGGACGCACGTGTGAATGTGTGGCAAAATGTTGTGCCAGCAAGTTGGAAGAGGTACTACAAATGCCATTCATTGTGCTGGCTGAAGTCCTAAAGAGCTGGCAAGCTCTGCATTTCCTAACACCATTTTTAAGTGTCAAAGCTGTATAAAAGCTTATCCAGCAATGGAGTCTCAATGGCATGGCTCTGATTAACAAGCTATCGTGCATTTAGCGATGCCTTTTACAGCTCTGCTTGACCTACGTGTCAGCAGTCCCCTTCCCTCGCCGCACGTGGCGGCAGCCGCAGCGAGCTGGGTGTTAACCACGGAGCCACCTTGGGCTTTGGGGAAGTTTTTGGAATTGCATCTAGCTGGTATTTACCTGCAATTTTCTCTGTTTGACTCCAGCAATTATGTTTGTCCTTTCCTCTGCTGATCTCTGCTTACCCTCAGTTCTGCTGCTCCCCTTGCTATATGAAGTGGTAGGCTAGATTATATTTAAAGCCCCTTTTATTTCTCCAGGGCTTGCTGGGCAAGGATTTATGAGTGTCTTAATTCCACAGTACTTGGGGCAGGGGAGTGCTCGCTTGCTTCTTGGTGGCCGAAAGAACTCCTATTATTTGAATGTGTTCTTAGTCTTTGGTATTTAGGATATTAGATTTGTTGGTTTGTTTGTTGTTTGGTTGTTTGGGTTTTTTTTAATTTAACTAATCATGCAACAGGAGCAATGATGTGCAAACAACATAGTACCCGAATTACCAAATACAGAGGTCCCAGATGAAAGAACACCTGAAGCCACAGATTCACTCTGTCCTGCTTCCCTATCTCTAAACACCATTTAGGATGAATATATGCTTTTAAACGTAGCCATGGCTCTGTCATCAAGACTGCACTGGACGAAGGGTAGGGACACACTAGCACAGTAAGTTCAGTCACCCAGCAAATCTCTGCTTCTGCTGGTCGCCCAGCTTACCAGCCATTGTATTTCAGTGGGAATTCCCAGGGCTTGCTCCTGGTTTTCCTTACTTCTTAAAGATCCCTATGTTGATGATTAAGGATTGCTATGGGTCTGTAATAGCTACATATGATTTCTTTTTCATGTAGGTGAGCTTCAAAGTTGTTTCAAATGAAGTAAAAATACAGCAGATCTTGCCTGTTAAATATTCCACCGCCCTGTGGTGTCTATGCTATTATTAGTAGGGAGGATTTTTGAAAGTGCTTTGCTGGCTCAATTCTTTTCTTGGTGAAGTCAATGGCAAACCTCTGCTTACCTTCAAGGGTAACAATAAGCTGCTATTGTGTCTAGCTGAAAATCCTACCCGTTGTGGGTAAAGTCAGGATGTCTTGCTGGTGTGTTGTGGCTGTTGCCTAAACAAAACACATCCTGAAGTATTGATAATAAATATTTTAGCAAAGACATTTCTGTTGCTTTGACTTTTTTTTTTTGTTCCATTCCAGCTGCATTATTCTAAAAGGAAGTAGCAGTGACATGGTAGAGAAATTAATATTCAGCTGATTTTTCCCCCGAGTAGTTACTGGAGTGGTCGCAAGGTGCAGTTTTGTTCATCCCATTCAAAAACAGGTCCCACAGCTCATGGAGGGAGCACTGTGAGGTTGTCCAAAGGCAAATAGAAAAGTGGAAAGAATAATTTGTGTGGGGTTTGGGGGTTGTGTTGGATCACTTTATATTCTGCGTGCTCGGTTTCAGATGAGATGTAAACTCAAGATTCTCCTCACCTGTGGTCATTAAATGTCTTACGGCATTTTTCATAAGACCAGGGGATCTTGGTGAAATCCCAACTCGATTAATTATATACTGCTTCCCTAAAGTTCTTCCTGCAGTTGCAAGCAGATGCAGCATCTTTCCCTCCTTTCTGTGTTGTCAATTAGAGTGCAGGCTTGTTAGCTGGTTTATTATCTGTTTCCTTTTTAAAGAGACTCAGAGGTGGTTTTGTCAGCACTGAATGAAGTATACAGTAAATAGTTTGTATACCGGAACATTGTGCTTAGGAAAGACTTTGGAAGATCTGTGGATGAAAATTTCTCTTTGTGTGCTTTTTTTTTTTTTTTTTTTTTCCCCCCTCCCCTTAATGAGGGCAAGCATAGCAAATATATCAAAGGTATCAACCACCACTTACCTGAGTCCACCTGTGGCTGGAAAAGCAGCCTAGGAACTCATCTGTGAGATGTGACTGACTTGTAAGCTTTCTTTTTGTCCTCCTGTGCTTGCATCTTCCCTTATCTGTGTGTGGTGGCAGGTAACACCTGGCTCCCAGTAACAACAAATCTCAAAGGGCTATGCTCAGCATGGTGGAAATGGTGAACGGGGCCTGCAGCAACGACAAAGACCCCCTGTTGTAGTCTAAAGGTTCCCAGACAACATTGTTGCGGCTCTGCAAAAAGTTTAGCCAGTAGTTCCATTAAAAAATCATTACTTATTTTCGTTCTTGAATTTGAAGGTAAAATTTGCAATTATTGCTATCGCAGTTCCACGATAAATGTGGACTTCCCTGTCCTAGGCACTGAGCAAACATGGTTCTTTGCTCTTTGAATGGGGAACTGGAAGCACTGGAGACCTTCACCTTGGGGCCAGTGCCAACTGCCATGTGGGATCTTGCTCATGTAATGCCCCCGGCTTGGCAAAAACGACAGGCAAATGGGGAACACAATGGAGTGAATGCCAATTCTGTGCAGTGACCTTCCCTCCAAACCACTCTTTAAATACGAATCCGTGAAACACGGGAATCTGTGGCTATCTTCTCTTGTTGCCATCAAATGCTTGTGTGCTTATACACATTCCCCCAGAAGAAGTAATTTTTTCTAGGTCTTTCTGATGCATCTGTCACCATCTGTCTCATGCGGGGCTTGCTGCTTTTGCTTCGTGAGCTGAAATAGAAGTGAAGTTATTCGCTTCTTGAAAGGGAGAAAACATCTCAGAGTGCTTTGTTACGTGAACAATAAGAGCTCCTGCCCACAGGCATTAGTGCAAGTGGTGAACAAGTTAGTTAATGATATTGAAATCAATGCTAGTGGCTTAGAATTAAAGCTCCGTTCTCCTTGCATTGACTCTGTCCTTCCCATTGCAGTCTGGGCCCTGCCAGACCTCGTGTGGAAGGCAGCCACTGCTGGGCTGCACTGCAAGCAAACGCCACAGTGGAGGTCGGCATTCGCTCGCCCTGAGCCCTGGCCAAGCCAGGGAAGCTGCCCAGCTCCACGTGTGGGTCTGGCATTGCACCCTTTGCACCAACCTTTCTCCCAAAGGCTGGGGGCCAGGGATTTGGGGCAACCTTAGGAGTTAAGATAATATTGCCTGGAGGATTTGGCAGCCCTGGTACAAGCAGGTGGGCAATATCGGGACTGATCCGCACCCGCGTACTGTTGGGGTCCTGGCGCTGACCTGCTCATCCGAGTGATGCTGGGAAGGGAAGACTTCTTGACACATTTGTGGCATGTCAAGCACAGCTCAGTTCTGGTAGCTTCTCCCACCTTTGACTAATTGCTGACCTGACATCTTTCTGATAGTGACCTTGTTTCAGCTAGTAATTCAAATATCTTTCAGTGTCAGAAATAATAAGTGCCACAGTGAGATGAACAAGCAGAGCTTAAGTTGAGCACAGATTAATGGGGTTTTAATATTCCTAATTTAATCACTCCTTTCTGTCTGAATGTGTGCAACATGATGTAGCAGCTAATTATTTTTTTAACCATGATGAGGATCTTTCCTAATCATTTTTATATTTAACATGAATGAAGGGAGGGCAGTGATTAATGAGGGAATAAATCTTACGAAACAGAAGCAAGCACATGATCAGTTAAAAATACAGCTGTCTGATTCCCCCCCCCCCCCCCCCCCCCTTTCCTTGTACTGCAAATACTTAACCAGCTGCACCTTCTCAGCTTGATAGCTAGCTGTCTTCAGCCCTAAAGAAAGACCAGAAACTTTTCTTATTCCTCTGGTAGTTCTGCTGGCATCTCTCTGCGTGATCATCTTTGTGATGAATGCAGAATTATTTTTCTTGAAAAAAAAAATAAAAAAAAAAATGCCCAACTAGATACGTTAATGGTTGGATAGATGTCTTTTCAAATATTTGTTCCTGACAGGGTGTTTGGAATTGCAGATGAGAAGCAAACCAGCTCTCAGCATCTGTCTGTTGCTACTGTACGTTTCCATTGTGTGAAGCAGAGACAAAGCCAGGCAATTCAAAGCTTAAGTGGATGCTCTTGAGATCTTCCCCCCCACCCCCCCACCCCTTCCCTCCTTTTTCCCACATTTGGCTGCTTCTCTTCTCTCTAAATTCTATTTTTTCCTCCATCCCTCAACCCCCATGTGCTGGTTTTGGGAGTCTGTCTTCTCCCTGCAATTCCTCCCCTCCCTCCCCCTCAAGTCCCTTTGTACATCCTTGCTGACTGGTAATTTTAGGGTTTTTGCTGAGCTCTCAGGCTGTAGGATAGCTCAGGGTTGAAGGTTATGATGATGAAAGGTGTGGTATGGGGCTTTTTCCCACCGTTCGAGTGCAGCTCGGTAGTTTGTAATTAAGTGTCAGTCGATCACAAGTCCGACGTGCGTAGTCTGCAGTCATGGTTTTGTTGTTACAGGGTTGTTGTGTTCACTGGCTGTTTTGGGGAGGCTTATTTGAGCCTGGCACGGCACATGCTGCAGTGAAGCCCTTGGCTCAGCCAGGCAGTGATGGCTCACGCAAACTGAGCCCTCTGCTGAAGATCTGGGGTTTGCTCATGGAAAGCTGTAGCTGTGAACCCAACAGTGCCCCTTGGTTAACTATGGCCATGAATAATCTGTAGTATAATCCAGAAAAGATTTGGGGGTTTGCTGGGATGTTTTGATTTTTGTTTTGTTTTTCAGTTTGTTTGGGTTTTTTTGATGGGGAGACTGTGCAAATGCTCCATTCAGCCATGGAGATGATTCAACGGGTTTCTCGGCAGCGCAAGGTCATTTTGGATGCGTCTCTTCTCAACAGCTAACAAGCAGAATTTTAATAACCGATCAAGATGAGCTGTGCCGGAGCAGTCCTGGCAGCCACCCTCTAACCTTGGTGTCTTCTGCAGATTGTAAAATTGGTCTAATTGTCTAAAAAAGAAAGATAGGCTTAAATACAACTTCTGTTGCTTAACACATTGTTGTTCCTTGCTTCTTGAGTAATGAGCACGAAGATCAGGGAATCAGGGTTTCAGGCACCAGTGACACATACCAATGGCTTGATGAATGCTTGGGAAGTTTGGGATCCTGTCGTGCAGTGCTCTGTACAAGCAGGCAGAGTCCTGAAGGGCTGTGGGCTAATGCAGTGTGGAGACATGGGCAGAGGGGTGGGAGAATGTAAGGAAATAAGAGAGTGTGGTGGACCAGTTCCTAAAATTGGGGGGGGGGGACGTTCTGCTGAGGCACGTAATTAAAATTTTGCTCTTGCAGATCAGGTCTAGTTCTTGCAGCATAAACATAATTCAATCAAAGGAAAAGCAGAGGGAAGATGGTTGTTTGCTGATCTCAGATAGGTAATGCACGTCACGAGCAGATGTTAGCTGGCAAGATCCTGTTTACATGAGCCCGCAGCTAGCAGCAAAGATCCTTCCCTTGTTATGGGAAGGGAGAGGCTCAAATCAGGAGCAAAATTGTTTCCAAACAGTTTTTTCTCTAACACTTTTTTTCATGAGGTTTCTTCGGCCACTTTCTGTAGCACTGCAAATGGCAGTGGCATAATTGCATTTGTCTTCCAAACTGTCTTTCCTTGAGGGCAAGCTTCACTTTGGCCTTGATTCGATTGTGTACTTTTAATCTTGAAGAAAAATTAATGCATAAGTATTCATTACAAAATTGCATTTTATATGGTCAACGTCCCCTCTTATAATTACAGGTTCCAGCTGAATGTCATTTCTTGTCTCTATACTTCCAGCTCCCTTACAGCATAGGCGTCTCGTACTCCTGAAGCTTCTCCGCATTCATGTAATAAATAAATAATCACACCTTTTCTGCTGTCAAAGCTGAAAGCATGCACAGCTCTTTGCCACAAGATACACTGGGACTGCAAGGTACAACATTTCTTAATTAGACTGACCTGAGGTGGTTGGGGTTTGTTCTTTTTTTTTAAAGTAGCTTCATTAGCTCAGGAACTTAATTGCAAATGACTAGACAAGCTCTGGTCTTGGTTACTAGGAAAGGTTAGAGCGTTTCTCACTGGGGATTAGATCCTGTGAGACATTTTGCAGCTTGATTTTTGCAGGGAAGGTTTCAGGTGTGCTCAGAGCATCTTAGTGCTAGGCTCAGAATTAGCAAAATAATTAGAAGTTCAAAGCAGAGATGGGGGTTGGGTCAAATCCCAGCCAACCTTTTTGATCTTACAAGCCATGCTACAAAATCTGTATTGGGTTGGGAGAAATGGGACATGGAAAGGGAGCTCTGGAAGCAGAACTGGGGGATGGCAGGTTTCCACGCTGCTGTGTTTGAGCATGGGGAGCAGCTGAACATCTGGCTGGGCTGGAGGGCCAGCTGCCAGCAGAAGTCTGCTGTCTCTGCTGACTGGCTCCCTACCGCAGAGGGGAATCGCACTGACCTGCAGCCCTCATGCCAGCACAGCTCTCTGTATTGATGCGGTCCTAGACTAGAGGTTATGGCTGAGCTACCTGGTGACCAAAAGTCACGGTGGCCTCTCTCACTTGGTCTGTGTCGCAGAATTAATCTGTCGGTAACATCCCTGGTGTGATATCACTATTAATAGTATCATTAATGCAGAACCTTTGCAGCCTCCATGCTTTTTGGGGTTGTCTTTCTTGACCTCAAGAAGAAGTCATCTTGAAACGGGACTCTGCAAGGAAAGGGAGAACTTGGAGAGTCACTGTGAAAGGTTTGCATGTTCCTGTGTGGTGGAAGCAGGTGAGACAGTTACCTGCTATGGAAGGCTCCTGAGGATCTGAAAATTTTGAAAGAGGGTTACTTTGTGTTCACCAATATGTCCTATCTTTTCATGCTCTGTACCTGGTACTGATATAGAAGCCGTTCAAAGACCTGTATTCAGGTATTCTAGGTGATGATTTTTCCTACTATACTTTACCTGCATAAAGCAAGGTTTGGATTTCTGCTGACCTTCAGTCCCTCTTCCTATCTACCTGCTGCACTTGGTATTTGTATGTGAAAGCAGGGATGGCATCTGCCTGGTGGAGCTTTGTGCTGGTGGTCTCTGCTTGGTACAATGAGGCAGCAGTCGTGATGGGAGACTTCTGATCTCATCGCTTGTAAAAGTGTGCTGAGAATGATGTAGCAAATGCAGCAAAAGCACCGGTTTCCCTTGCACTGCCCAGCTCTGTGTTGATTTGCCTCAGAGCAGAAGCCAGCCTCTCCTAGGGTCAGCCCATGGGACAGACGGGGCAGTGGCTGTTCCCACTGCTCTCTGCCCTTTGCAGAAGCTGCCAACAAGGTGCCTGCTGAGATGGAAGATATTATGGTTACGTTAAGGCAGTTGCAATGCAACCAAGCTCTACATCTCCCTCTGCAAAACTGAGCACAAAACTGAAGGCAAGTTTCAATCTCTCTCAGCCAGAGAGGTAACCATGCTATTTGTCTGAAGGCAAGAGGATCTGTGACCTTATTTCTTCCTTCCCCTACTCTTTTGGTCCTCCAGACTGTAAGAAGTCCGAGTAATTCATGTCCCTTATTAGTCTGTGCCGGGGAAGAGGGTTTTGAGATGCTTGTGTGACACCCGAGTTCTGCCACACAACAAATATACTCGAAAGGCTGTGTCGTATATAACCCACTTGAAGCGAGAGCATTCAGGTAAGGAAATGAAAGGCTGCAGGGCTCAGCTGTGCAAGAGGAAAATAATTAGGGCATGTTTATCTCATGCTCAAACCTACAGAGGTGAAAAGCAAGGGATGGGAAGACTGGTTCAAAGGGAGCTGGGGGTGGGGAGGGCAGGAAGGAAAGGACCTGACATGGGAGTGAATTAAACCTCTCCAAAAGACTCGTATCATTGGGATAAATTCCCCCTCCCTCCTTGCTCCTGCTCTAATAGAGGATGATCTCTGCCTTGCTGGCTTTTCCTTTCAAGGTCTCAGGACCTGTTGTTTTCCAAAGGTTAAAGCCCTGGAGCTACTGAGGGAAGGGTACACTAGTTAAAAGGTGCCAGGTGAAGAACATCTATATTTCTAGGAGTTTCAGGTTTGCTAGCATAAAAGGGAGAAAAATATCTACAAAATACAAAATAAGCCTTTGGTTCTTTTTCTTTTTTTTTTTTTTTCCCCCCCAACACAGCTGAGTTCTGACTCAGATTTCCACCTGATTTTTATATTTTTCTTTAGACCCTCCCTCCCCACTACAGAGAGCTGAGTGCACACATGATCACAGCCAGTGTAAAACCACTCTGTGGAGCTGTAGTTTCTTCTATCACTGTCCTGTCCCAGGATCAGGTGATGGAGACTACATCAGAGCAAAGAAGGTTGAGCAGTGCCACGTGGAGCTCTGGCTCTTCCTTCCCCCTCTTTCTGCACTGACCCAAAGAGGTGCATGGAGTTCACAGCAGTTCTTGCAGACTTGCTCAAATCAAAACGCTTGGCACGTCCTTCGCTTGCTCTGTGCTGTTTGCTCTCAAGCTGCCTGTTCTTTCTGGTCTTCAGATCTGGCTTTCATGATTTGCACAGGCACATATCAGAGCAAATACAGCCCTTGCCAGTCTGCAGGTCTGGTTCAGTGGCAGAACCCAAGAGAGAATATTTTCATCCCAGGCTTTGCCACAAATCTCCCGAAGCCCTGAAGAGTTTGTGATTTCTCTCTCTCTCTCTTTCGGCTTGCCTTTGCCTTTTAGGGCTTCATGTTCTCCTTGCCATGCTAACACATGCTGGTGCAGGCTGTTCCTCTGGCATCTCATAGCTCCACTCTGTTGCTGGTCCCCGTTTTTGCAGAGGGTTGCAGGAGGGGCTCTGTGCGCAGGGTGAGGATGCTGGCTCCCCAGAGCAGGAGGATTGCTGCTGGGTGGGCACTGGGCCGCTGGGGCTGTCACCTCCATGGATGCTGGTGATTGCTGGGGGCCAGGGGAAGGTCTCCACCGGTGGTTTGACAAACCCCTGCCAAGAGCCTGCCCAGCCCGGACGGGTTGTTCAGAGGCAGTCCTGGGAGAAAAGCTTGAAACTGATGCTGTGACTGTTGTGAGTTTGGAAATGTAGTTACTCCTATCTTTGGATAACAGTGACAAGGTGAAGAGGAAGACAGGATGGGATTTTTAGTTAGAAGGATCATACCCTGGCTCTAGAGACTTGTGCTTTATCTCCTCCCCTGGAAATGCAGATTTCCGCGCACAGCTCTGAGGTTCTGCTGCTTCCCTGCTGCCTCCTGCGCAGTAAAAGCAGAACTGGGTGTCTCTTCATTTGCACAGCTCACCTTTATTTTTGGCCAAAAAGATAATCTGTTTAATCCTACCATATCCTCCATGAGAGGCAGCTTCCTACATCAGTTCTGTGCCCCTGAGGGTAAAGAATTATTCAAGGCATCAAGCCTGACCTGGATTTTGTGTGATGTGATCGCATCCAGAGCATGGAAATCCATGCGATCAAATGGCAAATCTCTGAGCTTTGGCAGATATGCCTCCTGCTCTGCAAAAGCATGTTGCCATGGCTACATCTCAGTGTGAGCATCTCTCTCCTTATCCCAACGCCGTTTCTTCTGCCAGGGTCGCTGCCTGAGCTCAGAAGCCCACCCTGTCGCAGGCAGTGTTGGGCTGGGGCACGGCAGGAGCACAGAGGCAGTGGGTAGCAGGTAGCAAACAAGCTCCTCGTTTGAATCAGAGGTGGGTGAATTGTTGCCAATGACTCCTTAAATGGAAAAAGCAAGCCCAGCAAGAGCTTGAAATACCTGTCAAAAATGCCACCTCTGTTTATGACTTGGGAATAGAGAAAGTGAAAAGCAAACGGGAGCTGGTTGCATTGAGAGCTGGGAAACCTGAGCTCCAGCTCTGCCCTTCCTGACAGGTGGCAATTCGAGCATCTCTGCGTGCTGCAGTCCCCTGCATCGAAGGGGTGACAGTTACCTGTCACCTAAAGGTAGCTCCTGATTTATAGATGAAAGTCACTGAAACTACATTTTAGGCTGAGTTACTTTTGTTCGGAGAGCAGCTCCCCTATCACGCAACAACAGTTGTGGTTTTGTGCCACAAAAAATAGCCTGATCTGTTTAGAGGCTATCAAGCAGAAAGACAGGAAAGCTCCAAAAGTAGTGGTGTGTGTTTGGGGGAATGTTACTGCTGGGGTGCCTAAATTTCCTGACCGAGCATGAAGATCCTATGTAAGGCCACGGGACCCATATCGCGTGTCAGGGCTGAAAAGCCCAGGGTGGTTCTTGGCTGGGCATAACGAGAGTTATTAGTTATTAGTGCTGGGCTGGGAAGAGGGTGTGGGGCTCCCACTGCTTTGCTGTAAGGCAACTGGTAGCAAAACTCTGCACCTTCGCAGGATGTTTATAGTGCCAAGTTGGTCCCTATTTAGTTCAAGGGCTCGTATTTTTCCCAGCAATCCCCACTGAACACGTGTTATCTTGCTTGGGGACATCGATGGGAATGACATGAGTAAGTTTGCTGCCCAAAAGAATTGTGCATAGAGGAAAAATCAGGTTGTCCGAGGCCAAAACCTACTAGCTGCGTTTTGAAGTCTCATGTAGGTAAGGCGTGTGTAGTCACTAGCGCATATCCAGTTTAACAACGCCTGGATCCTTCTGGCATATCTTCAGTGCAATGAGTCCAGAGCTCATTGTCCCCGGTCGACGGAGAGGGGGAGGCATTGCCAGAAGGTGAAACGTGTTAAATGGGCTCAGCTGCCCAGTCCTGTGCCATGTGTACCTCATCCATGCTGGATGCCACCAACTGTCTACATTTTGTAAGGCAACTGCTGGCAGTTCTGGGGAAAGCTGATGACTTGTGCCCTGCACAGGCTGGTACCTGCCAAGCATCTAATGCATTTCCTGCTCGTGCTAGTGCTGCAGCAGGAGGGAAAATGCTTTGGATGAGAATCTGTGTGCTCCAAGCAGCTGCTTTGTGCATTAACTTTATCCCCCAGGAAGGGGTCTGTAACACTGGTCTGCAGGGTCTGGAGAGCAAGAGGTTGCTCCTCTTCCCTTTCTGCTTCTTTCTCAGTATGAGTGATGATTGAGGCTGCAGTGAAGATGCAGTGCTGCTGCTGCTGCAGAGCTCCCATCTCTTCTGCCAGCCTCTTCTATACCTGGTGTGTGTAACCAGAGAGGTCTTCAGGGCTGGGGATGAAATTTCCCCAGCATCAAGGGCAGAAGAAATACAAGAAAGAACTTAGGGCAGTTGGGAGGAATCTATTTTCCCCCACTCCCCAGATATCGGGAGTTTCTCCTGAAGGGAGATTGAAAGCATGTGTGTCATCTTCTGGTTTTAATTGTGTATTCTAATATGATACTGCAATATAGGCGCTTATTAAAGTAGCCTTCTACTGCCAGAGTCGCTGTGTTTGATAGAAACCCCAGAAAATCCCCTGAGCCGCGATGTGGGAATCCAATTCTTTTCAGTTGATGAGACTGTAAACACATTTCCTTGGATTTGCAAGAACCATAGCAAGAGTTTCAATCATATGAATAAAGCAAAAGAATATCTGATGAGGAATATTCCTGCTTTGCATATTCAAAACTTGCAGCCTTATTCTTAGGCAGCATCTTTTCAAAAGAATGTACCATAAAGAGGCAAAAAAGCATTGCCCAGGGGATTTAGGCAAAGATCCTCCAAAACTAGCACAGTGGGGGGTATTGTCTCCATCAAATGTAAATCATCCAAGTTAGATACCTAAATTTGGAGCCCAGGCACCTGCTGTGGCCAGTAGTGTCTCTACAGACAGCTCTTGCTCCCAGTTCAGTGCCCAGTGACCCTACTGAACTTAAAAATTTAGCCTAAAGGAGCTTTGAGTTGGGGTGAATACCCCGCCACATGAGTGTCTGTGCAATGCTAGGCTGTTGTGGGTGACCTCGAAGATAACTCTGCCATTTGTCTTGAGCTGAACCCCCAAATTCTAGTACTTTCTGTTTCACTGAAACTGGGTGTGTTTCCTTCCCATGCAAATTTGGCCTGGTTGCTTCAGTAGGAAGAGAGAGCTATAAATATAGAGATAATCCGATCCACAGTCTTTGCTATATTGAATGAGAAATCCCGTAATACCAGATACCTGATACTTTTTTTTTTTTCCTCTTTGTACCTTAAAAACAATTGGCAGCAGCTGATTCTAAAAATGAATCCTGTTTTGATGAAAAGGTTCTTCATTTCCAAGCTACTTTTTCTGTCTCTTGTGTTTAAGTTTCTTTACCAGCTGGCCTATAGAGTTCCTGTGTGGCTGGCTGAAAAATGTGGCTTGTTATACCTCCCTTCTCCATGCCCTTTGGTAATGCTTTTTAAAAACAAAACAACTGTATTCCAGATTTTTAACAATTTTCTTGGTCAAAGCATATTCCAAAAATGAAGCTCTTGTCTCAGTTTTTAGATCTTTAGGAAAACAAATATTAATCCAGCTTTTTAATTTATCTGCCTATTGAAATCTATATGCAATTTGCCAAAGAGGCAAAATATTTCCCTTTTCAGCACTGTTGGTAAGTTTTGATAAGAGTTATATTTATTCCATGAAGACAATGAGATTGAGGAGCAGAGAACAGCATGAGGAAGTCTTGCTGCTGGTGTGATAACTTCTTTCCAGATGAAGCCAGTCTTATATCTCGGTTTGGCACTAAAATGATGACTTCAAGGACTGTTGGTATCTTTCCCCAGCCCTTTGGTGTACAAACTCGTTAATGTGCAAGAAATTGTACATATGCAAATAGGTGGATGATAAGCAGCCAGCTGGCCCTGCATTGATCCCCTGGCATTTTGGCTTCTTCCCACTTTCACCAAGCTCTGCCCGTGCCACTTTTCTAGAATCCGCTTGATCGGAGCATCTTACAAAGCCTTAAATGGAAGATAGTAGCATTTCTGATCTCATTTTCCAGTATTTCAGCTGTGCCATAATCTATTTACCACACAATTTGTGTCACTTTGATAAGCGGCTGCTTCAAGACTGCATTTATTAAAATCAAGAGCAGGGAGAGCTTTCAAGTCTCTCAAGTGTTGTAATAAATGTTTGAAATTAGTCATTACAGTGTTTGCCATGGTTCATATCATAGACTCTATCTAAATGACAAATGATCACAGCCTGGACATGCACTTTTTTTTTTTGGTGGTGCGTTCACAGCGGGATGGAGATGACGTTGGGCTAGCCCAACCCGAAACAGCAGAAATCAGAGCAGGGATGGGAAGGGAGGAGTGGAGAAGAGGGAAGGTTTCAGTGGGAAACCTTATCAGAGTCTCAGGGCAATGGCTTTGAGCAGAGACGTGCTGGCTCAGCTCTTACTTTCCTGGCTAAAAATGAAATAAATCTGAAAAACAGCCAAAAGCCCAAAGAAGAATCTACGTACTTTTTGCAACGCAGAGCAATTGGTTGTTACGGTGTCTGGATTATGCAAAGTTTGGCTCTTTCCCCATCAAACAGCTCCAGTACAGGAAATTCACCTTGTTGCTGTGTTACAGATGGCTTCTTAATGTGTGCTTTCCTGGCCATGGTTTTGTTCTGATATGGGCATTTAAGAAGAAAAAAAAAAGCCAACAAAACACCAATCCGAAAAATCAAACAAAAAAACCCCCTTTGCTAAATATAGTTATACGTATGTGTATGTACATATTCACGCATATATACACATAGACGTATTAAACACATACAGCATAGAAAAGAGACAATTATTAAGACAAATATTCTGTCTCAATTCATTTTGTTCTTCATTTTCCCATCAGGAATGTAATAGCTAAATTTATAGTGTTGAGTCTGGGCTATAAATTCCATTATTTTCAGCGACTATATCAATTACATCCCTTGAAAGGGACCCCAAGGCAAGGGGAGAAAACTGGAGACAAAATCTTCAGAAGGGAGATGCAGGAGGTGGAGGGGAAAAGCATCCCCTCCCCTTTTTTTCTTCTTACTCGTTACCAATAGCCAGCACCTTATCCCTACGTAAAAGTCTGCTTAGTTTCTTGGTGATCCAGCACACAGTGTAACCAAGATCACAAGTGTGTCACTGCAGAAATAATTGCAGTACTACACACACAGTTGCTGACTTAAAAGGGGAGCAGGAAATGGTCTTGTCTGAATATAAATGGTATTTATTTTGAAAAAACATCAATTATTGGAAAAGAAAACAATGCCCTTTTTTTGAAAAGAAACTGAAATGAGTAAACTACTCATCTCTTGTCCTTGAGCCGAAATATTTTTTTTTAAAGGGTTTTTGCACTGGGACAAGCTTGAAAAGGGGAAAGCGCAGTATCAAAGAGCAGTGTGCTGAGGTGAGGAGTTGTTTCTCTGGCAATTCCTATGACTTTTTTAAGGGTTCTACTACTTCTCCTTCTCTCTTAGTGCAAATGATCGAATAATGTTTGCTGCAGGAGGCCGAGTGCTCTTAGTTTGTATGGAGACGCCTGTTGAGAATGCATTGCTTACTATGGGACTGGATTTTTTTCAGTGCCTCTCACCACATTGCAGAGGTAGTCTGTGAAAGGCAGGTCAGATATTAAGGGAACACTAAAGCAGAAACCTGTTCTTGTTAATATGAAGGAAAAGGAGCCCGTGCCAGGTGTTGAAGAGCTGAATAGTGCTGCACATCCAAAATGGTTTAAAACTTTGTCCCACATGTGTGCCAAACTAACTTCTTAATGTTTCAGAAAAAAAAAAAATCTCATTAATATTTCCAAATGGCACAGGCTGCCGGGCTTCCCTGTAACCGCACAGGAGAGCTGTGTAAAGTCCATCTGTGTAATTATTTCAGGTCCCTTCTGCTCTGGAGCTGTATTTATCTTCATGCCCATCTAATGGTATGCAGCATTGTATCTTAGCTTGAATAGCTCTTCTTCCTCGCCCCAAAGTTTACACCCTCAGTAGATTTATTAGCAGTTTCTTCTGTCCTCAGCCTTTGCTTTAATTGGCTGCATAACTTTAAACTGTTTTAATCTCTCCTTGTAGGATGGCCTTTCTGCTCCCCCCAGGTACCTTTGTAGCCCGTGCCTCTTCTAGTTGAAGGTTGATGTGACTTTCTCGGACACAAGTGATGAGAGCTGCTAGACGTCCCTATGTCTACTAGAAATGCTATGCCTGATGCCTTCAGGCGTCACGCTGGTCTTCCAAGTGGTGAAATTCCCAGTTAGCAGCAGAAATTCTTGTTTATTCCCCAGTGCATCTTCAGATGGCCAGGCAAGCACACATCTTCAGAAAGGAGGATGCAGGAGGTGGAGGGGAAAAGCATCTTCTTTGGACATGCTCCAACACCTCAATATCTTGTAGCGAGGGACCCAAAACTGAACACGGTATTAAAGGTGCGGCCTCACCAGTGCTGAGTACAGGGGGATGATCACTGCCCTAGTCCTGCTGGCCACACTGTTTCTGTACAAGCTGGGATGTTACTGGCCTTCTTGGCCACCTGGGCACACAGCCAGCTCTGACCCCAGTCCTGAGCTCTCCTTGCTTGACCTGGGCCTCTTCCAGTTCTCTACTGCCCCGGCACCTGCCCTGGTGCCCTTCTGCACCTTTCCTTGGTGTGTGTTTGTTTTTCTTATGCTGTGGTCAATACCCTCAAAAACATTAAATAAGATGAGTTACTGGGTATCTCCATCAAGAATTTCTTTCCTCCCAGTGCTATGCCCTTCAGCTTCCGTTGAGACTTTCACCCATGTCACAGCTTCTGCTAAATCCTGTCTTCTCAAGCCTAGCTAATGACAAATGCTCTATGGAAATTTGGATGAAACCTGCTGCATCTCATTTGCCTAGAAAATCTTTCAAGGAAAGACAGCAGGTTGTGATTCTTAAAAAGAGATTGGGGGGTGCGGTATGTTGTCCTTCTGATAAATATTGAAATTAATGAAGATTGCTGATGGATAGTATTGCGTACCGGAGTCCTTTGTTTCCCCCAGTATAAGATGGATGGTGGTATCCAGTATTTCCTCCATGTTTCTGTCTTGCAGAATTGTCCACCCTGTCGTTCAGCTCTCCACTCCTGAGCAGAAGCTGCCAATTTGTGCCAATTGCAATTTCACACCTCCCCCATTCCTAGTCTGAGAGACTTGGTCTTGTGATTTTTTTTTTTTTATATATATTAGTTTATAATTAAAGGATATTGTATTGAAACCATTAAGATATGACCTGCCTTACCTCCATAAATATTTTTTTTTCCTACTTGCTGGGAAGGCTTTAAAAACATCCTCTTGGAAATTCATGCAGATGATATTTAGACATGCAGATATGCACTCCTGTTTTGCATGAATGTTTGACCTTGGGCAGAGCTGTTCAATGCAGGATGGATGTGTTGTGGCTGCATTTAATCATCTGAAGCAGAGATGAAGCCTTGAAAAACCACATAGACCCAATTCCCAATTCCCAGCCTCTGGATGGTAATGAACTTCTGAGAAATAGCTAATCAATAAATTGAACAAAAGACTCAGGCAGCTAAACCACTTTGTCAGGGCCTTAATTACAATTGCAGAAATAAATCGGGAGGGGGGTGGCGGTTGGGAGCCTTTGCCAGACAAAACTAACCCTTTACTCTCACGAGCTAACCCTTTACAAACTGAGCAACCTGTGTTTGCATGAACGCTGTGTCTTTGTGCATGCATTCACAGGGATCTCTGGGTGGGCAAATGACCCAAAACATGCTGTTGCCTCATGCCGCAACATGACAGTTTGGACTGTCCCTGTCCTGAGGAGCTGGAGTGAGATTGTACTTAGCAGGAGGGAGATTTGGGATCATTCCACAGGGAAGATATGAGGTTGATCCAAAGCTGCAGGCCGTGCCAGTGCAAGCTGGGCTATTTTACTTGGGGAGAAAGCTGAAGACTTAGGATCACATCCAACCAGCAGGATAAGGAAGGACATCTGAGGACAGATACGAAAGATGGGAGCCAGGCCAGTAGCCTGGGTGTCTCACCCTCATATCCCTCAGGCTGATTTCCCAGTAGTCCCAGCCCTTGCCAGCAGCAGGAGTGATGGAGCCGGGGAAGCCGGCATGGAGGCTGTCGGCTAAACCCTCGGAGGCTTGCTTGTTCTTGGCGCAATTATAGCAGCAGGCATTTCACGTGCATGTCTCCTGGCAGCGCGTGCTGGAAAACAAAGGGATGTATCCTTGGGGATTGTCTTGTAGATGTGGTTTTGCCTTAAGAAATATTACAGAATAACAACGCGTCCAGGTTGATGCAAGCATGCTGAGTCTGGATTGCGTGCAAGAGGGTGGATGTGTGTGTCAGAGGCTAGAAGGGCACATGGTGACAAGGAAAGACAAAGATGTTGAGGGGCTTTGGGCTTTTTGAGCGGGGCTCTGTGGTCCAGGCACCATGCTGCTAAATCACTTGCCCTTTGGGGATCTGGAGAAGCGGTAATGCCTTAAAGGAGTGCATCCTTGGGTGCGTGAAGTATTTAAAACCAGACAGAATGGACCATTTCATGGGACAGATTTAAAGCCTGAGTAAGCTGCAAGAGCTGGGTTGCGTCCCGTGTGAGCTGCTCCTCACCCTTGCAGGGGAAGCCAGTTGGTAACAGGCTCAGCGCCCTGCTCCTCCTTGCTTTCCGCA
The DNA here is from genome assembly GCF_929443795.1 of Astur gentilis. NCBI lineage: Eukaryota > Metazoa > Chordata > Aves > Accipitriformes > Accipitridae > Astur > Astur gentilis. Next base: position 31,589,748 of record NC_064889.1, read on the forward strand.
GGCCTTGGGCTTAGCAGAAAAGAGGTTTCTTTGTTTCCTTAATGGAAATCCCATTAAGATTGGGTAATGGTAAGACAAGATGGTCGCTTTTGAATGGCCATTCATTGCAGGTGGGTGGCTATAGCTGCTCTGATCCTCAGGGCTAAATGAAACTCGGCCACCTTCTCCCAGAAGGCAACCATCAGCAGCAAGAGCTCAGAGTACACCGGGACCATGGGACCCCATTTCTCTGTTGCAGACACTGAGGAGGGGATCTACACTAAATAGCATCCCCAGAAACCCACAGTCCAGGCGCAGCGACTGGTGGGGTGTCTGGGGGGGACAGTACTGAGATAGCCTGTATGAGCCTGGGAGCAGCCGATCAGAGTGATGGGTGGCAGTAGCGTAGGCTGCGGGTACCGTACACCCAGGATGCAGTTACCCTCCAAAGCAGGGTAAGGACAATCTACTTTCCTGTTGGTAATGGGTCAGCTTGTGCTTACCTCCAACAGTGGGAAATTTGGTTGGGTATGAATACTCCTGTATTTGTAAGAGATCTATATGGCTGGGGAGAACGTGAATTAATGATCGCCTCAGAACCCTCCCCCCAAACCTTAACCCCAGAGTCTGCAAAAGAAAAAACCCCAGGTGCCATAAACTCTGTAGCAGCCAGAGGACATCTCAGGTTGTCAAACTCCAACACATTTTAGTGCTTTGCTGGCTCAGGGCCTCGCTGAAGGAGCAGTTAGCACCTCTGCTTTCCTGCCAGCCTGGCTCCTGTTCCCTGCCTTTCTCATGGAGCCGGGGAATTGCTCTGTAACGAGGCAGCAGGCACTGCCCATGACATGAAACCGCTGGGAATAAGATAGCTTTCTGTGAGCTGCTCTGCCTTTGTGCCCAGGTTCTTCTTGAAGCAGCAGATAAATCTCCATCTCAGCGCAGCGGCAATGCTCACAGAGCAGTCCCCGGGACATGAGTGAGTTGCTGCTGTCGGCTCTGTGTTTACTGCACAGATAAAATATTTACAGCTCCATCTTTGGTGTAAGATGTGACTCTTCCAGTACTCATGAAGGTCACTGGAAAGTCAGTAAAATTTATTGATGGTTTATAGCACTTTTGTGCTGGAAAGCAAGGTTACAGTATTATGTACCTACACATGGCAGGCAGGGACAACTAGAGAGAGGCAGGAGAGGCGAAGCAGAGCAGCTGGGTGTGTGTCGTTGGCTTGGGCCCCCAAACCTGTGTGTTATTTTTTAATTAAATTATAAACTCCATGTAGCAGAGCATGTGCCGGGCTCCGAACAGGCTGCAGCCCCATGTCTCAGTAGCTGAGCCAATGAAACATTGGCTGTGCCAATGCTTACTCCTTCAGAGGGAGCTGGGGGTTTGTTTTGTGTTTATGACTGCCTCTGCACTGGTGTTTGCATAGGGAAGTCACATTCTGCCGTGGAAAGAGCAATTGTGCCATGCCTGCCTCTCACTTTTCATTAACTGTGATTTCTGTTAATAGCCTAGAATTAAGATTGCATTGTACCAGGCGCGATAGCAATATTTATCATGAAGGTGGCTTCTGCCTTGGAGAACTAGGAGCCCTCTGGATATGTAGGGACCTTTTCCAACAGGGCTGAGAGCAGCTGGTAGAGTTTTGAGGTCTCTGGTGTCTCTGCAGCGTGCTGTGGGCAGGGCGGGCTGTGCTCAACCCCCTCTGAAACATGCTCTCTTCAGGCATCTCGCTTCCCTCTAGACTGGTCCTGCGCACCAGAAACTCTCTCCTGCTTTAGTCTTCTCCTGCTCTGAAAAGATAGGAGCAGGCGGATGGACATTTGTCACTCCCTCTGTATGGGCCTGCACGTGTAAAGGGCGATGAGATACCAAGGTGGCTTTTGGAAACCTCCTGTCAGACGTGTTTTCCAGGCGCCCGTGAAAATGACTTGGCAGCACATGCAAGATATAATGCCAGCCCACAGAAAATGGGTTTAGTGTGTCTGTCTGCAGTGACAGAGAGGTCAGATTAGCTTTGCACTCATTGCGTTTCCATTTGGTGTCTCTGGTCCTCCCGTAGATGGGCAGGGTAAAACGCTCTGTGTGCTTTCCCTTTCAAATAAACGGAGAAGGATCAACAACGCCTGTCGTTGTCAAAAGCTACATGTGGGAGAGGGCACGCAGGTCCTAAACTCTCCTGAAACAGAGCAGCTCCCTGCTTTGTTTTTTGCAAAATTATTTGCATTTCAATGAACCACGATAAAAACGGGGTATTTGGGGCTCATGGTACCTCTTCTCATCAGGTTGTTTGACACAGCAGCAGCGAGTAGAGGAGGATTCCTTGAATTGCAGGAACAAACTCAGAGGTAGCTCAAATAGAGCAGGTGATAGCCAGGTGAGTTTGTAGGTCAGGGCAGAGCCGCTAACGAGAGCAACAGACATGGAAACTTGCCTTTTTCTAAGCAAAAACATTTGTGTTCTAATGTGAAGCCTCTAAATGCTCCAGTAATTCAGTTGTATGGTGGTGGCTCCGGACCATGCCACAGCCTTTCTCCTTTGAGGACTATGAAGTGTTTATTTTTGAACCACGGCTTTTCATTTAACGAGAAAGGCTGGAAGTCAGATAAATGAGAAATACAGGAAGAAGCTGGGAATTAAGTGCTGCCTGTTTCTATCAGCTCCTGGTCCTGTTTAAAGCCTGATAATAGAAAGGCTTCTCTGTGATCTTATTACTAAGAAGGTTTGAGTCTGAGCATGTCATAAAACCCAACCAGCTTGGCAGTTAATAACACCCATATGTACAGTAATGCGCTGTAAGAAAGTTAAGACTGGCCATGAGTTCTCACTGGGACACAAGCATCTTACTGCAAATTCCCTCTGTCTTTTTTTCTGACCTCACCCTAAAGAATGATCTGTTTGAAACCGAAGGCGTTTGTCTGATCTGCTACCAGGGAAAGGAAATCTTGAGAACATTTGACAAAGAACGCAGAGTTGAAATTAAATATCGTAATGATGTAAAACAGTAAGCAGATCTGCTTGACAGCCTTGACAGCTATTTGTTATAGAAAACAGCGTTTATGATGTCAGTCCTATAAGGGAATGTGTTTGAATTAAAATAATTACAGCAGATAGTACAACAAAGACTCCCTGTAGTCAATCATCCTTCACAAATACACTGTACAAAATCATCCCAATGAGTGAAGGAAGCGTAGGGACTAGAGCCTGGCAAATAAATACCAATAGGAAGCTGCACCTCAAAGTCAAGCAGCTACTTTCAGTCATGAAATTTCCTTCTCTTTTCAACCCTACGTGAGACAAACAAGGAGTTTTCATTTATTTATTTTTTTTTAATAGGTATATCTGTTTCCTATTTCAGCTTTCACCTACTTCCAGATAGTGAATTAAAAATCTTTCTGGAAGGGATGCAGAGACTCTTTCAGGTTTTGAATTATTTCTTGTGTTGCTCCTCTCTGTGTGTCCACTGCTATTGCCTAGATCCATATTTTCAAGGAGATCATATTAGTGAGCTTTCTGCTAAAAAAACATACCTGCAAAATACCTTGGCCTTAGAATTTGCACTCTGCATGCACTGGTGTGGGCAGGTCTGGTAAGACCAAGCTATCATTAAGGTTGTCTAACAGCTCCCTATTTTGAGTATAAAATCTTGGGCTGTAGTCGTACAGCACTTATCAGATGGATGGGTTTGGTTTAGTCTTGGGCCAAATGGTTCAACTACCTTTCAGGAGACTTGGGACAGGGGAAATCTTTGCTCTACCCATTAAAAAAAAAAATTTTAAAAAGGCAGAATACTGTGCTGTCCAATGTCTCTGAAAAACTCCTGTCTGTCCACATCATACAGCAGAGCCCCAAGTCTTGCCAAGGGAGAGGTGACTCTTCTGCTAGGGATGTGCCTCTTATTCTCCCTTAAGAAACCCACTTGTAATTGCAGCTTTTTATAGCTTAAAAATAATATATTTAGCCAAATTAACAGCAAAATACTAGCACTGAACAGCTGAAATCAGTGGAGATTTTGTCCTTGCCAAGGATGCTTGATCATTGTGACATGTTTTTAATTTAGTTTTGGGGTGCACTGAGTATTCATGAGTGTGTACGTGTTCCTGAAAGTAATGCATCAGTGGGTCTTTTGCTGATAATTTGAGTGTAGTTTTATTCAAGCATTCATATTTTTACCCTTCCAACTTTTGGTTAGTGTTGCATGTAAATTGCTTAGCAAGTTGTATAAAACGAGGCAGGAGAGGAACTTTTTTCCTGGGAATTTCAAGTGTTTTTCAGGTTTGCAACACTGGCACGTTTGTCAGCACTTTGGAGCTCTTGCATAAAAGCAATTACTAGCATTTCTTTCTCTCCTGCTTTCTTTTGTTCGTTCTTGGTCAGCCCTTCCCACTAGCGTATTCATTGCAAATATGTTCTCTTGGCTGCCCAGCCGATGTTTTCACAGGTGTGTTACACGGGAGTGCAGAGTCAAAGAGGAAAAAACCAGCAGAGTCCCAATGAAAGGAGCAGATAGCATTGCATTGTTTTCCTTCTGCATTCCACACCGTTCCCATTCTTCCCAAGAAATCCTGTCCCTACCCCTTTTGCTTCTGCCCGTGTCACGCCAGATATTCTCTTTATAGCTTAATTCTGCTATGGAGGTTTGACAAATCAAAAGAGACACCCCACCCCACCCCCCCAAAAAAAAAAAGAAATTGGTAGCCCTGTTTTCTCTGACTGCTTTAAATGAAAGTAAGAGAGCTTCAGATAGTGGCCTAGTGATCTTCTGTGGCCTCTGAATCCCATCACAGTCCCAGTGAAAATATGTCATATCCTGCCTTTTTCATCCCAGCAGCAGCTAATGTGTCAACATCAAAAGTGATTCCTCTTCTGCTCCCCGTGGCTGTGATTCGTGACCTGGCACTATGCACCCGACAGAAAACCCACCGTCACGCAGATTAGCTGCCTCCATGTGTTACACCCCCAAGACATCCGACCAGCCGGCCAGCGCGCTTTATTGCAATTGTTTAATTTGCTGAGATCTGAACGAGCTTAGATGAGCTACTCCCAGGTTCCCTGGTCTCGTGCAGTTTGGCATCACTTTATCTCGGTATTGCCCTGTGCTGCATGGGAACCCGAGATGAAGTCCTCCAGTGTGTGAGGTTGGAGTCTGAGAGATACAGGTGAAATCCTTCCATGTGTTAGGTTGGAGCCTAAGGGATAGTCTGTCTTTGCCTGCTAAAGGGGTGTTTTGTGCCTTGGTGTTATGGTAGGTTGAACTCTTGAGCCTCAGCATCTCCGGACAGAGGTAATGAGTATTATTCCTGGCCTCAGGCTAAGAGCAAGCCTGGAAAAGCGATTCTGGAGGTGACTGCAGCCATCTGTACGTGTCCTGTCTCTGGAGGTGCTGGTCCCAGCAAAGCGGAGGGCTCCTGTCCTTGTCTGCTCAGCCAGCAGCTTAAGAGATTCCTGCAGCAGGGGTTGCATCAGGATCATCCAAGCCGCAAGTAAATTCCTGCAGGGTGAATTTGCCCATTTATATTATTCTTCCGGCCTCCGCAGCCTCCTGTGGCAGCGTTTTCCAAAACATATTATGTGCTAAGGGCTGAGGTGTTTCGTTAATCAAGAGGAGGGAGCCTGTCCCTCTTTCAGCCCAGAATTTGCATGTGTGACAACTGCAATGAAGGAGTTTTATTTAATCCTCTGCAAGCTGTGAAGGTTGGAAATCTGCATGCCATCTCAGCTATGCAATAGCCAGCAAACAGCTCAGTAACCAAGAAAGCTATTCTGCCTGGCTTTACATTTCTTGGCTCCAAATAGTTTCAGTGAAACCCTTGATGCTATTTGAACACTGGGTGGGTTGAGATTTTTTTTTTTTTTTTCCTTGGTGCGTAGTTTAATTACAGTGAGGCTGTGCACTGACTCTCCATTAATAATACAGTGAATTTCAGCAGCAGATTAAATTTCTCTAAAGTAGTAAATTGCAGGGGAAAGTGGAGGAAAGTCATGGTCGAGGAAAATAAGTACATTATAGGTCCTTTATTAGATAGAAGCCCATGGCATCAGGCAGACGGGTTCTTACAAACACACACATATGAGAAAAACAGGGACTGCATCAATCAGCTTATCAAAATCACTTAAAAGAAATGGGCTTCTGCTGAATGTGTGGAGTGCAATAAAACATCAGGGTAACGCTGGACGTATATTAACTGGCACAGAAACATTATGACATGTCCATTACTGAGCTTCCTCTTCCTGCTGGCTGCAGAGAGGTCCAGATTCCTGCATAATGTGTTCCTCAATCTTCCCCCCCCCCCCCCCCCCGAAAAAAAAAAATATTATTTTATTACCCTTGTTATAAGCAGGCACACTATAAAATGACATTAGAGGCAGAACAGCCACATGAGAGATGCTGAGTCTGCCCTGAACATCAAATGTACTTCATAAGGTCTATGTAAATAGTCTGCTAATCTAGTGCGATCTGAGAACACAAAAGAAATGAAAAGTGGGTGAAAGCCCTGCGCCAGCACTTCTCCTCTCCCGCTGGTCCCCTTCCCGCAGCGCCTTCCCCCTCCAGCACCGCTGTGCCTTCAAGGGGCCAGTCCTGCCACGCCACTGGCGCTGAGTGTTGGGTTTGCCTTGGTTTGGCCAACAATTAGTACCTGAGCAAGTATTAATGGACCTGATGATAACTTCTAGCATGGGCAAGTGAAGGTGTTCCTCGTGAGCCATGGGGTCTCAGTACATTAAAACTGGAGCTACCGTTAAAACAGCCACAGAGCCAGGAGGCGATGGAGGAGCTGAGATGCCCCGGAGTGGAAGAGCAACTCAGGCTCTTAGCTCTGTCTCATCATCCTGGTTTTACCCGGAGGTACCAGTGCTTCATGTATGAATAATACAGACATTAAATTGCCAGTTAGTAGCTTTGGCCATTTATGCAGATACTGAAATGGAGAACCGTTTGCCCTACTGTAGCTAACTGGGCTGTGCCAATAGGGATATAGGGACACACAGCTCCAAAGGGCTTGGACGGGCAGGCACTCACATGCTGGATAGACGAGATACCGTGTGTGTGTATATGTATGTGTGGGTATATATATATGGCACCAGAAGACCGTTTTAAAGCCACTTTTTGGCCCTAGCAACTGCGCTTAAAATCAAATGAGAGATGAAGGAATTTTTCAACCCAAACCATAAGAGACCCTGGGGGGGGACACAGGATTATGGACACTTATAACTAATGCAAAATAAACAAGGCAAAATTATATGTAATTACTCCTAAAGTCATTTGCTTGTTTCAGTAATTGACCTGTGCATTCTTTAATCTTTAATGCTCCTTTAAAATTCAGCCTCAGGGACTCATAACATTTATTGACGTTTGTCATGGTTAAGGCTCTGGAGGAACTGGGCTTTATTAGAAGTCTTCAAAGAAATATCAATTTAGGGATAAGCAGCATTAATATTTTGTACACAACATCATCTGCTTAGAAAGCTTTACTAGATTTCTTTACATCTTATAAATCGCAAGCGATGGCAAAAAAGGGTAATGCTGGGAGTGGCTCAGTAAAGAACCTGCTGCTGCTACTTTAGCAAATTTTATTAATAAAAATATGAGGTTGTGTTTAAAAAAGAAAAAAAAAGGTTGATGCAGGAGACACTGATGTGTCTGTTCATGGCGGCATGAGAGTTTTGTCCTAGGCTGGGTCATCAGTTTTGTCCTAGGCTGAGAGGGCATCAGCAGTGCATTGAGGGAACGTTTCTCTCTGTCACAGACTTGCCGTGTGACCTTGTCACAAGTTGCCAGCCCATGCTCGCATTTTCCTTCTGCAGAAATGCTGTCCCCCTTTCCCTAACAGCGAGGGTGAAGTTCATAAACTTGAAATATTGCGGATCCCCCAGGCCAGAGGCACTGCACGTGTCTGAGTGCCCACTGCAGTTGGTGGGAATTTTTTTGTTGTTGTTTTCCACTCGAGTTTTGCTGTTGGCGAGCTCTGTGCAAAAACCCCAACCACCTGGGGAGCACAAGCAACATGCAGCCTGACTGTTCATACGGCTGTTATCCTTTTAGAAACCTGTTCGTTTTGCCATTCATAACCCGGATACCTATATATGCTGGGAGAGTGAAATTCCTTGAACATGAGAAGCTGTGAGGATATTGCAAATAGCTCTGAAACTTTGTGCCATTGCTCATTACACAGGTACTGGTCTTCCCCAGGCATCGGAGACCTGCTTTATCGGATAATGGCTTAGGAGAAGCAGCCGGTTCATCCCTAAGGCCTGTACAATACTGTCTGCGTGAGCTGGCACTTACTCCTGTGGCAAGCGCTCACATGGATTAATGGTGTGCCTGCAGCTCGTCGTAGCGTACTTTCTGCTGGGAGAGGCTGGGTTGTGCTGGAAATTCTAATGGTGAGAGGCGTCTTCTATTTTTTCCTCACACTGGGATCCAAGGTAGCTTGAACATCAAGAGAAGGGGGTTTCACAGCTGTGAGCCAGCTGTGAAGGCCTGAATGGCGATGGTTTCTGTCTCGTTAGTTAGCATGAGCAACGATAGGAAGGCGAGAAGTCAGGGTGCTTGCGGCAGTCGTACTCAGCTCAGTCTTCGTGAAGCTTTGCTGGCTGGTACAGCTGAGCCAGCCCAGGTGGGACCTGTGAAACCTGTCTCTTGTCCCAGCACCAGGACCCAGAGCCTTATTGCTATTGTGGGATGAGGTGTCACTTCAATGCTGGGTTATCCAAGGGGACATCGAAGGGAAGGAGGAGACGGCAGCTGTGCACCTCAGAAGATGTGTAGCACCTGGGCATTACTGTAATAGCAAATACCGCTTGTTGGAGCATCTGTATCCAAAAAGAGATTTTTCCAAGCCTGTCCTTTTGCTGTCTTGGTCCTTGGTACTCTTCTAGAGACGAAGTTGCACCACTTGGCTTCTTTGCAACTTTTTCTTGCTCTCCTTTTTCCTGCAGTGTGAGGGATCTACTTTGGAGATGAACGTGCCTTTAGCAGTTTGCTAGGTTCTTAGCAGCAGCTGCCATTTGCACCTCCCTGGCTGGACAAGGGAGACATGGGATCCTTTCCAAGCAGCCACTTGGACTGTTTCCCCCAGGAGGATATGCTGCCATGGGTGCCCCTTGGAGGGCTGCACTCTTGGGGAGGGCTGTATTCAGATGCCAGCTGGGCCGGGGGTACGCCGCTGTCCCACCTTCCAAAGGCTTTCCCATTAGGCAAAGGCTCTTCCTAAAAGGTTGGTTTGTCATCCAGTGTTGGGCTGAGCTTTCCCCTGGCTTCCGCACAAAGGGCCATTTCTCCTTTTCCTTCCTAGGCTGAGTCAGGCCTCTCTCAGTACTTTGAGCTTCTTGTTGATTTGCCTTCTCCTCTTCCTCGGTCCCTGGGTTCGTTCACTATTAAACCAGTGAAATCACCATGGTGCCAACTGGAAACCCCTCTTACACTGGAAACGGGGCTCAACAATGGGCATTTCTGTGGAATCTGTCCTGCTTTTCTTTCAAGGGAAAGGAAACCAAGTATTTTTGTTAAAGACACAAGTGCTTTAACAATTGGTATATCTATGGTGCTGTTAGAGTAATGGAGTTGTGTTTAAATAGGGGCCAGATTGGGAACGCTTGTGACTGAGTAGTCATTTTCAGAAATATTCAGGTTGCTGCCAGCAAGGCTCCTCGTGGGCGTAAGGTTTGGGGACATCAGCAGCATTCTTAGGGAGCTTAAATGTGGTCTTTCTATAGCTATCCGTGCCTCTTCACCCAGTGTGATAGCAGAGAAGCTGCTATCAGCTGATGTTTTTGAAGTGAGGTATTCTTTTTGTCTTTAACGGAGATAGCTTTCCCCTGCCTGTACCTCAGCGATGCCATTGCTGCGCCAGAACAAGGTTTCCAGCAGAGTGGCAGAGTTGAGCTGCCTCTTGCATTAAGCACCAGAGATTTCATTAAATGGCAGAGGAGGGAGCTTGTGTAGAGGGGAGGTTCACCCCAGAGACATTACAGATTGTCTCATGCTATTTAAGTGGGCTAAAATTAGAGGGAAAGAATCTGCAGCTAATTGGACTTGTGCATTAATCATAGTCTGCTGCTGGAGTACTTCACCCATTAGAATGTGTTAATTTGGTAATTACAAGGTGGGGGGGAGGTCTTTCTTTGTAATCCAAAGCCCTTCTTCATGCTTATTGCACATATCAGAAACAGGTACAGTGAGAGGTTGGAGGCAGGATTACAGTGAGGGGAGCGAGCTGCCTATTACCACCTCCTACCACACATGTGAACACGCAGTCTCCCTGGCTCCAGACACCTATAATTAAACTAGGTTAGATACTGGGAGCAGAAGGTCTTTCATTTTCAGTTAACAGGTAATTAATTGTATCTCAGTTTCCATTGTAACTTGCCCCCCTCTCTTGTTACGAGAAATAATGCAAATGCTCAGTGGCCTCCTGTGCTTGGGAAAGGAGGAGTTTCTCCTTGCTCCTCTTTTTCTAAGGGACCTCTGAAGTATGTGTTGGGGAGCTTGTGGTGGGCCCTGGAGAACTGCTCCTGTCCCTGTTCCCATTGCAGAAGGTCTCAATTTGCTGGCATCGATCCTGCAGCTGAGATGAAATAAGTTGTTTCCTTCCCTATGCCATTCATTGAGTTGCCTCGCTGTTAATGGCTGTCTTGCTTCTGCCAGCCACCCTCCTGGCAGGTTTTGCTAGATTCAGAGGTGCTTCATAAACCAGGGCAGATGGGAAAATAGAGAAGAGAATTAACAAGATGGGAAACAGGCAGAAAACTCAGGCTGGAAAACGTAAGAGACTAAATACTGAGACAGCCAGTGCAAAATATGGATTTTCAGAGGGGTGTAAAACACTAATGAGTAAAAACACCGAGATGTATGTGCTCTAACGAGAAGCAAATCAGACTGGAGCTTGCAAAGCAACACTGCCTGCAGTGCCTTTATTTTAGCAAGAGGCTTCATTCCCAGCTCTCCCCTTAGAGTTGCTCATTGAGAAAAAGCCCTTTCACACGAGATCTCATTTTTTCCCTTTTCCTCTATATTTGCTGGCTTGCCTGTGGGGGTGGACGATGTCCACTCTACCTTGAACCTGGGTAGGTTAATGTTTGCTGGAAGGACCCTGCCGTGCCGACAGAGCCCTGTACAAACTTCACTGCCCTTCCCAGCCTATTTCCTTGCAATTGCAGCTGCTCCGTAATCTTTGCAAAGGTCGCACCCACTTGCTATGAGTGACTTCAGCTGTGATATATTTGTGGGCAGTCGCGGCAGTCGCAGGCAGCCCTCACAAACACTGACCTGAAATACTGACCTCCACAAACCACATCATTTTCCACTTGGGCACCTCCAGATTGGTTCTCCGGATCTGCAGAACCAGAAGGCTAGTTTTGACTCCATTGCAATAATTTGCTGGCTCATTAGCACTAACTCCTTAAAGGGGCACCTTTAATGTTAGTAAGCCTAAAACTGTGACCTATATCCCCCTCCTCGGTTGTATCTCCTTGCAAATTCCGTGTCGTTAATCTGTGTATACTCTCATCCCTCCGTACCCCCCGAAAGATCAATAGTCTCATAAGCGAAAAATGGGTCCTAATGCTGTGTCACAGCCAAATAAACACCTATCAGAATATATTTGATTTCCTAATGAAGAAATTGGTTGTAGAGGAACATGAAGGTATGCTCAGCCTTCCTCTGAGGTCTGCTTGCTCTTTGGTGTTGCAGTTTGGGACCGTTGAAGAGCATCTTCTCCGGTTGTGTGAAATACTTCACAATAAACCAGCAGCAGGTACCAAGCATGGGATGTGTGTTTATACAATAGATTTTGAATTTAAACTTGTAGAGAGTTGCAATAAACAAGAAAAGCAAAGCTGGTTAAAACAGTCGGTGTTTCTAATAAGTGATTTGCCTTTTCTGGAGCTCGTTAAACCAACACTGGAAGTTAGAACTGCGAGAAGGATCCTTTTAGTACTATAAAGCATGTAAGTGGGCTACAGACTGTACCCGTTGGAATAAAGTGATTACCACCCTCGTTAAGTGGATAAAGACTTCTATTTTGGGGATGACTAATGTGAAGCCTTGTTCAACAAAACGGATGATTAAGGGATAATTTTGTTGGAACAAATTTATAATGCACAGTGACTAGGTGTGAAAGACACTTCCTTTGCGCAAGCCACTTTGCACATCCAGGCTGTGCTTCTGGACTTAATTAGCAACACCGCATCCATCCTGGTAGGAGTCAGTCCTCGCCAGGCCTTCAATTCGCTTGTTGGCAGGTGATAATCAAGTACTTTTAACTATGTGATGCTAGCCTTGGTCTTTGCCAGGAGAAGTGATAGTCGGCTGTTTCAAATATACTGTGAAAAAAGTTTGTCTTTCATGGTGGCAAAGTAAAACTCAGGTAACTTCTAAGACTTCACTTTACTCTTGCTGAAGCTATGACTTTGTCTCACTAGAAATGGAGCTATTTCCAAATGTAGCTCCATTCATTTATTTATTCACTGAGAACATTCTTTTTTTCAGAATTCCTCAAAAGTCTTCAATTCTGAGAAATTTGGTTCAAAATTGAAAATTAAACTTTGGAATTCTGAATATTCAGTTTGATTGCTTTATGCTTTTACTATATATCTCCTATGTCTCCCTCTTTTATTTCATGTTATGTCAAACTGGCAGATGTCTGTTACAGAAGGCATTATTCTTTACAGAAGACAGTAAGGTGTTTTGATCAGTATTTAGTAGGTACCATTACTTTAAAAAATAGTAAATAGACATTAACATTTCACCTGCTATTTTGGTAGGTTACTCCTAGTCACAGTAGACACACTAATGCACAATTATAAAAAATAAAAGAATGAAATACATGTTGCATTGACATTTTGGGCTGTTCTTGAACAGAAGGCTTTACAAAATGCCTTTTTTTTTTCATGAGAAATTTGTCAGTCATATTTTTCAGTGATTGTTTGCCTTGCAAAAACTCCCTCATTTTGCTTGTCCTGTAAGCCTGGAGAAAGTCTGCGATGCAAGTGAGCTTGTGGGGTACAGCAGAGCTGATCTCCAGCGCCTGTGTCTCTCTCAGAAGCTGGTGGTTGCTGCAGAGTTGTTTGTTAGTGTTGGCTTACGGAGTTTTGTTGATGTACCAGAACTGTTTATTTTTAGCAAAAAGGATGCTGCAGTCCCACAGATGAGGTTACACTGTGGGTCATGCTCTGAACCCAAGGCTGTTACAAACCCAGCTGTGTGGGCTTTAGCTTTGGCGTTTCCCCAGATCGGTTCCTGACCGCAGCTCAGCCGGTCAGAAGTGCAGGCAGCCGTGTCGGCTGTGGTCACCACCTGTGCCTTGAGCAAACAAATCCGTAATGCACTGTGGCCCAGGGGCTCTGCATTTCTCACAGTGCCCCATCCAGCTTTCTTATCAAATGGAGGTGGTCTGGTTGCCGTGATTTTACGGACAACCAGTGGTCCATGAAACACAGGTTAGGAAACTCTTCTGTAATGTCTTGGACTTGGTTGTATTGTACCAGCTCCATGTGAAAGTGGCAGTTTTGCCCTTGGCAACAAGTAGACATCTCCGCTGGGTGGGTGTTAGAGAAGCTGCATCCTTGTATGAGCTCTGTCAGCACCCTCATCCTCATCAGCATTTGCTCTTACAGTTTGCCTTGTGGCCCAGTCCTTCCCCTGGAAGCCCAAGTCCTACTGCCCAGGGATGGGAATAGTCCACATGGGATGAAATGGGATGGCAGCAGCGAGACCGAGGGACTTGCTGGGCAGCTCTCACTGCACAGACCTCCATCAGCTCGGGTGCTCCCTCCCACGCTTTGGCAGTAGAGACACTGGACGACTCCAGCTCCTTTTGTGTTCTCCTTATTGCAAGACATCGGGGCTGGTTTTGAGACTCGTTTCCTTCCCCAGCATGCCCTGGCATGGGCCAGGGGAAGGCAGTGCTGTAGCCAAGGCTGCCGTGCAGGGCTCTGCCTTCCCCTGCAGAACAGCTCCAGGATTAAGCCTGCCCTGTCCTTGGAGAAGACCGTAATACCAGAGAGGCTCCTGGTTGAGCTGGGGCAGGGAGAACTAATGACCTTACAGAGCCATGTACTACATTCCTGAAAAATATTTGGTGTTCTCATTTGTTGGGAGCTCAAAGATTTAAACAAATGCAAGCAAAATGCCTTTTTTCACACTGGTATCAATAAGTTCTCAGCACAGAGGCTTAATGTAAGTGTCTTGGGTCGAGCTTACAGCAATACCAGGATTTTGGTTGCATTAAAAAAGAAAACTCGCCGTGACACTAAGAAATAGTAGTAACTGCTCAAGAAGTGTTTTGTGTGTTTGGGGTTTTTTTTCCCTCCACCTAAGCTTTGTTTAAATTCCATATTAAAAAATGCATTTCAGCATGTTTATAATACAGACAAACAGCTGAGCTGACACACGTGTATGTGTGTGCGTTTAGGCTTGTGTGTATGTGCTTTGGAGTGAGCTATTGCTATCTTTAGAGACATGGCATTGGAAACCTGTTGTGTTTTCAGCATTTTATGCAAACACATTGTCTTGCGCAGAATAGCATGTCATAGAGCATAAATCTTCAGGAAGCCAGTGCGTTTGTGGCTCCTTACCTCTAATGCATCCTGATGCCAGGCAATTAGTCTGGGCCATTTGCATCTCTGAAAGCTTTCTCTGGGAGGACATTGGTGTTTAGCTGGTGATGCTGGTTTTTCAGCTGCTTGGCACTGGTGGAAATACTCAGAGGGAACAGAGGGATGTGAAATTGGACTGGATTTGAAGCCTATGATGAAGGCTGTTGTCTGTATTTGTATGGCAGCTTTCTGGAAGCGGATCAGGTGGTTCCCCTATAAGCATCCTTGGGTCTTTAGGAAGCAGGTAGATACTGGCCCAGATCTTCGGTAAGTGTGGAGCACAGACCTGTGCTGGTTTGCCCCACTTGGTCTGTTATCTCCATTTTTTTGATAGCTGAAATGAGGCAGAGGGACGTTATTTGCTCAGTGCTGCAGAAGGGAGTGCTGGTGCTGGAAATGTGCCGCCGAGTCCTGATTCTTCCTTCTTTCCTTTAATTGTGTCCTTCGAAAGCGGAGTCCTCTAGCGCTAAAAGAAGATGATGGCAAACTGCCTTGTTAACCTATTTTAAGTAAATCTGTATTGAGTTTCCTGCTGTGCCTAAGAGCTGGAAGTCCCAGTAGAGTTTTATATTTTATCCCTGCACTAGCTTTCTCTGGACTTTAATTCCCCACTTCCTTTTTCTTCTACCCCCAAAGAAATGTAAATTTAATTTCACAGGAAATAAGGATATACTTGAATAAGACAAATTTTTTTTTGCCAATATCTCAGTGTCTCCCACAGGTTAGTAACTAATTTTGAGGGATCTAACATTTTGCCTTTCTTAAAACAAATTCTTTGCATACAGCAGCCTCCCACAGGCTCCTTTAACACAGAAAGGCAAAGCATTTTATCAGGGAAAAGAATTTTGTATAGAAGATAGAAGAAAAGAGCAGCGCAGGCCACCTGTATGGTATTAGTAGGAGATGACGGAAAAGATATTGCTGATTTTTATTAATAATTAATTTAATTTTCTATAGCCCGCTTATAAAAGTTCCTCAACAAATTTGCAGAGTGTATAATATATGTATCACTGAATTGTAGCTATTTCTGGAGTACTTCATCTGTTCCACTGTAGACACAGGGATGGTGTTTAATAGTTTAGGTCAGTAAGTCATTATGAAAGCCTCCACTGAAATAATACTCTTGAAATAATAATATTGGATATGGACTGTATCGTTAAAGGTTTTTTTGCTTTTCTTCTTCATTATGATTTCCTACTTTCTGTCTGTTGTGATATGACATATGGTTTTAGCGATAGCCATTGGACCTACAGGGAAAATTGAGTGCCTATCTAACTTTCTCTAAAGGGGATTTAGCATGAGAACATAAAGAATGATATATAGGCATGGTCTGCTAAGAAGTGTTCCAGTCCATGTGTCCTTACCAAATAAAAATATCCAGATAGATCATTAGGGGGTATTTTTATTACTCATCACAGAATTTGACCTAGACACATGAGCACTGGCAGTGTTCTTCAAATAACCATCAGAATAAAAAAATTGTGCTGTTCATTGGCCTCAGTTGTATGTTTTATCTGACTTGGAAGAACACGAGCCTCCTTACCACCACCCTGGCTCATGTTTGAGCTTGCTAACGCCCAGCTTGGAAAGCCAGTTGACTGAACTCAGCTTTTGAGCACGACTTAGTCTGGCCCTGCTCAGCCAAGCCCCAAGCTGCCACCCAGGCCGATCCTTACCCTTAGGCTGGTGTTTAATGGCTTTGTTACTTCAGGACCTGAATTATCCCCGCATCCTGTAGCGATGCTTGTTTATTTTTTTACCTTTTTCTCACCAAACCTCCAACCTGGCTCATCCCAGGGGATCTGGCAAAACTCTCCACCAGTACTGTGGCCGGCAGAAAGGTCTGGGCAGCAGGGCACGGTTGGGAAATAAGGTCTAACAGGCGAGAGCAGCAGCCCAGGTTGATGGGAGTGTGGCTAGGCAACAGCATGGGGAGCGGAGGAATGATCTCTCTTTGTCAGACAGCCGAGCTGTTAGAGGTTATGAGATTCTTTTATTGCACTAATTTGCAGTGCAATGTGCTGACATTCTCTCCCTGTTGCACAGAGAATATATAAATTATGCCTGCAGGACGATTAACTGTTTGTCCAGGCTAATTGTCAGTATTAAATCTTGCTCAGTCACAGTTTTAAAGCTTAATTTAAACTCTCTATCTTTAAGGAATCTGCACTCCCACTCCCCCTCCCACGATGGGGAAAAAAATAATAAAGATTTAATGGTTTAAGTCAGTTCCCTTTGTAAGAGCTAAAGTTATAATTGGGTGTGTGGATAGTGGAAGCATCTGCACATGATGAGCCTGTGGAGTTTTCCTTTTGCTTTGGCCGATAATGTTCATTTCAAATCCCATTGTCTTTGCTACCCTGTATTAATTTCTGAATTATGTATTATTGTTCTGAGACCCCAGAGCCACAGCTATTCCCCACACCTATTACTGCATAAATCTTTGCTGTGTGCTTAAAACAGCAATGATTCATCCTGAAAGACAGAGAGGAACACAAGCGCTAATGAAAAATCCCCCTTCCCACGAAACGGGCAAAAATCAGATGCGCAGACCGTGTAGGGTGGCTGGGGAGCGGAGGGCAGCTGGACCCAGCTGCAGAGAGCTACAGCAACAGGCAGGAGAGGGATGGAGCCCACCATGGGTTTGCACGCTGCATCTTCGCACGCCACGTGTCGTGAGTTGCTGCTGCAGCCAAAATGATCCTGGCTGTGCGGATGATGCTCTGGGCAGGCAAAAACGCCGCTCCTGTCCTGTGCTGAGGGACAGCCCTCTGTGTGGAGACCGTCCTCGTGGGGTCACGGGAGATGAAGATCGCTGGTCATGCTGGCATAGACTTTCCATTTTTAATTACTTGTGTCTTCTGGTGTTATTGTTGTTAATTTACTCCCTTGGAAAGAGACAGATGTATTCTATTGGCCCATCTCCTCCTAAAATTTGTAGGAGCAGTGCTGTGAAGTGTGTTTCTCATCTCTGCTTGTCCCTAGACTTGGTTTTCTGAAGCTTGCTGCCAGCAGCACGGGTGTAGCTGATGGTTGCCCTGTCCTTGTTGGGGCCAAAAGTTAGCTGTCAGTACGCTGTCCCTGCACTCAAGTATGCCTGTGTACCCTAATTAGCTGCCTGTGGTGCAGTTCCAGCAAACGAAAGGGTGGCATCACACCTTGGTTTTAAAATGTACCTAATTGGATTTTTTTCCTTGCCTTGGTTCAGTTTACTGTCACCGTCATCTGCCAAGAGCGCAGTAATGACCCCACAGCTCGGGGACACCATCTCCCACTGGAGAAAGGTGGCTCAGAGTGACCCGTCAGGACATGTGTCACCTTGGTACCATGTGTGCTCCTGGCTTGGTGAGAAGCACTGAGGATGCGCAGGTCTGCCCTGGCTTGTGCCAGCGCTGAAGAACGATGCACCAGAAGGATGTTGGAGAGATTTTCTTTCTTGTTGTGGTTTCTGTAGGGGACACGGTGCCCCAGAACTCGGGGGGGGGGGGGGGGGGGGGGGGGCGCTTAAGGCTTGAGCCCTTCTGGGCTTTACTTGCCCTCTTGCAAGACTTTAACAGGACTTTGCTTTCTAGAGAAGTAGTACAGGAGCAAGAGCGCTCCCCATGCTGTTAATCTATGCTGAAGGATTTGTTAATCTGACACAGGCCAAAGCCAAGCATGTTCTCGCTGGGTGAAAGGGGTCAAGCATTTTTTGACCTGGGGCAGGCAGTAATTGAAAAGAAGGCAGCTGTGGGTGGAAATGAGCCCAGCGACGTAACCAGCCTGGTCCCTCTGCTCCTGGAAAATTACAGCGGTGACAGCCAGGAGGGAGAGGCTCTTGCACCAAAGAGCCCCTCTCAGCCCGTATATCATAGCCTGCTTTTTATTTCGGGAGAATATTAGTAGCAGAGGATGAGGGCTGATCCAGCAGTCGGTTTGGAGGCTGGTGCCTCACACAGCTCATCATCCCAATATTGCTCTGCGTGATGGGGATGAGAGGTGGGAGCACCGGGCATGACACCTGCACCCCTCTCTTCTCCTCCCAGTGACAGAGCAGGTTCGGGGTGTCCCCACAGGTGGGGTCCTCGGGGCCTTTCGCTGGAGAGTGGGGAAAGGTGAGCGGGTTGATACTTGCAGGAGAATGCAGCCACCTGGGAGCTGAGAAGAAAATGCTTCTTGCCAATCCTGCTCCTTTCGACATCTCACGGAGAAACAAAAGGGCTCGTGCTGTTCTCTTGCTCTATTAGAGTTCCCTTTAATAGTGACAGCTTTTCTCACTTCTTTTCTGAAATCTGCAAAATTAGGGTGAGTGAAAGGTGGGGGGAGGAGGAGAGAGCAGGTTAGTCTGGAAGAGAAATGCCTGAGAAACACAGAAGCCTACGGGTAAGAGAGGAGAATTAGCAGATGAGGAAGCACGAGGGATGATAATTGGCCAGCTCGGCTCTGTGATGGCAAAGTACTGCCAGTGTGACGAGAGAATGTGAAACCTTGGCCTAGTTTGCCAAGAAAGGGAAGTAAAGGAGGCTTTGCAGAGCTGTGTATGGTGCAGCGCAGCCGGTCTCTCCTCTCTGCCGCTGCTCCATGACCCGGGAGAGCTTTGGTGTGAGCAGAGACACAAGAGCTTGTGGTCTGTCCCTGCAGACTGGCAGGACACGAATTGGAGGATTTGTGGGTTTCAGTGGCTGGGATTTTATTGTTATTATTAATTTAATAATAATAATAATAATTTGCTTTACTACATCTCTAACATTAGAGCAGCCATCTCGGGCCCCATTTGCTTCCATGGTGTGTGCACATTTCTGGCTCCCAGGTCTGACACCCCTGTGTACAAGTATTTAGATGCCCAAGGGATTATTTTGGGCAAACCACCTCTGTTACTCCAAACGAGAGGCGGGCGTGTGTTTTGCATGTGAATTTGGGTGGCCGCGTTGTAAATTTTACCATTTCTATTAAACCAGCAAAATGGGAAGCCCCATTCTGGGGGGGGGCCCTGGGGTCTCTACTCTATGTAGCACAAATCCAGAGCTGCCAAGAGCAGGACCAAGGCCCCTTCTGAGGAGCAGATCTTGACAATAAGAGGTTTCTGCCTAATCCCAGGACCCAATAGCTGGTTTATGCCCCAAACCAGATTATTCTTATTTTTGGCTTTTATCCCAGTGATCATATTCCCACTCTCCATCAGAAATATCTCATTCCCTTTTTTGTGACTCAAACCTTATGTCAGCCAGGTTTGACTGTTCAGGTGTAAAAATACAAGGTTGGGGCAGCAGTAATGGCAGGGCTTCAGGTTCATCTGAAATCCCTGATTGTGTCTGCAGGTTTGTGTAATGAGAGAAGGTAAATACAGGCAAGGCAATCCCATGCTCCTGCTGGCTTGTTATTTCAGGTACCTTTCCCATAGTCTCTCTTACTTGTCTTTCCTCTGAGGGGGGAGCGGAGAAGTTAGGGTACGGCTCTAGCTGTATTGTATTTGTAAGCAGGCAGTAACACGAAGTCCTTAAAACCATGAAAGCAATGTGGGGGGAGGGAAAAAAAAACCCAAACCCCTCTTCTAGGAGGAGAACAAAGGAGAGGGGCTGAAATACCTGGGATCGGCAGCCCATGTTGAAGGAGAATGCGCAGGGGGAGGGCTGCTCGGGTTAGGCAGGGAAGATGCTGTCTTTAGCATATGCTCTGCATATTTTACTGCCAGAGAAGATGTGGCGATGATTTAATATGCAAAGGTAGATATGGCATTGATATGCATCCACACTGCATAACATGTGCATACATATTTCAAAGGTGGTACAAGAAAGTGCATCGCTGAAGGCAAGCATTTATCAGGCTTGCGGTCAGACGTTTGAGACTTTCACAGCCTTAGGAGATCCTGCAGGAGGAGAAACAATAACACGTCTTGATTATTACTATTAGCGTTTTAAATACAAAATTGTCAAGGTGCTGGGGAGCAGGGAGAACAGCAAGCGCTTAAGACACGTTGAGTGATGTGATGGAGGAGCAGCCGCGCGGGTAAACAAAGGCTGCAGAAGGCGACATGGCAGGATCGAGCGAGGAACCCGAAAGAGGAAATTATTCACCTGCGCTTTCCTCTCCTTAGTGAATTTGTGCTCAAGCCACCGTAAATGAGACGAGCCTGTCTGAGAGCTCTGCAGTTGGGGCGGCTTTTTTGTTTTGTTTTGTTTTATTCTGGGAACGGAGCTCAGCTGCGCGGGAAGAGGGAGGTTTGACTCACGCAGACGCGACAAGTGAAGAGGGACATTGCCCCGCGACCCCCCCGCTCACCTGGGGCTGCCCGCCTGCCTTCGTTAGTTAGTTGCTTATTATTTGCTCACTCTCTGGGGACAAGCAGGCAATGAGGATCGCGCCCACCCAGGGCAGAGACCCATCAAAGGCTGCACCAAGCTAAAACTAGGCCAGCGCCTTCCCGTTACAAGATCAAACCGAGAAACACCTGGTTGTTAGGAGTGCGTAGAATGTCACAATGCAGCGTGCCCTGGGTGCTGTCGTCGTCCCTGTCTGTCCGTCCGTCCCGTCCCCCCTTGCTCTGGCACGGGTCCCAGAGCAGCAGCGGGTGCAGGCAGGGAGCCCCCGGGGGCGGCGGGAGCGCGTCGGTGGGGCACGTTTGCGGGATGTTGCGCAGATGAAAGCGCAGACAGTTTGTGTTTGTTTTGCTTAGTGACAGCTCTAGATTTTAATGTTTGATCACAGCAGGCAGGGAGGTCCTGCAGGGATTTCAAAAGATACTCTGTGCCCATGCACCGACATGCATTTTCTTTGCATTAAATGAGCGCATCTTGCCTACCTTGCTGGAAAAAAACTAGTTTGGCCTTCATGCAAATCTGGCTCCGTGCAAGCATGAGACACGTATTGCTGCTGATAGGAATCTGTTCTGCTGCATCTCTAATGCCTACAGACGCGCTTGCACTCCTCCTTCTGTGGTAGCCCGGGTGTGCCAGGCCTGCGGTCCCCACCGTGGGACACAGGTGACACCCACCCTCTGCCAGACCGGGACCCCTGCGAGCTGCTCTGCCAGCACAGGGCGGCCCTGCCCTGCAGCCCTGCCTGCTAGTAGTCCCTTTTTGGGAGCTTGCCTGCCATTTTAGCACAATACCAATCCTTCCCGCTCTGCCAGGCTGGTGCAGGCAGTGCAGGTTTGCACTTGCCGTTCCGGATGCCCTTCGGTCCTTCGGGAGTAGAAGTGGTATGAGATGGGATCATGGAGGTGTTTGCTGGGCACATCTGAGGTTTCGAAACAATGACGAGGCGGCTCGGCTGTGCCTGCCGCAGCTGGCTGCCCTCCGTCCGAGCCCCCTGCGTCCGGCTGTGCGGAGCAGCCCAGACTCCACGGGGATGGGCTCAGCTGCCAAAGCAAAACCGGCTCGGTTGTTTCTTGGAGCGCGTTTTGCAGTTTGGCTTTTGCAAGGTCAAGGTCCTGCCTTCTCTCAGCGTCTTCAGATGATGGCAGGAGGGGCACTGGGCAGGATTTGGTGGCAGTGGCCGGGGACGGCGGGTGCCGTGGCCATGACGCTGGATGGCCCCTGGGGAGGAGAGCGCAGCCGGCAGCGAGGTGTGAAGAATAGAGAGGGCTTCTCCGGCGCTAATGACAGCGGGCAGCACTCCCACCGCAGTGGAAGCTACTGTAACTCGATCGCTCTTTAATTATCTGGAATTATAGCGCTGCTCTCACCCTTTTTATGTTACGGTGGAAGAAATCAGGACATACATTAATTATCTAATCCGTATGTAAAGTGTCACATATAATTTTCCCAGAGCAAAAGGTTCTAGCTTTAAGACCTGCATCGTCTCTTAATAACCATGTGTGAGGGAAGAAAATAATATCCAGATATATGATTATTACAGTGGTCGTTGGCCACTGTTGCTCCTTTCCCTGCTTTTGGGGCAGCATCTCTGCTAGAGACCCTTACTCGGGGACACTCGCAGGGTGACCTTTAAATATCGCCAGACCACAGCCTGTGACCTGGCCAGGTTGCAGGGAATTGAGAGTGCAAAGCCCGTGCTTGTCGTTGTTGTTGTTGCAGAAGTACAGTCTGAATCAGAAATACCTTTGGGTGTCTTGAGTCGTTTGTTGGTTGGTTTTTGTTTTTATTTTTTTCTTGGCTGCATTTGGAAAAGAGGGGAAGACCCCACAGCTTCACTTTGACTAAGACACATGGCAGCTGAAGAAGTCGATTAAGAAAATCAGTATTGCATTTATTAGCCTCCATCTATGATGCATGGTGTTATGCTAATATGCATGAATTAATTACTGTTATTAATTCAATTGAATTAATTTGATATTACTGATGTGTGCAGTGAAGATTTGTTGAGAGTGAGCGAGAGCTCCTTTTAAAAGGTGGTGCAGGCGCGCTGGATTGACGCGAGTGGGAAGGGGGAGGACGGGCTCTGCAGCAGCCCCAGCACATCTGTTTGCACCACCTGATGCAGCGCATGAGCTCAGAGACCTGTTTATCTCCCATCTCCTTCCCCTCCCTCTGTGGTCTGATCATGACTTCATCCCGTTCTGCAATTAGCGGTTCAAAACAGGAAACAATTCCCTTTGCCTGTCTTTGGGCCCCTTTGGGGTTTTGCTGACAATTCTCCCCACCAACTTTGTGCAGGGAGGCAGCAAATGTCCTCAGCTCCTCCGGAAGGTCTGTGGGGAGTGAGGGATAAAGTCTGATCACAAATACTGGCACAAGAAACCAGCTCCCATGCGTCATGCAGGGAAACATCATGGGGCCCCTGCACGCGCTCAGAATGGTGCAACAAATAGTTTGTAAACTGGTGCCAGGCTGTGCAACATTTGCATAAATTGTTAGGGGGGAAAATATAGCTCAGCTTGAGAAAGCTGCAGCTTGCAGGCTGCTCATGAGCAGAAGTGAAACTCGTTGTGTGAATTATTTGTTAGAGATTCGCTCTCAGATTGTGGCACAGAAGCTGCCTGTGTTGTTGAAGAAAAGACATCCGATCAGAAAATAAAGCCCCAGATGTTGTTTCAGTTGCAAAGCCCAGACGGTGCCGGCAGCGGTGGGACCTGGAGTGACAGGGGATGCCCCCCGAGGTCAGGGACGTGGTGGGGGCAGGAGGACCTATGGCCAGCCCAGGTGATGGGTTAGAGCTGTGCACAAAACCTCCCACGAAGCCTGCCCTCTAAAGTGTTGCTGTAAGCCATAAGACTAATTAATGAGAGGTAATTTAAAAAACTCTAGCGCCAGTCCTGTGCACACTCTGGTGCCCAGCACGGACCCCTCAGAGAGAGGTGAGGGGCAGAGCCCGTGCATCCTTGAGCTGACAGGGCTGTGTCACGTTTCTAAAATGACTGTAATTGGTATTCCACAAGACAAACTCCAGGACCCACAAAGGCCATCACTCCACCAGATCATTCAATCATGTTGAAGACCAAACTTGCTATTGCTCTTAATGGAAATGCAGAGCCCGGGAGTTTTTCCGTTAGGAAGGGAGAACCTGTAGTTTTCGGTGACCTCTTTTGGGTAGCAGAGTAGCAGCTAATTGCAGCTCATAGAGTTGACAGATGTCCCTGCTTCATGCAGCAAATCGGTCACATCTCTTGATAAATATGAGACCTTCTGCTGTTATATATGAGTCCTAGGCTTTAACCATCCTCCTAATTCATTTCATTTCAGGTTTCCAATAGGTTGGTGATATTTTACTGAAATTCCCCCCACCCCACCCCACCGTGTGGAAGTGTTTTGCCTCCATTATTTACTGTATCTCGTTCCCTATTTTAGTCACCCATCAGCCACTGGACAGTCTTTATCAGGCCCTTTGCCTGCAGCTCGGGAAGGAGACCAGACCCATTTCACCCCGAGCGTGACCCCCTAAAGCAGAGAGCTGCTGCCTCTCGCTTCGCTCTGCCCTTCCTGGGGCTGCGGGCTCACCTCAGACCCGGGCAGCCTTTTCCTCCGCTCCCAGACCATGCCTGGTCCCGCTCCTGCCCACAAAGCATCCCCCACTTGGGTTGCAGCAGCTGCTGGTGACCCCTTCCCTGCTCGTGCATCTGTCACCAGGCCCCTTCCCCTGCCCCGTGGCTGGGTTTGGTCCAGCCTTGGAGGGATGTGGTGTTGCATCTCCCCGGCATGGCTCATCTTCCTCCCTCTCGCCCTGCAGAGAAGCCTGGGCCAACCTAGGGAAGGGAATATCTCTAGTGCTGCTCCACAAGAGTAGGTGGAAAACTTTATGTCAGTGCTGCAGTCTCCGATTTATTCGTAATCTGTTTGAGCACTCCCTGGGTCACTCTTTCTTTAGCCGTTATACCTGAGGTGGGTGCTTGCCCTGTCCGCCATATGCGGCTTTTCCGTGCCCAGTACAACCCTGCCAGGCTGGCAGAGAGAAAACTGTCTTGCAGTCGGTACTTGTCACTTGCTACTCTTTGCTGAGGGCGCTTTTTTTTTCACTTTTTTTTAAGTTTTTTTTTTTTTAATAAAAAAATCTGAAATAAATAGTAGGCAGCAACAGGACCAGAAGCTGGACGGGGCAGAGCACTGTGGTTTGCATAAGCAGAAGTCTTGTCCTCCAGAGATGTTCCTCAGCCCTTGGGAGGGGCACTGCTGAGGTGATCTTGTCCGACCTGCTCTTAAAATACTTCAAAGCAGCAAGTCCCACAGCTCCCACACACAGCTGGTTCTGGGACTTAACCAGAGCCACCAGACAGTGAGGGGTTTCCTGTATATGTATGTGTGTGTGCATGTGAAGATGCATTAATTATACATTTATTAAGTGTATTTATTATTCATACAGCGATATTAAATTATTTTATGTTTATTAATTATACAGTTAATATATACAGGTGAAACGACACTAAGTATATACATATTTAATATATAGGTGAAAATCTGTACTGTATATATATACTTTTATTCCTTTAAGTCCTTCCTCCAAATTAAGCTGATGGCTTTGTGATGCCCCTAAGGACACAGGAAGCAATTGCCTGCTAGCTTCATTATAGCAGCCTAGATTATCCCATCCCCTCTCAGCTTTTTGCAGCCCCAAACCCGGCTCTTTCAGGCTTGCTTTGTAGGTGGATCGCTCTTGCTTGTCCAGCCTAGGAAGGTCCCTGTCCCTGTGGGGCCCTGGTGGCACCGGGTGTCCCCGGACAGCCGCTCTCCGTTGGTACCTTTTCACCAAGTAGCTCCAGGAGGATGCTGTCTCCTTCGCTGGGAGACAGCGGGGACATCACCACCCTATGCCAAAACTAGCTGTGGTGAGGACCCAAGCTAGTCCCCACACAGCCCTGGGCATGGAGGATGCTCACGAGCAGCGAACTGCTCTCAGGCTTGCCCCAGTGGTTTCTGTGCAGGTCAGGAGCTATGACCTAAACCCAACACAGCCCATAACAGAGGTAGGGCGCATCAGAACAACAAACACTTTTCCTTCTTTGGGTTGTTTGGTTTGTGGGTTTGTTTTTTTGGGGGGTGGGGGGGGATTGGTTTTGTTTTGTTGTTTTTTGGGGGGATTTTTTTAGACTAACTGATGTAGCTGGAAAAAGCAAAGGGTTGAGGCATAGAAACTGCTCCTCCAGTCTGAAATATTTTACTCTAGGGGGCCAGTTTCTCTCTAATAGCCCCTTTTGGGGGGCTTCACGAACAGCTTTTACCCCTAAAGGCTGGCTTCACATCCGTGGTCCTCCCCAGCTACCGGAGCACTGCCATGCACCTGAGCTGGGGAGCTCAGCTCCACGTACACCCAGCCCTCAGCAGGTCCAGCTGGGTCCATAGGGGAATTTTACCTGTGTCTCATCCAAAATAACTGCAGAGCAGCTCAGGTCCCAAAAGCATGTTGCAGGGAGGCATACCACACACCCATTCCTGGGCATACTCCTGCCCTTATGCTTCTCGCAGAGCTGCAGGCCAAGGTATAAACAAAGCCCTCAACACCTCATGGTAATTAATATTGAATTTCACTGGGTTTTCTCTCTGGGGTTTTTTTCCCCTTTTCCTTTGTTCTTCTGCCATGTGATGTGTAGGAGACTTGTAAGACTCCACTCTCTTTCACCTGGATTTGCTCTGCCCTTCCTGGTGGTTAGGAGGGATTTGAGTGTATTAGCTTAATTGGCAAATGTATTGTTCAGACAGCTGTGACAGAGATGGCTGCCTGCAGTAGCCGTTGGGTTAAGTAGCTCGCAGAAGCTTTTCGGCACCTTTAGTGATGACTGGGCACATCCCCACTGGTTCAGGATCACCCAGCTTCGAAGTGGTCTTGAGGGGTACTGCACAGTGGGCTTGAAGAAAAAGTGCTTTGGGAAAAATGGGAATACATGGAAAAACAAGGAGTCGAGGGAGCCGCACATTTAAGATGTGTGGGAAAACTCGATGTGTAGCACAGGGGATTGGGATGGGGCGTTGCAGAGCTTGGGTGCTGCCTTCCTATTGGCATTATCAGCCACCCAAATCCAATAAATAGGTTCTTAAATCTTAGTTTATTGCCATTTTGTGCTTAGAAAAATGGAGCAGCAATGACCTTTGCAGCCCAGGTCCCTTCAGTTCAGTCCTTTGATGCTCTGTGTACACCATGGTAAGGCCAGATTACAGGGCTGGCTGGTCCCAAAGATGACAACAAAGATGAAGGATCTAGTGTTTGAGCATGGACCTGGTGACTTGAGAGGTTATCCTCAAGTGACTATTTTGATGGCAGTGATCCAGCAAAGCGGTAGCTTTATCCACTGAAGGCTCTTGCTGGAGCCCTGGGGTCACTGGGGCTGGGACTGGGCATGGGAAACGGGATGCTGCAGGAGTCTCCACAGGATGCAGAAGTAGAGGTTGGCGCGAGTTTTACAGCTGTGATGGAGGCAGAAATGCCTGTTCTCTCATACCTTGGCCATGCAAAAGGCTTGAGCGCATGGAGTGGTATTGGCGTTTCTTGGTAAGGAACCAGATTTCCAGCAGACAGCAAGCTATGACAAGAAAAATAGCTAAATCTCTCCAACTGTATTGATGGCCTCCCAGAGAAACACTGTCAATCCAAAAACGAACCATCCCTTTCAGTCAAATGTGACTTTAATGAAAAATATATATTCACAGACTTTCTTTCAGCCTGTATTATTAATGTGACCTTTACTCAACTGCTTCCCTCTCCTTTTGATTTCTGTGAATAAACGTAATTAAGAAGGTGTGCATTTCACACGCTGCCGCCACATTTCAGCAAGGGCCTCCGATGCTGGGGAGGTGAAGGAGATGGTTCTCAATTAATTCCTTCAGTAACGCAAAGGCAGTGGCAAGCGGAGGTTTAGCCTGGGTTTAAAAATGCCCTTGAGGAGGTGGAAAGGGTCTTGCGATGGGTGGTGCAAGGAGACATACGCTGCTGTGCATGGACCCGGGATGCAGCAGAGCTTCATGGCACTGGGATGCTTCGAAGTGGAGGAAAGAATGACTAAGGTTAAAAGCTTTTGCCCAGAAATAGTTTGTTTTCAGCACTGCAAAGAGAAGTTAGCTGCTTGTGTAAGGAGGCGGAATGCAATTTTTGCATTAGGAACATGCAGTTCTGAATTGCTTGGTTCAAGTGCTCACAGTCAAACGTGCCGCTGGAAACAAAACCATGCTTTGTCTTAAAAGCTTTAGCAGCCTGAAAATGAATGTCCCAAAATTGGGATGGAGGGAGAGTTTGAAACAGCCCAAGTCTGAATCCTGTTAGTAGTGAGTCTGGCTTTAAAAAAACCCAGTATTTAAAAAACAAAACAACAACCGAAATAAAACAGAAAAACCCACTAAAACCAAACCAACCAGCCTTCCAGGCAGCAACTTTTCCATATTTTACTCATCCCAGGAAAGTTTCTGCAGCCCAGAGGAGCACGTGGGCAGCCAGGGCAGAGGTCTTACGAGCACGCGTTGAAAGCTGCCAGGGTCGCGCCCGGCAGGACACGGTGTTGCCTCAGCCCG
The DNA here is from genome assembly GCF_929443795.1 of Astur gentilis. Lineage (NCBI taxonomy): Eukaryota > Metazoa > Chordata > Aves > Accipitriformes > Accipitridae > Astur > Astur gentilis. The sequence continues at coordinate 31,618,193 of NC_064889.1, forward strand.
GCTCTTCCAGCTGCTCTTACCGTGCCCTTAAAACCCTTTTTTCCTACCGCAGTGCCAAGAATACGAGTTTCCTCCATGAGCAGGGAAATGCAAACTTGCTCCTTCTAGCTCTGCCGAAGTCACTGAAAACCTGGTTTTGGAGCCTCTCCGCTCATTCCTTGCTGCACAGTGCCTGGCTCTGGGTTGTCTTTGGTGGCAATATTTCGTTATTTCTGCAGCACTTCCCATCTGAGGGCCTTGAAATAGGTTCAAAATAAGGACTCGGGGAAGATCCCACCACCCTGCAGCTTCAGCGCAGCAAGCTGGGAGTCTCGGGTGTGCTTATAGCATTGGGCGAAGGGACAGAGAAGTGGTGTGTATTGACAGCCTATGGGTTTGATAAAGAGCTTGCTAAAAACAAAGCAGGAATTTATGGTACTTTGGAAAGCTCAGACAACTCACAAGAAATGGGTGTCTGGTACTTTGGAAAGTTCAGACAACTCACAACAAATGGGTGTCTGCAGGCTCTTCGGACAACAAGCCCCCATGGCCTTTTGTAAGTGGAAATTCTCATTTGATCTAAGGGCACCTCCTCTCCTCTTGTTCTGGTTTCAGCCTCTGTTCTAGGGACTGATTTGTCCATCATCTTTCCCTCTCCTTTGCACCGTTTTCTTCCAGAAAACAAATCTTGCAGCTGAGAAGGAGGAATCAGTCCCTTCCTTTGCAAGCTGCTTCTCTGGAGCTTAGTCTTATCCAGCAGTCTCTGAAGTCCTTGTGCATAAACATACCCAAAATATTTTGGAAAAGGTTCCTGGAATTTGGCAGGAGCTGGCTCTTATGGAAGAGCATTGGCTTTTGCTAGTCTAAGTTTGAAGCCTTTGGAAAATCACAATTCACATGACTCACTTGAAGTCCCTTGGCCAAAATTTTCACTGATGGGCACTCAGTTATGTGTTGCCCTTTTTTTGGCTTGGGTTGCTGGGCTCTGATTTCGGGGTGAAGCTGGCAGGACATGTCCCTTGAGCATATGCACTGTTGTCTAATGCTACTATGTACCTGGAAAAAAACAAGTGTTCTCATCCCAAATGCCTGATGCTTTTCTTTTCCTAAGTCTTTGTTCCCTTTCTGTAAAAAAAAAAGGGCTACGGTTTTAATACTGTCTGTTGTGGCGTATAATAAATTCATTCATATTTCTGAAGCACTAAGTAGTGTAGTTGTAATGCTGTGGGCAGGCCTGTGAAAAATGAGTAATTCTGTCTTCAAAGCAGGGTTGATTTGTGTGAAGGCCTGAGTTTGCCCGTTAACAACGAGGAGAAAACAAAATACTGAAGAGCTGCTCATTAAGCGAGCTTCCTTGCTCTGTGCAGCGGCGGGGCTGGGGTCCTGCGTGCCCCCAGAGTAAAATATAACCCGTATCACAAGGCAGCCAGCCCCAGAGTACCCAAAAACCTCATCTCTGAAAGCTTGCATTCACACCCCTACATGTACCTCATTGCTTGCAACGCCTAGAGGTAAAAGTTGTGAATAAAACAGGCAGTTGGTGCTAGTTTTTAACATTTGGGTGCGTTCGCTTGGGCTGCATGGGGGTTGTTTTCTACAGGCTGCTGAGCGGTGGGAAATTGCTGGCAGAAGTGAATTTTTCAGCTCGCCAGAAGTTAACTTGCACAGCAGCGGTGCTGCCTGCACTCCTGCCGGAGAGCGGCAGCGGGCAGCCGGCTGCACAGCTTGAAATTGCAGCGTGCGTCACCCGTCCCCGGAGAGGAGAAGGGGGAAAGGCGAGTTGGGAAGAGATTCGGTTACAATACAGCGCTACTGCAGATTGCCAATAAACACCGGCAACCTGGCAGCTGTGTATGGATATTCTGCAAATAAAAAAAAAAAAAAGGGGAGTTTTGGGGGGGAATCATTATATAAATTTGTCACTATAAAGTATTTGCTCCACTTTAATATATGTATGTGTGGGCGGCGGGGGGGGTTTACACTGAAACCATCACACAGGCCACAACTGAGTTATATTTTTGAGTCCTTTGGTGTAACCCATTAGGGTATTCTTCTTGCCTTCTAGATCTAATCACTGCAAGCAATGCAGGTTGAAGCATTTCAAGTGGGTTTGTTTTTTTTTCTATCATCTTATCCGGCTGCCCTTTTACCGTTGTTATTGAACGCTGGGGCTCATGTTGATTTGCATGCCATTTTGCTTTTGATCTCCATGGCAACCGCTACCAAATGGCCTGAGAATAATAGAGGTGCTTTTTGGAGCTGTAAGCAGGCTCTGTGCAGAGCGCTGACGCCGGAGGTTTGCACCAAAATAAATAAATAAATAAAATGAAAATGAAGACGGTTATTGTGGCAAGGAGCCTCGCAAGCGGAGCAGCTCAATCCCCTCTCCCCGTCCCCCCTCTAGCTGCTATATATGACAGATGTTTTTGACAGCCACTTAAAAGAAATAAATACACGGGGAGAGGGATGTAGGGAGGGATGAACGGGCCCGGCAGCGGCGGCTCCTGGCACCGGGCTGGCAGATGAGGCTGTTGTTGGTGTTATGGCAGTGCCAGGCAGCTCCCAAGCCCACCGGCCTCTCTGGGGGGGCTCCTCCGTGGAGGGTGGTTGCTCACTCCTCGCCTGGCTCTGTGCCGGTGGCTGCTGCACGGGTACCCCTTTCCTCTGCAGACAGCAGGCGAAGTTTGGGATCGCTTTGCTCTCTTGTTCTCAGATATTTTCTCCTCCTTTAACTCATTTTAGCAAGTTGCAGGGTTTGTCAGCGAGATCAAGATCTCCCTGGGCTGGGAAACGGGGCACCGAGCTGTGCAGCCTTGAGCAAGCCCCTTATTTTTCTCTCCTCTGTTAAAACCTGAGCTCGCGGTGCCGGTGGGAAGGTTGGGGATGGCTCGTGGGAAAGAGCAGCCTCTGGCTGTGCCACCGCTCTCCCCCAGTGCTGCAGCACCCCAGCCTGTGCTGTCTGCAGACCCTGCACAATGTCAGCGATAACAAAATCCTCCTCCTCCGCGGACCTGAGCTAGCGCTCGGCAGCCAGGCACAACTGCTGGGTATTGGCGTGGGAGGTCCTGTCCTGCTCTTGGTTTCACCCATGTTTTAAGGATGCTAGTTGGAGCGCTCTCCCCTGTCATGCCTCCCTTCCAACCCTGTTAGCATCCAGAGGTCGCGTTGCATCGTGGCACAGGAGGATTTGTACGATTTCTTCAGGTTCTTGGACGAGAGCCAGCGTCAACAAACCTCAGGGCAGAAACACGGCGAGGAGCAGGAAATGAGGGAGCTGTCGGGCTTAGTGGCTGCTTTAGATCACTCCAAAGCATGGCTTAAATTCGGGTTTGCAATTTCCTCCCTTCCACCTCCTTCACCGTAAGCCCCGTAGCCCACCTCAACCTCTTCATCTAAACCAGAGCTGGGCTCATTTTACGAGCGCTGGGCTGGCCACAGCGTCCAGGGTGTTTGTTAGAGGAAAGAGCGAGGGGAGAGCTGACGGACGTAGGGAGGAGTAAGCACGGCTGCAAGGCCCGGCGTGACGAGAGTTGGAGATTTTTTGCTCAAAACCCGCTCCAGCCTCCTTTTCTTGCTGCTTTCAAACAGCTGGCTTGAACAGCAGAACCCTGGTAGCTGCTGACGGAGGAGCTGCGCTCAGCCTGGCTGCAGGAGGGGCTGGAGGATGCTGGAGGAGAAGCGGCCCCTGGAGCAGCTTCCAGCTCCTGCGAGCTGACTTCCAGCCTCTCCAGCGTGCTGCTTGGATTCAGCACAGCAGAAGACGGGAGAGGTCCCTTGCCTTCAAAGGCAGAGGAGCCCACAGCCGGGTGCCGGCCAAGGTGCCGAACGTCCCCGCGGCAGAAGCGTGGGTGCTGTGGGGTGGCCCAGGAGCTGCTGTCCCGGCAAGTTCCTCTGCTCCTTCCTCCTCAATTAACACAGCAACCACAACTTTGTTATCCTGGGCATGAAATAAGGCTAATGAATCATGTTGCACTTTGAAGCCACGTTAGATCTGGAATTGACACAAGCTTTTACATCTATGTCACTCCGCCCCCTCCGCTCCCCCCAAACCCAGGCAGGCCATCTCACTGTTTACCTGCCAGTCAGCAGAGGAATTTGCATGTTAGTTAAGCTGTTAGCATGAGTAATTACTGAGTGGGTCAGTGACTCCTCCCAGCAAGCCGGTCTGAAATGCTTTGCCTTGCAAGCGACATCTCTATCGCTGGAGGACTGGCAGCTTGCAGTTGGGGAAATGAATGCAAACGATGACTCAGGGCTAATTGCACGCTTTCACTATCGCTCGGGTGTACACTGCGGGCTTAATTAGAAAACAGATTGGTCCCTCAAAGCGTGAATGAAAAGCTGCAAAATCAGTGTGTTTGGGGCAGGGGTGGCGGGAGAGGGCGAAGGGGAGCCTTCCTCCTCGGCGGCTGGGTGACGGGCAGCAGCAAGCCCAGGCTTCTGCTCTGGGATTTTGTTTTCCTCTCTGGGATTTTGTTTTCCGCTAGCAATGAGCAGGAGAAATGAAGGGGCCCTTTGCCACCTTCTCCAGTAGGAAGGGCCATACCTGCCTGACCAGGGACCTGCAGATGTTGCTGTGTCTGTAGAGCTTCTGTCCTGAGCGCAATGGCTTATTTCCCGAATCTTTCTTAGGATTTACCTTCCTCCAAACTATCTTGCCACCTTTAGCGTATTCCTTTTCTCCACATCTCTGTGAGAAAAGGGGATGCTGCTCGCAGAGAGAGTGGGTGACTCACAGCATCACAGGAGAGGTGGACATCACAGGAGAGGAGCGAGTGGGTGACCCTGCCTCAGCCATGATGTAACTGCTGGAAGATTCTGTTTCCAGCAGTGGCCCGTGTGTCATTGCGCTGGTGAAACCGCAAGTTTTGCAGAAGAGTCTGTGACCTGTTCTCGACAATCTTGGTCCACGTCGAGGTGCATCTGACTGTCAACGGATTGAAATTGCAGATTTGCCAGGACCGCTCCTAGAGAACATCAACCCCCATCTCCCCGGAGTTCATATTAGCAGAGCGGGCAGGAAAACTTTGGTTCTTGACGCCGTCTCCTGCTGCCAATGTGCAGAGGAGGCATCTCGGCAGCAGAATAAATTCTCAGGTCATCCTGTGATCAAAAGGAATGATAAAAACTAATTGGGGAGGAAACTGCCCCAGGGACTAGCGGTGGGAGAATAGCAGGCGGGACTCCAGAAGTGGAAATTTTGTGTGGAAGCTTCCCATTGCAAGACATTTTCTCTAAGTTCATGCAATGGCTGGGCTGGAGCAGGACCGCGGGTAACACAGCTGTAAGAGCCCTCTCCCTCAGCTGCGCATGGAGCCCGGCGCAGGCCGGAGGAGCTTTGCACAAACACCAGCAATAAGCCATGGGGAAATTTTTGTTTCCTTTATTTTCAAGTTTGCATTGCTTTGGCAGAGTCAAAAATGAGAGTTAAAACCTGGGTTTTGTTCAGAAATATCACCTTCGGTGTTGAGTGAAAATAGTCTTCAAAAATAGTATGAAACAAAGCATTATTTTCGAAAATTGTGACATTTTGTGATTGTTAACTTCACACATAGCTGCTGAATTTTTTTTTAATATATTTATAGCAGGACAGTGCACTGAACAACCTCTGAGTTATCACAATATGGCCGAAAACTAGATATGTTATTAATGTTATTGTTTAGTCATTTATGGGATACTGGTATTTAGTGCTACATGAAATATCTGCTTCTCTAGGTCAGGTTTTCTCAGCTGTGCTATGGTGAGTTTGGTGCGTGCTTTCATTCTCCTGAATTTTCACGTTGCTTGCTTTCACTTACGAGTTTTCATTACATCGTAAATGGGAATTGCTATGAATTAGATAATATGTTTCAATCAGGGCTGAGTAACAGATGATCTGACCGATTTAAAAATAAAAATACTACAGGGTTTCAAGACTTAAGTTATAATATGTCATTAAAACATACCGCTTGCTGCCACTACTTAAATGCTAAGCAATAACGTAAAATTATAATAGAAGAATGGTAAAATATATTCTAAAAAAATCTCGCCTCAAAATGTGAATGTTTTGAAATGTTTGTTAAACTAAGGTGTTTTTTCAGAGGGAATGTTTTGTAGGATTTTTTTCAAACATTGAGTGGCTTCCGATTCCACTTTTTTTCCTGAACATCAGCACTCAGTGTAAAACACAAATCCTGTGTTTTGACCGGCTTTGGTGTTGACTGTACTTACCAGAAACCCATGCAGCAAAGTCCATTCCTTTTACAATTCACAAAGGCTACAGAACAAATCTTTTTTAAGGTAATGTTTGTTCTGAGAATAAATCGCGGTTGTTTGGAATGCTTAAACTTCCAAAAGGACCTGCTCTAAAAGCCCAATTTTTAAACAATTGGATCGTGAGTGTAATATGAATGTAGTTAAGATGATAAATGCAGCTAATTTTCTCCCTCTATTAGCCCCTTTCACATGCTACTTACAAATGCCAGTCAAACTCGGCAATCCTTTCATTTTATTATGCAGTGATGAGGCGGTTGGATTAAAAATACATGATGGCATTTTCTAACTTGGATTTATAAGTACCACTACCGTATCTAATTTTGGGCTGACATTTGCTAGGCGCAGGAGGAAGCATAGTTTGTTGGTGCATGCCGGGGAGAGCTGCCTTCTCCTCCCAGGGCCGCCGCAGGGTCTCCCTGCGGGACCCCGGCCAAGTCGCTTCATCTCCCCAGTCCCTGGTGCACCGCCGGGGATGGGACGAGGCCTCTCTAATCGCTGCCCGTGGAGCAATTAAAGCCGCTTCTGCAGGAGGTGCAGTACGTTGTTGTTGCGGGGCTCGTCCCGCTGTTGCTTGGTGGGATGCTTGTGGTGAAACCTGCTCAGCCTCTCTGCTTCGCTCTGAAGCTCAGCTATCACCCTGATATTGTAAGCAGCTTAATTTCTCGGGATTCCTCTCTAGTGAGTATTCTCAACCCTATCTTAGGACAGTAGTTCCCATCTGCTCGTTGAATCTCCAAGGACGTCTCTCTTGACCAATCCTTCCAGCTAGAGATGTTTTCCTTTTTGTTCTGAAGTGGTACTGAGGTGTTGTATGGGCTTATGTATCCAGCCTCACTGGTGATCACGGCAGCTCTTGCCCTGCCCAAAAGCTCCAACCAACCTTCACCCATCTCTTCTTCATCAACCTGAAGCTGTATTTCTCCAAGGTCTGTCTTGGTGTAGCATCATCCAGATGCCGAATGCTAACGAAGCGCCAACTGGAGAGGGAATCTCTGGTGTGTTGGTCTGCTTTTAATAATAATAATAATTGTTGTTGTTGTTGTCTGGTGTGTTGGTCTGCTTTTAATAACAGTTATTGTTGTTGTTGTTGTTATTATTATTATTATTATCATTTTTTATTTCCATGCAAGTGAGGCACTTGCTATTCTGTTTTATTCTAGGTTCATCCAATTATAGTTAGGTCTGTGACTCGGGTCCCAGAGGTGAAACACCCTGTGTCCAAGCCATCAGCTCTCCAGATCAGCTATTGTTTCTTTAAACGAAAGGGACACTAAAGTCCAATTATTGCAATAGAATGGGCTGCTTCTTTAAACTGAAGAATTTGACTCAGCTCAAGGGATATTTGTGATTGCCTCTGGCTTCCCTGGAGCTAAAAAATTATATGCTTTCCCTCTTCACTAAATTAAAACATAGTTGGATTGGTAGTGGGACTGAAGGTAGTCCCTGCCTGAAACCCCAAGTGTCAGCCTGCTTTGCAAACTGTAAGCTAGTAATTGGTTTGGAAATACTGAGTGAATAGGTAAAAAGGCTTCTGAGCGATTTGTGCTGGATAATACAGACTGCCTGGAACAGCGGGGTTTGGCTTTCTTGCAAGATTTTGCAGCGTTGAGTTGTTAATTTCAGGTTTTGATACGTAAACACAATTAACATTTGTACTCTGTAAACACTAGATATAATTCTGTTTCAATTGCACCTTATCCTCATTTAAGTTCTCGTTAAGCAATTCCTTTGTTTCCCAAATGTCAAACTTGAGGCAGACCTATGGCTGCTGTTCTCCCCGCTCACAACCTCCAAACCGCCTCTTTCTGGCATCTTAGGGTGGGAGAGGGCAAGACTTGAAGAGAGAGTAAATATCATAGCTGAGAGGAGCTGAAATGCAGGGCGAGCACACCGTGGCCCAGGAAGCCCATCCTGCGTTTGCAGAGAGCTGGTGATGGTGGGATCCCAGTTGGTGGTGGTGGGATCCCAGCTGGCCTCTGTCAGCAGCTGATGGTGAGCATCCCTGGTCCTACAAACCTGCTGTGCCATTTCCACATGCAGGATGATGAGGATATGGTTCTTTGAGCAACATCTACTATTTAAAACAAACAACCCCCCCGCCCTTTATAAAAATGTTTGATTCCTGGCGTACTGGTAGAGCCTGAGCACCGGGCTTCTGCCGTCACCTGCCTGCTTGCAGCCAGGGGCAGGGGCGTTTAGAAAAGGGGCAAGTTATCTGCGTGACCCCCTTTGGACGTGTATGAAGCCACAGCCAAAATGAAAGCTGCTCTCCTGCAAGTGGTGTTGATGGCGCCTTGTCTTTCTGGGAGTGAGTGTCTGATGTGTGGCCACTGAAGCATATACTGAAAAATCATAAATCTCTGGTTGAATCAAAGTCATGAGGCCTATGTTTTAAGAATATGGTAAGGGACTGTAGGAAACACATTATCAGAAATGATGCTAAGCAATGCTTTGGGAGTCACCTTTGAGAAAGACGCAGCTGAGCCATCCCAGTTGATCTGAGCAAAACCTGCCCATCCTCCAGAAAACTCCAGCCACCTTTCCCTCTGCTCAGTGCTGTTGCCTGGCTTAAGACGCAGGCACATTTCATCCATGTCAGACCAAGAGATGGGGCTTGGCTCCCAGAGCCGTAAAGTCTCAGAAGCTGTTTTAGATGCCTTCAGAAACATGAAGGAAAGCTCTAAATCCTGGTCTGCAAGATCTTGCGCAGGAATGTTTCCATATGGAGTCTGAAACTTGTGCTCAGAGGGTTAAATGGCACCATTGATCTTAGGCGCAAAATCCGCTTCTCTGGAGAGGTCCTTCCCTACTTCATCCCAGCTTTGCACACTATCCCACTGTGGTCTAGCTCAGGTGGTATCATCAGACAATTTGGGGAATAGAAGAGGCGGATTGACTCCCCCCCAGTGCCAACGATCTCTGCCTCATCCCCCAACTGGGATAGCCCCCCCCAGGGCAGAGAAAGATGCTCCAGGCAGGGACGACACACAATGAGCTGGTTTGCAAACCTGCCGGAGAGCTGCACTGGCCGCGATGCCGTGTCCTGCAAGCACACGTCTGCTTGAGCGCGCCCAGCTTTGCTCCAAGCCTCTGGCTCATTGTACCATTTACTGAGGTTATAACATAATAGCTATGCAAAATAGTGTCTCCTTTTCTTTTTTTTTTTCTTTAGTAAGTGAAAGTAAGTCTTCTAAGCCAAGGTTAACAATATATATTTATGAGTTGTAGCCAGCTGCTTCTATGTTTGCACATGTGTTTGTTAATGAAGAGTAACCTAAGGGTCAGGTTATTATGTAAATAACCATTGTCAAGGGTAAAGGTGAAGAACCCAGTAATGAGTTGTGTGTCTCCGTCTCTCTCACAAGCCACTAATGAATATTGGATATTGCCATTTGCAGGGCTTTTTACCCTCGGTTTATCAGGGGGTGAGGGGCAGGGGTGGCAAGAGAGGAAAAAGAAAGAAGTAAATTTGTAATTAAGCTGAGACAAACTCTTTTTTTCCCTCTCCCCAAACCAGCTAAAGCGAGTTATTTCTTCTGTAGGAATTATATATAACTGGCTTGGCCCGCGTTTGGGCAAAAATCGCCTTCCTTCGCCAGCTCCGGGCTGCATCGTTTCTTTTGAGCCTCTGCAGCTCTCACTTTAGAAGACGCCCGCAAATCAACAGTCTGCATCTTTGCAGATAATACTTAACTGAGGCAAAGCCAGCAAGCCATTCAACAGACTTTCCATTAGGAAGGTTAACAGCAAACCTGCCTGCACGGGATTACTGACAGAGTGTGAACAGAAGGTGCAGTCTCATTGCATATGCTTTTAATATCATGCCACAGACAGGGAAGCCTTTAGCTCGCAGACACCTGACACCCCGCGCTGTTGTTAGGCTAAGAGTGCAAATAGGAGCGGAGAGTCTTTCTTGCTTCCGTGTGAAAGCACAGATGCCAAGGTAGCATAACACTGATTTTATTATCCACTGTGGCCAAACGGACTCGCTCCGGGAAGATAATAAGAGCCTTGCCCAAAGGCAATGTACCCCTGCAAGCCACCATTTCCCAATTTTTAAATTATAGATGGTAACTGGCCGCCTCTAACACATTGAGTCAAAGGATTTGATCTGCACGGTCCGGGAGAGGGATCATCTTTGCTCTGCGCGTTGTGTGTACCCTGAGAAGGGAGCCCATGCCTATGGCCGCACGCGGCGTGATCACCACTGCACCCCGAGCTCATCGCTGGCCTTGCAGAGGGACCGGGGCACCCAAAGCCGGAATCGTCCCAGCGGATTTGGACATTAGGTGCCCAGCTCCCACCGACTCCACAGGGATCTGGGAGCCAGACAGCTTAGCTGGCAAATCCCAGTGGGTTCCTCTCTTTCCTCCATGCGTTCTTTGACTCCCGACTACTTGTGTAAACCTGGCCACTAGAAACCCCTGAGCCAGGGAAGGATGAGTGGCCTGTCCGTAATTCAGGCATGGATACATCCCGCAGTGCCTTATAGTGCTGTTTGTGGTGAATGTCATCAAGGCAGAACCCCAGGGGGCATCTGTCAAAAAAATAAATAATAAAAATAATAATAATAAGATGCAATGGTCAATAATTACCCGCTAGACAATGACAGCATTTGTTTTTAAATGAAGCTTTGTTCATCCTCCCTAAATGTCAAAGCTAGGAGTCGGCAGTAAAAGGGGAGGCTGGGGTGACGGGGGGAACAGAGGAGCCCCAAGTTGCATGGTGAGATCCGTAAACTGCTGGAGGTACCGGAGGAGAAGGCTGTGTTGTCTGCACAAGCCTCATTTGGTGGTTTGAGTAATGTCATGTTGCCACTAGGGTGTCTCTGCAAACAAGATATTGCATCTCCAAAGAGTTCCTCGCACAAATAAAAAGCTAAATAGAAATGATGGGCTGACTAGCTGAGCCTGTGCTTTTTACTTTTATGATTGAGAAATAGTTGTTGAAATTGTCAATAAAAATAAATAAAATTAAGTTTCCCTAGTTAGGTGAGGAAAGGCGAGCCTACCTTTCTTTGCTGACAGGCCTTTTTGTTCTGTGTTGGCTTTTATATATGTGGAAAAAACACCATTGAGAGCTTCCAGGGAGCTGCACTGGGGAGGTTATAGCCATTTTTACATCCTTTATATGGGCTTAAATCCATTTACAGATGTGCTGTAGACAGA